>NC_143484.1:7625059-8301559 GCF_027475165.1 Benincasa hispida | reverse complement strand
TTACTTTAACAGTCATCTTCTTTTGATAACTTTCAATTCATTTGAATAAAATTCTCTCTTGATATTCATCAATTGGTATCAAAGCATCAAGATCAAATTGGGCTTGATGGAGGGACAAAAGCCTTCCACGGTAGAAACTTCCCAAAACAAAGAGGTGGAGACACCCACCGTCCTATCATCAAAGACTACGACCAAACGCTTGCAGTCAGTCGAAGGTTATGTCAATAGTATCATGAGGTTGCTAGAGAAAATTTCTCTTCAGTTGGATCAATTATCCAAAGGGCAGAAACAACTTCGAGAGTTTATAAAAGAAGAAATCAGGAAAAAAAAAAAAAAAAAAGGGGCAAAAAAAGGAGAAGAAATCGGAGCCGACGACCATAACCACATATTAGAAGACATGGGGCAAGAATTCGGCAGATAAGACAAAGAATCATTGGGGATCACACCATTACAGCATCGTCGGAGGTCATTAACAACTCAACTTCAATAATAAACACTATTGTAGTTTGCACATTTATCGAGTAACTCCATCTTTCCCTCTTTTTATACTTTTCACATTTATCAAGGAACCCCATCTTCCCTTCTATCTGTACTTTTCACATTTATCGAATAACTCTACATCATCCTCTTTCTCTACTTTCACCTTTATCGAGAAACTCTATCTTACAACTCTACAACCCAAACACAAAGTTACTAACTCTAACATATTAATTCCAAACTTATTAACTCCACTCAGTGGGCCAAACGCCCCCTTAGTAGCTAAAATATTAAGTTAAAAAACTCAGGGATTAGAATGCTACCAGATCCATGCCTATAAAGCACAAATACCTGTCAAAAGGCCAATTGTTAGTCTTGGACATGTCGAATTAACACTCTTAACTTGTGTCTGATATGAAATTTTGTCTGACATTAATTTTTTTTCTTTCTAATTTATGACACAAGGACACAGTATGGGAGACATGAGGATGTGGGGGACACATAAATATGAGGACAAAAAAGTGATTATTTAATAAATTGAGCCCTATGTAAACCAAGCCCACTACCCCATTTAGCCCTTTTACACGAAAATACATCAAGCTTCAACATCATAATTTCTACCTACCGTCTCTTGTTTACTTTTTTTTCTCATTAGATTACCTCACTTTCTTTTTTTCTCTCCCTTGTGGAGTTCGTATCTTTGAGCATTGGTATCTTTTCATTTCATCAATATAAAGTTTAGCTTCTTGTTTTAATTTTTTTTTTTTAAATGTTGATTCTTCACTATTTTGTATGCATCAACCATGGGAGTGATAGGTGTGTCTCCTAACTCAAAGACACAGTTATATAACATATAGATCAGATCTATTCAAGTAAAGTCGTAGATGTGCGTCTTCTACTATTTTTTAGGCTCATTTTTTCTCAGATTCTCATCCCACCGTGCCTGTTTTGTGTTGTATTCATGCCTGACGATCTAGACTCCTTAGACCTCATGGACCAAAAGTATATTTTTTCCTTAAAAATTTAAATACAATCTTGACCTGACCTCATATTTGAATTTTCTCTCTTATTCATGAGCTTATGTTTATTCAAGCAAATTTCCGGAAAATCTTACTACGAAGAAAACTGAGAGATGACAAAATTGGTTGATTCTGTGATATGCTTCTAACAGGTTAAGCTGTTTAAATTGAAGTCCGGGGCCTCCACTTGGTGGGACCAAATACAAATGAATCGGAGAATGATTGGTAACAAACCGATCAATAGTTGGCATCAAATGCTCAATATGATGAAGGAAAGATTCCTTCCAGCCGATTATGAGCATATTTTATATAAGCAATATTAGAAATGTAGGTCGGACAATAGAAATGTGGCAAACTATGTAGAGGAATTTCACCATTTGAATGCTAGAACAAGAATCAACGAAAGTGAGAATTACCAAATCGCTAGATTTGTAAACGGTCTAAAGGAAGACATCCATGAACAAATGGATCTTCAACCTGTTATAATTCTATAATTAGGGTTTTCCATTCTTGTAAATATTTTGTGAGATTTTCCTTTTCTATGCTTTGTACTCTTGTATATATTCATATCTTTGGTGAATGAATAAAACATTCTGATTCTTTCTCAAACTAAGAGTTATACATGGTATCAGAGCTCTCTAAATAAACTTAGGGTTTTTGTGAACCTTAGGGTTTGAGAATTTAGAACCCATTTGTGATACGTTTAGGGTTTTGTGGAGAGGTGAGTTTACTCACAGTCGCCGTCTTTGGTTCGTTCGCCGTCGTTAGTCTCCGCCGTCGCAGTCATCACCGCCGCCGCCGCCGTCGAAAAAAAAAAGGCTGTTTTTTTCAACACTGCCCATTCCAACGCGAAGCCCAGCCGCCGGTCTACAAAACCCCCAAAGTCCGGTTGCCATCTGACCAGCGAATGAGGCTCACGCGCCGCTTGTTCCAGCCTGCTGTCCGTCCACGCGCCGGCGCGTGTAGGCGCGTGCGCCGCCATTTTCGTCCGTCTTAAGTGGGTTTCCTCAATGTTGTTGGCTCTTCTTGGTGGTGTGTTTGTTTGGGATAGATAGATATACTCATTGCTTGCGTAGACATCTCTTCGGTAAATTAGGGATTGATTCTTTGCTGTCCGGTGTCTACTTTTTGAGGTAATGGCTGATAAGAAACCAGTAATGTCTGAGATTGTTCCTATGGTGTCAAAAGTAACTGAACACAAATTGAATGGATCCAACTACTATTCATGGAGATCAAATCCATGAGGTGTTTGCTATTATTGTCATAAACCTGGCCATACGAAACGTGAATGCAGAAGATTGTTGAATAAGGGGGAGTTCGCTAAATTTCAGCAGTATCAAGAGTCATTGAGGGCATCATCTTCTACTCCCATTACGACCATCGCAGTGACAGGTAACATTTCTAAATACCTTCTTTCCTCCACGTCAAAATGGGTCATTGACTCTGGCACTACAGACCATATGTCAGGTAACCCCAGTTTATTCTCTACCCTCTGTACATCTACCTCTTCACCTAATGTCACTATAGTTGATGGAACCTCCACTCCTGTTTTAGGATTAGGAACCGTCCATCTCACTGAATCAATTTCTTTGTCACTAGTTTTAAATTTACCAAATTTCTCGTTTAATTTGATTTCGGTCAGTAAACTCACTAGTGATCTTCATTGTTGTGTCTCTTTTTTTTTTCTAGTTATTGCTTATATCAGGATCTTACGACGAAACAGACTATTGGTAAAGGGCGGGAAGTTGGAGGTCTTTACATCTTTGAACCACCAACACCTACGGCCATCACATGCTCTAGCGTGTCGTCTCCCTTTGAATAGCATTGTCGTTTGGGTCATCCGTCTATCTCTGTGTTGAAGAGTCTTCGTCCACAACTTCAACATTTGTCTTCTTTCGATTGTGAGTCATGTCAGTTTGCTAAATTTCATCATTTGAGTTTGTATCCTCGAGCCAATAAACGAGCTAATGCTCCTTTTGAATTAGTCCATTCTGATGTTTTGGGTCCCTATTCTGTTGAGTCCAAAGGAGGGTTTAGGTATTTTGTTACATTTGTCGATGACTATTCTCGTGTTACGTGGTTATATTTAACGAATTACTTTCACATTTTCGTAACTTCCATGCCGAAATTCAAACTCAGTTTAGTGGTATTCTTAAAATCCTACGGAGTGATGATGCTAAGGAATATTTCTCTCATACACTCAAGTCTTATTTAGATGCCCATGGCATTCTTCATCAATCTTCTTATGTTGATACTCCATCTCAAAATGGGGTTGCAGAACAAAAGAATCATCATCTCCTTGAGACAGCCAAAGCTTTGATGTTTCAGATGCATGTTCCAAAATCCTTTTGGGCTGATGCTGTTTCCACAGCTTGTTTCTTAATAAATTGCATGCCCTCTTCCATTCGTAAGGGTGAGATACGTTTTCGTACTTTGTGCCCCAAGCAACATTTGTTTCCCATTCAACCCAGAATATTTGGTTGTACCTGCTTTGTTCGGGATGTTCGGCCTCAGCATACCAAGCTGGATCCAAAGTCCCTAAAATGTATTTTCCTTGGTTATTCCCGTGTCCAAAAGGGGTATCGGTGTTATTGTCCTAGTCTAAATATATATTTAGCCTCTCCTGATATCACATTTTTTTAAAATACCCCATTTTTTTCATCACCGTCTTTCTCTTCGAATAAGAGTCAGGGAGAGCATAAGGAATTAGAGGATGATTTCCTTGTCTACACAATTATTTCTCCTTCCGATCCTCTTCCTAATTCATCTCTTCCTGTGGCTACCTCTACTCTTCCTCCCATCGTTAAGGTCTATACTCGACGACAACCTCCTCCAGTTCCATGCCCTGTACCAGAGTCTTCTTTGTCATTGGATCCAGAAACGGGTGATGATCTTCCTATTGCTCTTCGTAAAGATAAACGTACTTGTGCTCATCCTATTTCCTCTTTTGTTTCATATAACCATTTGTCACCTTCCACAAGTTCATTCATTACATCCTTAGAGTCTATATCCATCCCGAAAACTGTTCATGAGCTTTGTCTCATCCTGGTTGGTGTGCAGCAATGGTGGAAGAGATGACTGCCTTAGATGATAATTGTACTTGGGATTTAGTTTCACTCCCTGCAGAAAAGAAGGTTATCGGTTGCAAATGGGTGTTTGCAGTTAAAGTCAATCCTGATGGTTCTGTTGCTCGGTTAAAAGCGCGCCTCGTAGCGAAAGGCTACGCACAAACTCATGGCGTTGACTATGCTGATACTTTTTCTCCTGTAGCAAAAATGGCATCTGTGAGGTTGTTTATTTCATTAGCTTCAATCAATCATTGGCCTTTACATCAGCTTGATATTAAAAATGCATTTCTTCATGGTGATCTTCAAGAAGAGGTGTATATGGAGCAACCACCAGGGTTTGTTGCTTAGGAGGAGAATGGAACAGTGTGTCGCCTTCGTAAATCCTTGTATGGATTAAAGCAGAGTTTGGTTTGATAAATTTAGTCAGGTGATTGAAAGCTTTGGAATGTGGAAGTGCAGGTCAGATCATTCAGTCTTTTTTAAGAGATCTGAGGGTGGTGTCATCTTGTTAGTCGTATATGTGGATGATATTGTGATTACTGGTGATGATGCTTTAGGTATCCAGTCACTAAAGACCTTTCTTCATAGTCAATTCCATATAAAAGATTTGGGCATGTTGAAATACTTCTTAGGAATTGAGGTAATAAGAAGCAAGAAAGGAATTCTATTATCACAGAGAAAATATGTACTTGACTTGTTGACTGAAACAGGAAAGCTAGGGGCTAAGCCATGTAGTACCCCAATGATACCCAACTTACAGCTCACAAAAGATAGAGAATTGCTAAAAGATTCTCAAAGATATAGAAGGTTAGTGGGAAAACTTAATCACCTTACAGTGACTCGACCCGACATAGCCTATTTAGTAAGTATTGTGAGTCAGTACATGTCATGCCCTACAGTTGATCATTGGGCTGCATTGGAACAGATTCTTTGTTTTTTGCAGGCTGCTCCCGGGCGTGATTTATTATATAAGGATTATGGTCATACTAATATTGAATGTTTCTCAGACGCCGATTGGGCAGGATCTAAAGAAGACAGAAGATCAACCTCAGGGTATTGTGTTTTTGTTGATGGTAATTTGATTTCTTGGAAGAGAAAGAAGTAAAATGTGGTGTCACGTTCAAGTGCAGAATCAGAATATAGAGCAATGGCACAATCTGTGTGTGTATTGATTTGGATATATGAACTTCTTGTTGAGTTGGGGATTTGAAATCACCACACCGACAAAGTTGTGGTGTGATAATCAAGCAGCACTTCATATTGCTTCTAATCCAGTTTTTCATGAAATGACTAAATATATTGAAGTTGATTGTCATTTTGTACGTGAGAAAATTCAACAAGGGTTGGTATCTACAGGATATGTAAAGACTGGAGAACAATTAGGAGATATCTTCACGAAAGCATTGGATGGAAGACGTATAGATTATCTATGTAACAAGTTGGGCATGATTAACATATATGCTCCAACTTGAGGGGAGTGTTATAATTCTATAATTAGGGTTTTCCATTGTTGTAAATATTTTGTGATATTTTCCTTTTCTATGCTTTGTACTCTTGTATATATTCATATCTTTGGTGAATGAATAAAGCATTCTGATTCTTTCTCAAACCTAAGAGTTTTACCCAACCCATAAGCACGCTTCCAGCAGCAATTTCAATGGCATACAGAGTCGAAGTCAAATAAGAAATATGACTGAAGGCTAGCAATTCCAAGAAGAATATGTGGGAAAAGTCTTTCAATTCATATCAACGTAAAAACATGGATGTTGGTAAGCAAGTTCAAGTTTGGGGAATTTCAAACTCAAAGATGAACCAATTTTTAAACCAAATCAAAGAGTAAAGATTCAAGAACCATCAAGCAAGAAGAGTGGCCCAAACAATTACCAACGACCCAATCTTGGTAATGTTTCCATTGTGGCCAACAGGGGCACTTGTCCAATGAATGCCCCCAAAGAAGAGTCCTGGCTTATGCTGAAGCAGAGGAGACTCAACAAGAAGAGGAAGATCAAAATCTTGAGGAAGAATATAATGAATTACGACCTGATGAAGGGGAATGGATTTTGTGTGTCCTCCAAATAATTTTGTTACACCAAAAACAAAAGTTCACCCACAGAGACACGCTCTTTTCAGAACTAGATGTACCATTAATGGAAAAGTGTGTAATGCCATCATCGACAATGGCAGCAGCGAGAACGTAATTTCTTCCAAATTAGTGCAAGCACTCAACCATATACTTGATCCTCATCCTCAACCATACAAAGTTAGCTGGATCAAAACTGGAGGGGAAGCCCAGATAAGTTTTACTTCCACTGTGCCACTGTGTTGGTAATCTTTATAAAGATCAAATTGTGTGTGAAGTTATTGATATGGATGTGTGCCATGTATTGATAGTCCACCCTTGGCAGTATGATTTACAAGCAGTCCATAGAGGTAGGGCGAACACGTACGAATTCTCAATGAAGGCACTTTGGGTGGGTGCTATGATATCATGAAGGCACTTTGCCACAATTTTGTATGTTAAGGTGGTGAGATTAATGGGTCTAAAGTATTTGACCAAAACCGCATCTTCTTTCTTTGGAATTAAGCATATTAAATTCTCCTTGACACAAGGATTCAGTTTCCCATTTTCATAGAATTCTCCAAAGAGCTGCTTGAAATACCCTGAGAAGTATTTCCAGAATTTTATGAAAAAATCAACTGTACATCCATCAGGCTCTGAGCTTTGTTCTTTTCAAGATTCTTCGAGGCATATCTTATTTCTTCTTCTGAAAACCGGGCTGTTAGACTGATATTCTGGGCTGTTGTTACCTTGGTCCAATTGAACAGTAACAGTATTGAGCCTATACTTAAAGATTTCAAGTAAAGTGATGAGTAAAAATTCAAAATCATCTCTTCAATCTCCCGGAAGGATTTGGTTGGAGTGCCTTGATCGTTTAAGAGCTCTGAAATCAGATTCCTCCTCTTTTTTGCCGCTAGAAACTGATGGAAAAAATTGGTGTTCTCATCCCCTAGCTTTAACCAGTTGAGTTTACTTGTTTGTAACAGATTCCTTTCCTCTGTTTTGAGAATTTCCAGTAGATCCGCTTTTAAGGACAACCTTAAGTTCAGGTCAGTATCAGTGCTTTCAAAGTCTTCATCCACTATTTCCATTCTTTCTAATTACTCAGGAATGTACTCTCCTCTTCTTTTATTTTCTATTTTCTCGTTAACTTGCCTGGAAATTGTGTGTTCATATGGTGTTCCTAAGTTTATAGTTTTGGATAGAGATGTTAAAAGGAGATTTAGTGATGACTCATCTTTGCAAGACTTGGTTTCCAGTTGGATCTTACAACAAGCTTCAACCATGAAAGCTTGGCCCTTTTAAAGTTTTGAAGAAGTATGGTGACAACACTTATAAGATTGAATTACCGAATGATCAACTCATCAGTCCAATCATCAACGTTGCCAATTTGAAAGAATATTTCCCAGTAGACCAATTTTCTCTTTCAACTTAAACTCGAGGACGAGTTTTCTTTCATTTGCATGGAGGGAATTTGACGTATTCATCCTTAATGTATTTTATCTTTTGTTATTAGTTTAGGTTTTTAACTGGTTCTTTAGGTTTTAGTATTGTATTAACCGGTTCTTTTAAAATCTAGTTTTTGTAATCTTTAGTTTCTATAGTTACCGTTTGTAACCATCAGCCCCTAGGTTGTTATGAAGTTTAGTATTTAAAATAAACTTTTCAAATTTTCAATGCATCTTTGAGGTATGTTCAGAATTTTGGCATTCTCTCTCAACTTGGCACATCACTTTTTGTAGTTTCAAGGGTTTTCTTTCCCCTTTTTCTTCTCGATTATGCCTTTTTTTAATCTTCATTTCTTCTCTTTTTTTTTTTTTTTTTAACAGAAAATCTAGTCTTTGTAGGTTTCCTTTTTTTGCCATCTTTGGTATCACTTTAATGCATTAATGAAATGTTTCCTTTTCAAAATATACATGTTAATTCATAATTTAATCTACAACAAACTACGCTTGGAGGGGAAACAAATCTACAAAGAAAAAATCCTTTACTCTAGCCGTGATCCTTATCCAAATTAAATATACAAGAGTGAACGTAGGTAAACTTACAAATTAATAGCATCTTGTTTTTCTGAATCCATGTAGGCATTGCTATAATATCTTTGAAGAGTTCTGAAGAACTCCTGAGACTGTGTTGCTGCTTTCCACTGTCCCCTTCTCTCAGAGAATATCTATTTAGCAGCCAAGATGCAGAAAATTTAGAAAGAAGGACATTGATACCTCTGTAGTTTTGATAACAAGAATCATTCCTCAAGTAGAAAGGAATTCAAAAGCATAGTGAGTCATCAATTCAAAAAGGAACAACAATAAAACTGCTTACATATAATTTCTTAGTAGAAAAAATATAACAATTCCCCTCACAAAATAGATCAAAAAAATCATCTCATTGTGTACTTCAGGATTAAATTTACTTAAAAATTAAACATTTTTCCTGAACAATGAAGTTGCAGAATGAAATAGCAGACACGTTTCTGTAACACCTACTGTTTTCAAATGTACATTCCAAAGCATTTTTTGGGCTTTTATAATTTTCACAGCTTGTTTCATCTAGTTGTAATGATAAAATCCTATATTACATTTTATTTTTGATGACCGACATATTCCCTATAAAATCAAAAGTTTTTTTCCGTTATACTTATATTTTTTTCGAAATGTTTGTCTCATCTTGCAAAGTTAGAGCCCCAAATGCACGAAGTAGATTAGTGTTAGTGATATAATATTAAATTTGTTTTCACCCATCAGGTTAAGCTTTTGGGTCAATTGGAGCATATGGTCCAAGAGGTCCTATGTTCAAATCTCATTTCCTTCCCAATTAATATTTTTTTTAGTACAACAACTGAGGGGTGGAGAATCGAACCTCCAACTTCTAGGGAGGAAGGTCATACCAATTACCTGTAAACTAAGCTCACTTTGGCTCTTCCCAATTAACATCGACTTCCACTTATTGGGTCTTCTACATATTTCTAACCCACAAGTGAGGGGGAGTGTTAGTGATATAATACTAAATTTACCTTCACTCATCACTTAAGCTTTTGGGTCAATCGGTGATTTAACAATTAGGATATTCTCTATGTTCAAAAAAGATACAAATGTTAGTCTCTATCTCAGCAGGGTACCTGCTTATCTCCCAACGCTACCTTTCTTCTCAGGGAAAATTAACTTTTTACTGATAAGTAAAAAGTAAACAAAGAGGAATTTGGAAAGTCCCAAAGAATTTTTTCAAAAGGCATGCCTTCCCAAGATTTTAAGAAACTCGAGTTTTATTAGAAAATAATTTTCCCTCACTGGACGAGAACAATCAATTATTGCAGCCTTCATTTTCCCCCGGTTTTAATGGAGTAGATTTATCTTCAGCATTTAATTTGGTGGGAAATAGCCCTAAAATTTCGGTGACAGAGAAGGATAGGTCAGATTCTCAAGCTCTCAAAACTCCTCATAAAAAATTAAAAAGACCTACCTTCATGCCTTGTTATCAAAAATATTATTCTCGTAAAAATGGGGTTGCATTTTTATCATAGGATGCTTATTTTAATCCTGATGTAATTGAAGTTTGCTGCACGCTTGCCCAAGCTCCAGCTATAATTAGGAAATAGCCCGAGATCTCTTGTTCCAACCATGCTGTCACTAGAACGATTACTCCAGTTCCAAATGGAAAATTCAATTTAACGAGGGAAGTTCCATCTATTACAAATCCTAAAAGTCAAGTGTTAAGGAAGATTTTGATGACGACTCTTCGGCAAGTGTGAGCAGTGAAGAACCGGAAATTTTGGTTCCAAATGCGGCCTCAAAACAGGAAGATATTATTTCCGGGAAAGAGGTTGCAGATCTCTTTCAAACTCCTACCTTCAAACAGTTACCACATATGCTTTCTTGTAAGTTCTCATTAATTAAGTCTCATGAAATCCCTTCAAAGTTTTCATCCTTAATTAAAGCTAGCAGTTTGAAGTTCGGAAGGGTGATGCATCACAATTCAATTTAATTTTTCCAGAATTTTTGTCCTCAGTTTTATATATCCAGAAGAGTTAGCAGCCTTAGAAGTCATTGGGTCAACATCTCAAGAACTTGGCTAAAAGTAGAATCTTTGGCAGCCTTTAAAGTAGGTAACGGTAAAAGGGTAGCTTTTTGGCTTGACCCATGACTGGAAATCGTTCCTCTAAAAGACTCCTTTCCTAGTCTTTTCATCATCTCTACCAAACCTGATGGTACAATACATGATTTTTGGGACGAGGCATTAAATTCTTGGTCTTTCTATTTTTGAAGACTGCTAAAGGAAGAAGAGCCAAAAAACTTCCAGCTCCTGATTGAAAAGCTTTCCCACCCTAAACTTAATTTGCTTCTCGATAAAAGAAGGTGGATTTTAGAACCAAGTGGGATTTTTTCAGTCAAATCTCTCGTAATGCACTTATCCTTCTCTTCTCCAATTGGAACACATTTAGAATCAGCATTGTGGAAATCCAAGAGCCCTAGAGGGGTAAATATTCTGATTTGGATTATGCCGAATGGCTTGCTTAACAGTGCAAATATTCTTCAAAGGAAGCTGCCTAATCATTATATTTCTCCACAGGTTTGCTCTCTATATTTGGCAAATTCAGAATCTCTTTCACATTTGTTCTTACCGTGTGTTTTTGTAGAAAATTGTTGGATACGTTTATTTAATTGCTTCAATGCCAACTAGGTTTTTGACAATGACTTTAAGGCAAATGTGCTTCAACTTCTTATTGGACCCAAATTGAAGAAGAAGCCAAATCACTTTGGGTCAATGCAATCAAAGCTTTGTTATCAGAACTATGGTTTGGAATCAAAGAGTGTTTCATGACAAAGCATCTCTTTGCTCCCTTAAATTTGATACCGCTCTTATCAATGCCTCCTCTTGGTGCTCTCTCTCCAAAGATTTTAAAGATTTCTCCATTCAAGACATCAATCTCAATTGATCTTGTAACTGCTTAGATTTTGGCCACAATTTAATTTTCAGATTTTCATTTTGGTGTAAGCCTTTGTATCAGGCATGGATTAGTCGGATTTGTACTCAGTTTTAGAATTTTCGCTCTACTTTTTAGGATATGATGAGAGTGCTATGGAGGTGTCAACCTAGTTGAGATGTCCTGGTGCATTTGTTGATCCTCTGTTTTGTTTTCTAGTGTTTGTTTCCTTTCATTCACTTGTAACATCTTTCATTAAGATAATGAAGTGGTTTGTTTCTTGTTAAAAAAAAAAAAAGTTATGTGGTTGTTTTTCTGAAGCTGCAGGTTATGATTAAATTGGTTTGAAGTGCTTGGTTATGTGGTTGGAGTTTATTCTTGTCCCAGCTAATTTGGTGCTTTTCTTCTTCAAAGCTTATTTGGCAACGTTCTTTTCTTTTAACTGCTGGTCGCTAGAGTATTTCTTGTCTGTGGGAGCGTTTGCTTATCTTGGGCTGAGGTTTCCATGTCATGGGATTTTATTTGTTCGACAAACTTCATAGTTGTATTTTTTGCTCCTCAGCAACAGTTTCTTGTTCGATCAAGCTCAAAGGTCGGGGCTCTTCCCTCATCAACATTCGGTTTGTTGTAGCAGCTGTTTTTGTGGGTTTGATTTTTCGTCAGCTCTCTACATTAATCTCAAGTTCAGCCTTTGCAAGATATTACGATGGAAGCTTTTCTTCTATTTTTTTCGGGCTTGTTCGAGTTTAAGTCTTCTAGAATTTGGGTTTCTCTTGAGTTATGTGTTTATTGGATTGTTTTACTATTTCTAGGGTTTCAGCCTTTATGATGTAATTTGGTTCGAGCTGTTAAAAGAAAATGAGGGTTTATACTTGTTATAATTCTATAGTCAGGGTTTTCCATTCTTGTAAATATTTTTTGATATTTTCCTTTTCTATGCTTTGTACACTTGTATATATTCATATCTTTGATGAATAAATAAAGTATTCCGATTCTTTCTCAAACCTAAGAGTTTTACATGGTATCAGAGCTCTCTAAACAAACTTAGGAATTTGTCAACATTAGGGTTTGAGAATTTAGAACCCGTTTGTGATACGTCTAGGGTTTTGTGGAGAAGTGAGTTTACACTTTTGCTCACAGTTGCTGTCTTCTATTCGTTCGCCTTCGTTAGCCGCCGCCGTCACCGGGGAAAAACAAAAGTTGTTTTTTTCCCGACACCGCCCAGTCCAACGAGGAGCCCAGCCGCCGATCTACAAAACCCCAAAGTCCAGTTACCATCTGACCAGCGCGTGAGGCTCACGCGCCGACTGTTCCATATTGCCATCCTTCCACGCGTCGGTGCGTGTAGGCGCATGCGCCGCCGTTTTTTCATCTGTCTCCTATGGGTTTCCTCAGTGTTGTTGGCTCTTCTTGGTGGTGTGTTTGTTTGGGATATATAGATATACTCGCTGCTTGTAAAGACATCTCTTCAGTAAATTAGGGTTTGATTCTCTGCTGTCCGGTGTCTATTTTTTAAGGTAATGGCTGATAACAAACCAGTAATGTCTGAGATTGTTCCTATGGTGTCAAAAGTAACTGAACACAAGTTGAATGGATCCAACTACTATTCATGGAGATCAAATCCAGGAGGGGTTGTTTGTTATTATTGTCATAAACCTAGTCATACGAAACGTGAATGCAGAAGATTGCTGAATAAGGGTCAGAGGATGCAATCACCCTCTGCACATGTCGCCTCTACTCCTGATAATCTTGACAAGTCAATTACGATTTCTGCAAAGGAGTTTGCTAAATTTCAGCAATATCAAGAGTCATTGAGGACATCATCTTCTACTCCCATTACGACCATCGCAGAGACAAGTAATATTTCTAAATGCCTTCTTTCCTCCACATCAAAATTGGTCATTAACTCTGGTGCTACAGACCATATGACAGGTAACCCCAGTTTATTCTCCAACCTTTGTACATCTACCTCTTCACCTAATGTTACTATAGCTGATGAAACCTCCACTCATGTTTTAGGATCAAGAACCGTCCATCACACTGAATCAATTTCTTTATCATCAGTTTTAAATTTACCAAATTTCTCGTTTAATTTGATTTCGGTTAGTAAACTCACTCGTGATCTTCATTGTTGTGTCTCCTTTTTTCCTGGTTATTGCTTATTTCAGGATCTTACGACGAAACAGACTATTGGTAAAGGGTGGGAATTTTGAGGTCTTTACATCTTTGAACCACAAACACCTACGGCCATCACATGCTATAGCGTGTCGTCTCCCTTTGAAGAGCATTGTCGTTTGGGTCATCCGTCTATCTCTGTGTTTAAGAGTCTTCGTCCACAACTTCAATATTTGTCTTCTTTAGATTGTGAGTCATGTCAATTTGCTAAATTTCATCGTTTGAGTTAGGGTTTTCCATTCTTGTAAATATTTTGTGATATTTTCCTTTTCTATGCTTTGTACACTTGTATATATTCATATTTTTTGTGAATGAATAGAGTATTTTGATTCTTTCTCAAACCTAGGAATTTTACAATACTAAATTAGGTTATTCCTAATTATTATTTCCTCTATAGTATTTTCCTTTTATGTATTTTCTTTTATCGGTTTATTGATGGCTATTTATTCACCTTGTAAAAGGTTGATTATGTATTATGAGTGCTATAATATGTATTTATATTGTAACTATAATTAGTTGTCTTTTATTGTAATTTTATATCTCCTAGATTAGGGCTTCCTTTTTTTTTCCTTTTAGCAAGTGAAGTTTTTTCAACCTTGGTCAACAGAATTCATGAAAAAGATTTGTTTGAAGGATTTGTGGTAGGAAAGGATAATATCCATATTACAATTCTCCAATTTGCAGACGACACCCTCTTATTTTGTAGAAATGATGATGGAATGTTAGAGATTCTCCGAAAAACTCTTGCATTATTTGAATAGTGCTCCGGTCAGAAAATAAATTGGGAAAAGTCGGCCATATGTGGAATTAATATTGAAGAATCCAAGCAAGAAGCCGTGGCCTCAAGGTTAGGTTGTAAATCTTTGCAGTTGCCTTTTTTATACTTAGGTCTTCCTTTGGGCGGTTATCCAAAAAAGACTTCTGGCAGCCGGTGATAGACAAACTTCAAAGTAAACTTGACAAATGGAGAAGGTATAACCTCTCAAGTGGCGGTAGGGCAACTTTATGCAATGCAGTTCTTTCAAATTTACCAACCTATTATATGTCTTCCTTCTTAATGCCAGAAAAGGTTATTTCCTCTATAGAAAGAATTATGAGAAATTTCTTTTGGAAAGGACATAGAGGAGGGAAGCTAAATCATTTGGTAAAATGGGAGATTGTATCAAAAAAAGTTGAGGATGGGGTCTGGCTCTAGGAGGATTAAAAGGAAGAAATTTGGCTCTTCTTGCCAAATATGGGGGTGGCGATTTATCCATGAGAATTCTTCTCTATGGACACAAGTTATAAAGAGTATTCATGGAAGAAATTTTGGTGATTGGCACACTTCTAGAAAGTCATTTTGTAGTCTTCGTAGTCCTTGGATCAGCATATCAAAAACCTGGTTGAAAGTAGAAGCCTTGGCAGTCTTCAAACTGGGAAATGGAAGCAGAATAGCCTTCTGGCATGACTCTTGGACTGGTAACACACCCCGTTTTCCCTCTTTATTTAGAATTGCTTCTAACCAAAATGGATCTATTTTGGATCATTGGGATTCTCAAACCCTCTCTTGGTCTCTACCCTTCAGAAGACTATTAAAAGATGAAGAAATACCAGACTTTCAGACTTTGCTCCTCTTGATTTCCAACATAAAGCCTTTTCTCAGACCTGACTCTCGATCTTGGTCCTTAGAAGCAAGTGGTACATTCACGGTAAAATCTTTGTCTAACCATCTTGCCACCTCACCTCTTGACACCCACTTTTTAAAAGCTTTATGGAAGACCAATAGTCCTCGAAGAGTGAATATTATGGTTTGGATCTTGCTTTTTGAAACCCTAAACAGCGCCTCAGTTCTGCAACAAAGGCTGCCCTCCCATTTTCTTTCTCCTAATCAGTGTGTTTTATGTAAATAGCTGGAGAAGACTTCCAACACTTGTTCTTTAACTGCTTCTTCGCAAGAAATTGTTGGCTAGTCCTTTTTAAATCCTTCAACATTAGCTGGGTTTTCGACATTACTTGTAAAAAGAACGTTCAGCAGTTGCTCAGTGGTCCTATTCTCAAAAAAGCCCCAAATCTGATTTGGTACAATGCAGTAAAAGCAATACTAGTTGAAATTTGGTTCAAAAAAAATCAAAGAATCTTTCAAGATAGAGAACACACTTGGTTCTCCCGCTATGAGGCTGCTAAACTTAATGCTTCTCAATGGTGTTCTCTTTCAAAGCATTTTGCAGCATACTCCCTTCAAGATTTATGTTTGAATTGGCAAGCATTCATCCTCCCAGTATGATTGTGTTTTAAGGAGAAGGGACACTACTATCCAACCTTGAAGACTTAAATAGTTAGGCTTATTTTCTTGTTTTCCCTCCTGTTTTGTATTATGTCCATAAAAAGAGGGCACTTTTTCTTTGTATTCAATTCTCTTGTAAGTTCCATATTCTCCGTTTTTGTTTGAGTTCTATGGACATGATGAGGACGTTAAGGGGGTGTCGACCTAGTTGAGATGCCCAAGTGCGTCTCCTGATCCCGTATCTTATATCGCTCATATTTAAGTACACATCTCTTGTACTTTCTTTTTATGCATTAATAAAAAGTATGGTTTCCTTTTCAAAAAAAAAAAAAGATTAGGGTTTCTTAGTTGTCTATATATATATATATATATATATATATATATATCTTCAGCCTGATTAATTGAATAAGATAATTATTCTCTCCAAAACTATTGAATACATGGTATCAGAGCAGTCTAGGGTTTAGAATTTTCGTTCGACGACTATGTTAGGGTTTATGCTTCTCACAAGGTTAGGGTTTGAGTTGATTCATCAAGTTTGAGTAGCTGTTTGTCTACACCACCCATCCCAGGAGAAGTGCCGTCGCCGTCCAATCAAGTTTGCCATCATCAATTGCCAGAAAAATCTGTGCGTGAAGCTCACGTGCCACAATTTTGATTCTGCTTCGTCGTCACGCGCCGGTGTGTGGGAGCACGTGGGACCACTTCTCCACGTTCCGTCAGTTGGGTTCTTCTCGGCTCACATTTTCTGTTTCTTTTTTTTTTTTTGGAAAAGAAAACAATTCATTGATATAAGAGAATAGCGAGCAAAAGCCCAAAGTACAAGAGGGTTATACAATGAGCTAAATAACAACCGAATACCAAACGGATCAGTTAGCACACTCGGACATCTCAACTAGGTTGACACCCCCTTAGCGCCCTCATCACATCCAAAAACAAACTAAGACTAGCTACAAATAAATGAATAGCGCAAAGCATTACACTCCTAAAAATGAACAAACACTGGGGAAAAAACAGAAACAAACAGTCTGAAAAATCAAAGAAAATCGCTGGCTATTGAAGAGGCTAAAAACCATCACTTGAAAGGGAGGCAAACACTCTCCAATTGAGATTGAATTCTGATAAACTATAGCTATTAAAATGCTTGGAGAGGATACACCAAGAAGAAGCAAGCCAACGGGCTGATTCGAATCAATCATGGCAGCCAAGAGCCTTATCATGAAACACCCTTTGATTTCTTTCAAACCAAAGGTCTGCCAAAAGAGTCATGACCGCATTAAACCACAATATACGGCTGGATTTGTGGAGATTTATACCAACTAAAAGCTGCAGCAAGTTACCCTTAAAATCATTGCTCATAACCTATGAAAAGTTGAAGAAGGACAGCAACTTCTCCCAACACCAAGCGGAATAGGAACATGCAAAGAAAAGGTGGAGGGAGTCTTCAGACCAATGTAGGCACAAAGGGCATATTGAAGGAGAAATAAAGCTGGTTGCCAACTTTCTTTGCAAAACCGAAGCTACATTCAGCTGACCAAAAAGCATTATCCAGACTAAAATGTTAATCCTTCGCGGGCTGCAAGTCTTCCACAGGGCCGAGTAAAGAGTTTTGTCCAATGGGGAGGAGGGGGAAAGGTGTATTTTAAGTGAATTGACCGTGCAGAGACCCGAGGCTGAAATAGACCATTCCCTTTTATCAACATCCTCTGAAATTTTCCTTGTTGCAATAACCCCAAACAACTCTTGAAAAGAAATGATCTCCTCATCTTTAAGCAAACGACAAAAGGTGATTGACCAAGCGGCCAATCTATTGTCCCAATGGTCAGCAACCGAACCATTTGGAAATAAGGTGATTCTGAAAAGACTTGGAAATAAGGTACTGAAAGGGGTCACTCCCTCCCAAGGGTCTAACCAAAATGCAATTTTGCTGCCATTTCCAAGTTTGAAAATGGCCAATGACTCAACTTTTAGCCAAGACTTCGAAATACCGATCCACGGGCTTCTCAAACTTCTGCCCCCTTTACCTGCCGTGTGCCAATTAAAAGGATCTGAGCCATGAATGCTTCTGATAACTTGACCCCAAAGAGAGCCTTCCTCTTTGAAAAATCTCTAGCCCCATTTAGCAAGTAGTGCTAAATTCATAGTTTTGAATCCACCAAGGTCGAGGCCTCCATCTGTCAAAGGTTTTTGCACCGAAGCCCACTTCACCAAGTGATTTAACTTGCTGCCATTGTGTCCTTCCCAAAAGAAGTTCTTTGTAATCCTTTCCAATTTTGATGCAACTCCATCCGGCAATATGAATATGGACATAAAATGCGTTGGGAGGTTAGACAAAACTGACTTGCATAATGTGACTCTACCTCCTCTTGATAGGTTGAAACGCTTCCATTTGTCCAATTTAGCTTGAAAATTGTCCAAAACAGGTTGCCAAAAAGACAGATTTGTCGGGTACCCACCTAAAGGCAGCCCAAGGTATAGGATTGGAAGATGATCAGCCTTACAATTTAATGAAGCAGCAGTGGAAATCAACTCATTTTCATCCACATTTATACCATAAAGGGCTGATTTATCCCAATTTACTTTCTGCCCTGAACGCCATTCGAAAAACTCCACCGTTTGCTTTAGTTTTGCAAGCATTTTGCTGTCATATTTACAAAACAATGGCATATCATCCGCAAATTGAAGGATGGAGATTTGAATTTTATCTTTGCCAACCACAAAACCTTCATAAAGACCGGCTTGAAAAATCTTGTTCACCAAAGCACTTAAAACTTCACTTACAAGAAGGAAAAGGAAAGGTGAGGGGATCATCTTGCCTAATACCTCTTGTGGCAGCCACCCTTCCCCTTGGTTTACCATTGATGAAGACTGAAAACATTGGATTTTTAACGTAGCCCATAATCCAATCTATCCAATTCTGACCAAAGTTTTTGCTTCTCAACACCTTTTCTAGGAATCCCCAATCAACACGATCAAAGGCCTTTTCCAAATCAAGCTTGAGAATCCACCCCTTCTTTTTCACTTTATATTCTTCCACAGCTTCGTTAGCAATAAGAATGGGGTCTAATATTTGCCTTCCTTCAATAAAGGCACTTTGGGAAGAAGCTATAATGCTAGGCCTCACTAATTTTATTCTTTCAGCAAAAACAGCCCTAATAGGCATCTGGGGCTGTTTGTTCTATTGGTTCAACTTTGATTTATGTTCAATTTGGGGCTGTTTTGTTCTTTTGGTTCAACTTTGATTTCGATTTTGGTTTGTTCTTTCTGCTCGTGAGATCTACAAACTGTTTATTAACTCATAATGGATGAAGTGAAGCATATGGTAGTATCTAATGTAATTTCCCTAGCATCCAAGATAAATGAACACAAGTTAAATGGATCAAATTACTATGATTGGCGTCAGACGATTCGATTTTATTTGCATAGTACAGATATGGATGATCATGTGACTGAGGAGCCACCAAAAGATGAAAAGAGAAAGGCTTGGCTTCGTGATGACGCTTGACTTTATCTTCAGATTTAGAATTCTATTGAAAGTGAGGTTGTTGGCTTGGTAGATCATTGTGATTATGTGAAAGAACTCTAAGAATTCTTCTATACTCTAGAAAAGAACACGTTCATAGAATGTTTGATGTCTGTACGCAATTCTTTCAAGCTAAACAGAAAGTAGAATCTATTACAAGTTACTTTATGAGACTTAAGAAGACAGTTGCTGAACTTGCTTTACTATTGTCGTTTAGTCCCGATATCAAAGTTCAACAAGCTCAGCGAGAAAAGATGGTGGTTATGATATTTTTAATGGACTTTTACTCTGAGTTTGGAATGGCTAAAACACAGATTCTTTCTGATTCTGAAACTCCGTCACTAGAGGAAGCCTTCAGTCGTGTTCTTCGTATTGAGAGTTCTCAATCCAATTCGCCTATTTCTCAACCCAACAGTATGAGTAAGAATAATAATAACTCCAGCAGTACTTTAGAGATGACTAACAATTTTTAGAACCCTAGTTATGATAATCGAATATCAGATTCTCAGGACATCGTCTGTCACTATTGTCGTAAGCCAAGACTGTAACGTGATTGTCAAAAGTTATTGTATAAGACTCAACCATCTCAACATGCTCAAATAGCTTCCACCAATGATATGGCTGAGAAGTCTGCTACCATTTCTGCTGACGACTTTGCTAAATTTCAAGTATTTAAGGAATCCTTGCAAGCATCTTCTTCATCAAATCCTATTGCCACCATTGCCGAGACAAGTAATACGAAATGTCTTCTTGCTGACGACTTTGCTAAATTTCAAGTATTCAAGGAATCCTTGCAAGCATCTTCTTCATCAAATCCTATTGCCACCATTGTCCAGACAAGTAATACGAAATGTCTTCTTACATCATCTACCAAATGGATCATAAACTCTGGTGCCACTGCTCATATGACAGGTAAGTCTAACTTATTTTCTATGCCTTTGTCTTCTATCTCATCTCCGTCTGTCACTTTGGCAGATGGATCAACCTCCTCTGTTCTTGGATCCGACACCATTTCTCTCACTCCATCACTTTCTTTGACCTCTGTATTACATTTGCCTCAATTGTCTTTTAATTTAATTTCTATTAGCTAGCTTATTCGTGACCTTAATTATTTTGTCTCGTTTTTTCCTAGCTATTGCTTGATTCAGGATCGTATGATGAAGAAGATTATTGGTAGAGGACATGAGTCGAGGGGTCTTTACATTTTTTACCATCAAATACCGAAAACTATGGCTTGGTCTAGAGTTATATCCCCGTTTGAAGTCCATTATCGTTTGGGTCATCCATCGTTGTTCGTTTTGAAACAACTTTATCTAGAATTTTGTTCCTTATCGTCTTTGAATTGTGATTCGTGTCAGTTTTCTAAATTTCATTGTCTTAGTTCTAGTCCTAAAGTTCATAAACGAGCTAGTGCTCCTTTTGAGTTAATGCATTCTGATATTTGGGGTCCTTGTCCAGTCGTGTCCCAAACAAGTTTTCGTTATTTTGTTACTTTTGTTGATGATTATTCTCGTGTGACACTATTATACTTAATGAAAATTAGTTCTGAGTTATTGTCTCATTTTTATGCTTTTCATGCCGAGATTCAAAATCGATTTAATGTATCTATCAAAACCTTGCAAACTAATAATGTTGGTGAAGATTTCTCTCATGTACTTGGTATGTGGTCATGGCATCATTCATCAATCCTCTTGTGCACACTTCATCTCAAAATAGAGTTGCTGAAAGAAATAACAGACACCTTTTTGAAACAGCCCACGCCTTATCCTTTTAAATGCATGTTCCAAAACAATTTTGGGCTGATATTGTGTCTATTATTTGCTTCTTGATTAATAGAATGTCTTCCTCTGTCCTCAATGGAGACATTACTTATCGTACTTTTTTTTCTACAAAATCTTTGTTTCCTGTTGTCAAGATAAGACAGGATCCGCTACAAGCAATAAGAACATAAACAAACAGAACAAAACTCATAAACTAAGTTCAACATGACTACAACAAGCAAATCTTGTAAAAAAACAAAAATGACCCATAATACTAGGGTGAAGGGAAGATGAAAGGCTACCAATTGAGGTTGATGTCTTGGATGGAGAAGTCTTTGGAGGTTTTAGCAAGAGAACACCATAAAGAAGCGTTGAGTTGAGCAGCCTTGAAGCGAGACATCCAAGGTGAAGCATTGTCATGAAAAACGCGCTGATTTCTTTCAAACCACAATTCAGCTATCAAAGCTTTCACTGCATTGGTCCATATCAATCTTGGTTTTTCTTTGAAAGTGGGGCCGATGAGAAGCTGTTCCATGTTAGCCTTGAACATATTACCAAAACTCCAACTAATATTGAAACAATCAAATAAGAGATACCAACAGTTTTGAGCGTATCTGCAGTTGAAGAAAAGATGTTGTAGATCTTCTGAATCTGCCAAACAAAGGGGACAAACCTGTGGAGAGAGGCAGTGAGAGGGAAGCTTTGATTGCATTACAGTTGAACAGTTAAGGAGACCATTAAGCATAATCCAGATTGTGATGTTAATCCTCCTCGGGTTTTTGGTTTTCCATAGTGCAGAATCCAATCTTTTCCCAATAGGGGAAGCTTTAGAGAGATGGTTTACGAGGGATTTCACCGTGAAAATTCCATTATTTTCTAACTCCCAACTTCGCCTATCAGTAATTTGTGTAATTGATTTTGCTGCAACAACTTCAATTAGAGATTGAAATTCAATGCATTCTTCCTCCTTTAACAGCCTTCTGAAACTATTGACTAGGAAGCGGTTAAGGAATCCCAAAAATCTAAGACAGCGCCATTAGGATTCAGGGATAAACTAAATAGTCTTGGAAATAGACTCTTTAGGGGTAAAATGTCTGCCCAAGGGTCAAGCCAAAAGGCTATTCTTCTTCCATTTCTTAGTTTGTAGGCAGCCAATGAATCAACTTTTAACCAAGTCCTTAGTATGCTAATCCAAGGACTACGGAGACTGCAGTTAACCTTTCCACTGGTGTGCCACCCAAACAAGCTTCTACCGTGTACACTTTTCACAACTTGGTTCCAAAGTGCATCTTCTCCAACCATAAATCTCCAACCCCATTTTTCTAACAAGGCTAGATTTTTTGTTTTAAGGCCTCCAAGACCAAGGCCACCATCCGCTTGGGATCTAGAGACATAATCCCATTTGACTAAGTGATTTATTTTGCCTCCTTTATGTCCTTCCCAAAAGAAGTTCCTTAATAATTGATCCACAATTAGGGCTACCTTTTCCAGCATCAAGAAAATTGACATATAATAAGTAGGGATATGAGAAAAGACGGACTTACAAAGAGTGGCATAGCAACCTCTAGAGAGGTTGTATCTCTTCCCTTGTACCAATTTTCCTTGAATTTTTTCAACCACCGAAAGCCAAAAATTAACTTGTTTTGGAAAACCACCTAGAGGTAACCCAAGGTACATAAAAGGGAGGTGAATAGCTTTACAATTTAACTTGGATGCCACTGCATACAGCTTGCTGTCATCAATGTTGATACCACATAATGCAGGTTTTTCCCAATTAACCTTTTGCCCCGAGCACCACTCAAAGAAATCAATAGTCTTTCTTAAGGATTCTAACATTTCATCTTCATATTTACAAAAAATCAAGGTATCATCGACGAATTGAAGAATGGAGACATGAACTCTATCTTTCCCTATCACAAAACCTTCAAATTTGCCTTTTTCATGAAGTCTGGCCAATAAAAAACTCAAAACCTCGCTGACTAATAAAAGAGAAAAGGTAAGAGAGGGTCCCCTCGTCTAATGCCCCTTGTAGCTTTGATTCTTCCCCTTAGTCTTCCATTAATAAAAATTGAAAATAATGGACCAGAAACGCATCCCATTATCCATGAAATCCATCTAGGATCAGAGTTTTTCCAGCAAGAACTTTCGAGGAAGACCCATCAATCCGATCAAAGGCTTTTTCTAGATCAAATTTAAGAATCCATCCTTTTTTCTTTTTGGAGCGATATTCCTCAACCACTTCGTTGGCTACAAGGAATGGATTGGATCTAGTATTTGTCTCCCCTCAATGAAAGCACTCCGTGAAGGAGCAATTATGCTTTGGCAGAATTTTCTTTAAACGCTTGGCTAACACTTTCGCTATAATTTTGTAAGATATTGTGGTTAGACTGATTGGTCTAAAATCCCTTACAAAGATAGTGTCTTCCTTTTTTTTAATCAAACAGATGAAGTTCTCCTTAACACAAGAATTTAGTCTACCATTGACATAAAAATTCTCAAAAAGCTCCACAAAATTATCTTTGAAGTATTCCCAGAATTTTAGGAAAAATGCTGCCAGCACAGGAGCTTTATTATTTCCCAACAACTTCAGAGCAATTCTGATTTCCACCTGGGTAAATCTAGCAACCAGCAAAGTGTTCTGGATTCGAGAGACAGTGGACCAATTCAGATTGAGGGGAAGAACACTAATGCCTGATCTTTAGAGTATAATGAAGCATAAAAGCCCAGTATGAGGTCTTCAATTTCCTTGAATGAATTTGTTGGTAGCCCTTGGTCATTAATCAATTCTGAAATCAGATTCCTCCTTTTCTTTGCTGCAAAGTATCTATGGAAAAACTTAGAGTTTCCGTCTCCCAAACTCAACCAATTTAGTTTACTTTTATGTCTTAAATTCCTTTCATCTATATGATAAAGTGATAACAAATCAGCTTCCAAGAAAACTCTCACATCAGTTCCGGAAAGGAATCTTTCTACATATTCTTCTTCATTATCTAATTTTTCAATTTCTTTTAGCAAGGCTTCTTCTGCTTTTTTCTTTTTAGACTCAAAATCAACTTCCCAGGACTTCAAAGCCGACTTGATTTTTTTTAATTTGGAGGAAATGACAAACCCAGCCCATCCTTTTTGAACTTCAGTATTTAGTTCTCTTTCAATTACTCGCCACCTCTCTTTTAGGTCCAGCCAGCTGTTGCAGAATTTGAATGGTGGAGGTCCCCACTCAAAGGAACCGGCTTCAAATAAGATGGGGAAGTGATACTGAGAATGTGCGAGTTTGTCTTGCCACTCTAGTATTAGCAAATAGGTCGTCCCATTTATTTGAAATTAAGAATCTGTCTAGAAGAGAACGAGAGATGATAATGCCTTCGCGTGACCACGTGAAACGTCCATTGCTATGAGGAATTTCCATTAGCTTAATCTTAGCAATGGAGTTATTAAATTTCCTCATACCTTTTGTTAATCCCCCCCAAGGAAAATGTTCTTGAATACTTCTAGTAATGTTAAAATCTCCCCCAATACACCAAAGCTTTTCACAGTAAGCCGAAAGAGAGTACAATTCTGGCCAAATAAACTTTCTCTGTAATTTGTAGGACCGTAAACATTAATGATCCAACAAACCTTCTTACTGACCGTCAAGCATTTAACAGATAATGAGTACCATCCTTTCAGTACTTCAATAAACAAAATATTGCTTTCATCCCACATGTTTAGTAATCCTCCGGATTTTCCAAAAGCTTCGAACAAAACCCAGCCAATATCTTTGGAGCTCCATAACTCCTTGATGAAAGCTACGTCAAAAGATTCTCTCTTTGTTTCCTGTATTAAAACCAAGTCTGGATGTATTTTCTTCAAGCTTCTTCTCAAAGCCAGTCTTTTGGAGACATCTCCTAAACCTCTTGTATTCCAAGATAGAATCTTCATAGTATGCCAAGAAGAGGTAGAAGCTCTTGATTGAATAACCCGAGGATCAACTCACAGTCGTCAACTACAGAGATCAGCTTCTGTGGTATCTCTTTCTTCTCTACTGTTTAAAAGTAGGAGGGTTCAACACAGCCTACTCTTCTTCTGAGTGAAATAAGAGTTGCAAGTCATTGTAATGACCATCCAAATTCCTCTACTTCTGAATTCTCGACTTTTTCACTGCTTGTACTGACTATAGAGTCTTCATCTGAATCAAAGTGTCTACTTCGAACGTCTTGTAGAGAATCCGGGATTCCTCGCACAAATGGCATGCTTGGGCCGACAATTTTAAAATCTGAATAAGAAAAAGAATAAGAGCTATCTTTAGTAGTAGAATTGTCTGACTTGACTGGGAAGAAACCAAGAATTTGAGCTTTGATGCAACAGTTTCCAAGCAAATCGTGATTTGTTATGGCTGTCCAAGAGTTGCAAAAGGAAGTGTTTCTCCGGGTGAAACGCTTTCTGAGAGGCTTGAGTAAGTAGGGTTTTCTTGTGTGAAACGAATTACGAGTAGCTGAAGGGTCTTCATTTTTCTGAGATTTGAGTAATAATGAGCTTAAGTTCAAAGACTGCAATCTTCTCTCGACTTTTGAAGTGTCATTCTGAGGGAGGCTAACAAATGGCGTTGTATTCAATGAGCACCCACCTGACTTCTCATTTCCACCAATTGAAATCGATCCTTCTTCTTTATCAAAAAAAGGAGACCTTTGGACTTCTCTCAAAGGCTTTTACAAGCCAAAAAATTAAAGAAAGGTTCATTTGGCAGGAAGTCGAAGCATTTTCTTAAAGGTGGCTCGAAATATGAACAGCCAACGGTTCTTTTTGTCCTGAAGTGTTTCTCTTTCTTCTTTTCCTCAAACGTGTTCACATTTGTCTGATCTTGGGGAAACGAATTTTGTGTGTGTTCTACGGAATCTTAGCAAACCTCTAATTAGTCTCTGGTTCAATCTGAGAGATGTATTTTAGCTCTTTTTCAACACTGATGTCTGGGCTTTTGGAAAACTTTGGCTTGCACCTTGATGGAAGGAGAAACTTGAACTTAGGACTTAATGAAACATTCTATTTCCTCATCCTTTATAACTTGATTTAAACGAACAATGTCAATTGGATTTGTGAAGTTAAACAAGAATCTCCCCTAACCTTGCTGGGTGGGTTAATTGATGAGATATCACCAAAGTTCAAGAAGATATTACCCCTCTTTTCATCTGAAATTTCCAACATTGCAGGGATAAATCCACATAAATTTTTCTTCACTTGGATTTTGGCCTCTGAGACATTAAGAAGATTTAAAGTTTCCATCTCAATATTCTCCAAACCACCAAAATAAGCACCAATAGCTTCAAAAGTTTGTTTATTCCAGTAGTCGAGAGAGAGATTTTAAATTAATAACCAGCCACCGTATCCTTTTGAATACAACGGTCTACAATGAGTGAATTTGTCCCACTTTTCAAATTTCAGGTGGAAGAAGCCTACCTTCTGCCATTTGGCGGGATTCTCGATTAGTTCATTCATTGGACAATGATCCATTGCAACCAGTGCGCTCTTTGCAAATAATGGGTTGATTATGATATTTGATTGAAAGTATAGTTTGAGTGTTATACTGATTTCTAGCCAATTAGCGAACTCAAATAGGTGTGTGACAACCCAAAGGTTATCAAAATCTGCTTGGAATACTTCTGAATTTTTAATAACCCAATGATGTTGCATACTTTGTTTATCGAGTAGGAAAACAGAGGTCTTGATACTCTGTTTTTCTGCTGAGGAAGAGGTTCTGGACTCAATAGATTTTCTCAATTTCCAATTCAAATGCGATGTAGCAGAAGTTTATTTGTCGAGCTTATCCGCAGAAACGTTCTCTTCTCCCATAGTTGAATGTTGAATATTCTCTGAACAAACTGGGGGGGGGGGGTGACGGCCAAGGATTCCTTGATACAAAAACTGACAATGTCATTGAACTCTTGCCAGCCTGTCTTACCATCGCCATAAGGAATGTGAAGGTTCTTCCTTCCTCCTATTAAAGGCCATATCGCACACTCCATGAACCAATCTTTATTAACACAGAACTTTGAAAGGCGGATGACATTGTGATCGACTCTTTCCTTTAATAAGAAGAATTCGAAGGTTGGACCATTCAATGTTTTTTTCAACTAGTCTCTAGCCAATGTGCCATAGGCACTAAGAATAGTATTTTCTGCCCTTTTTTCATATCTTCCACATAGAATCCGTTGCTTTCTTTCCACATACAGAAGAAATGATCACAAATATTACCGCTTTTCACCTCCATGAGTTTAGAATCAATGGGTGCAAGAAATGAGGATGGGGAAATTGGTGCTGGTAAAAAGGTAATCTATCAAAATGGCAAGGAGCGGGTATGAAGGTGGTTTGATAGGAAGGAAAGGAAAGATTGAAGGTTTGGAGATTAATTGGATGTGAAAGGAGGTATCAGAAAAGAAGAGAGGAAGCGGACAGAGAAGGGCTAGTCGGAGAGTGATCAGAGGGGCGGTTTGAACGGAGCTAGAAAGGGATGGGAGAGGAGAAAGGAGAGAGCATTTTGTATAATTTACAGCTGAGACATTTAAACTTGATTTTCTACAACTAGTGTATACTTGCACCTAGGAAAACTGTTCGATCTGACTTCCAACAAGTTTTTGGCGTCGTTGCCAAGGAATGACGATTTCTAACATATTTTCAGTTTTGCTTAAGATTGTGATCGGTTTGCGATCGCAGTGTCTCAATTTAAGGAACAAGCTTGGAATCTTATTGCTTTCTAGGACAGGTTTAATGCATGAACATAAGGCCTCAATAGCTTGAGTTTGATCCAAAAATAGAATGTCGTAAGGAACAAAGGAGGAAGAGAAGAGAGCAACATGAGCACATAGGTTAATTTTGTAGGTACTGTTGCAAGACAAGACATTGCAACAATGAATCAACCTGAAGTCAATCCTCCAACTGCTATACAAATTCTTATATACAACTCTTTCAAAAGCACTCTCTAAACCACAAGAAAACAATCTTCAATCTTCCATTCTTTCTCCTTTCCATATTTCATGAGCAATTGACCAGAAAAGGGGTGTTCTTTGTCGTAGAGGTTTGAACTCAACCTTTCAGTACATAATGGTTTGTGCTACACTACATTTCAGTTGAGTTATTATATCGAGGAGGAGACAAGTCAGATAATATATGCTACATCAGTGTTTATATAAACAAATACGAACATACTGCCGTGAGTTTGAATTTTCTTAAAGAGAACAAGATACCCTCGCCTCAACCTAATTGTGGACGAGTTTGTTTCTCAATTTTTACCCCTAACTTTTTGTGTTATATGTAATAACCCCGACATTATTCTTGTTTCTGCAATAGGATTTTATCGGTAACTTCAATAATTCAATTATCTTGTTGATATCAAATTGAAAAAATAATCATAATAATAACAAAAGATTCAATTTCATTTTCCACATTGGGAGCATTTTGGCAGAAATCGGACATACCTTATTGTGGGCTGCTGAGCCACCATACTGGTGTGCGAGCGTGTCACCCATTCTCTCATAAAATCCCATTAATTCATCAGCTAAAGGGGCATCAAGATCGATTTTGGGGGAATCTAAGATTTCCAAGGCATGAAGCTGGTGTCCAAGAGCAGCAAGCCCATATGCATATTGTGCAACATTTGTACGGTCGAGGCAGTCTATGCAATTGGTCCTTAGCACCCCACTTTGGAACAGTGGCTGCTTAATAACGTAATTTCCATTAGAAACAAGGTTGTCAGCACTTATTTGTTTTTCCATGCTAGCAGCATCTTCATTATCATTGTCTGACTGTAGCTGAGAAGATGAGCTACAATTTCCTTCACTCCTGTAAGAAAGTTTTCATATAAAGTTTGTTATCACTTATCAGGAAGAGTCCAGAAACTTACTACCAGAAAAGTGACACCATTGTCATCCAGACTGAATTCCTTGGCTAAAAGCTATTATTCATTTCTTAAATTGAGAGAGAGAGAGAGACCAGCTCAGAAACAGAACCATGGAAAAAAAACATGCATGTGCGTATTAACCAACTAAGAAATACAGACATTTTAATTTGGCGACATCTTCATGTCCATCACATGTCCAACATTCCGACACTTGTTGGACACATATCAGACATTTGTTAGTGCAATAAATGTGTTAGACATGCATAGAGCACTTGTTAAGTAGACTAAAAAGCACATATATGACAATAACAATAGATTTCGAGTATGAAATACATCAAACTAAATTTTTAAGCATATGGTGTAAAAATTATTTATATTTAAAAAAAAAAGTATATTTTAATAAATGTGTCATTGCTATGAGACCTATGACACATTTATTAAAATAAACTTTTTCTAAATATATGATCTTGTAAACCAGTTGCCAATCCTAGTGATTATCTTTGATGTTTCTCCCGCCCCCATGGAGCTGGAGCTTTACTCCTCTGCCTTACTTGATATTTTGTTAGGAGAATATTTTGTCTGAGCAGCAAGATATTCATAACATCAAATGGGCCCAAACAAAATTTTGTTGAATTCATCTTATGGCCTCTCGACAGTTGTTTGGTGTCCTCGTCCTCACGTGATCTACCCTTGTTCTGGCTGTTATGGTCTGGTTGTATAAGAAGACTGGTTGGATCAGTTTATGGGGAGGCTTCTAAGTTGACAGCTTGCTAGTCAATCTGGTTATGAGTTCAGATCCAAACCTCAACTGCTTTCAAAGTTCTTTGTCACTCAAGCTTCAATCTTCGCTCTTTGCCAGAAGATTGCTCGGTTGGTATTTTTGTTTCCTTGGGTGTTTGTATTCTAGTTAAAAGCCTAATTTACTTCTAAGGATTAGTCTCTTTTATTTTGTTCTTGTTGTTCCGAATTATTCTTTGTATTTTTTTTCTTTTAATTCATTGTACTTTAAACATTAGACTCATTTCATTATATCAATGAAAAAGTCTCGTTTCCATTTCAAAAAAAAATAAATAAATAAATGTGTCATTGCTGTGTTTGTCTCTTAGATTTTTAAAAACTGATGTGTTGTGTCATATCTGTGCATCTTAGGTAACCAACCTATCACATTGGCCAAAAGTATATAGATATTAGTTTCGGCCAAACAGGTTAGACCTTGTGGGCATGCACCGGATATTATCAGACAGAAGCAAGGGCCAATAACTATGTATTATGTAAGAATATCCATGTAATCAGCCCAGATCACTGAATGTCAGATTATTTGACTACCTTGTTAGAGTCTTTTTTTTTTATCTTGAAGTTCTTGTATTGGCTTTATGTTTTAGTTTTATCAGTTTTTGATAACTTTCTTTTCTATTTTGTTATTTAATCTACTTTTCATAGGCTTGAACATTATTCATATTTTCCCTTTTTTTTTTCTCTTGAAAGGATAATTTTCACTTTTCATTAAGGAAATGAATGAGCCGGTTGATTCATGCCTTAATTGTTGATTTATTCCTTAATACTTGCGGTAATTAGGTGTGATTATATTTGGTAGGATATTTTTTCCTTTTATGTTGACGGTCTTTTTTCTATTTAAGACAGACCTATGTATGCTTGCGGTAATTGTTGATTTATGCCTTAATTGCTGATTTATTCCTTAATACTTGCGGTAATGATTGATTTGTGCCTTAATTGTTGATTTATTCCTATGTATGAATGTAAAGCAGAGCGTGTGGAATTATTCAATAAGATTCCAATTTACCAACATGATATCAGAGCAAAAACTCTAAGGGGCTGTTTGTTTTTTGAGAAGGTAGATAACAAGAATCTTTAGATGCCTGGGATTATAGATGTCCGTAATTACATGGCCGACATCTTTAGATAACCATATTTTTTTTTTTAGAAATATTTTTTATAATATTTGAGAATCTTAATAAATGTGTTTGTTTTGTTTGATTTCTACTCGAGAATGTCTTAAACTTACATAATGTTCCAAGAATATGCTTACGACTATTCATTAATTTATAATTCATTTAATATAATTTGATATAAGGAAAATTATTTTAAATGACAAAACTACTAAAAATATTTACAAATAATAGCAAAATATCGTAGTATATCTGTGATAAACTGCGATAGACAGCAATAGACTACTATCTGTATCTATCTGTGTCATGATAGACACAGATAGTAGTCTATCGCGGTCTATCACATATAGACTGTGATATTTTGCTATTCTTTGTAAATATTTTGGTTGATTTTCTTATATTTGAAAACAGCCCTTATTTGTTTTTTTAATTTTAATTTCTTTTTAAATTAATATAGTTTTATTTTTATTTTTATTTTTTTTTTAAAAGGAAACGATTCATTGTATTAATAAATAGAGAGGAGCGAAAGCTCTAAGTACAAAAGAGTTATACAAAGAGCAAAGCGAGAATACAAGTGCTTGTAAAAGGATCAGGAGATGCACCCGGACGTCTCAACTAGGTTGACACTCCCTTAGCACCCTCATCATCTCCAATTCTAACCCAAAACTGGGAGATAAGATAACAAGATTACAAAAAGAGGACAAAGTCTAAAGAACAACAAAAGTGAAAAACTAAGGATAAAGCCAAAACATTGGCCTGAAAATAATGGAAATATATAAAAAATTCAATAAGTGTTGCTGAAGTCTGGAAATCTGGAAATGTTTAGTGTTGTCCGATAGGAGGGGTTGAGATAAAGGCCTCCCAATTGAGGTTGAAATCTGAAAGGCTGTAAGCACGGAAAGGATCGGAAAGGAGGCACCAAGAGGAGGCTTGACAACGGGCAGCTTCAAGGTGGTCTTGGCATTTAGTGGCTTTTGTTATGGAAAATTCTTTGATTTCTTTCAACCCAAAGGTCTGCCAATAAGGCTTTTACAGCATTACACCATATCAAACGGATGGATTTGTGGGAGATGGGGCTGGCAAGGAGCTGAAACACGTTACTTTTGAAATCATTGCACAAGGTCCATGAAAGATTGAAAAAACACAGCAACTTATTCCAACACCAATTTGAGTAAGGGCATGTAAAGAAAAGGTGAAGGGAGTCTTCACTATGATGTAGGCAGAGTGGGCAAACTGTGGGGGGAAAGGGAGGATGCTAGTTGCTTTCTCTGAAGGACTTCAACTACATTCAGCTGACCGAAAAGCATAATCCAAATAAGGATGTTGACTCTTCTTGGACTTTTTGATTTCCAAATAGCCGAGAAGATAGGCTTTTCCAATGGGGAGAATAGTGTTAGGTGGCTTTTGAGGGATATAACAGTGTATTGGCCATTGGTTGAGATGGACCACACTCTTTTATCAAAAGAGAGAGAAGGGCTTCTACTTACAATTTTTCTCAACAAGTCTTGGAAGGCAAACACTTCTTCATCTTTAAGCGATCTTCGGAAAGTAATGGACCACGAAGCTATGTTATTGTCCCAATGATCGGCAACTTAGCCATTAGGGAGCATGGTGATTCTGAATAAGCTAGGAAAAAGGATGCTGAAAGGGGAATTTCCTTCCCAAGTGTCTAACCAGAAAGCAATTCGACTACCATTACCAAGTTTGAAAGTGGCCAAGGATTCTACCTTAAGCCATGTCTTTGAGATGCTAATCCATGGACTTTTCAGACTTCTACCTCCTTTCCCTGTCGTATGCCAATCAAAAGCATCCTTACCATGAATACTTCTAACAACTTTGCCCCAAAGAGAGTTTTCCTCATTGAAGAATCTCCACCCCCATTTAGCAAGGAGTGCAATGTTCATAGCTTTGAGCCCTCCAAGACCTAGACCACCATCTGCTAAAGGTTTTTGAACCAATTCCCATTTAACTAAGTGATTTTGCTTGCTGCCTTTATTGCCTTCCCAAAAGAAACTTCGTATTAACCTTTCCATTTTAGTTGCTACCCCTTCGGGCATAAGGAAGATGGCCAAGTAATGGGTTGGAAGGTTTGAAAGGATTGAGGTGCAAAGAGTGGCTCTTCCACCCCTAGATAGATTGAATCTTCTCCATTTGTCGAGTTTACCTTGTACTTTATCTAGGACCAGCTACCAAAAGGAGGCTCTTTTTGGGTAGCCCCCTAGAGGCAACCCTAGATAATGGAAAGGGAGATGGTCAGCCGAAACATTTAATGAAGCTGCCGTAGTATAGAGCTCACTATCATCCACATTAATGCCATAGAGTGCTGATTTATCCCAATTTACCTTCTGCCCATTCAAAGAGCTCCACTGTATGCTTAAGTTTTGACAGCATAGTGCTGTCATATTTGCAAAACAATAAGGTATCATCCGCAAATTGGAGTATGGAGACTTGGACTTGCTCTTTGCCTACTAAAAACCCTTCAATGATGCCGGATTGGTTGAGTTTAGAAATTAATGCACTCAAAACTTCGCTGACTAGAAGATAAAGAAAAGGGGAGAGAGGATCACCTTGTCTAAGCCCTCTTGAAGCGGCCACTCTTCCCCTTGGTCTCCCGTTAATGAAGACCGAGTAAAGTGGGTTTTTGACACATCCCAAAATCCATTCTATCCATTTCTGATTGAAGCTCTTGGCCCAAAGCACTTTTTCTAGAAAATCCCAACCAACTCGGTCAAAAGCTTTCTCCATATCAAGTTTAAGGATCTATCCCTTCTTCTTTTTTGCTCTATCCACCGCTTCATTGGCTATAAGTATGGGATCCAAAATTTGCCTTCCTTCTATGAAAGCACATTGGGATGGAGCAATGATGTTGGACATTACCCCTTTCAATCTCTCGGCTAACACCTTAGCAATGACTTTGTAGATTAATGAGGTTAAGCTAATGGGTCTGTAATCACTTACCTTGATTGCTACTTTCTTCTTTTGAATTAAGCAAATGAAATTCTCTCTTATACACGCATTGATCTTGCCATTCTTGTAGAAGTCATTAAAGGTATCTTGGAAGCCTGTCTTGAGAATAGACCAAAATTTCAGCAAAAATTCAGTGGTGAAGCCATCGGGGCCTGGGGCTTTACTTTTGCCAAGGGTTTTTATGGCTGAGAGGATTTCTGTGGCTGAAAAATTATTTTGCAGGAGAAGATTCTGATTCGAGTTCACACAAAGCCAATCTAGATTTAAAGGGAGATGCCTTTGCCTTGAAGATTTTAGATAAAGGCTGCGGTAAAAGTTGAGTATTAGGCTTTCAATTTCTGCATTCGACTTTGTTGGGACCCCTTGTTTCATCAACTAACTCGTTTATAAAATTTCTCCTCTTTTTTGCTGCTAAGAATCTGTGAAAAAAGCTTGTATTCTCATCTCCCTGCTTAAGCCAGTTTATTTTACTCTTCTGCAATAGGTTAATTTCTTCCAACCTATATAAGGCCATTAGTTCTGATTTGAAGAAGACCAAGCTGCATAACCAGTGCTGGACAGTGGGGAATTCTCAGCAAGTGTACCCCAATTTTCAATTTCTGCTAGCAACCTCTCCTCTTTCTGTTTTAATTTTTCCTTATTGCAGTGATGCCACTGTTTTACTGCTGTTTTCACATCTTTCAGTTTCTGATTTAATACAAAACCAGCCCAACCATGTACTCTGCTGTCAAACCATGCTTTCTCTATAATTTGGATGCAATCTTTGTTGAGTAGCCAACTATTGTAAAACCTGAACGACGAAGGACCCCAACTAAATGATCTGGCTTCTAATAAAATTGGGTAGTAGTCTGAAAAAATCCGAGCTTGTCTATTGGTTCTAGAGTTTTCAAATAACTCATCCCAGCCTTTTGATATGAAGAAGCAGTCTAGTAAGGATCTTGAAACAGTGATGCCTTCCCTTGACAATGTAAACTTCCCATTACTCAATCGGATTTCTATGAGTTTTACTTGCTCAATGAACTTATTAAACTTTCTCATGCCTCTAGTGCTTCTACCCAAGGGAAATCTTTCGTGTGCCCATCTTGTGATATTAAAATTACCACCCATACACCATGCGTCTTCACAATAAGTTACCAAGGACAGAAGTTCTTCCCACACAAATTTTCTTTCTTTGTAATCGGTTGGCCCATATACATTAGTGACCCAACAAGTCTTTTTACAATTAGTGTTGCATTTAATTGAGAGAGAGTAACCGCCTTCGAGGGTTTCTATTACTGAAATTAAGCTTGTGTCCCACATTGTTAACAGCCCACCAGAAGCACCAAAAGATTCTAACGAATTCCCATTAGAACTCCATAAAGATTTAATGAAACTTGCATCAAAATTTTCCTTCTTAGATTCTTGAATTAACACAATTGAAGGGTTAATTTTCTTTAAGATCGTTTAAGGGCCAATCTTTTTATTAATGTCTTTGAGACCTCTGGTGTTCCAGGATACTATCTTCATTTTTTCGAGAACAGTTATCAATGCCAACCAATGGTTAGTCCAATAATAGGTTGCATTCAGTGACTAAGCTCAGAAGGTGTGCTGGGAGGTCAGAAGGGGTTGAAGGAAAGGCTGAAAGGGCAGGATTGGGGATTTCAGTCTCGGCAGTAAGGTCCTCCCCTGTTTGAAACAGGGTATTTAGGTCAGCAAGCAGGGTTTCTTCCGGATTTGGCTCATCATGATCTTCTGAATTGATAAGCCAATCGTTTTCCTCTGTACTGATACTAAAGGGGGAATCAGGAGGACAATCTCTCTCAATGATTGATTGATGTTTAGGGGTGAAAATAGGGGTTTCTTTTGGTGGTGGTCCAGCCGGGTTGTAAGGGGGAAGAGAAGATGGATAATCTGACCTGGAATTAAAAGGCTGCTTTGGAAAAGAAGAAATTCTGGCTTCTGGGGGCTGGGAGGAGACTGAGCTGAGGCTGAGTCCGAGGCCTTTGGGGTGTTCCCTCAGGTGCTATCTTCTGATAAAGTGTTTGGAAAAGGTTTTGAAGAGGCAAGAGGGGGGACGGGCTCTGTTTAGCCGTTTCTAGTTTGTTTTGCTAGATTTAAGGGCTGGTTTAATGTTCAGGGGAGGAAGAGGAGGCTTGGGGGAAGCAGAGACAGAGCAAAAGATTACTCTGTTAGGACAGGGGAGAGCAGGGTAAGGAGGGGACCGGCTGTTTGAGGGTAGAGAAGGCAGGGAGGTCGAGTGATCTGGAAAAACAGGGGAGAGCAGGGGAGAGGAATTGAGATAGAGAGCAGGGGAAGAGGAAAGATAATGAGGGGCTTGGGTTTCGGGCTTGGCTAAGACATGCTCAAACGAGGAAGAGACTGAGGGAAGCACCACATTGCAGGGGACACAAAATCTTGCTTTCTTTTTTCTCTTTGGCACTGGTGGCTTTTCAACTTCTTTCTCTTTCATCTTAATGGCAGCAGATGAATTAATATCTATCCGTGGAACACGAGGAGCCTTATCTGAAACAGCAAAAACAGGGGACTTTTCAGTTTCCTTTAATATGCCAGATGATCTTTCAAATGACTGCGGCTGCAAGGGGGGCTTCTCGGCTTCCTTTGAATTAAAAAATCCTTTTCAGAAGGCTGCGGCTGTGAGTAGGGGGGACTTTTCAGCTTCCATATTTAAGTGATTTGCTTCGTCAGCCTCATTAAAAAAGCAAGATGGCTTTTCGACTTCCCTTATTTCTCCCAGATTGATGATTGAAGTCTGTGGCTTTTGGAATTCTTTCAACTTTTCTGCTTTTGCACTTGGACTTCGTGAGAACTTAGGCTTAGATTTATTTGACAATAGGAAAGACCAATTAGATAAATCAATTACATCAAATTGGGATGAGGCATCTTCATCCTTTAGAGCATCTTGTAACCGAACTAGGTCTATTGGGTTGGAGAAGTCTTTAAGTAAAACTTTAGTGGGTAGTTTTAAAGGCTGATGACAGCAAGCAATGTCACCAAAGTTTAAGTAAAAACTTCCATGAATATCATCCGTAACTTCAATGGTGGCTGTCATAAATCCACATAAATTCTTCTTGACTTGAATTTTTGCTTCTAAACAGTTGATGAGATTAAGAGTTTCTGAAGCAATAGCAATTAATCCACCAAAATAAGCCCCAATTGCTTCAAAAGTTTTCCCTAACCAATAATCTAAGGGAAGGTTTTTGATTTTGATCCAACCACCATAACCTTGCATTACTGAGGCCCTTCCATGACTGACTGAATTCCATTTTTCCAAATGAAGATGAAAAGGGCCGAACTTAGTCCATTTACTCTGAATTGGCATTTTTTCGTTGAGGTTTCCTTGTCTTAGTTTGATGAGGGCTTTGTCTGCAAACAAAGGATTGATGATGACATTGGTGCCTAGATGTGCTTAGTTCTATCGCAATTTCCTTCCACCCATTAGATGCCATAAATCTTGAGATAATCCAGAGGTTACTAAAATTTTCAGGCAAGACATCATCATTCTTCTTTAACCAGACAGCAAGGTTGCTCTGTTTCTTCACAAGTGGAGTAAGGAAGGATGGGAGGGCAGAGTTCTCACAGGGAGGTGGAGTAGGGCTGGTACAACCGACTGGACTAAGCTTAGTAGAGGGAGGAGATGAAGAAGAACTAACCTGGAGAACAGGGGATTTTTTGAAGTATTGGATGCAGCTATCGATCATCTCCTTGAAGTCTTGCCAGCCTGCTTTTTCGTTGCCGAACGGGATGTGGATGTTCCTTCTTCCTCCTGTGATTGGCCATACAGCACATTCAACAAACCAACTCTCTTTTGCACGAAATTTGGCAAGCCTCATGAAGCTTTGATCAACTCTTTCCTTTAGAAGGAAAAACTTAAAGGTGGAACCATACAGTAGTCTGCGAAAGCTCTCAAGAAGCCAATTAGCTGAGGTTAAGGAGAGAAGAATGGACTGTCCTTTTTTTATGTCTTTTAAAAGGAAGTTTGATCCTTCTTGCTCCATATGGAAGGCGTGGTCAAGGATACGGCAAGAGAACGAAGTCATGGCTAGAAACAGGGCAAAAACAGAGTGAAGGAGGAATGATAGAAGCCAGAAGAAGGTTAAAGGGAGAGGGGTGAGGGAGGCGGCCAGAAGGAGGGAAGTTTAGGGAGGGCATGGTGAGCTCCAGTGGAGTGGTCGGAAGGGGGGGCGTGGGGGAAGGGAGAAAAGGAGGAGAGAGGGGAGAGCATTTTTTTCTTTTAACCTAACTACCAAAAACGCTCCTAACCCCTCATAAATTAATATAGTTTTATTGTTTTATTTGTTATTTTTCTCAACAAAATAATATATATTAATTAAGATATTTTATCAAATAAATATTAATCTAAATTTAAATTTGAATATCTTCCTAAAAAATAAACTACAATATAACCAAAGAGAATGAAATACGTAGTTCATGGTATTTTTTTCAAGCCAAACAACTTGAGTGGATGGATTGTTTTGAAGTAGCTCAGTTAAATGCTTCATCTTGGTGCACTTTATCCAAGTCTTTAAAGACTTCTCCATTCAAGACATATATTTAAATTGGCTTTCTTTTATTTTTCCAGCTTCAGTTTTCTCTCATGATGTATTGTTCTAGTTTAATTATTGTATTTTTGCTTTCTTCATTCTTTGGAATATTTTTATTAGATTATTTGTGGACATGATGAGGATGCTATGGGGTGAAACCTAGTTGAGATTCCCGGATGCATCTCCCGATCCTTAGCTTTCTTCCGCCCTTTGTCTCTCTTACTGTACTTTGAGCAATAGTCTCTTTTCAATACTTCAATGAAGAGGCTTCTTTCCATTTCAAAAAAAGATAAATCCTTTCAATGGCTCGATTGATTTAATGTTGCAAGGATCAATGCATCTTCTTGGTGTTCTCTTTCCAAGCTTTTTGCTAATTTTTTCTCTTTAAAATTTATGTTTGAATTGGAGTGCCTTCATTTTCTCTGTTTAGTCTTTGTTCTAGTGTTGAGAGTCTTGAAGTTGTATTGGATAAGTTTATCATCAGCATTAGAATCTTTTCATTATATGAATCCTAATTTAAAAAGAAAAAAGTACCCTGCTCACTGTTGCATTCAATTGATACGAGGATGAGATACTATTTTTAAGCGGAAACAAGACTTTTCATTGAAATAATGATGGGTCTAATTCTCAAAGTACATGAGAGGAAATAAAAATAAAAAGAAAAGAAAAACTACAAACATGCTACTACAAGGCTAGAGCCAAATTACAACACAGAGACTAAAGCTCTGAAGAATAATTAAAAACATTCCGTTGAACAAATACCTCAAGATGAATAATCAGCAAAGAGCTTAGATAGAGAACAACGAGGATGAGATACTTGTTCACACATGCTTCCATCATACAAATGGCCAAGAAAGTAATTGAATCTGAAAATGAATGAAAATGACGGGAAAATTAAGTACCTTTCAGATCTTAAAGCTGGAGTAACTTGGCAATAAAAGAATCCTGTAAGTGTCAACGCAAAAGCAGCCACTTTCCCCAAAAGCAGTAAAACATTTGTAGCTTTACTGGATATTGAAGGAAAAATATCAAAACCGAAGTTAGTATTGCTCCAGATAAAAATTTAACGAAAGGAAACCAAACAGCATGTCACAAGTAAAAAATACACAACCAAAAATTCCAAACAAGTTCCCAAAACTCATGTTACAAGACACAGACCTCCGAGCATGCTTGTGTAGATCCCAATGAAGAAACCTAAGACGGTTCTCCTCAGATAGATCATTATTAATGAAGTCAATAGCATTAGCAAACTCAGCACGAAGAATAGATTCTCGTGGCCTCTTTTCACGCGTCTGTTCTCATGAAAAGCCAAATATAACTTGAGACTGATAATAAATTCAAATAAAGCATGAATCTGAAAACTTCTACAGGCGCCCTAGTATTGGGCCATAATACAACGTGATGCAACTTCCATCCATTGCATGTTAAACCATCATTGTGAGTATTATGAAAGTACAAAAAAATACAAATTTAAACTAAATACCTTTATCAAGTTCAATATAATTATGGGGTTTCCATATCTTTTAGCAAGATTTTCAAAATGAAGTCTCGTCGCTTCATAATTTTTATCCTTCTTCGACACTGGAAAACAAAATTGGGTTCAAGGAATAATACAACAGCAGAATGAAAACAATTACAATTGAAATAAGGTCATACATATAATATCAGGCCTTATGTTCAGGCGCGAAGTTTCCTGTGACCAGAAAAGAGGGATTGAGCCACGATTCTGGACAACAGAACTTAATTGCATAGGAACCCCTTCAGGGACATCCTCAAAAACAATTTGTTCAGTCTCGACATCATTTGCCACTCTACCTTTTTCATTTACACCTCGTTTTAAATACCTACAAGATAGGGGGAAATTAAAATACATATATATATATGATAATTCTGTGCATAGACTTCATCAAAATAAAATGAGTAATTCGATTAAATTGTCAGTATTTGATCTTCTCAAGATTTGAAGAATCAATAATCTAGTTTCGGGTGGCACAGCTCTGCGTCAACGGTCATGATCCCAGACACAAAAATAGATGATGCATTGCAAATCATGAGAAACAAATTAGACCAATGAAATCTAAGAAGCACATCCACAAACACGAGACATGAAATGGACATAGTCTGAAGACTCTTTTTAATCTTGAATTGTGACCCCGAGAAGGTGAACAATTGGGTCGCTCAAGTTGGTTGCGAGATTGGTTCTTTTCCCTCTTCCTACCTTGCCCACCCCAGCAGACAATATCCGAGGATTGTCTTTTTGGAACCTCGTGGTGGACTAAGTGAAAAAGAATGGAAGAAAAATTTCTCCAAACATGGTAGAATGACACTAACTCACTCCGTGTTGAGTGTGATTCCTATCTACTTCTTCTCCCTTTTCAGAACTCCATGTTCTATGTGTAAAAGTCTTAAGAGGCTTATGAAAGATTTCTTCTGGTGAGGGGTTGACGATGGTATACGGGTGCATCTTGTGAGTTGGAGGGCAGTGAGGAAGTCAGTAAACCTTGGGGAGATAGATTTAGGGAATTTAAGGAATCGTAACAATGGCTCTTCTGATTACTCCTTAAGTCTACCACCCTTCGGCATAGAATTATAGCAAAAAAGTATGATCCTCATCCTTATGAGTAATCTTTGGATAAATTCATCTGCTTCATGTTTCTCCATTCATGTCATTTGTCTTCAATGTAAAACTACTTTGTGGCTTAAGTCTTCATTCATTTTGGGAGCTCTCCCACCTTTTTGCACAACTTCGATCACTCTTTATTCAATAGGAAACGATAAATATTGCAGCTCTCTTATCTTTGATTAGGGAGTATCTGCCTAGCAAGGGAGAAGGGATGTTTTTAGGGTCCTCTAACCCAACTAAGGGCTTTTCTTGCAGCTTGGTTCTTTTTCTGCTTGAGGAGTGTGATAATATGTATTTAAATTAATATGTATAGTTGTCCTTTCTTGTAATTATAGTTGTCCTTTATTGTAATTTTACATTCCCTAGATTAAGCTTTTTCACTTGTTTATTTATATGTATCTTTTGTCTGATTAAATAATAAGAGATTTATTCTCCAAAGTACTGAGTACAGTCACACACTTTGTGTTCCGTCTAAACCCACCCCGGAATTATCACTATAGCTATCATTGTTGACCTTTTTCGGAGCTATAGCCACCCTCTTCGGGAAATCTAGCCTCATCCAAGGGTGATTCGAATAGTTCCAGATATGATTTCAATGTCTTTAGTCTCGCTGGTATTTGGGTGGCTGCTTAATTTTTGTTTCACTGGTTCTCTGCCCGGTTTGGTTGAAATTCGGTTCAACTCAAGGTTAGTTCGGTTCAAATCAGGTTTAGTCTATGTCTGCTTCGATTTGACTTAAGTGTCACCATTTGGTATGGATCAACTCATGAACTTGCTATCAATTGATTTATCTTCTAGTAATGCATATTATCCTTGGCACAAATAGGCAATTATCCTAGGGCCTTCTCTTGTAGAAGTTCTTCTTCTCTGTGAATTATCGATTGCAAAGCTTCAGATCATATGATCAGTTTTCTTCTTTCTTTTGATTCATACTCTCCCTCACGTTGCAATGAGAAAATTAGAATTGGGGATGAAAATTTTTTTTTCTATTGCAGGCAAAGGGCCATTAAATTGATGGGCAATAGTTCTCTAAAATTTATCCTCCATGTTCCAAAAGTAGCTTGTAATCTTTTACCCAACAGCAAACTTCCTAGAGATTCTAACTATTGTGTAATATTTTTTTAATCTCATTGTATTTTTCAGCACCAGGACTTGGAGAAGATGATTGGGAGTGCTAGAATGCTTGATGGCCTTTACTACTATGACGAAGGGTCTTTTACCGGTAAAATAATTCAATATCTTAGGCTAGGTGTCACATGCTTAAAATCAAGAATAAAATTTTTACCTTAACCGTGCGGTCTAAGAGGTTTTCTTTTCATTTTTTTTTTATATCTGTAAGTGTCCGGACCAGTTTACACGCACCTCGACTAATCTCACGAATTGAAGGCATGCCCATAATGCAGCAATCAAGAGGTTTACTCTCCTAGTTCACCCTTCCTTTGTCCCTAGGATCGTCGACAGTCTAAGCAACACACAAACACACAATTGGCCAAGGGGAGATTTCCCTCTAGAAATATTACAACCCAAATATTTGAATGAAGGAATGACCTCAATAGTTGAATCACTTCCCCATTTACACTAATTACAAGCTAACTACCTTTTTACAAAGGTGGATGGAGTTGAGAAACTTGGGGAAATGAACTTACTTATCGCTCTATTCGCACTACATCTTCGATTTATCGCTCGTCCACTAATTTTGTAAAAGATCTGTGTTTCTCAAATGGCGTCTACTCTCAAATCCATGTTTTTTACCAATTCGCGTTTGTGCTTCCTTTCTGTTTCTCCAGATCAGTTGCAACCCAACCCCGTTGACCATCATCCATCCAAATCTGACCGGCGTAGTCTAGATCTGCTACAAGATGTCCCTCAGTTGTCTTTGATTTCATTCATGGAGTTCTATCATGCATTAGTAGAAGCCAAACAAAATCAGTGTAAACCAGTTCAGTTTTGTTTCAACTGATCTGGTTCATTTTTAGTCTGGTTTAGTCAACCCGGTTCAATTTACTTTTAGTTAAATGGTTTCAGTTTGGTTCAATTTAATTAGTTTGGTTCACTCAGTTTAGTTTGATTCAAGTTGGTCCAATTTTATTTATTTGCAATTATGGCAAATCCGCTATTGAAAAAAAAAAGAAAAAAAAAACTTTTGTGGGTCTTTGTTTCGTTTTCAAAGCAACCGTTCGTGGGTGGGTTTTCTTTTAGATCTCTCTATGAGGATCTTTGTTTCTAGCCCAGAAGTTCTTATTTCATTCTTCATAAGTTTGTTTTAGATCTCTCTATGAGGATCTTTGTTTCCAACTCAAAAGTTCTGGTTTTCATTCTTCGTGGGTTTCTGTTTTTAGTCTAGAAGTTCTTCGTATTTTTGTTCTTCATGAAATTCTGTTTCACGGCTAGATCTGTTGATTTGATTTAAAAGTTTTCACAAATTCAAGTTGTTCCTCATTCTACCACCTTGAGTTTGAGGAAGAGTGTTAAAGAAATTAAGATTTACTCCTAATTATTATTTTTCCTTTTCGGTATTTCCGATTTATATATTTTTCTTTAGAGGTTTCTCGATGTCTATTGATTCATCTTGTAAAAGGTTGATTATGTATTCTAATTATTCAATATAATATAATTTTGATTTAACATGGTTCTTAAATCATCGATTGACCCAAAAGCTTAAGCTAGTGGGTGGACGTAAATTTAATTATATATCATCTAACACTCCCCTCACTTGTGGGCTTGAAATATGAAGAAGGCCCAACAAGTGGAAATGAATATTAATGGGGAGGAAGCAACGTTGCAGAGGTTTGAACACATGACACCATGAACCAACTTGCTCTAATACCATCTTAAATCATCGATTGACCCAAAGCTTTTGGGCAACCAGTGATTTAAGATGGTATCAGAGCCCTAAAGCCTAGGGTTTATATTTTTTCAGCCTCCGCTTTTGTCCAATCTCTACCTCCTTCGATCCACCGTCAACAAAGGCAGATCCAGATTTGGTTCACCTGTTTTAACCTACTTAGTTGGTTCTACGTTCTTATTTTTCAATTTCAGCCTTTGTTATATTTTCTGATCTTCCAGGATCTCTATTCTGTTTTCAAATCAACAGTTCGTGGGTTCTGTTTTAGATCTTTCCAAGCAGATCTCTGTTTCCAGCCCACAAATTCTTTATGTTTAGCTCTTTGTGGGTCTCTGCTTCCAAACCACATATGTCGTAATTTGATTCGCGAGTCTTCTTCAGTTTCCATCATTGGCTTCAATTGATCGCTTCACAAAATTCAAGTTGGTTGTTACTCTACCACCTTGAGTTTAAGAGAAGGTGCTAAAGTTAATTAGGGTTTATTCTAATTAATATTTTTCTTGTATCTTTTCCTTATCACGTTGTTTTCTTTTCAGTATTTTTCCTTTTCTGTTTCTTTCCTTTGTTGAGTCTATTGGTGTCTATTTATTCTTTATTTCTCTCTATTCTTATTAACTTGATTATTCAATAATATTATACAAAATTAACAATGACCAACATCATAGAACACCCATGCATCATCCCAACACAAATATGTAGGTCGAAATATTTTCAAGAAAACAGAAATATTCAAATAAGAATATCTATCAAGAGGACTTTCGGAAGAGAATGGAGGAAATTTGAGGTCTTTTGGAAAAAATTCAAGAAAGGCTAGAAATCACTCGAAGCTATGAATTTGCACAAAAAAAATCCAATGAATCACAATTGAAGCTCGCGAGTGAAATTCAAGCAAGCCAAATTGAAAGGGGAGATCACGAAGAAGAAGAAGAAAAAAGGTGCAATGAAGGAGGAGAAGAAAAAGAGACAAATGAAACATATTCAAGCAAAAACAAAGAAGAACGTGACACGATCGAAGACAAAGGTGAATCAAACCTATTGTTAAATAAAGTTACTAGAGTCAAGGAGGGGGAAGAATCAATCAACCGAACATTTTTTGTTATAGAATGTAACGAAGAGGATGAAAACATGTTCATAGGGAAAAGTTGTGCAATTATTTTCAACCCATTACTTCCACGACCCAAACCAAAGATTTTAAGGTTCTCATGCGAATTCACCAACGTTACAAAGAAAGAAAATAACGAAGAAAAGAGTTTTGTTGCGTGCAAAGACAAAGAAGTCGAAAAGGAAGAAATTGGAACCTCTGATCTCACCAGCGTGATGAATCTTCTTGCCCAAACCCCACACAACCCGATCCCTAACAAGCTTCCTTCATTTTGGCCCCACGGTCTACACAATTTGACCCAATTTGGGGTATCTTCATTTTTTTCCTCAAACCAATCAAGCTCAAATGCAGACCAACTAAGCCCGAACTTTTTACAGAATTAACTCAACTCATCTTCAACGTTGTTCCACTCTACTGTTTTATCCTCAAGCCACACTACTATCGGTATCCAATCGGCTTGGAAGATGAATTTTTTTTTTGTTAAAGGATAGAAATAGAAGACACGAGGTTTACGGGGAAAATCCTAGAATAGGAAGAAAAAACCATGATAGAGTCTCCTTTTTATTATTTTTAACATGATATGAAAGATACACGAGGATTCTTATTTGTAGGCTCCAACAAGCCTTAATACAAAAAAGGAAAGAAAATTAGGGTAAGGTAAATTATTATCATACCCCAGGACTATAAACAATCACCTAAGTCCCTTAGTTCCAACACTCCCACTCAAATTGGGGCGTAGATGTCAACCAAACCCAACTTGTTAACACATGAGTCAAAATCTTGCCTGAATAACCCTTAAGTGAGAACATCAGCAACTGGTTGATTTGATGGAATATACGGAATATAGATACTGTCATTGTTCAGTTTCTCTGTTATAAAGTGTCTATCAATCTCCACATATTTCATACGATCATGTTGTACTAGATAATTGGCTGTGCTTATAGCCGTTTTATTATCACAATAGAGTTTCATCGGTAAGACACCATCTTGATGAAGATCAGACAGTACTTTCTTCAACCAGATTTCTTCACAGATTCCCAAACTCATAGCTCTGTATTCAGCCTCAGTACTGCTCCACTTTCGTATGCAGCAAACAATACGTTCCCACTACTCACTGCTAGGGGAAACTACCCTTTTCACCTCCTCCTCAAATACGTGTATTCAATAGGAGTTTTTTATCAAAGTTAGGGCATTCTTGTGATTAGTCTTTTAGGAAGGTTAGATGTAGGCCTAAATATTATTTTGGTCCCTTACTTTTCCAGCTTTTGTTTAGTCTTTTAGGAAGGTTAGATGTAGGCCTAAATATTATTTTGGTCCCTTACTTTTCCAGCTTTTGTTCATTTTGGTCATTGTACTCTCAACTTTAACCCATTTTAGTTCAAGTACTTTAAGATGTTCTGGAAATCTTCAGCCTCTCCATACTCAAAAGCGTTCTTCATATTTGAAGAACAAAGTAATACCAGATATCCACAACAATGAGCACCTAGAGTATGAAACATACAGTAGCAAGAAATATTTAAATAACATGGAATACTAACAAATAAAAGAAAGCAAATGCAAGCATTTCTTTTATCAATTAACAATCAAATGAGTTGTAGGCCTTGTTCTTGGTAATTTGGTTTGACATGCTTTGTTTTTGGTTTTCTGGAAACTTTTCTCATGATCTCACATGTTTTGCTCATTTGAAGTCAGCTCGTCTCAAAGCCTCATCCTGTTGCACTCTTTTCCATTTTTGCCAGCTCCTTTATTCATATTTTATGTAATACTTGGGTTGTCTATTTTCCTTTTATAAATGTTCTCTTGGCATCTTTTCTTTTTTTCCTTTAACCTTTGAGCATTAGTCTCTTTTCATTTTTTCAATGAAAATTCTTGTTTCCTTTTGAATAAGTTAACAATTGAATGAGAAGTGTCGAGAATTGAGGGTAGAAGCCTACAGGACCATACCTTGTGCCAGCATAATGACGAGAACGTCTAGCAATGAGGGTCAACTTAAAATCTCTCCCATCTAGAGACACTGTACCCTGTATCCAAGAAAGGGAGGATCCTTTGTAAAATAAAGTGAGACTCAGCAAAATGAAATTAACAAGAATATTTTCAAACAAAATGTGCTAGAAACATTTAAAGTGATCAGTGATGGCACCATTCTCCAAACAATAAATAACAATGTGATCTGCCCTTCAAGTGAGCCACATTGAACAATCACCATCAACATCAATCATACGCTCCAAATTCCAATCCAATATTAACAAATTCCCAAACTCCTTGTTTGCTTAATTATAGAACAAGATTTCATAAAAGAAAGAATGAAAGAAAAAAACGACATAATGGCAAGGTCGCTCAAGTCCAGACACTAAACTATTTGATTCCTATGATATCAGAATGCCATCCAGGAAGCACCAATTCCTCACCTGCTTGAAAAAACCATAGACCAAAGCAACTGTCCAAATGGTGTTATGCAAGTGGTTTCGGATTCCACGAGTCAAAAATTCATTCCACACAAACATGGTTTCATAAAGGACATGACCTGTCTCGTTATCACATATATTTTTTTGTAGACTACGCATAATTTGGTATGAGTAGCTAAAGAAGAAATCCTTTGTGAGATCCACTGAGCATAGGAGCTTCTTGTATCTAACATCACCAAACAAACGAAAAATAAATAATAGATTAGTTAAGTCGTAATGCTTACAGTAAACACACCATTAAGTTAGGTTATTTCTTTGTTTTAGCAGAAAATCACCAACTACCAACATAAGACAATTTACAGGAATCCAAAATTCACTAACTTGGATAGCAATATTTTATCGGAAAGAAACATTTCATTTCTTACAGTAAACATTTCATTTCAAATCCAATTTTTTTTATTCAACAACTTGGTCTTACTTTACAAGGACTTGAGGCCTTTCCTTTAGTAGCCTCCTTTTTTGTAGGCTTGTTTACTTTCATGCTCATATATTCTTTCATTTTTTTCCTCATTGTTTCTTCATCAAAATAAATAAATAAAGTTACATAAGAAGCTCTCTTTATTGATTGTTTTCAAGATCCATGTAAAATCATGTGAGCTATAGAGGAGAGAAGCAGGTCTTCAATGGTATCGGCAATCCATACGAACCCAACTTCTTCCACCAATATAGCTTCTGTTATTTCACTCACTTGTGGAGATTGTATCTAATGAGCATTAATCTCTTTTCACTTTATCAATAAAAAGTCGTCATTTTTTTTTTTTGGCAACGGAAACAACACATTTCATTGAATTAATGTAATGAGTCTAATGCTCAAAATACAAGATAGGAAACATAACAAATACAAGCACAAACTAAAACAAAAAATACGCAGTACATGAAGAAGAAGCCATAAGAAAGATAAAAACACGAAGCTTTTGCAGGGGAAGAAGGCAGCTTTGTGCCCTAAAGATCGAAAACGATTAATAGAATGAAGATAACTCTCATTGGTACCAAGTAGTGAAGAGCGTTCATGGTAGAAGCGAGTTCAATTGGCACACATCTGATAAGGCAAGTGTTAGCCTCCGTAGCCCATGGATTAACATATCAAGATCTTGGCTGAAAGTTGAACCCTTGGTTGTGTTCAAGTTTTCCAGTGGTGGTAAAATTGCATTTTGGCTCAATCCGTGGATAGATAAAACGCCTCTAAATTTATGCTTCCAAGCCTATTCAGAATTGTTCTCAATCCAAATGGATCGGACCATTGGGATTCCTCTTTTACATGGTCCATTTTCTTTTGGAGATTATTAAAGGAGGAAGAGATTATAGAATTTCAAAATCTCCTTGGCCTTATTTCAGGAAAAAGGGTGGTGGCAAGTCCAGATAGGCGGATATGCTCTCTTGAAACAAACGGTTCCTTCTCATTCAAACCCCTTGTCACTCATTTATCTTTGGCCTCCCCTTTAGATAAAGGCTGGAGAAAGCTCTTTGGAAATCAAAGAGCCTCCGTGGGGTGAATATCACGGTTTGGATTATGGTGTTTGGGTCTTTAAACTGTTCTTTAGTCATGCAAAGGAAACTCCCTTCTCATTGTTTATCTCCATCTATTTGTATTCTTTGCATGGCTGATGAGGAAGACCACCAACACCTGTTTTTCAACCAATGTTATGCTAAAAAGTATTGGCTCCGTTTATTTGATTTATTTAACTTAAGTTGGGTAAGAAAACAAGTTGCTTACAAACTCCTTCCATCTTATTGGAACCAAACTTTCAGCTGCCACCTTTCGTCTGCGTCCGGCCACCAATCTCGCTCCGTCAGTCCTTTCCGCCGGCTCCAACCGTCGGTTCCCTTAGGCTTCTACCTTCCCAAAAACCTAGCCTTCCACCTCTGCCTGCTTCATTCAATCTAAGCATCTTCGATCTTTTCCAGCCACCGGATCCTCTCATTCAGACATCATCGTTAACCCTACTAGCGTCTGTCAGTTTCTGTCCGACAGTACTCTTTGTCATCTCTAGTTGCCATCCATTGTCTTTCCTTCGTTTGTTCATCCTTTTTCTTCCAATCCTTCTCACTCGCTGACCCCTAATTTCCTTTCCCTCTTCCCCACCTAGGCTTTGCCCTCTGCCGTTATTTTCTCCAACTCCCTCTTCAGTCATTCTTTGCCTTCTATCGATTTTCTGTCCGTCCATCCTTCTGACCACCTCAAATCATTAGAGATATCTCACTCTTCTGTCTTCCTCCACTCAACAATTCAACTCCCGATCCGGTTTTCCATCATGGAAATAGAAAGCTAAAAATTGATGATTCTTTCTTTTGCATCTGATTAGATTATGGGTTGTTTTATGTGGAAGATCTGGAATTTCGCAAAACTCTAGTTTTGTCTTATTCTCACCCAAGTTGGTTCGTGGATTCAATTTCAGAACTACTTCAAGCTTCAGTTAATAGTTTCTTTCTTGAAAAATAATCAAGATAATTGTGATACAACAAGACTTTCGAAATTTAGAAGTTCATCCAGATGGGTTTTGAGATGTGTTGTTTGGCCAGCAACAGGAGGTACTCGAAATTTAGAAGTTCATCCAATTGGGTTTTGAGATGTGTTGTTTGGCCAACAACAGAAGGTCGTTCCTATATTCACACTGCATTGGGAGTTTCAAAGCAAGGTTTGCATTATTTTGTGGGAATGTGTAAGGGTTTGATGGAAAAAAGGGAGGCCAATCCGTATCCATTGATCAAGGAGGTCATTCCTATATTCACACTTCTTTGGGAGTTTCAAAGCAAGGTTGGCATTATTTTGTGGGAATGCTTAAGGGTTTGATGGAAAAAAGGGAGGCCAATCTGTATCCATTGATCAATGTTACAGAAGTTCTACAACCAAACAAAGAAGTTTCCGAGTCTCCCACAGTTGAGGAACATAGCTCAAGCTCTACGGATAGTGGAAGGAAAACCTCATTGTCCTCTGTTCTAGACACATCAACACAGAGTGAATTTTTAGTTTAAAAAAGGAGCCAGGCACAGGCCCCTTTTTAGTGAAAGATAAAACTAATATGGATGCTTTCTGGGTTCAAACAAAAATTATGATGCGTTTAATGTAGATTTTGACAACCTTTGGGTTGTTTCAAGATGGTTTGCATTTAATGAATGGAAGGAGATAGCCAAGTTGTTGGAAGAATTTTTCCAAATCAAAGTCACCATTAACCCTCTTTTTGCTGAAAATGCACTGATTGATCTTGAACACGGTAACTGATGCTTCACGTGGAAATGTCTTGTTTTTTGTGTTTTACTTTGTCCGACAGTTGTGGACTTGAAATGTATTAGTCTTTGTGACTTGTAGACGTATATGTAGTACAAACTTTATTTTGATAGTTGGAGATGATGAGGGTGTTAAGGGGGTGTCAACCTAGTTGAGATGCCCAGGTGCACTTCCCGATCCTTAAGCTCTATTGCTCTTCGTTTCCATATTGTACATTGAGCTTTTGTCTCATATCTTAATGAAGAGACCGTTCCTTTTTCAAAAAAAAAGTGAAGTCTCTCTCCCTAGATTTTAATAAGGAATTATCTCAATCTCTCTCTTCCCCAGGTATCACGGAGCATTTATCATCAAACTGCAATATTGAAACGACATGTAGTTTAAAACCACGCATAAAGGAAGGCAAAGAGTTATCTCCTCTGGTTGGTGTTTCATCTCCTCCTTCTAAGAAAAAAACGTTCGTCTACAGCCACATTTCTACAACGGTCCTCCACTATATCAATTGAGCTAAGGTCGGATTGTTGTCTACAGCCACATTTCTGAAGCACTTTTCTCAAAGGCATTTCTTGCTTAATTGTTGCAAGGAAGATGAGGTAAATTTTGATGTTCTAGAGGAAAGATGTATACTTGCACAAGTCCCAGCATTGGCCATTGATATTGAAACAGTTGCCTCTACAAAACTCACCCCTCTCAAGATGTTACTAGATCTTTAATCTCAATCCCGAATTTAAAGGTCAAGTTGATCAAGGAAATGCCAATTTTCACTCATTTAGAAGCTCCCCAGCCACAAGAGGATTATGATGATGACTTTTCTTTGAATAGATACCGAATATGTTCAAGAAAACAATGTTGGAGGAGTGCAATTTTAGGGTTGGAGAAGGGATATTTATGTTTGGAATCCTAACCCTAGTGAAGGCTTTTCCTGCATGTCTTTCTTTAGGTAGTTGTTGAATCCCTCCTCTGTTAGTGGATCGGTCTTTGGTGTGATTTGGAGGATCAAGATTCCAAAGAAAATCAAGTTCTTTACTTGGCAAGTTTTGCTGGGTTGGGTGAACACTTTAGATAGCTTTGCTAGGAAAATGACCACAATAATGGGTTCTTTTTACTGTATTCTTTGTCAGAAGGCAAAGGAAGATCTGGATCATCTCTTCTAGGATTGTCAGTATGTGAGGTCTATCCTGAGTTACTTCCTGCAAGAGTTTGATGTTTGGATTGCTGGCCAAAGGGATATTCGTGTGATGATTAGGGAGTTCCTCCTCCATCCGTCTTTTAAAGAGAGGTTATTTTTTATGGTTTGTTGGAGTGTGCACTGTGTTGTGGGATATTTGGAGGTAGGAAGAGGAACCTTTATGAGGTTTGGTCCTTAGTGAGGTTTCATGTGCCGCTTTGGGCTTCAATATCAAAACTTTTTTGTAATTATTCTCTTGGTAACATCTTACTTAGTTGGAATCCCTATCTCGTTTTTTTTTTTTTCATTGAAATAATGAAATGAGACTAATGCTCAAAGTACAATATTTAGATCCAAAGAGCAACAAGACTAGAACTAAGGATCAGCAGGTGCACCCGATCATCTCAACTAGGCTGACACCCCCATAGTATCTTCATCATATCCATACAAACTATCCAAGTGGACTATTTAAGTATCTATTTCCACGAAAATTTTGCTGCTTTATCTCCTGTGGTTTCTGTCATACGAAGATTCCTCATATGGTCTTTGTTTTGGAATGTGCGAGTCTTCTCAACAGATTTTGAAGTTTTGGGTTTCGTAAATTTAGAAGATCTTTTCTCCGCTGCAGTTTTGGCTTCTAGTAAGGTTGTAGTACACATTGCAGGCCAGCTTTTCATGCTTTGAGTTCATGTTTCGAGTTCACATTCAACACCTTTGAATTCCCAAAGTTTCATTTGAAGATTCAGTTTCAACATTCTGCTGGATGTCGTTTTTGTTGCATATTTTATTAATTGTGGTCTCTTTGATTAGCAAAACCTCTTTTATTTTAGATGGAGTGGCCTCTCAGTTCTCTCATTATATTGTTCTGATTTTGTTCTTGTATTTTCTATTTTTGTTTAAGCTTCTTGTTGTATCTTGCATTTTGTATTTTGAGCATTAGACTCACTTCATTATATCAATGAAAAATTCTTGTTTTCATTTCAAAAAAAAAAAAAAAACAATGCCAACTCCTGATGTTCTCTTTCTAATTTATTTACTAACCTTTCTATTCAAGATGTATGTCTGAATTGGAGTGCATTTATCTTTTCAATCTAGGAATTTATTTCCCTTGTAACTTTTGTATCATGTGATATTGTATTTTGAGTTTTTGATCTTTTCATTATATCAATGAAAAGGGTTGTTCCTTTCAAAAATATATATGTACACTTTTTGAACTTTTAATTCTTAGATCTTTCCTTGGAGCTATTTAATGTATTATTTTTGTTTTGTTAACATTAATTTTTTTGCTCTTTCTCCAGTACACTCATAAATAAACACCAAGAATTAGAAGAATAAGAAGAGCCAAAGAAATCAATATGAGCAAGAGTTGCTGTTTCTTTCGGGAAATTATTTTAAACGACAAAACTGCTAAAATTATTTACAAATAATAGCAAAATATAGACTATGATATTTTGCTATTATTGGTAAATAGTTTAATCCATTTTCCTATATTTGAAAACAACCCTAGAAATAAACACCAAGCAATGAAATTAACTAAGAACCTGTTTTCGTTCTTTGAAATGGCTATACTGGACCAAACAGCAGGATTTGGAAGTGGAATCATCTCACTTCTGGAAATAGCATATATAGGATGACCACATATTGTACCAATTTGACGTCTCCTTGTAATAAGCAGCATGTAATAGGGTCCTAGAAATTTAATGAATCCTAGCACGAAAAGAAAGAAACAATGATGTTGCAATAAAATATCACATTATAATAGCAAACTTAAAATCTTAAGATAAGATTTGGCTTACCAACAATACCATAGCAAGTGGTCACGAACTTCAGTCCGCCAGTTGATTTATTACCCTCGTGTATGCGTCTCAGCAGATCAGAACATTCACTTTCTGTATATACAGCAGAATCTTCCCGTATGTTTAGCTCAAACAAATCCATCCTATCAATTTTGAGCACCCTCCAATATGTTCTACTCTTGTCCCTTCCTACCATGTAAAATTTCTAGAACCAAGAAAAGAAGCTGTTAGACCACCTATCACTATAAGAGGGGTAAGAATGTCATTGTGGGGGGAGGTTAGTTATGCATGGGAGTGAGGGATGTGAGGAAGGATGTGAGTGAAGGGGGGACCATGTTTACGTAAAGGGTTTTGCAAGTAAGGAGGTAGTAGTATAAGAAGGTAGGAGTCATCCTTGATTTTGTTCAGCTTTTGGTTTAGTAGCAAACTCTCGCAGAGAGAGTAGTGTATTGCCTTGGGCTTCCTTCGTTTATTAATATCATATTGCAAAGGATATCTTACAAATTGGTATCAGAGCCATTCATTCCTGAAAGCGTGAAACAAATGGCGAAGAAATTCAAGGAAAGGGTAGACGCCATTGATCGGGAAATCGAAGCAGTCAAGGAAGGAATTAAGAAGATACCATAAATAGAAGGATTGTTGATGAACTTAGCAGAGCAACAACGGAAACAGTTCGAGAAGACTCAGAAGATGTTGTCGAAGCTGGTTGTGGAACTGGCCATGACTCGTCGTAGTAGCGAGTCGTCGGTAGGGGAAGAGATGACTCCACAATCGAAGTTTGGGGAAGGAGGAACATCACAGCGATTGGAAGAGGCGCTGAAATCAGCAATTAAAGAAAAGCTAAAAGAGAGAGAAATGGATCAAAGCAAATTCAAGAAGGTGGAGATGCCTGTGTTCCAAGGAGAGGATCTGGATTCTTGGTTGTTCCAAGCTGACTGGTACTTTCATATCCATAAATTATTTGATACTGAAAAACTTAATGTGGCTGTTATTAGTTTCAATGGAGTGGCACTGGACTAGTATCAATCTAAGGAAGAGAGAGTCAATCGTAGATTGGAAAGATCTTAAGATGAGGTTGTTAACGTGTTTACGATCAACAAGAAAGGGGAATGGAGTGGACAATTCCTGCGAATCAAGCAAGAAACGACAGTGGAGGAGAACCAAAATTTCATTGACAAATTGGTGGCGTCCTTGACACAATTAACAGATGAGGTTTTGGAGGAAACTTTCCTCAAGGGGCTTGATCTAGTGATTTAGGTCGAATTGGAAATGTTGGAACCAGTTGGGTTGGCCCAAATGATGCGTTTGGCCCAGCAAACAAAAGATTGTGATTTGATTTGCAAGGAGGAAAGTAGGAACGGCCCAAATGGGAGGAAGGTCCAAAAGCAATACCCTAAAGCTCATGCATCTATTGCAAGGCGAGAGACGGTGAAATAATCGGAATTGTTCTTGAAGAGGACTGTTACGTAGTGGTCTACAGCAACAGGAAGGGTTAAGAGAAAAGGCCCGAATCGTCGATTACCAGATGCAGAATTTCGAGCAAGGAAGGAGAATAGGCAATGTTTTCATTGCGATGAGAAATTTACCCTGGGCCATTGATGCAATCCAAGAAAAACGGGAACTTAGGTTGTTTGTGGTGCATCCAAATGCTGATGAATCTGAACTGCGAGATGAAATGAGCGAAGAGAGGGATTGGTAGAGTTACAAGCGGCGGAAGTGGCGACGTTTGTTGAGGTAGAAGACGCTATAGAGTTGTGTTTGAATTTAGTGGTTGAGTTATCCAACCCAGGTACTCCGAAACTTAAGGGTATGATTAAGGATCAAAGTGTCATTCTTATTGATTGTGGGGCAAATCATAATTTCATTGCTCAAAAGGTAGTTGAAGAGCTGGGTTTACGGGTATTGGAAACGGCAAATTATGAAGTAATCATGGGCACAGGGACTGCGGTGAGAGGTCAAGGAGTGTGCAAGGTCGTGGTGCTAAAAGCAGAAGAGTTAACGATTGTCGAAAGTTTTTTGTCAATTCAACTGAAAGGAATGGAGGTCGTATTGGGAATGCAGTGGTTGTTTACCCTAGGGGTTATTGAAGTGGATTGGAGAAGACTTGCTATGACAATGAAGATGGAAGGCACAAACATAGTCCTTAAAAGGAGATCCCAGTTTAACAAAAACTCAAGTTACTCTGAAAAGGTTAACTAAATCCTAGGAAAGTGAAGACCAGGGCTAAGTTACTCTGAAAAGGTTAACTAAATCCTAGGAAAGTGAAGACCAGGGCTTCCTCATTGAATGTAGAGGACTAAATGTCATGGGTGTTGGGAATGTCCTAAAACTCACAGTTCGTACTTATGGAAACATATTCTATTTATCAATAAAAGTATTGTTGAAGAATTTATTCAATAAAAGTGTTATTGAAATTGAAATTGCATTATGTAATAAAATCCAATAAACAAATTTATGGCTATAATATGAATATTTTAATTTTATATAGAGACATAAAAGAGGATCAAGTTATAGTATACAGCCAAAAAGGTCTATAAGTATATAGATGAGATTGGGTACCTCATCCTAGAGACACTATGGATGCGGCCTACTTTGTATATTGATACAGACGATGTGATCCAGAAATCGTTCATGTGGAGACATGTGAGTGGAGGCATCCTATGTAAAAGAGTTTTGCATAAGACCGGACCACGAAATAGTCACTTTTCTTTATAACGACCGTTTACTGTTAAAACTGACTATTTCAATTTGACGATCTAGGGTAACTCGATCTTAATCCTGAGCTAACTATGAACTCCTGTTTATTCAGGATTATCCTTTGATCTGCATAGGTGAGAGTAGTTCAACAGCACTGTTCAACAAGCCTCTCATTTTGGGATAAAACCGAATAGATAGTTGGGTACATAGTTCTGCAAGATGGAATTCACTCCTACCCAAATTAGGGTTAGCAGATAGGTTGTTCCCTTAAGTACTGATTCCTGGTCTTGAACAAAGGGGCCCACCCTCTAATGGCTGAGAGGGACATGGTTTATTGGTTGGACTATGAACCAGTTGTTCAATAGAAGATCAGTGGGAGGTTAAGGAACAAGATGTATTTACAAGGATAAAATGGTGATTTTGACCTAGCTGTAAATACGAACGACCTGTGAAGAATCGACTTACTGATCATGGTTAAATCAAGTGAACAGAAATAGGTGAGTGCAACCATCAAGCTATAGTAGTATGTCTCGATAGTTAACAAATATTGATTAATTCGGTTTAAAGAGTTTAGCCAATTAATCTCAAATCGTTGGAGCTCATGATCTGTAGATCCATAAGGTCCCTCTACTAGCTCGTAAAACATCACATCTTGAATTAAAATATTGAGCGAATTTGAAGCGTTCAAATTCGAAATTAGGATTTGAATTTGAAATGTTCAAATTCAATTTAGGGTTTGGATAATTATATTGGATATAATTAAATGTTTAATTTTGTTAAAATTAAATGAAATTGGAGAGTTTAAAATATTTAAATATTGATTATATGAGTAAGATTCATGTTTAGATTAGGTATTTTATTAATTTAATATTTGATATTAAATTATTATTTAATTAATAATTAATTATTTAAATTAAATCATTTCAAATTAAGAAAATTCAATTTTGGAAATTGAATTTTAGTTTAATTTAATTTAAGTTAAAAATTGAATTAAATTAAAATTGAAATTGCAAATAGTGGAATTATCCAACATTTGATGTTATTAATGGATTAATTCCAAAATCAACACCTAGCCTACTATGTTATTGCCTTTTGAAGTGTCAAATTGGCTGATAACTTAATGCTTGCATGTGTTTACTGAATAAAAGCTTCAATTTTTCAGATATTGAAGTGATGAATTCCAGAATTTTGTGAAAATTCTGCAAGTTTACTGAATTGCTCTCAAACCCTCTCCATTCTTCCTCATTCCCTTCTCAATTCAAAGTTCTACCACTCAAATCCAAGGCTGAGAATAGTAGAGAAGATCCTCTTGGTGGTCTACTAAGGATTTGGATATCAAATTTGTGGAGTTTGACAGGAATCAAGAAGAAATCTACAAAGGTGTACATTCTAGACACCCTTCTTTTAGAAAAATTGTTTTTCAACATGCTTTATACTCAAATTAGTTTTAATTAAAGTGCTTAATGATTCTGTTTGTTTCCACTTTATGCATCTTTACTCTTTTTCAATGGGGCACCGAGAGGGTGACCTCGGGCTTAGGACATCTACTGCAGGATTTTAATACAATGTTCCAATGGCCTAACACACTTCCATCGCAATGCGAAAGAAGAACGAGGGGGTGGCAGTTTTGTGTTGACTATAGAGCTATGAATCGTGTGACGATTCCAGATAAATTCCCAATCCCTGTAGTGGAGGAGTTATTCGATGAATTACATGGTGCCAATGTATTTTCTAAAGTAGACTTGAAGTCGGGCTATCACCAGATCTGAGTGAACACTGCTGATATTGAGAAAACGACTTTCCGCATGCATGAGGGACACTATGAGTTTCTAGTCATTTCGTTTGGATTAACTAATGCCCCAACTACTTTTCAATCCTTGATGAATAGAATTTTCCAGCCATATCTAAGGAAGTTTGTATTGGTGCTCTTCGACGATATCTTGATATACAACTCAAGTTTGGATGAGCATTTCCATCATTTGCGGATCGTCTTTTGAGTGCTACAAGAGAATGAACAATATGTGAATAAGAACAAATGTCAGTTCCTGCAAGAAAGAATTGAATATTTGAGGTATTTCACTTCAAGCAAAGGTGTGGAAGCAGACCTTGAAAAACTAAGAGCGACGATAGAGTGGCCTCGTCCCCAACATGTCAAGGATGTGTGAGAATTCTTGGGCCTCACAGGTTATTCGAAGACTTGTGGAAAGGTATGGGAGCTTGGCAGCACCCTTAAGCAATCTGCTTAAGAAAGGAGCGTTCGAGTGGAGGACGGGTGTTGCGTACTTACAAACATCTAACTGGCAATCTACACCGAGAGGGAATGAAAGCTAATGCTAAGAAACAAGTACACCAATGTGTCATTTGCCAGCAGAATGAATAGTTGATATTAGCACCAGTTGGTCTGTTATTAACACTAAATATCCCTAACACTATATAATTGATTTGTCCATGGATTTCATTGAAGGATTTTCGCAGTCAGCGGGGTTCGATACTATTCTGGTGGTCAGTTGGAAAGGGCTACCAGCACATGAGGCTACATGGGAGGTGGTGAAGAACTTCAGCAACAATTTCTAGACTTCAACCTTGAGGACATGGTTGATTTAGAGTTGGTGGGTAATGTTAGACCACCTATCATCCATCAGTATAAGAGGAGGGGTAAGAATGTCATTGTGGGGGAAAATTAGTTATGCATGGGAGTGAGAGACGTGAGGAAGGATGTGAGTGAAGAGGAGACCATGTTTACATAAAGGGTTTTGCGGGTAGGGAGGTGGTAGTAGTATAAGGTGTCATCCTTGATTTTGTTCAGCTTTTCGTTTAGTAGCAAATTCTCACTGAGAGACCAGCGTATTGCCTTAGGGCTCCCTATGTTTAATAATATCATATTGTAAGGGATACCTTGCATAAGCATAATTAGGAATACTACCACAAATACATAAATACAGTTAGACAACCACATCAAGAAGTGACATATATCACCAACTCTTCAACCTTTACTAAACCAAGATTCTACGGTCTACAGAAGAAAGAATCTGTATAGAGGGAAGGAAGAAAAATATAACAGATAGGAATCTATCTATGAATGCCACCACAATATAACAGATAGGAATCTATCTATTAATGCCACCACAAACAACTTGTCTCAAAAATATAATATATAACAGAATCGTGGCAAGTTGATGTGCAAAACCATAGAAACGTTACTAGAGAAGAAAATTTTATCAACACTTTTAGCCTGCATAGTAGTATATTTAGGGAATGGGTAAATATTTGGGTAGCGATAAGTTACACAACAGCAAACAGAAGATGTATGTATGAATGCTATAGACTGTAATAGCAACTGTATGAATTAGCATAACAAAAACATACAGCACATTACAAAGTTACCAACTCCCATGAGAGATGAAAAGTACGAGAGTAAAGAAAAAAGAGTACAATTGAACACAAAGAAATGGAAACAAAATGATGGGATATGGCCAAATGGGTATGTAAAGATAGAATTGAAAAGAAAGTGTAGTTACCGATTGAGTCTCATAGAGCCTGAATTTGTGCATACAAGCAGAAGAGGCAGAACGGAGCTCATCAGAAGATGCGGCAGAGTTGGAGTAGGCATCATTTTCCGAGGATGGGAGAGGAAAGGTGGAGAATGAGTTATTCTCAGAGGATAAGGGGTCAGTCTCTAAGGAAGCCATTTTTAGGGGGGGGAGAACAAAAAAAAAAAAAATTACAGATCCCCGAGCCTCGCACCACAGGCCCAGGCTCAGGGAAACTAGGAGAAGGGCATACAAATCACAGAACTGAATGAATTGAATTGAGGAGGAAAAGAAAAAGGATATGAAATCAAATCAAATCAAATAATAATCATATACAGCCAGAACAACCGAGAAACCACGAAATCACAACCGCCAAATCCTTAAATCAACCCCAAGAAAGACGCTAGGCTGCTTCAAATACAACATAGAAGAATTTACAGAAAAATAGAATGGCTGGGTTCGGTTCTTGATTGTATCATCGTCATTCATTTACGAACAGAAACCAAATGAATAACAAGGCAACAAAACAACATTTCACTCCACATGTTACAGTACGTCAATGTACATATATATACACATATACACAAATACACATATACATGTAAATAGAAAGACAGAGATAACGAAGGTTTTTTATGGAGGGAGAGAAGTGGAAGAAGAATGAGGAGGAGGAAGAAGAGAAAGGTAAATTATTGTTGCTGTTGTTGAAGTGTGTTATTAATTTTTAGTTGAAAGGGAGATACAGATGGGAGAAGGAGAAGAATGGTTCGGGCAGATCCAGGGGCAGGGACGGGCAGGGGAGGGAATGGAATGAAGGCCACAATTTGGGTGACCGTGCCGTCCACAGTCCACAAAAATAGTAAATTATTTAATAATTGTTTTTTTTAATAAATCAAGTCAAAAATAAGAATATATTATATTATTTAAGAAGGGATGTGTATGTGTTGGCGATCTGGAGTCATTATTTAATAACTTGAAAACCTCAACTTTCTGCCTCTCCCATTTTACGCATTAATTTGTAATCATTTCCTTACTATTTGATGAATTAACATACGTCTCTCGTTGGGCGTTCTCTCTCCTTTTCATTTATTATGGGTTGTCTTCAAATAAAAGAAAACAATTTATTTATAGATATAGCAAAATTTATTATCTATCGATTGATATCTATTATGATCTATAGTTTATTGATAGATATCTATCGCAGTCTATCACAGATAGACAGTTACATTTTGCTCTACTTAAAGTAGTTTTACTATTTAAAACAATTGTCTTTTCTTTTAGATTACGGTTTTATTTTCTATGCTTCCTCCATGGGCTTCTATTTTGTTGATGTAAGAGGCTAGCGGTCTTTCCCAAACAAATTGGCACAAAAGAAAGCTTGTTCTGTTATAGCCAACCACATTTTGATGCTTAAGGGAATGTTTGAGGTAAAGGGTGGAATTGAGTTATTAAATCTGTGATAGAATTAGAAATATGCCAACGAAAACAATCATGATCTTAAGCATTCTAATTTCATTATTTTAAGGATCAAGCATGCTAGTTCAAACTTGAAAAAACAGAATTTGATGTATGAACCTTGATGTAGCTCAAAATTGAAGTTGTCCTTTGGTCGTTTTTTATCACGAATACTTCGTGGACTACCGCTAGTCTCGGGCCTTAGAGTGGATTGTGGGATCCAAATTAGCAATGAATTTGAAGGAAAAAAATGAGATTGAGTTTTGGAGTATTGGTTTTGAATGGAAAATTACAGCTTCATAAGCCAAAATTTCCAACATTTTTTTCTTAGCAATTTCCTCCTCTATTTAAAGAGGAAACCATGCAACATAAATTCATCAAAAAGTGACCGCAAATTCACCATGAATTTTAGTGGGATTTGAGGTGTTTCCAAAGGTAAAATTCGGACAAAACCACTAATCTTATTTTTTGAATTTCCTAAATTAGACTGATATCTACTTACAATCCCCACTAGTTGTAGATGTCAGGTTTAGTACATAACATCGCATACATCAGACTACCAATAGTCGATGCATAGAAGATCCGTCTCATTTCCTCAACCTTTTGAGGTGTCTTAGGACATTGTTCCTTAGACAAAATAACTTCATGTCTGAAAGGGAGCAAGCCTCTCTTAGAGTTCTACATTGAAAACTTGACAAGCATCTTGTCAATATACGATGCCTGAGACAGGGCCAACATTTTGTTCTTTCGATCTCTAAAGATCTAAATGCCCATAACAAACTACGCCTTTCTCAATTCTTTCATTTGAAATTGGGTCGCTAGCCAATTTTTAATTTCAGTCGATAGACCTATATCATTTTCAGTGAGTACGATATCGTCTACATACAGCACAAGAAAAACTACGGAACTGTTAATGATTCTCTTGTAAACACAAGACTCATCAACATTCTAATCAAAGCCATTAGATTTGATCGCAGTATCAAATCTTATATTCCAAGATCGAAAAGCTTGTTCAATCCATAAATGGACCGATTAAGCCTACATACTTTTTGATCTTGACCTTGGGTTATGAATCCCTCAGGTTATTCCATATATATGGTTTCCTCAAGATTGCTATTAAGAAAAGCAGTTTTAACGTCCATTTGCCAATTCTCATAGTCATAATATGAGGCAATGGACAGGAGTATTCGGATAGACTTCAACATAGCAATAGGTGAGAAAGTCTCCTCATAGTCAACTCCCTCAACTTGGATATAACCCTTTGCCAAAAGTACAGCCTTGAAGGTTTACACCTTCCCATCAGCACCCCGTTTTCTCTTGTAGATCCATTTGCAACCTATAAGTTTAACCTTATCAAGTTGATCTACAAGATCCCAAACTGAATTGAAGTATATAGAGTTCATCTCAAGATCCATAGCTTTGATCCATTCATCTTTGTCAACATCCTCCATTGTCTTCTTATAAGACAATGGATCCTCAACATCTCTGCCAACTACGATAGCTAGGGTTTCTGTTAAACCCATGTAAGGAATAGGTGGATTCACAATCCTCCCACTACATCAAAGCTTCCTCAACATTTGAGGTAGATGTGACCTACTAGATGAACCAACATCAACAACTTTTGTTGCAATATTGGGTTCTTCAACAACTCCTGTTGAAGGTTCAATAGTTTTACCAGACAGTTCATTTAGTAGTTTCACTAGAAAATTCATTTAACACTATCTTGCTACGGGGCTTATGCTCCCTTATATGGCCCTCTTTTAAAAAGGTAGTGTTTGTTGACACAAAAACTTTATTATCTTTTGGATTATAGAAGTAATCACCTCTCGTTCCTTTAGGTTAATCTGCAAATAAACGCAATTTTGAACGAGGTATTTGCCTCAAGCACATATGTTGGGCAACCCCAAATCCTGAAATGGCACAAACTACCTTTACGACCATTCCATAATTCCAAAGGTGTTCCATTAACACTTTTGAAAGGAACACATTTCAAAATGTAAGCTGCAGTTTGTACTGCATAACCCCAAATCAAGTCAGATAGGGAAGCATAACTCATCATATATTGAACCATGTCGACAAGGTTCAATTTCTCCTTTCTGATATACCATTCTGGTGAGGTGTACCAGGTGCCGAGAGTTGGGATATAATTCCATGCTCTATCAAATAGTCTTAGAATTTTAGATCCATATACTCTTCACCTCGATCAGATCAAAATGTTTTAATGGTTTTAGTTAATGCATTTTCAATTTCAGCCTTTACTCCTTGAACTTTTCAAGGGCTTCAGACTTATGTTCCATTCAATAAACATACCCATATCTAGAATAATCATCAGGAAAAGTGATAGAATATTCAAATCTTTCTTTTGCCTTAACATTCATCGGACCATAGAGTTCTGAATGTACAAGTTTTAAGGGTTCTTTAGCTCTGTGACCTTTTCTAGTAAAAGATCTTTTAATCATTATGCCTTCAAGGGATGACTCACATACAGGTAAAGAATTTTCTTCTAACTCGCTTATAAGTCCATTCTTGACTAATCTCTCAATCCTATTGAGATTTATGTGTCTTAATCTTAGGTGCCAAATATGGACATTTTCTTTAGGAGAAATTTTTTGTCTTTTATTTTGAGTTGTCGTAGTTTTAAATAGTTCAGTATTAAAGAGAGCTTTAATTGCTAATGGTCTTAGCACATAAAGATTATTTTCGAGATTTGCAAACAAACATGCACTTCATTCTTATAAACAAACACTTTATTTACATTAAAATTTAAAGAATATTTCTGTTCAAGTAAATATTTTACAAAAATAAGATTCCTTTTTAAACCTGTAACACCCCGAATTTTTATTATTTATGTAATTTTAGTAATTTTTATTAATTGGGGACATTTTTGGAATTTTTGGACTTAAGTGTAATTGCAGGATTTAACTATTGACGTTGAAATTATTCAATTTGGAAATTAATGGATCAAAGTTGAAATTATTCAATTTGGAAATTAATGGCAGGAATTAATTTCGTTTTGGAAGGGGGTTATATCACACAAATTTAGTTTTAAATTAATGTCAAGAATTAATTTCATTTTGGAAGGGGGTTATGTCACACAAATTTAATTTGAAATTAATGTCAAGAATTAATTTCATTGTGGAAGGGGGTGAGTTAAATTCTTTGTGAATTGAAAATTTTACGGAAGAAAATGATTAAAAGTTGGAAGCAGGGTCTGATTGAAGGAAGATTTTGGAGATTGGAATCTTAAGAGTGGTTGTTGCTCAGGCTTCGTTGGGGAATTGAATTCAAAGATTTATTATTGAATATTGTCGCTTGGATCGATATCTGAATCTAGCATCGAGGTAAGTAATCTTACTACTGAAACTGCCCTAGTGTCAGGCAATGATAATTATGATTTATTGAGGATATATTGGTAGTTTGATGTTTATGTATGCCTTGCTAACATGAGGGTTTAAAAGGCTAGTTGTGCATAGAGATGTTTGAATACTAGTATGATTTGAGTATATTATTGTTATTGGAGATCATGCTGAATCTGAGGATGATGAGATGCATACGTATGTTATAGAGCTATGATGAAGAAATTCATATGTGTGTTATAGAACCATGATGATGAGATGCATACGTATGTTATAGAGCTATGATGAAGAAATTTATATGTATGTTAGAGAACCATGATGATGAGATGTATATGTATGTTATGAGACTAGGATGACAAGAGGTATATGTACGTTGTAGAATCATGATGATAAGATCTATATGTATGTTATAGAACCATATGGTGATACTTGTGATGTTGAGATTATGATAGTGTCCTCACTGATTAGTTAGATGTTTACTAGATATTGTGTTCCCTTTGGGATTCACTAGATATTTTGTTTCCTTTGGGATTTACCAGATTGTGTTTCCTTCGAGATTAACCAGATATTGTGTTTCCTTCGGGATTCACTAGATTATGTTTCCTTCGGGATTCACCAGATATTGTGTTTCCTTCGGGATTCACCAGATATTTTGTTTCCTTTGGGATTTACCAGATATTGTGTTTCCTTCGGGATTCACCAGATATTGTGTTTCCTTCGGGATTCACCGGGGGTTGTGTTCCCTTTGGGATTCACCAAAGGTAATGGGCATACTTAACTACCGTAGGATAGAAATTAGTTTTTCATGTATGTATGTGTCCCATGAGGACTAGAGCAGTTTATATGTTCCACCAGAAATAGGCATCTAGAGGACATAAATGCCTAGCCTGACCTCAGTAATAGGGTTGCTTATTGAGTATTTTATATTCATTCTTTCTCATGTTGTTATTTCAGGTAAAGGTAGAGATGCACTGGCGATTGACAAGAGAAATCCATGATCAAGCCACTGGGACTAGTTTTATGCTTCCGCTCATGAGATTTAGATTTCTTTTCATGTTTTTCTTATCTTTCAGTTTTGATGTTTGAAACTTACTATTAAGAATTGTTTTCAGACTTATTTATTATCATTTATGATTTATGGGTACCCTATTATTGTTTTTAATATTTGAATTTAATGAAGGACTTTTGAACTTACCCTATTTATCTAACATTTATTTCACCATAAAAGGGTGTCATTTTAAGTTCCATGCATGCATGTATTTAGTAACGGCCTAACTTAAGTCCTAGGGGGTCAAGTCGTTACAGTTGGTATCAGAACTCGTGTTTTGGGTTCTGTAGACTGACTTACTACGTAAGTCTAGATAGTCCCTATGGCCTAGTAACGGATTCCTCTTCATCGCTAGGTATGTCATACTAATGAAAGTTTCAGTGCATATATGATATTAGTGATGTAGTGTTTTAATAGCATTGTCACACCCCAACCCAGATCACCCTCTTAGCCTAAAGAAGGGCATGACTGCAACAGTTATCAAACCTTAGGTTGACATTTACTGCCTAAAAACTCTTGCGGAATAACTCTGATACCAAATACAAATTATATGCAACGGGACGGCTGTAGGCCCACAATTTATTAACTTAGAAACTTAATATGTTTAGAGTATTTACAACATTAGATTTACAAGTCCCAAAACCCACAAACCCTAGTCCCTATATGAACAATAGTAACATGTGTACAATATTAACAGTAACCACCTAGCAAAACGGTTACAAGTCTTTTGGTCCTTTAGTGGCAGAGCAGATACTAAGCTGTCTTCAAAGGATTTGACCGCTACCTGGGGGAGGGGGGTGGGAAACAAAAACATTTGAAAACGGGGTGAGCTTACGCCCAATGAGTGACCGAGAAAATATAGTAAATTCTCATGCATAATTTCAGAAAATAATTTTATCTGAAATATAAACTTTTGCAGCATAAATATTTTCCAAGCGTAATGTATATAAAACTGTTTTAAACATAAAACAGTAAAATCATTTCTCAAATCAAAGTACTGTATAACTGGTAAAATAATCCCAACACCAACTACTAGTCTAGAGAGAACCCTTTTGTTCAATCTCTGACTTTATTCACCTCTGGCCACACTAAGTACCTTTACACATTAGGTACTCCTGCTCAGATACCTTCTCCTTGTACTTCAGTATCGAGCTACTAGGATACCTTCTCCAACGTACTTCAGTATCCCGTTGGCTTGGTACCTTCTCAAACGTACTTCAGTACAAATAGATACCTTCTCCTTGTACTTCAGTATCTAGTTGGGTGGATGCCTTCTCCTTGTACTTCGGCATCGCATTTTACCAAAACTATTTATGAACAACTTTTCTCTTTAAAGCATGTACAGCATAACACATATACAATATGGCTTTAAAGATGGTAACGCATGCTGGATAAAATCAATACATATACATATATAAATAGTTTTTCAACAATATATATGCGTTCAAATCACAATTCAAACTTGCTTGGAAACCACTTTAGAAAACTAGTAGGCATGAGAATTATTTTCGCAAACATGCTTTATGTAAAAAGTTTGCAATCAAAACAGTTGAAAAACGTTTTAGTTCGAAAAAATTTTAGCCACTCACCTCGAACTCTTAGGAACTTTTCACTCTAGTAGCTCCTCGGGTCCATTTTTCACCCCTAGAATCCAGATTCAACTTACAACTTAGATTACTTATAGTTCCGAACTTTATTTGGAAATACTTCCTTCTACAAACTTATTCTAAAATGTCTTAGGAATCTTACCTTAAACTTTCAGCTCATAATTCCTCGTGGTTTGGTCGGAATCTCAAAATCTTCAAGACTGGCCCAGACTAATCTGACAGTCTGACCCTTCTACCTTCTTCTCAACCTCCAGCCCAGTTCCTTTGAGTCTTTTCCTCCGGCAGCCCTACTCTAAAAACTAGACTTCCAGAGCTTTCAGATGGCTTTGGAATCACTCCAAACGCATGAGTATATTGGAAAATCTTTTCGTCCAAAATTGACACATTCCTCTGAACCCTCACTGCCCTCTACTTTCTCTACGAAATTTATGATTTTTGTGTGATTTGAAAATGAAATCCCAACTCCCTATTTATAGGCGTTCAAATTGCTCGTGGGATTGATATCACCTACTTGGCTGCATGGCCAAATGTTTAATCCTCCCTTTATCAATATAAGCTGACTTCATCTTGGTTCAATATGTTCTTTCCAAATGCATCCAATACAATTTCTTAGGTTTTAAGAATTTCTCTTAATCGGACACCTAGATTTTAATTGACGTTTGTCCTACGTCTTCAAGCTTTGTTTGTATTCAAATTAGGGTTTTTATATGCATAATCCACCCCAACGCATCCAAATACATTGCCCAGAAACTTGCTCGGTCGTTCAATGCATAGGCGAGGCGTGGGCATGACGTTCGAATCGGATAAAGCCAGGCTAACACATAGGCGCTCTCGCTCTTTCCGCTCTCGGCAGTGTCGCTCCTCCCACTTTCTCGCTGGTCTCGCTCTCTCCAGCTTTCTTTCCAACTTTTCTCTCCACTCTTGCTCTCTCCAGCTTTCTCGCTTGTCTCGCTTTCTCCCATCTTCTATCCAATCTTGCTCTCTCCCATGTCCTCTCCAATCTCGCTGGTCTCGATCTCAATGATCTTGCTCTCTCCATCTTTCTCTCCAAGTTTTCTTTCCAATCTTTAGCTACTGTGACAAATGTTCCCCGTATATATTTTTTTTATTTGTTTACTCACCACTTAATGATATTTTTACACGAATCTTCAAGGATAATTCCAAAATAATATTTTCTATATTTTTCCTTAATTCCTTACTCTGTACTTCACCTAATTTTTCATACTTAGCCATATTCTTCCCCGAATTTTCCAAACTCAATCTTCATATTATTCCACATTAATTCCACGTACTTAATTTCTATATTTATTCCCACTTAATAATTTTCCCCAACTTTTCCAATATTATTTTCTCCTTGCAAATCTCCATTCCTTCTTTCACCAATCACACTAACTGTTTTCAACAACCTATTTATTATACAAATTTCATTGCAATTTTACCAATTAAAGCTCAACTTAAATTATTCAAGGAAAATCTACTTAACACTTAGAAATTTCCTTCCCCTTAACTTAGGATTTAACTTCCACTTAGTTAATTCCTTTTATCACTTGCTTAAGTAAGGGAAATAGAAATCCGGGTTTCACAAGCGTGATTTCTGAGAAAGACCCAGAGATAGATAGTTAATTCATGAGTTCATGATAGGACATGGCACCTAAACCTAGAACAAGCAAGACCGTTAGAGGAGGGATTGTTTTTACCCACAGTAGGGTTATCCTCAACTGAGAAATGGTTTTACTGTTTTATGATAAAAACAGCTTTATATGTTCTATGCTTTGAAAAAATTTATACTGCAGTACAAGTACTGTAGAAGCTTATATTTCAGTTGAACTCTTTATTGAGATTTCGCATGAGAATCAATTATCTTTCTTAAGTCACTCACTGGGCGCAAGCTCACCCCATTTTCAAATGTTTTCTTCCCCCCCCCCCCCCCCCCCCCCACACACACACAGGTAGTGGTCAAATCCTCTAAAGATAGCTCTGCTACTAAAGGATAACGAGATTTGTAACCCGTCTGTTAGGTGGTTACTGTTAATATATTACACATGTTACTATTGTTCATATAGGGACTAGGGTTTGTGGGTTTTGGGACTTATGAATCTAGTGTTGTAATGACTCTAAATATGTTATGCTTCTAACTTAATAAATGTTGGCCTAAAGATATTCCGCTGTATATGAGTTATATATTGGTATCAGAGTTATTCTGCAATAGTTAGTAGGCAGTTAGTGTTAGCCACAGGGTTAATAACTGCTATAGTCACGCCCTTTACTAGGCTAAGAGGGTGGTCTGGGGTGGGGTGTGACACAGACTGTCGCGATAGCTCCAAATCCACCTATGGCTCAAGTTGATGAGAAGGCAATGGAAGCCGTAATTAGTGAAGCTGTTGCATCCTCCCTAATGGGAAAACTGCAAGAGCTGATCCGTAACACAATGGCAGAACAAACTGCCTAGAACCAGACTCAGGAGGAATCGATGCCACTCAAGCAATTACAGCAGACCCGACTGCAGGATAGAGACATGCAGGGCCTGTCTCTTGAGGCTAAACATTTAAGGGATTTTAGGAAGTTTGACCCTCGCTCCTTTGATGGATCGTTAGGGGGGCCCGCCAAAGCAGAGATGTGGTTGTCATCTATCGAGATGATATTCTGTTTTATGAGGCGCCCGAAAGAGCACAAGCTTTAACGCGCAGTTTTCATGTTGACTGGCAATACAAAAATTCGGTGGTGTTCAGCAGAGAAAATGATTGATACTGGTGGGAAACTTGCAACCTGAGAGCAGTTCAAGGAGCGCTTTTATGAGAAGTATTTTTTGACCACCTAGGGAAGGCGAATGTAGTGGCAGATGCCCTAAATAGAAAGGTGGCTCATTCAGCAACCCTCATTACTAGACATACTCATTTGTGTAAGGAGCTAGAGTGGGCAAAAATTGCAGTAGCAGTAGGGAAGGTCATGGCACAGTTAGCGCAGTTGTCAGTGTGACCGAATCTAAGGCAGAGAATTATTGATGCGCAATGTTGTGACCCTTATCTGGAGGAGAGAGTTCGTAGGGTGGAGCCAGGCTAGGATGGGGAATTCTCAATATCAGCGGAAGGTGGTCTCCTCTATCAGGGACATTTGTGCGTACTAGCAGATAGTGATATTAAGAATAAGTTGTTGTCAGAGGCTCATAGTTCCTTATTTTCGATTCACCCTGGCAGCACCAAGATGTATCAGGACTTGAAACGTTATTACTAGTGGAATGATATGAAAAGAGAGATTGCAAAGTTCGTCAGTAAATGGTTGGTGTGCCAGCAAGTGAAAGCCCCGAGGCAGAAGCCAGCAGGCTTGTTACAACCATAGAGTGTGCCAGAATGGAAGTGGGAGCATGTGTCTATGGACTTCATCGTGGGGTTGCCACGGATAGTCAAAGGTTTCACGGTGATTTGGGTTGTGGTAGACAGACTTACAAAATTAGCACATTTCATACTTGGGAGGTCCACCATTTCAGTAAATAAGTAGGCATAGATATACATGAAGGAGGTGGTGAGATTGCACGGAGTGCCTGTGTCCATCGTGTATGATAGAGACCCTCGTTTCACGTCTAACTTCTGGAAGAGTCTTCAGGCAGCTTTGGGGGCCCGGTTGGATTTCAATACAACTTTTCACCCACAGATTGATGGGCAGATCAAGCAATTGAATCAGATATTGGAAGACATGTTGCGTGCCTATGCCATAGAGTTTTCAGGAAGTTGGGATGCTCACTTGCTTCTAATGGAGTTTGCTTATAATAATAGCTACTAGTCCACTATTGGCATGTTGCCATTTGAGGCCCTTTATAGGAAGAGTTGCAGGTCCTCTATGTTGGGATGAGGTAGAAGAGAGGAAATTGCTAGAACCCGAACTAGTACAGATCACGAATGAGGCAATACAGAAGATCAGGGCTCGTATGCAAACAGCTCAGAGCAGACAGAAGAGCTATGTCGATGTTGTTGGGTTTTATGTCCTAAAAAGTCGCAGTTTGTAAAGTGATAAACATTTTCTATTCTCAATATACTTGTTATTGATCTCATAAATTGTATGAAAGTCTAAATCCAATAAACTAAGACCCATGACTATTGTATGAGTATTTGAATTTTATGTGGAGATATAAGAGTGGAACGGGTTCGAGTAAATAGTCAAAATATCTATGGTACATGAATGAGGTTGGGTACCTTATTCTGGTAACACCATTGGACGCGGCTTACTCTGTAGTTGTTACAAAGAGTTGTAAAGTGCTACATACGATGTGATCCTAATTCGTACATGTTATGACATGAGGAGTGGGGGCGTCCTATGCAATGAGTTTGCATAAGATCAAGACCAAGAAATAAGTCACTCTTACTTTATAACACTGTTTACTATTTAAGACTGACTATTTCACCTAGATGATCTAGGTAACTTGATCTTAATCCTGAGTTAATTATGAACTCCTGTCTATTTGGGATTGCCCTTAGATTTGCATAGTTGAGGGTTGGCTCAATAGAGACTCAATAAGACTCCCATTTCAGGGGTAAGACTGGATAGATAGCTAGGGACATAGGATGCAAGAAGGAGTTCATACTACCCGATTTAGGGATAGGAGAAAGGTTTTTATCTCAAGTACTGAATCCAAGTCTTGAATAAGGGGCCCTACCCTCTCACTAGGTTGAAAGAGTTTGGTTTAATGATTGGATCACAAACCAGTTGTTCATTAGAGGATCAGTAGGGACTTGAGGAATAAGACGTAATCTCGGGGGTAAAACAAATATTTGATCCAGCTATTATTACGAACAACCTATGAAGGGTCGACTTGTTGATTATGGTTAAATCACGTGGACATAATATATCTACAGTGAGGGGAGTGCACTATGGGCTTTAGTGGAATGACCCATTAGTCTAATGAGTTTAGCCAATTAATCTCGGATCGTTGGAGTCCATGATCTGTAGGTCCCGAGGTCCCCCTACTAGCTCGTAACAAACTAGCTCTAGAATAGTGTGATAAGTTAATTTGAAACGTTCAAATTAGAAGTAAAGGAATTAGTAATTACATGAGATATAATTATGTTTAATTTTAGAATTAAATGGAATAGGAGAATTTATATATTTAAATATGATTTAAATATATAAAGATGGATATGTGTTAAAATTAATTTAATATTTGGTATTAAATTAATTAAGTTTTATTTAATAATTAATTTATGAAATTAATTATTTTTTCTTTTTAAAAATCAAATAGATTTTTTAAATCAAAATTTGATTTTTAGATAAAATTGAAAAATTGGAAAACTAAAACAGAAAATGGAAAAATGAATTTTTCCATTATCCATCACCTAACTAGCTCACACATGAAGCAACATCTTGGCCTTGTCTTCTCCTAGCATGAGCTACAACTCATGCAGCTCTTCTCTTTGCATGTTGGTCTGCAATATAATGAAGAGATTGGAGTGAAAATGGGCATGCAACCTATAGAGTTTTTTAGAGAAAAATTGGTATGAAGAATGGTTATTCAACAAGGTTGCTGCAGTGAGCTTTTCTCCTTCATCCCTTGATTCAAGCTTGTTTTGAGTCCCACAACTCAATCTAAAGTACCAAGAGAATAGTGGGAAAGATCTTGAGGTGGTCTACAACAAGATTTGGAGAAGATAGCAGCTGAAGATGGAGCTTTGAAGAAGTTTTACAAGAGGTATGTCTTGAAACCTATTTTTTCTGCAGAAGCATGCTTTATATTATGCCAAAATTAGTGAATTTGAGTGTTTAGATGATCATTGTGCTTCTGCTGCTTTTGATACAATCCTATAGATGTGAGATGTAAGGACCTGGAATTTGAGACTGGTGTTAAAGTGTTCTTAAAAGTGGTACCCATGAAAGGTATTCTGAGGTTTGGCAGGAAAGGGAAGTTGCCCGAGATTCATTGGACCTTTCAAGGTCTTGGAACGAGTTAGCCCTGTAGCTTACCATTTGGCATTGCCCCCAGCACTGTCTTCAGTTCATAATGTCTTCCATGTTTCGATGTTGAGGAAGTATGTGACAGACCAATCCCATGTAGTTGACTTCGAGCCCTTGCAGTTGAATGACAACTTTAGCTACGAGGAGAAACCTGTAGAGATCCTTGCCAGAGAAGTAAAGACATTGCGCAACCGGGAAATTGCATTTGTGAAAGTCCTGTTGCAAAATCACCAGTTCAAGGAGGCTATCTGGGACCGAAAGGATGAGATGAAGGCCCAGTACTCGGAGCTTTTTCAAGAATGAACTTTCGAGGACGAAAGTTCTTTAAGGAGGGAAAATGTAACACCCCGATTTTTTATTATTTATGTAATTTTAGTAATTTTTATTAATTAAGGGCATTTTTGGAATTTTGGACTTAAGTGTAATTAATGAAGGACTTTTGAACTTACCTTATTTATTTAACATTTATTTCACCATAAAAGGGTGTCATTTTAAGTTCCATGCATGCATGTATTTAGTAACGTCCTAACTTAAGTCCTAGGGGGTTAGGTCGTTACAAACAACATATGCATTATCTAATAAAATATATGTTCATGTAAACAAAGTCAAAGTCCTCCCATTGTTGTAGCTGAGATGACGTGCCCAATTCCTACAACATCGTCATTTCTCCAACCTCCAGTTGTCACTAGGAACTAATTCCCTGAAATGAGGAACAAACATGGTTAGTGGCGGCTGAATCTATTATCCAGGCCAAATCATCATTATCCATTAAACAAGTCTTCAAAACAAGTAAATCACATTTACCTTGCTTGACCTTATTCTTTTCTGCTAAGTATTTGGGACAATTCATCTTCCAATGTCTCTCCTGGTTGTAATGGAAACAGATTCCTTTTGCAACCTTGGTCTTCTTGCCGTCTTGGGCAGCAGCTGGTGGTTTAGTTTCTCTTTTCCACCTTTCTTCTTCTTCCACTTTTTGGTGCCGAAAGAGGAAGGCACAAACTTAGTTTCCAAAGGTGAAGAAATTTTTAGAGGACGAGGCAATATTTGCCTCACCCTTTCTATTCCTTGAATTTCATCAAGGATCAGAAAGTCTGCAGCTTATTGAGCAAAATGGTCAAGTTGTAGTCAATCATATTCATAACAACATTGCTACGAAACTAGGACAAAGCTAACCTGACTGGCCTCATCAATGATAGACCCATTCATCTCTACCACGTTAAAGTGGACCATCATGTTGAGAACATGTTCTCGAACAGATGTCAACTCTTGCACATGGGCATTGAAGATGGATTTAAGAGCGTCATGCTTGAGTTATGCGAACCGTTGTCTGAACATTCCCCCCAGGGACTCCACCACAGGTAGTGAGCATGGGCTCATGTTTCTTGGCCAAGACTTCAGAAAGGCTTGCTAAGATATACACTCGGACCTTTTCATTTACCTTTACCCAGCGCTCATATGCCTTCCGAATGTTTTGAGCGACATTTTGAACTAGGACTGGGGGACATTCCTCCACATGATAAATCTCAAATCATCAATGATCAGAACTGTATTAATAGTATTCTTCCACGTGATGTTATTATTGCCAGTTAATTCATCGGCGGTGAGCATATTTAACGTTGCAAAAGTCATATTGAAAAATTTCTTAAACATACAGCTTATTTATATTAGCTCTTTGCTGGAGCTACACGATGAGTGTGACAAGGCCGTGCGATGCTCATGAGATGACAAGGCTTGAAAGACCATGTGATGAATGGTGCTATGCGTTGGCCTATGAAGTATGTGCCAACCATAAAGCTAGGCATGGGAAGGAGATGCGTTGATGTTGAAGGGTAAAGGCATGCGGTAAAACTTGTCCATATGCCTAGGAAGTTGAGGTTAGTGTGGCACAAAGGAGGGTGATGCGATGGTCATGTCATGCGATCAAGTAAGCAGTCGGCCATGAAGTTGGATGAATGCGATGATAAAGGGAACTTGGAGAGCAAGGCCGAGTTAGTAATTCATTTGGACAAGTGGCTAAACTGTGAGGAGTTTGAGCTTAAGCTAGGAGGAGGTGGATGAATATTAAAGCATGCAAAGAGGACTTGTGCATGAGGAAGACAATACAAATTTCATGCAAGTTGGAAGTGGCATGGAAGTAAGTGGTGGCAAAGCAAGGTGAAGTCACTTACCAAGTAGGAGGTGTCATGCGTTGGAGCCTTAAGAGATGATGAGGATCGGTTGCTAATGCTCGTTCAATCTCCAAGACTGCAACACACAAATGCTCGAACACAGCAACCACAACACATCACGATCAACGACAACACGAACTTAATGATCTCTAAGATCACGAACCCAAAGAACGGCCTCCAAAAACCTCGACTTTAGTCGAGTTGAGTAAGACACCACCACAATGGCTAGCTTGGTATTCTCGGTGTGAGAATCTAGAAGTGTGAGCTCTGTGTGGACTTGGTTAGAGGAAGAGACCGGAGGGATCACAATTGTGTAAATATTTGAGCAAGTGGAAGATGACAAGAGTCTATCGTGTAGACAAATGCCCAATTGTTTAGAAGAAGGCAAACTATCGTATAGCAAAAGCCCCGCAATCATTTAGCTACGACCATCTGAGTGAACTATCATGTAGTATCACTCCATGATCATTTAATCTCTCTTTCATCTATCGTTTAATGATGCTTGGTTTTATGAAGTGGAAATGTGGATGATATGTGTTGATGAAATTGCGTTGTGCACTCAAGTTTCCCTAGCGGAATCCAAGTGTAAATTCCTTTTAATTTCCTGGTAAGTCCAGTGTCGAACACAGGGACTTGTGAAAACAAATTACGTTGATAATTTTTATGAAGAACTTTACGGTAACCGGATAAATAAATGAATTATTGGGTTTGTTGTTTACGTTGATAAATAAATGCAGTGGAGTTTGAAAAGAGTTAGTAAACGGAAGATGCGATGAGTATGCAGTGAACGGGTTGAGAAAAGTTTCGGCCAACACTTCCTAGGATGCGTTCGTGCTATGTGATCATGCAACATGCATACAATAGTAAACCACCTCTCCGTGCGAATGCCACGACTTCTAAGGTTAGAACGCATGCGATATATACGCTAAGTCTATAGGACATATACATAAGCCTCTATTCTTATTTATGCGATGACGAAATGACACACACACAAATAAGGCGACCACATAATATCATTCCCATCCCTAGGATGCATGCGATACAGGTTGACAAACAGAGCTTATCTCTAAGTCCCTATCTCTTGTTTATGCAGTTCTAATCTTGCTCTCTCGAGTCCAGATTCTAACCTAGCTCTCTTGAGTCATTAGGTTCTTTCTTTATACTCTATCTCGAGTAGCTCTAAAGGGTATTTGGCACAACATAAATCAAGACAATCACTAGCAATGAACTTCCTAGGTCATGTTAGCTTAGTTTTCCTCAACCCATTCGACTACTTTAGCTACTCATGCGTGATAAGAGAATGAACAGATGTAGAAATAGAACTTCCATTGTATAAATATGAAGATAAAATACAAAATAACAATGCAAGTATAGAATAAAGGGCCTGGAAGCAATCTCTTGCTACCCAGGCTTTTACACTGATTTCTACTCGTGCTCAAAAGATAATCTCGCTCTCGCAAGGGTCGGCCCACTCTCTGCTTCTTCGCCTAAAGTTCTCTCACAAGTTGCCCGGCATCACCACTCTTCTCTTGCTCCGCTTTAAAATGAAAGAAAACTGTGAACTTGTGGAACAAAGAATAGCTGAACTCATGAGCTGGTTAACTCGTCAACCCCTTTTCTGAAGAATGCCCTTGGTATTTATAGAGAATCCATGGTGAAAGGCGGCTTCTCTCTCATGGTTGTACAAATGGGATGGCTTTAATTCCTGACTGATGCATCGAATAATTGTCACCGAAAAGCTGAATGTACTTTATGACCATTATCAGCTGTCAACTTAATTCGGATTCGACTGTCATCAACTTTCTGTCCGATCGCGATTGATTAACCTTTCACCAGATGCGCCCACCATGTTGTGTCGACAAAGTTGCGACGATTCTTCTCGGGCGAATGTTTGCGAACACAATCATCGCAAAGCCTTGCGGTGAAGTTGTGCTCAAAAAATGATTTCCTATGATCGCAATTCTTGCATTGCATCAACGCATATTCTGCACAAAATTACAAAAATCAACCGTTCTAATGCGATGAACGCATGCGACCGCGATATTATGAAATTGATTCTTAATGGACGCAAATTAACATATTTCATTAACGTAATCCAACATTGTTTAAGAACTTAGCATTATGATAACGTGCATTTCTGTTTGTTATCATTTAGTGAAAACCGTTCGCACTTGATAGTGATCCGTGAGTACTTGTTGAGAATAACAACTCTCTCAAAATCTTAATATTCTTAATTTAGGAAAAAATTTTTCCTTTTATCTCATGGTTACCATGAAACCACCAATAACGTCCCACTCAATTAGTTATTTGAGAAAAAAAATATAATTATCCAGTAATTAATATTATTAAAAATATATATGATAACCAACTTACCATATTATATTTATAACCTATAATTTTAATATTTCATCTCATGAAACATATAAACCATAGCTCTTTTTCTATTTCATGGTACTTAATGTAAATCTCATTTACATTAATCCTCCACTTAATATATCTCATACATCACATTGATCATATCATATATAATCAAATTTCCTCTTGTCAATTTAAACATTTCAAATCAACACGAAGGACTGATTCTCCACTTAAATCCATTGAGTTACTAAGGGGACCTTATGGACCTGTAGCTTGAAGCTCCAACGGTACGTGAATAATTGACTAAACTCTTTAGTCACATGATCCACCATCCGTTAACTGCCAGACACTCTGATAACGGGCAGAAATGCAAGTTATCATAGTACTAAATTCTTAAACAATGTTGGATTGCATTGATGAAATATATTAAATTGCGTCCATTAAGCATAAATTCTATAATATTGCGGTCGCATGCATCCAACACATTAGAGTAGTTGATCTTTACATTTTTTGTGCAGAATATGCGTTAACGCAATGTAAAGAGTGTGATCACAGGAATACATTGGTCGAGCGCAACTTCACCGCAAGACTTTGCGTTGATCGTGCTCGCAAACATTCGCCCAAGAAGAATCACCGCAACTTGGTCAGTGCAACATGGTGGGCGCATCTGGGTGAAAGGATAATTAAGAGCGATGGGACAAAAAGCTGACGACTGTCGAATCCAAATTAAGTTGATAGCCGATAACGGTCTCAAGGTACATTTAGCTTTATCGGTAATAATCATTTGGCGCGTCAATCAGGAATTAAAGTTGTCCCATCTGTACAACCGGGAGAGAGAAGCCACCTTTCACCATGGAAACTCTATAAATACCAAGTGCATTCTTCAGAGAAGGAGTTAAGCCGTCGATTAATTCATCACTTACAAGCTCACGCCTCTGTCCATAGTTTTCTTTCATTTTAAGGAGGACACGAGGAAGGTGTGTCGGTAGATTGTTCCGATAAGCTTGGGAAAGAACCGGAAGCTCCAAGACAGAGAGAGGGCCGACGCCTACGGAAGCAGGAACATTTGTAGATCAGAATATAGATTTAGTGTAAAAAGCCTCAGTCAGCAAGGAATTGCTACCAGGCTCTCTACCTTTACTTTCCATTGTCATTTTGTACTCAACTCAGTTATAAGAATGGAATGTTTTTCTCTATATCTGTTCACTCTCTGTTATTTATGCATGAGTAGCTAAATTAGTTGAATGGGTTGAGAAGTAGTTAGCTAGCATATCGAGGGAATCTTCATCTTTGTGGTTATCTCATTTATATATGCTTCATTTGTCTATTAGAGATACTCGGGAGAGTAGTATAAAGACAGGATCTAGACTTGGGAAGGTCAGGTCAGAATCTAGGTTTGGAAGAACCAGATTAGAACGCATAAATAAGAGATAGGCGCTTAGGAATGAGCACTATTTGTTATTAACACATCGCATGCATCTTAGCAATAAGATATGATTGTATGCGGTCATCTTGCTTTTATGGATTTTGCATTAACGCATAGGACAAGAGTAGAGACTTAGGAATAAGCTCTATGGACATTCTGCATTCAACACATGCGTCCTAGACCTAGGAGCATCACAATTACATTAGGAAATGACTTGCTATGCATGGTTGTAACATGATCGCCAGGTTTGACACATTCCCGAGTAATGCTAGCTAAAGATCTTCTTAACCCGTTCATCGCATACTCATTGCATCTATCAATGCAACTATCTTTCTCAAATCCACCGCCTTTATTTACTTCTTTTTTTTTTCATCAACGTAACAACACACCCACACTTTATTTATTTACTTGGTTACCACAAAGTTTTCATAAACATTACCAACGCAACTATTTTCACAAGTCCCTGTGTTCTACCCTAGACTTACTAGGAAACTCAGAGGAATTTACACTTGCATTCCGCTGGGGAAACTTAAGTGCACAACTCCATCCATCAACGCATATCATCCATATTTCCACTTAATAAAACAACGCATCACACTCCACTAAAAACCGAGCACTCTCCTTACTATAGATATATTTTGTGTCCATATCGACCAATCAACAATGGGATAACCCTTCACAGATCGCTCGTAAGTACAGCTGAGCCAATAACATTATGCCCTATAGTTACATCTAACTCTTTGAGTACCATTGATCCCTCTAATGAACATAAGTCATAGTCCTAGTATGACTGAGTCCTCTCTTCCAAAGAGAAGTTATGGCCACTATGTTCAAGACTTGGAATCAACCCTTAAAGGAGTGAATTCCATCTTGTGTAACTAAGACTACCATCTAATGAACATAGGTCATAGTCCTACCTTTTTGCGGCAGCCCTCACCTAGAAACAACACTCAATTTCGGGGAAGAAGTGAATTCCATCTTGTGTAACTAAGTTTCCAGCTCCCAAATCAGACAAATCCCCAAAATGTAGGCATGTTGAGTTGACAATCTGACCACTCTCACCCATACTAATCAAAGGACTGCCCTCAAAGGCAGAAGTTCTCAAAACACTTCGAATTAAGTTCATGTCACCTGTGGTCATTTAGGTGAGATGTAAGTCTCAAGTATCAATGGCGTTATATAAAGAGACTATTCATCTCGTGGTCCGATCTTATACAAACTCTTTGTATAGGACACCCCCACTCACATGTCTCCAAATGAATGGTCAGGATCTATCATCTTTAGTAGTTCACAACACTTGTAAACCTCTACAAAGCGGGCCGTATCCATAGTGTCACCACGATCAGGTATCCCTCCTTAATCCTTATAGTATAGAGCTTTTTAGGTTATCACTTAAGGCATGATTCACTTGTATATCTCATGTACATGCTTAAGTTTACATACAATAACCATGCAACTTTGTTTATTTGATATGAGTAAATGCCAAAATAAAATAACTCTTATTATATTCATAACAATGTGTACAGTTTACAAACTACGAGATTTCGGGTAGAATTAGGACACCAATCCCAACAAAGGCTTCTCTTTAGTTCATAACACAGATTATCTTCAAAGAAAGTTAGGAAGAGTGTTTGAGGGCAGATTCAGAAGAAGATTTGTGTTGATAGCAAGACCATGTGTTGATCAAGAAGGCAGATGGTACAAGTGTTGTCCGAACGTTGGGAACAGAGTGTAGCACTAAGTTCAAACGAGGAGTTCTCCCAAACACTTCGTGCAAATAAAGTGATTCTTGTGCCAGAATCTTAGAAATTGAGTGTCGTTTCTAAGTGAGGGCTGCCGCAAGCAAAATCTAAAAGAAAGGCTGTTAAAATCTAAGGAAACCTAGAGGTGTTCACAGAAGCTATGACAGCCGAGAAAGGTGGAGTAATCTTGAGATTCTGAGCTCTTGCAGTGGAGTTTGAATCTTAAATTTTAAGGACTTATGCATATGTTTTATGATATATGTTTATGTTGTGAATAATTAAAAGACCATGCGATTAAAGGTACTATGCGTTGGCCTATAAAGTATGTGGCAACCATAAGGCTAAGCATGGGAAGGAAATGCGTTGATGTTGAAGGGTAAAGGCATGCGGTAAAGCTTGTCCATATGCCTAGGAAGTTGAGGTTAGTTGATCGAATTAGGAGGGTAAGCCAAGGCCTATGCGTTGGTACCATGCGATGGCTAGGGTATTTGAGGTTAGAAATGGCTTCACGGGCGCTTGTGGCAAGAGTAGCATGAGCGTGGAGTTGGCATTGGTAGTGGCGTGCGATGGAAAGGATGCAATGAACATAATCCTAGTTGAACGCATGCGCAAAGGGTGAGTCATGTGAGTAGAGGAGTATGCAGCCAAGTAAGTGAAGGAACTCTTAACGAAGAGCATCCATGGGCGTGTTCAGATCTTTCCGATTTTATTGTGACTGAAATACAACACATACATTCTAACAGATAGTTATGCAAATTAACACTAATTAACGACATGCTTTGAGAAATAAACTACAAGGGATTGAGTTCACATACTAGTTGAAGGCTTTCTTCAAACTCTAACTCAATGCAGCGAAAGAACCTCTATGAATCTATCACCCAACAAATCAGTCGGCTACGACAACACGATCATCTACACGAACGGTAGCAACACGAACAAGCACGAGCAAGCAAGAGCGGGGACGACACCACAACTTGGAGCCCTTGGTATTCTTGGAGTGAGAATCCAAAGTGTGGTCTTTTAGAGAAAGGCGTGCGATCGTTTAAATGGGAGGTGTGCGATCGGTTAGATGATGAGACTCTATTGTATAGGCTCTCAGCTAGGTGACCGATACTTTTCCACACCGATTGGGGTTTTTTTGAACTCTTTGCGAAATGAAACAAATTTTCATTTTATTCTTCGGATACAATAACCGAATACGACTTCTCTCACTAATGCATGATTGAGGAGAATATTTCGGCCAAGTGTCTCATATTTAACCAATTTAATAAATAAATGAATATAATCATATTATATTCTTACCCTATAGTTTGATATCATATATCTACTATAGTAATTTCTCCTCCACTTGATATAAATCATATTTATATCTAATTTCCTCCAAAATAATGTATCTTATACATTTAGACAATTATATCATATATAATTAACCAGTTCAATTATATCATATATAATCAAACTCCCTTTTGTCAATTTGAACATTTCAAACTGACCCAAACACTGATTCTCGACTTTATCCAAGCTACCTAGGGGACCTAATGGACTTGTGGCTCGAAGCTCCCACGGTACGTGAATAACTGACTAAACTCTTTAGCCATGAGATCTACCATCCGTTAACTGCCAGACATTCCACTAAAGACCAACAGCTGAACTCTTCTTACCACAGATATATTTTTGTGTCCATCGGATATAACCAATCATGAGTACGATGACTCTTCATAGATGCTCGTAAGTACAGCTGAGCCAATTTATCGTTTTGCCCCTATAGTTACATCTCACTCATTAAGTACCACTGGTTCTTCTAATGAACAATACAACATAGTCCAACTATGTGTGAACACCTCTCGGGCCAAGAGAACGTGTGTGGCGCCACATCGTTCAAGCCCTAGAATTAGCCCTTATGAGAGCTATCTATCTACTTGCCCCTACTTCGGGGAAGGAGCCTTGTTTATTGGATATGAGCAAATGCTTGAATGAAATAACATTTATTTTATTCATCAAAGAATGTGTATCATTACGAACAACGAGACTCTGGGAGAATTAGGACACCAATCCCAACAGGGATAGATTTTCTGCAAGCATTCGACAGTTGGTCAAAGACTCAGTTAAAGAGTTTAATATATGATGATCAAAAGTTGTTTCAAGTATCCAAGGTGAATGATACTCTTGGACAAACCTAAAAATTCACTTTGTTAAAATTCTTAGCCGTTTTTTCTCTAAGTAAGCTAAATCCTAGGTTATATAATACTTAGTGGAAGGAAGAGATGTATATGATATGTAAATGATTCCTACCATTGAGGGCTGTAACATGACCTCAATCCTGAGTGAGTTGGGAACTCCTGCCATTGAGGGCGGTCCTTTGATTTGTATGGGTGCGAGTGGCCAGGTCGTTGATTCAAACCTACCATTTTGGGGATTCGTCTGATTTGGGAACTGGGAGCTCAACTACATAAGATGGAATCCACTTCTTCCCCAAAGCAAGGGCAAGTAGATAGATAACTCCCTTAAGAGCTGATTCCAGGGCTTGAACTATGTGGCGCCACACACCTTCTCTTGGCCCAAGAGGTATTCACACATAGTTGGACTATGTTGTATTGTTCATTAGAGGAATCAATGGTACTTAAGGAGTGAAATGTAACTACAGGGGAAAAACGGTAAATTGGCTCAGCTGTACTTACGAGCATTTGTGAAGGGTCATCGTATTCATGATTGGTTATATTCGGTGGACACATAAATATATCTGTGGTAAGAAGAGTTCAACTATTGGTCTTTAGTGGAATGCCTAGCAGTTAACGGATGATGGATCTTGTGGCTAAAGATTTTAGTAAGCTATTCACGTACCGTTGGAGCTTCGAGCCACAGGTCCATAAGGTCCCTAGGTAACTTGGATAAAGTCGAGAATCAGTTTTTGGGTCAGTTTGAAATGTTCCAATTGACAAGAGGGAGTTTGATTATTGATGATGGGAAATTGGAAGTCAATTTTACTCGACAACCAACTTCCCTTGGACGCGGTATGCGATGCATGTTCCTAAGATATGCATTGATAGTCATGCGTCGATGGTCATGCGTTGGAATGAAAAAAGCGTTAATCGAATGTATGCGATGACCATGCGTCCTGCCACAAGTTTTCTTGCGTTCACACCAAGTATAACATGAACAAAAGTTTCTCGGGTAATCCGGGGTCGAACACAGGGACTTGTAACTATATGTTTGTGGTGATTCTGCATGCGGCGATTGAATAAAAGAATGGAGGGGATGTTGCTACGTTAATCCTACTCCTACTCCTATCTATCAGACAACACAATGAAAAGATGCATGAAAGGTAGAGATGTGACAAACCTTGAAATGAAATAAATGAATGGGAAAATGGATAAACTGCGGAGATGTTTTCATTGCAAAACTTAAGAGTGATCGGAAAGGCAACCCTAGTCAATGCAATCCATGCAATCATGCTACAACCATACATGACAAGTCATTTTCCAATGGAAATGCGGTGCTCCTAATTCTAGGACGCATGTGCTGAATGCAAAAGTGTCAATAGAGCTTATTCCTAAGTCTCTACTCTTGTCCTATGTGATGATGCAAAATGCATGAAAGCAAGGTGACCGCATTCAATCGTATCGTATCTCTAGGATGCATGCGATGCGTTAATAACAAACAGTGCTCATTCCTAAGCGCCTATCTCTTGTATTATATGATCTAATCTGGCTCTCCCAAGCCTAGATTCTCACCTGACCTTCCCAAGCTTAGATTCTATCCTTAGACTACCCTCCTGAGTATCCCTAATGGACGAATGAAGCTTACATAATACAAGACAATCATATAAACTTCACTAACCTACGATTGTTACTATCCCTAGTGAACAACACATACCTTGCTTAATGCATCTAATCACTTACCCTCTTGGGTAGTTGATTGTTGCTGACTTCACTCATGACAAGCAATGTGTTAGCACATAGACAGGCGTTGCAACAACTTCTCACTAAGCAAATAAGATTACTCACATACTCGCGTAACACATACCTCTCGGTAGTTTTCTACATGCTTCATATCCCTAATCCACATGACTAAGTATGCAATACCGAAGCACTCCCACTAAGTGTTGCAATGAAAATAAAGATGCTAAGCAAGAAGACGGAGATGGAGTTGAAGGAACAGAGAAATGCATTGAAATTTTTTTTTTATTGATTTCTTAATTCCAAAATGTTATACAATGCAATATGAGAAAAGAATGGAAAAGAGATGACTAGCTGGAAGCAAAGATTTTCTTCCAGTGGATGTGCGTCAAGGCTACTGGTGGTGCCATGGATGGGTGGAGAAGCTGACTCTCTCAAGGTCTAACTCCGGTCAAAGGCTCCAGTCGTCGTTCAGAATGGATGAAGGAGGTGAAGAACTCTCAACCGTCTTCTCACGCGTTTGTCTGGATCACAAGGATCTGCCATAGGCGAACCTCAGGCGAAAACCTTGGATAAAATTAATTTCAGCTCATCAGCTTCTATTTAAGAGCTTGAATCACCGGCAACATTAATTAGACTGCTCTGAGTTTGACGTTCGGCGCGTTCGTCCTTTCTGAACCTCTACCACTAACGGCATGGTAGGTTAAATGTCAACATCAACCTTGGATTTTCTCAAGGTAGATGCATTGATGTGTTCATTTCACCTACCTTACGTTGATCCCATTAGAATGCGTTGTCGCGTAGCCAGAATCATTCAATGGCCGCATTCGCTTAACACCGCAACTCTACATGATGACTGCAATCGCTTGACGAGCGCAACTCCCATGAGACACTTGGCCGTAACATCCATGCGTTGATCAATGCGTTTGCCTTGTGATGTGTGTTTCTCCGCATGCGGTCGTCTATGCGATGGTCTAGTTTTCTTGTTTGCGTTCATTTCCTGCATTGGCTGCAAAAATAGAACATATAACGCATAATTAACGCAAAATAATGGGTTAGCTGAGTTTGACATGCTGATCGATGCAAGCTCATATTCTTGTGAATTCCTATCATGATTGACGCATATTCTGCCTAACAACCTTTATAATTCTACATAAAAGGCCTAAGATGACATGCATTTCTGCATGTCATCAATTATATATGAGATAATTGAACTGGTTAATTATATATGATATAATTGGCTAAATGTATGAGATACATTATTTTGGAGGAAATTAGATATAAATATGATTTATATCAAATGGAGGAGAAATTACTATAGTAGATATATGATATCAAACTATAGGGTAAGAATATAATATGATTATATTCATTTATTAATTAAATTGGTTAATTATGTGATAATTGACCGAAATATTCTCCTCGATTGTGCGTTAGTGGGAATTCAGTATTCGGTTATTGTAACCAAAGAATAAAATGAAAATTTATTTCAATTTGCAAAGAGTTCGTAAAAATTCGCAGTCGATGTGAAAATGTCTTGATCGCTTAGCTGAGAGCCTATACGATAGAGCATCATCGCTTAAACAATCGCAAACCTGCGTCTAAATGATCGCTTAGCTTCACTAAACGATCGCCTAGTGTGCCGTGTCTTCTAAATGATCGTTTACCTATTACTAGACGATCGCTTAGTAAAACCTACACGATCGTGTAGCTTTATCTAAACGATAAGCATCCCCGCTATATGATAGCTTTCTCTCCCACTTGCTTATCGTGTACACGATTAGCCTGTTCCTCCGACCTCTACCAAAATCACCAAAGACCACGCTTTAGATTCTTACTCTAAGAATACCAAGGGCTCCAAGTGGTGGTTTCGTTCCCGCTCTTGCTTGCTCGTGCTTGTTCGTGTTGCTGCTATTCGTGTAAACGATCATGCTATCGTAGTCGACTGTTTTGCTGGGCGATAGAGAACGTAGAGGTTCTTCCGCTGCGTTGAGTTAGAAATTGAAGAGAGTCTTCAACTGGTATGTGAACTCAATCCTTTGTATTTTATTTATCAAAGCATGTAATTAATTAATATTAAATTGCATAACTATCTGTTAAAATGTATGTTAATTTTTTTTTCCTGATTTTGGTCACAATGAAATCAGAAAGATCCGAATGCGCTCATGGACCCTCTTTGTCAAGAGTTCGTTCAATTGGGCTTAGAGCCAGGTTCTGATATTCCAATTTCATTGTTGCAACGAATTGCATATACATTCTTGGTGGGTGCATATTTGCCCTGTTTAATCGTTAAATTGTTGTGGATGTGCGGATTAGTGGAGTTTTCTGGAATGTTAGCCTCAGTTTGATTTAATGCATTTACATTTTCGGTTGAATGTATAGGCCCCTGCGTTTTTGGGCATTATTAATCGTTTATCGAGTCTGTAATTCAGTTTGAGTCTTGAGTTGTTCGTGAAGAAGATCGAAGCAAGGGTTGCAGTTCTTCAAGGAAGGAGACGATCAAGGGTTGATTGGGTCGTGTAGACGATGAGGTAAGTGATCACTGAGTATCGGGTCGTGTAGACGATGGGATGCTCGCATATCGTTTAACACACGCGTGCACTAGACGATCGTTTAGCTCAACAAGCTTCATCGCTTAGTAACTGACTAAACGATTGCTTAGCAGCACACGATAAATTGTTTTCCTTTTGTCGTGTTCAGTGATCGCCTAGACGATCAGGCTTAGTAGCCTCGTTGTCATCTAAGTGATCATTTAGCTTTTGCGTCTATCGTCTAGTGTGCACTACGCGATCGTTTACCTTCGACATTTACTAAACGATGGAGTTCTTTGGCGGTTCAAGACCCGGTTCCCCTGTGAATTGGTTTGCTCGATGGAAAATGTAATAGATAGGGTTATTTTATTTTGGTTTTCAGTAAAGGCTCGTCCCGCTCCATTAATCCTTGGTTTATTACATGTGATGTATGGTTTTTATAGGTCATATGGTATGCACATATAGTAAATCCCACCTTAGGTTATGCATTGTCATGCATCATCTCTTTATTGTAATTGTTATAATTTAGAGAAGCATGATTTAATTATGTAAGAGCATGCTCATGCATCATATAATATAAAAGTTATATTTATGCATGCATAAAAAGCATTGACATGCATCATCTTTATATTATAATTGTTATAGTATAAGGGTGAATGGAAAGCATGTTTGCTTGGTTATTACGCGTATATATAAAAGTTATGTATAGTAATAATGGACATTGCATGAAGCATGACACATAGGTTACTTTATAAATGTTATATACACCTAGTTGTGCGTGATGTATTTTAGTTGTTTCTTTTTAGAGGTTAAAGAGAAATTAGAACTAAAAGCAATAAGAAAGACATGCATGCTTAGTTAGGTTTAATTCATGGTTTTAAAATGTTTAAAACTTGGATGACATAGAACTAAGATCACGGTTCTAATATGATTAGCAGCCCTAAGGCTTTAATCTTTTAATTAGTTTAATAGGATTAAATTGACTAATAAAAGTTTAAAGTGTAGCAAATTTATCTATAAGGGACCTTTTGTCTAAGGCGGGTTCTGTCTAGGCTGGGGTATTTAAGTTGACGGAAACGTAACACCCCTACCTGGGAACTTACCTGAAAAGGTGAATTAGATAGATTTGATGCATGCATGAAACTTAAGGATAGTCCATTAAAGTGTTTAAATGTGACTACTTGAACTTGTTCAAATTTCATAGACAAAAGTTGTTTATGAACGGACTTAAAAAGATGACTTAGACTAAAATCAATTGCCAGATTGTCTAGGTTAATGAACCCCTAGGTAGAACATTCAGTGGGAGGTACTTTGGGCATAAGATGCTTCACTTAGACCTTTCACATTTCTCCTAAATAGTCTACATGGTGAGATCTACCCTCGGCCTCGAGGCACCTTTGGCATGTCCCTCTAATGGATGGTGTTTGGGTAGGTAAATATCAAGGTGGATGGAGAGAATGTTCATAGTAAGTGGGAGCAGGAAGTGCGACAGCATATCCCTCGGTTTCCCTCATTGGATCGAATAAAGTTATTGTGCATCGCCTCGAGGCACCCTGGGAGTGTCCCCCTAAAGGATGACACTTTTGCACATTTCTTTATTTGATCTTTTGTAAGAGGATAAGGTTACTTAGTCTCTTGTCCTAATCTGCTTCTTCCCTACGGTGGGCTCATTAGGGCGGGACTCTGGCACCGAAAGCGAGGTTCACACTTACGCAGAATTGTTAAAGGTTAACAGTTCCAGACTGAATAAATGGTGGCTGTTAGGTTCAGTTCCAAGCTTTGGTTCTTCCTAATGGTTGAGAATGTCTCATCCCAATGAAGGGGCATCTGATCACCCCACCGATGATGTTTGTCCAGAAGTTTTTCACTTAGGGTACTTGAACCTGTTTTGCAAAATTAATTGGTTAAACGTGGTTTAGCAAATCTAATAAAGTTTTGTTCGTATTTTCAACAACAAATTTTCAAAATGGCCATGGCCACGTTAGCTTTACTTAGCGTTGAAAAATTAACTAGCGATAACTTTTCGCCATGGAAACACATGATCACGATGATTCTTATCATCAAGGATCTCATGTTCATCGTTACGGAGGTTTGTCCTCCTATTCCAGTGCCAAATGCCACTTAAAATGTTTGGGAGGCATACGAGTGATGGACATAGGCGAATGAGAAGGCCCGAGCCTACATCTTGGCAAGTCTTTCTGAAGTGTTGGCCAAAAAACATGAGCCTATGGTCTCAGCGTGTGAGATCATGGAGTCCCTGCAGGGGATGTTTGGACAACCGTCTGAATAGCTTATGCACGAGGCTATTAAGTACATATTCAACTCCAAAATGGAAGACGACATCTCTGTTTGTTAACATGTGCTTAACATGATGGTCCACTTCAATATGGCGGAGTTGAATGGGTCTACCATCGATGAGGGCAGCCAAGTTAGCATAATCTTGCATTCTTTGCTGGAGAGCTTCGTGCACTTTGTTAGTAATGTGATTCTTAACAAAGTGAAATATAACCTTACAACTCTCCTCAACAAGTTGCAGACCTACCAATCTTTACTAAAAAGTGAGGAGAGGAAGAAGGGTGAGGCAAATGTTGCTTCATCCTCCAGTATGTTCCATAGAGGTTCGACCTCAGGAACAAAGTCTGCACCTTCTACTTCTAACTCTGCAAAGGGGAAGAAGAAGAAGAAGGTAAGGGAAAAGGGAAGGTGCCTGCTAACCTGACGCCTATTGCCCCAAGAAGGCGTCCACCACCAGTTGAAAAGAGAAATTGTTTCCACTGCAACCAAGATGGACACTGGAAGAGGAACTGTCCTCACTAGCTAAAAGAAACGAAGGCCGCCAAGGCTGAGGCCAAGGCAAAAAAAGGTAAATATGATTTACTTGTACTTGAAACTTGTTTAGTGGAGAATGATGAGTCTGCCTGGATAATTGATTCGGACGCCATTAATCACGTTTGTTCTTCTTTTCAAGGGATTAGATCCTGGTGACAGTTAGAGGTTGGTGAGATGACGATGCAAGTAGGCATCAGGCACATCGTCTCAACTGTGGCAGTGGGAGGGCTCTAGTTAGCTTTACATAATAAGTTTCTAGTTTTGAATGATGTAAATATTGTTCCCGAACTTAAGAGGAACCTCATTTCTATAAAGTGCTTTTTACAATATAAATACACTGTTTCTTTCAAAGTAGATAAAGCGTTTATTCATAGAGATGGTGTTACTATTTATACAGCATATCTGGAAAGTAATTTATATGTGTTAAGGCTGTTAGCCATTAATTCCTTCCATAACATAGAATTATTTAAAACTACTATAACTCAAACAAAACATCGACGTATTTCTCCAAAATAAAATGCCCATCTTTGGCATCTTTGTTTAGGGCACATCAGTCTCAATAGGATTGAGAGATTGTGAAAAATGGACATCTAAGTGAGTTAGAAGAAAATTCTTTACCAGTGTGCGAGTCTTGCCTTATGGGTAAGATGACTAAACGACCTTGTACTACAAAGGGTTATAGAGCCCTGGAGCCTCTTGAGTTAGTACATTCTAACCTTTTTGGTTCTATGAATGTGCGAGCCCGAGGTGGCTATGAGTATTTTATCAGTTCTACTAGTATTACTCTAGGCATGAGTATGTTTATCTTATGCAACAGAAGTCTGAATCTTTTGAAAAGTTCAAAAAGTTCAAGGCTGAAGTTGAAAACGCATTGGATAGACAGATTAAAACAATCGAATCGAGGTGGAGAGTTTTTGGACTCAGAATTCTCGGACTATTTGATAAAATATGGAATCGCTTCCCAACTCTCAGCGCTGGGTACACCTTAGCAGAATGGTGTAGCGAAAAGGAGAAATAGAACCTTGTTGGACATGGTTCGTTTGATGATGAGTTATGCTTTTTTACCAGACTCATTTTTAGGTTTCACAGTGGAGATTGCGGTATACATACTCAACTGTGTTCCCTCCAAGAGTGTTGCGAGAAAACCTCTAGAGTTGTGGAACGGGCGTAAAGCTAGTTTACGTCACTTCCGCATTTGAGTTTGCCCTGCACATGTACTTGAGGCTAATCCCAAGAAGTTGGAACCAAAGTTGAGGTTATGCCTTTTTGTAGGCTACCCGAAAGGTACACGAGGGGGTTATTTTTATGATCCGTCGAAAAATAGGGTGTTTGTTTCAACGAACGCTACTTTCCTGAAGGAGGATGATATAAGGGAGCACAGTCCACGAAGTAAAGTCATGTTGCGTGAGCTTTTCAATGAAACTACTGAAACTTCAATAAGAGTTATTAAAGAGCCTGCTGCATCAGAAAGAGTTGTTGATGGGAGTTCATCTAGTAGGTCGGTTCCACCTCAAGAGTTGAGGGAATCTCGACGTAGTGAGAGGGTTGCGAGCTCGCCCATTTGCTATCTAGGTTTCACGGAAATTCTTACTATGGTAGCAGACGGCGACATTGAGAATCCGTTGTCTTATCAGAAGGCAATGGAGGATGTTGACCAGGATAAATGGGTCAAGTCCATGGATCTCAAGATGGGTTCGATGTACTTCAATTTAGCATGGGATCCTGTAGATCAGCCTGATGGGTGACTCATTGTAAAAGTGATGAAATAATGGTGTATAATTGCGACGATGGTTTATGCATTGCATATGCAAGTTTTCCTAGTAAAACCCAAGTATAAATCTTACTAGGTTTCCTAGCAAGTACAGGGTCGAACATAGGGACTACTGAGATAATATGCGTTAGTAAATTTTGATTCCTTTGCGGTGACACAAACAAATAAGTTTGGTCGGTGTTTTGTTTAAGTGATGAAGGCGAGAAGAATAATGAGTATGCGGTGAATGGGTTGAGAAGGGATTTAGTTAGCACTTCCTAAGATTGCGTTCAAGTTATGAGATCATGCTACACACACAACAACAAATCATCTTCCAATGCAAATGCCATAATTCCTATTTCTAGGACGTATGCGATATGTAAGATAATGTCGATAGGACTTATTCCTAAGCCTCTATTCTTGTCTATGCGATGATGAATGATGCACACATACATAAGGTGACCGCATACTATCATATCCTATTTCTAGGGTGCATGCGATGCGTTAATAGCAAACATAACTTATTTCTAAGTTTCTATCTCTTGCTTATGCGGTTCTAATCTGACTCTCCCGAGCCTAGATTCTAATCTAACTCTCCCGAGCCTAGATTCTAATCTAACTCTCCCGAGCCTAGATTCTAATCTGACTTTCCCAAGTCTAGATTCCATTTTTAGACCACCCTCCCGAGCATCTCTAAAGGATGAATGACGCATACATAAGACAAAACGATCGCATAAAGTGAAGATCTCAGGTCATGCTAGCTAAGTACTTCTCAACCCATTCGAAAATTTAGCTACTCATGCGGGATATAGAGAGATTGAGCACAAGTTGAATTAAGATTTCCATTGTCTATAGATTAAATGCAGAATACAGAATAACAATAGAATGCAGAAATAAGAAGCCCGGTAGCAATGTCTTGCTTCTCGTGGCCTTTACACTGTCTTTTCTTTCCAACTCTGCTGAGATGATTGTCCTTGCTTCTGCAAGTGTTGGCCCTTTCTCCTTTCTTTAGCGCTTCTTAGCACTCTTCCGAGCTGTCCAGGAATGTCCTCTCGGCATTTTCTTCCCTTCGCTCGCCCCCGCCTTCTAAGTAAAAATAACTATGAACAACTACGACTATCTATCTTCTATGTGTGGCGAACTATCTGGTTAAGCTCCTTTATCATTGGTGGCCTTCTGTATTTATAGAGCTCAAGGTGAAGAAACTTTTCCTCCAATGATTGCAATGATGGGAGGTCATTAAATTCTTCTGTCTGATGCGCCAATTAATGGTCACCGAAAAGTTGAATGTACTTGCTACAGTGTGTCATTAACGGCTTGTCAACTAAATTCGAATTTGTCCGTCATCAGATTTCCATCCCATCATGATTTATTATGCTTTCACCTTGATGCGCCACCTTTATGCGGCCACCTTCTTGAGCAGATTCTCGTGAGCGCATACGATCGAATGGCTCTACGGTCGCAATCTTTTAATGTGCGCAGTCGCTGAATTCTTTGGATCACAATTTGCTTTGCGCCAACGCATTTTTCCTGCACAAAATAGGCAAATTAGTTGCTTTTATGCAATGGGTGCATGCGATCACAATATTCTTTTTTTAATACTTTTGGACATGATTTTGTATATTTTTACCATCGCATTCCCTCATTGTTTTACTTATTTGTGCTGCATTTCTGCCCGTTATCACACCCCTAAATTTAAAACAATGCTTGTCCTCAAGCATAAACAAAAATTTTCTTTAAAGGGTCAGCTACCTTTTCCTACCTAGATTTCTCGAGGTGCCTTATTCAAATTTTATGAACCAAAATCTTCTTAATTTCTATCCTGGTTTCTTGCTAAAATATTTCTAATACTTAGGGACCGCAAGTTTAACCTTAAAAAAGACTTTACTTGTTTCCAGGATATCGCATGATTTATTTCAAATTTTTTTTTTCAACTGGGGTGTTTCCGAATGAATTTTATCCTTGCGCCTTTTAGATATTCTTTTTGTGACTTTGCGCTGATCCAAGTGCCTTGCCTTCATTTTGGCTTGCTCCCACGGGTGTCATGTGAGCATTCAATTACGAGCACGACGCTTTTTCTCAGTCTAAACTCATGCTCATTTGGCAGCGGAGTTGTGATCACTTGATTTATGCATTGATTATGATTCCTACCTTTGTTTTGGCTTGCCCCCATGGGTGTCATGCAGACATCCAACTACGAGTAGGATCCGATCTCAACATTATGATTTTTTTTTAATTGAAATGTCTAAAAATATCAAGGATGAAAATAAATACTGACATCCCTAAATTTAAATGCAGCAATGTCCTCATTGCTGATAGACTGAAATGATTCATGCGATGTACTTAGGAAGTTTCGTAAGGATCATTTTGAAAGAAATCTGGTGGACCACTAACTTCTAGAAATATTTCATGAATTAACCGTCCTTAATTTAAGTTGGTTCTATTACATGCGATGAGAAATAAAGGTATGCGTTTCATCATTGAAATCATACTTGGTATGGAAAAAATGCGGTGACTAACTAAAGTAATTAATCATTCAATGATTGCGCTAACTAAGGAGGATGCGACGATAAAGTTATCACTGTTAAGAATGAGATGCGAGAGTGAAAAATTTGGAATAAAAAGTCAAAGAAAGATACAACCCCCAAATTTGCTCTGTTGCCCACATCATCTGTGATCGCAACCTTCCTTGCGGCAGTTGATTCCTTGATTGCGATGTGCTAAACGAACTGGTCGTGTGTTTTGGTTATCGCATAGATCCACTGCAATCGTTTTTTACGATCGTTACTAAAAATCAAGAGTGTAAAAAATATGAAAGACAGAGCTGGAAGTTCCAAAGAGTAGTGTTTGAACCAAAAAAATAAAGTAAGTTCAAGAAAGATAGATATCAAAAGGATACTTCAAAACAATGCGTCCCTGATTAGTTTATGTCGCATAACAACGCAGGGACCACTCGTTTCTTCATCAGTCAGGGTGCCTCAGGTCCACGGAGGTATTTTCACGATGAAAGTCGCCTTCGTGATACAACTTGACTCTTTGCCCATTGACCTTGAATGTGTAGGTCCGTTCTTCATTAATCAATTCGACCGCATCGTGTGGGAACACTTCTTTGATTATAAAGGGTCCAGACCATCGTGACTTTAATTTATCGGGAAAAAGTCGTAGCTAGAATTATACAACAAGACCTTCGTTCCAACTTGGAGATTCTTCTTGCATAATCGTTTGTCATGCCAATGTTTTGCGCACTCCTTGTAGATCTTGGAATTTTCATATGCTTGAGTTATCCATTCATCGAGCTCGATTAACTGAAGTTTTCTTGCCTCCCCTATTGTCTTCAAATCAAAATTGAGCTTTTTCACTGCACACATTGCTTTGTGCTCCAATTCAAGCGGTAAGTGGCATACCTTTCCAGACACTGGCGCATACAGGGACATGCCTATAGGTGTTTTATAGGCGGTCCTGTATGACCACAAGTCATCGTCCAGCTTCATGGCCCAATCTTTACGTGAAGGCTTTACCACCTTCTCTAGGATCAACTTGATTTCCCTATTGGACACCTTGGCTTGGCCGTTTGTCTGTGGATGATATGCGGTGCCGACCTTATGGAGGATATTATACCTGAGCAGCAATTTGTTGATGACGCCATGAATAAAGTGGGGACCTTCACCACTTATTATGGCACATGGGGTGCCAAAACGAGTGAATATATTTTTCTGCAAGAATTTAGAGACTATCTCCGCATCACTTGCGACGCATGATACCGCTTAACCCATTTGGAAACATAATAGACGCCCAACAAAATGTATTTGTGACCATTTGTTGGTGGAAACAGTCCCATGAAGTCTATGTCCCATACGGTCAATAGCTCCAATTCTAAGATAATATTCTTTGGCATCGCATTCTTCCATGAAATGTTTCCCGTGCGTTGGCACCTGTCACATTTCATTGAATAGTCTCTCGCGTCCTTGAATAAAGTTGGCCAAAAATATCTACTTTGTAACATTGCATTGGGATAATATGTGCTGGTGAGCAGTCTCTGGTACACATAGATGCAAAATCTGGTCTGACCCCCTTTTGTAAAGATTTGGCTCGTCCCAATAATAGGATTTACACTCGTGCATAAGCCGCCTCTTTTGGTGGGCTGTGTAACTTTCAGGGAATTGTTCACAGACCAGATAATTGACCACATCTGCGTACCATGGTAATTCTTCAAATATTTGATTGTCGAGTGGTCGATGTGAACGTGACGAAATAATGGTGTATAATTGCTATGATGATTTATGTGTTATAAAAGTGATGAAATAATGTTGTATAATTGCGATGATGGTTTATGTGTTGCACATACAAGTTTTCCTAGTAAAAACCAAGTATAAATCTTACTAGGTTTCCTGATAAGTCCAGGGTCGAACACAGGGACTACTTAGATACTATGTGTTAGTAAATTTTGATTCCTTTGCAGTGACACAAACAAATAAGTTTGGTTGGTGTTTTGTTTAAGTGATGAAAACGAGAAGAACAATGAGTATGTGGTGAATGGGTTGAGAAGGGATTTAGTTAACACTTCCTAAGATTGCGTTCAAGTTATGAGATCATGCTACACACACAACAACAAATCATCTTCCAATGCAAATGCCATAATTCCTATTTCTAGGACGTATGCGATGTATCTGATAATGTCGATAGGACTTATTCCTAAGCCTATATTCTTGTCTATGTGATGATGAATGATGCACACATACACAAGGTGATCGCATATTATCATATCCTATTTCTAGGGTACATGCGATGCGTTAATAGTAAACAGAACTTATTCCTAGGTTTCTATCTTTTGTTTATGCAGTTCTAATCTGACTCTCTCGAGCCTAAATTCTAATATGACTTTCCCATGCCTAGATTCTATCTTTAGACCACCCTCCCGAGCATCTCTAAAGGATGAATGACGCATACATAAGACAAGATGATCGCATAAAATGAAGATCTCAGGTCATGCTAGCTAAGTACTTCTCAACCCATTCGGAAATTTAGCTACTCATGCGGGATATAGAGAGATTGAGCACAAGTTGAATTAAGATTTCCATTGTCTATAGATTAAATGTAGAATACAGAATAACAATAGAATGCAGAAATAAGAAGCTCGGTAGCAATGTCTTGCTTCCCGTGGCCTTTACACTGTCTTTTCTTTCCAACTCGGCTGAGATGTTTGTCCTTGCTTCCGTAAGTGTTGGCCCTCTCTCCTTTTTTTAGCGCTTCCTGGCATTCTTCCGAGCTGTCTAGGAATGTCCTCTCGACATCTTCTGCCCTTTGCTTGCCTCTGCCTTCTAAGTAAAAATAACTCTGAACAACTACGGCTATCTATCTTCTATGTGTGGCGAACTATCAGGCTAAGCTTCTTTATCAGTGGTGGCCTTCGGTATTTGTAGAGCTCAAGGTGAAGAAGCTTTTCCTCCAATGATTGCAATGATGGGAGGTCATATAGATAAAGTTATGCGATCGTCTAGCAAAAGCTATGCGATCGTTTAGTCTATCGTTTAGCTCGGTCTATTGCCTATAGACACTACACGATTGTTTACCTTGGGCCAGCGGTCGTCTAGGAAAACTACACGATCGTTTAGTAAATATTGCATGATCGTTTAGCTCGCACCTACATGATCGTTTAGCTCGCCTAGCCATCGTTTAGTAAATTCGAATTTACTTGACGACTTCGTGAGTTTTTTTTTCGCGAGAGAAAACTCAAAAAACTTTTCAAATGTTTGTAAAAAACTTCTTTTTTTCAAAATAGGTAACCACTTTCCTTTTAAACTCACGGTTACCATGATCTAATAACCACCCACTACTTTGGTTATTTAAAAGAAAAAGAATTAATTATCCAATAATAAATATTATTATAAATATAAATGATAATTAACTTATCATACTTTATTTATAACCTATAGTTTTAATATTTCATCTCATGAAACATGTAAACCATTGTTCTTTTTCTATTCCATGGTACTTAATGTAAATCTCATTTACATCAATCCTCCACTAGATATATCTTATACATCATACCAATTATATCATATATAATCAAAATACCTCTTGTCAATTTGAACATTTCAAATCAACACCAAGAACTGATCCTCAACTGAATGCAAGCTACTAACGAGACCTCATGGACCTTTAGCTCCGAAGTTCCAACGGTACGTGAATAACTGACTAAACTTTTTAGTCATGGGATCCACCATCCGTTAACTATCATGCACTCCACTAAAGACCGACAACTGAACTCTCCTTACCCCAGATATATTATGTGTTCATCTTAACCAATCAGTAGTGCGACAACCTTTCATAGATCGCTCTTAAGTACAGTTGGGCCAATAATCGTTATGCCCCTGTAGTTACATCTGTCTCCTTAAGTACCACCGATCCCTCTTATGAACAAAGTCATAGTCCTACTATGTCTGAGTCTTCTCTTCCAAAGAGAAGTTGTGGCCACTATGTTCAAACCCGGGAATCAGCCCTTAAGGGAGTAATCTCTCTACTTATCCATACTTCGGGAAAGGAGTGAATTCCATATTGTGGATTGAGTTCCTAGCGCCCAGATCAGACAAGTCCCCAAAAAGGCCGGCAGGGAGAATTGGCAATCTGGCCACTCTCACCCATACTAATCAAGGGATCGCCCTGAAGGGCAGGAGTTCCCAAAACACTCAGGATTGAGGTTGTGTCACCTATGGTTGTTTAGGTGAGATGTAAGTCTCTAGTATCAACGGGTTATATACAGAGTCTAGTCATCTCGTGGTCCAGGTCCTATACAAATTCTTTGTATAGGACACCCCCGCTCCACCTCTCCACATGAATGGTCAGGATCTACTACCTGTAGTATTTTACAACACTTGCAAACCTCTACAAAGCAGGTTGTATCCGTAGTGTCACCAGGATCAGGTATCCCACCTTAATCCTTGTACTACAGATCGATTTAGGTTATCACTTAAGGCATGAACCACTTATATATCACATATACATGCTTACGTTTACATAAGATAATCAATGAGCTTTGTTTATTGGATATGAGTAAATGTCAGAATTAAATAACACTTATTTTATTCATTGAACAATGTGTATCTTTACAAAACAACGAGACTCTGGGAGAATTAGGACACTAATCCGAACAATCTCCCACTTGTTCTAATGACTTGGGAGACTAATGTACAATACAATATAAAAATGTACAATATACAATAAACTAGGGCATACCCCAACATCATCTCCCACTTGCCCTAGACAAGATGCCGCATATCCCGCAAACCCAGACTATCCAGGTGACCCTCGAACACTTTAGCCGTGAGAGCCTTTGTAATGGGATCATCAACGTTGTGCTCTGATGTGATCTGCTTAACTATCACATCACTGCAATGCACAATCTCCCTGATTAGATGATATTTCCATTCTATGTGCTTACCCCGATGATGACTCCGAGTCTCCTTCAAATTTGCCACAGCCTCACTGTTTTCACAATAAAGAGTGATAGGCAAATCCATATTTGGAACAACTTCCAAATCTGTAAGGAACTTTCTCAGCCAAACAGCCTCTTTAGCTGCTTCACAAGCCGCTACGTATTCGACTTCCATAGTGGAGTCCATGATGCATCCTTGCTTAATGCTTCGCCAAACTACAGCCCCTCCATTCAGAGTAAACATTGATCCCGATGTCGATTTGTGAGAATCTCGATCGGTTTGAAAGTTAGAGTCCGTGTATCCTGTAAGGATCAGATCCTTATCTCCACACACAAGCATGTAGTCCATCGTTCTCCGAAGATACTTGAGGATCGTCTTGACCATCGTCTAGTGATCAAATACTGGATTGGGTTGATACCGACTGACAATCCCTACTGCATAGCAAAAGTCGGGTCAAGTACACAACATTGCATAGATTAAGCTTCCTACAGCAGAAGCATAAGGAATCTGTCTCATTTCCTCAACCTCTTGAGGTGTCTTAGGACATTGATTCGTAGACAGAATGATTCCATGCTTGAAGGGTAATAAACCCCTCTTGGAATCCTGCATCCTATACTTGATCAACATTTGATCAATGTACGATGCCTGAGACAGGGCTAACTCTTTGTTCTTGCAATCCCGAATGATCTGAATCCCGAGAACATACTGTGCCTCACCTAAATCTTTCATTTGGAACTGGGCAACTAGCCAACTCTTAATGTCAGTCAGATACCCTACATCATTCCTAATGAGTAGGATATCATCCACATACAGTACTAGGAAAGCTACTGAGCTATTAATGATCTTCTTGTATACACAGGGCTCATCAACGTTCTGGTCAAAGCCAAATGATTTGACAGCAGTGTCAAATATGATGTTCCAAGATCTAGATGCTTGTTTCAGCCCATAAATGGACCTATTAAGCTTGCAAACTCTTTGCTCTTGATCTGGAACTACGAACCCCTCTGATTGAGTCATATAGATGGTCTCCTCAAGATCACCATTCAAAAGGAAATCTTTACGTCCATTTGCCATATTTCTTAGTCATAAAATGTGGCTATGGATAGGAGAATCCGGATAGACTTAAGCATGACAACAGGTGAGAAAGTTTCCTCATAGTCAACTCCCTCAGCCTGGGTATAACCCTTTGCCACGAGTCTAGCCTTAAAGGTTTGCACCTTTCCATCTACACCTCTATTTCGATTATAGATCCACTTACACCCAAGGAGAAACATACAAGGAGAAACGTGAGTGGAATCATAGACATATCTGATATGCCTCTTCCACCCACTGAGTATTTTATAACCTAGGGTTTAGTTTACTTAGAAAAAAACACGGCTAAGGATTTTAACTAAGTGACTTTTAGGTTTTCCCAAGAGTAACATTTACCTTGGATAGTTGAACAACTTTTTATCATCATCCATTAAACTCTTTAACGAAGTCTTTGACCGAAACGTCGAATGCTTGTCGAAAATCTATCTAATTAACCTTTCCAAGTAGGTTCCCAGGTAAGGGTGTTACATTTCCGTCAACTTAAGAACCCCAGCCTAGCAAGAATCTGCCTTACACAAAAGGTCCTTTATATGTAGGTTTACAACAAATTTAATCTTTTATGGCAACCAATTCAATCCTATTAAACCAATTTTAAAAGATTAATCTAGGTTACTAAACTCTTTAGAACCATTTGAACTTAGGTCTATCTCAATCCAATTTTAAAACCCTTTTAAAAAACTTGAGTTCACCCTAAGTCCGCATGCAACTCTGAATTATTGATTTTAGGTCTAATTTCCCTTATAACACTTATAAACGGAAACAACCACAATGCTAAGCTAACACAGGCAAGGCATTCATAATGATTATAAACAGCCTAAGTGTCATGCTCAATGCATTGTCCATTCATTGCTACTTCTTTTATATAACACTTATACAAAACAGCAATGAAACAAGCAAAACATGCTTCCATTCACCCTTAGACTATAACAATTATAATAAAAGGATGATGCATGATAATGCTCAATACATGCAAAATATAACTCTTCTATTTCATGATGCATGCGCATGCTTTCAAGTAATTTCTTCATGCTAGATTATAACATTTATAATACATGATGCATGAATAATTACACAACCTAAGGTAGGTTTTTAACTATATGACAAACACTTTGACAAATAAGTACCATACATGACATGTATAAGCAATAAAAGATGATGAACCGGGTGAAATTTCCTTAGAAACACAAAAGAAAAGCTAACTATTACAAAGACAAGGAGTCTCCGGTTCAAACAGGTAAATCGGGTCTTGAACCACTCGGCAAAGCATCGCTTCTCCAATCATCGTGTACCAAGCATCTCGCGATCATCTACACGATAAAATAAACCCTTCGTTCTATTTCTTACCAGTGCTCTTAGAGCTAAATGATCGTTTAGCATTCACTATACGATCGTCTAGAAAAATCCGAATGATCGTTTAGTTATTACTACATGATCGTGTACCTTTACTAAGCGATGAAGCCTGAAGTACACGATCGCCAAAAACGCCCACCTTCCGCGATCGTCTAAGCGACTACGAGGCCGAAAAGCATCATCGCTGATGGCGGAAAATTGGAAGCCAATTTTACTCGACAACCAAAATCTTGTGAACGCGTTATGTGATGCATGTTCCTAAGATATGCGTTGATAGTCTTGCGTCGATGGTCATGCGTTGGACTGATATTGCATTAATGAATGTATGCAATGACCATGCGTCCTGCCACAAGTTTTCTTGCGCTCACACCAAGTATAACGTGATGACATAACTTTTAGTCTTAAACAATGCGCTGATACAAATATGGATATGGACGAATGAACAAGTACATGTCCCCGTTACCAGTTCCCCGACAACGACGCCATAAATTTGATGACATAACTTTTAGTCTTAAATAATGCACTGATATAAATATGGATATTGACGAATGAACAAGTCCATGTCCTCGTTACCAGTTCCCCGACAACAACGCCATAAACTTGATGACATAATTTTAATCTAAGCTACAAGTCCATGCCATAAACTTGTAACGTAAATTTTATGCAATGATATTCGATACTACTTCTAGATATGCGTTATTAATGAATGTTCTTGTAGTATATTGTGCGTTGTCACAAGTTTCCTTGCATTGAAACCAAGTATAATTTCACCGCAAGTTTCTCGGTGTGATATGAGGTCGAACACACGGACTGTTTGAGGTTATTGCGTTATGTTTGTGATATATGCGACCAGGGGTTTTTCAAATTAATAAAGGGGTTGTTTGTACAGGTATTTAAAAATGCGATAAAGTAAATTGCAATGAAAGTAAAGTTAAGCGATAAAAATGCGGTAATAAAGTAAATTGCGGTAGAAGTAAATTGTGATAAAATAAACCTAAACTATGATGATACAAGATACAGGTTTCTTGATACAAGATACCGAGGTCAAGGCTGGCTGTGAAGATTATACAAAGATCGGTAATGCGGTGACAAGTCTTATGTGTGAAGCAGAAACAGAAAAGATAATTAATACAAACAACGCAAGTTCCTTAATTGTGTTAAAGATACAAGTACGGTTCCGCTTAGCGTACACCTATCAGTGATCGGCCGCATTCCCACATCTCTATGGTGAAACAGGGACTAACGTAATGAACGCAAGGTTGCTTCCATCTCTAGAAGTACTACTCGCTTTAGTTAACGCATTCTTCTAACCTTCTCTCGACAGATCAGAATGGCATCTTCACTTCTCTCTCACAGGTGAGGATGCCGTCTAGCATGCCTTAGCTAAATGCATTTATTTCTTTATCATAGACTAAGTTACTCGTTTAATTCATATTAATTACCAAGGGATTAAGAAACTTCATGGAGAAAACGATCAATGGAAGAATGGAAATAGACAGAGAAGTGGAAATGGAAATGATCGAGACATTCATTAAAGCTATTTAGTGTCTGATACATGATTTGTCAATGAAGAGATTAAGAAGATGAAATACAGTTGATGAATAGAGTTAGAAACAAATACAAATAAGTGCCAACGTCTTGGCGCCGATCTGGATGGCGATTTGCTTGCCGATGTGGATGGATCGGTGGAATGATGAGTCCCTCTCAGGCTTGCTCAATCGGTAGCAGGGATCTAAGCAGAGAGCTTCACAGCAGGGATTTGGCCGAATTACACTGAGACTCACCTCTCGGCCTTGTCTCTTCTCTTCCCGGATTTCTTCCGATCAGTACTCAGCTCATTCTCTCTCTCAGTAATCTACCATCAATTAGCCCTCGTATTAAGTATATCTGTATCAAGTATATATGGGGGTATTTATAGGTGAAAAGCTTTGACTCTTGGCTTGTGAACCCCACTTATTGTTATGGAAATTCCGAAGATGGAGGAATAAATATTCCTTCTGTTATGCAATCAGACCGTCAAATATGAACAACGGTTAGTTGTACACGTGTCACAATCCTCCGCATTTGCGTCGCTCAGCTGCATCTTTTGATCGGATGCTCGCATGCGGTGTTGTTTTTATTACTACATGCGGTTGAAATTCAACTCGGGATTGACTGTCGCATTGCACCGTCATTTCTTTGATCGCCTCTACAGTGTTGATTGGCGGGCGCAATGTGATGGAGATGCATTATTCAGTTTCTCGTTGAGCCTTGATCGCAAGCGGTGACTTGGGTTCCTACAAAACAGAATAGAAATATCCTTTTCTACCATCTTGATGATGTTAGTGGGTGTAATTGCGATAATTCATAACTACTGTATTTCTGAGCTAATTTTCATACAATCGACGCATATTCCTTCTCTTTTGGCTGCAATATCTAAATAAGGCAATATAAATAACTTGTATTTCTATAAGTTATCATAACGCGAACGCAAGTCTCTAGTATCAACGACGTTATATACAGAGTCTAATCATCTCGTGGTCTGGACTTATACAAACTCTTTGTATAGGACACCCTCGCTCGCACGTCTCCACATGAATGGTCAGGATCTACCATCTGTAGTAGTTTACAACACTTGCAAACCTCTACAAAGCGGGTCGTATTCGTAGTGTCACTAGGATCAGGTATCTCACCTTAATCCTTATACTACAGACCGATTTAGGTTATCACTTAAGGCATGATCCACTTGTATATCACATATACATGCTTAAGTTTACATAAGATAACCAAGGATCTTTGTTTATTGGATATGAGTAAATGCCATAATTAAATAACACTTATTTTATTCATTGAACAATGCGTATCTTTACAAAACAACGAGACTCCGAGAGAATTAGGACACTAATCCCAGCAGTCTGATGTGTGGAAAATGGAATAAATAAATATGCGTTCATTGTTCATTCTCCATGCGTAGTTGGTCATGCGTTGGACTAAGGGATATACAATATGCGTCTGATGACCATGCGTTCCTGCCACATGTTTTCTTGCTCTCTCGCTAAGAATAACGAGATCGCAAGCTTCTCGGGGTGATCCGGGGTCGAACTCGGGGACTTGTAGCTAAATGTTATGAAGTAATGTGTTTGCGGCGAAGAATAAAAGAATATTGAAGTTTAAGGGCTATGCGCTACTCCTACTCCTAACTAATCAGATTAAGCAGTGGAAGTATGACTATGAGAGTTAGAGACATGGCAACTGTTAACGCGTAATAAGATGCATGGAAAAATAGATAAAATGGCGGGGATGACTTCACCGCATCAATAAGCTTGATTGCAAAGGTAACCCTAACCAGCACAAGTTATGCGATTATGCTATACGCACTTGACGAAGATGCATGCGATGCATATGCGATAGTGTTGATAGAACTTATGTCTAAGTCTCTATTCTTGCTCACGTGCTCCCACACATAAACAAGGTGACTGCATACCACCGTATCCTACTTCTGGACGCATGCGATATGACCGTATACTTTCATATCCTATCTATAGGGTGCATACGCTGTGTAATAGCAAACAGAGCTTATTCCTAAGCCTCTATTCTTGCTTATGCGATCCAATTTAACTCTCCCAAGCCTAGATTTGGTTTTTAGACTACTCTTCCAAATATGCCCAAATGATGAATGATGCTCTAATAAGACAAGGTAATCACATAAAGCATGGTTAACATAAGATTATTTCTATCCCTAGGAACACTGCTTACTTCGTTTAGTGAGTTCAACTACTTACCCTCTTGGACAGTTAGTCGCTACTAATTCTGCTCATAAACAAGCATTGCGACCGCTCATAGACAAGCGTGCTACAACTTCACACTAAGCAAAGAGGATTTTCTCACAACACTCGCGCAACGCACACCTCTCGGTGGTTTGCTACATGCTTCTTATGTCTATGCCGCATGATTAAGTATGTGATACTCTAGCAATCCTACTTAGTCATTGCAATGAAAGCAAAAGATGATAAGAAGAGGTAGATGAAGATGGAATCGAAGGAAGTAGAGAAATGCATTGATCACAAAATGTATTAATGTATTAAGCCAAAATGTAATACAATACAAAGATAGAAGAGATATGGAGGGCCAGATGGGCAATGTCTTGCTTCCATCAGATGTGTGTCAAGGCTGCTGGTGGTGTCATAGATGGGTGGTGAAGTAGTCTCTCTCGAGATCTATCTTTGGCAAAGCTCCGATCGTCACTCGAAATGGTTGAAGGAATGAAGTACTCTTAAGAATGTCTTCTCACGCTTTCGTCTGGATCACAAGGATTTGCCCTAAGGCAGAATCTCAGATCCTTTCAAGTTGTGCTCTGAGGCTTCTATTTATAGAGCTCGATCGCCGACAACATTAATGGTCCTTCTCTGAAATTCTGCTACTAACGGCGTGATAGACCTGATTTGACTCTCTGCTACTAATGGTGTGGTAGGTGAAATGTCATCACCATCTTTTGATACTCCCTAGGTATGCGTTCGTGCTTGGTTTCCAAAGTATCATCGCATTCCACCACCCTTGCGTTCATCCCTCTATTATGGTTATTACTCTGTAGCTACAACCTCTATGCGATGGACGCATACGATTAATGGCCGCAGCATCCATGCGTTGAACATATGCGATCGCCTCCGCGATGGTGAGATTTACCGCATGCGATTGATTCCTGCGTTAGCTACAAAAATAGACAATTGGACGCAAAATAACGCATAATAGTGGGTTAGCCGAAATTTTTATTGCTGATTGACGCAAGCTCACTTTCTCATGAATTCTTAATATAATCACCGCATATTCTACTTAACAGCCCTCATAATTCTAAATAAAAGGTTTATAATAACGTATATTTCTACCCGTCATCAGTGTCCTATACAAAGGAGTTTGTATAAGACCAGACCACGAAGTGTTATAGTCTCGTTATATAACACCGTTCATGACAGATACTTCACTTCACCGGATGACCATAAGTAACATGACCTCAATCCTGAGTGAGGCTGGAACTCCTGCCTTTGAGGGCGATCCTGTGATTTGCATGGGCGCGAGTGGCCAGATCGCCGACTCAAACCTACCACTTTGGGTATTCGTCTGATATGGGAACTAAGAACGCAACTACATAAGATGGAGTTCACTCCTTCCCTGAAGCAAGGGTAAGTAGATAGATTGCTCCCTTAAGGGCTGATTCCGAGGCTTGAATGATGTGGTGCCACACACCTTCTCAAGGCCCGAGAGGTGTCCACACATAGTATGACTATGTTGCATTTTTCACTAGAGGGATCAGTGGTACTTAAGGAGTTAGATGTAACTACAGGGGAAAAACGGTAAATTGGCCCTAAGTATATGTAAAGGGTTATTGTACTGTTGATTGGTTATATCCGATGGACGCATAAATATATTTGTGGTGAGAAGAGTGCAACTGTCGGTGGATCTTGTGGCTAAAGAGTTTAGTAAGCTATTCACGTACTGTTGGAGCTTCGAGCCACAGTCCATAAGGTCCCCTTGGTAGCTCAATGGATTCAAGTTGAGAATCAGTTTTTGGGTCAGTTTGAAGTGTTCGAATTGACAAGAGGGAGTTTGATTAAATATGATACAATTAAACAGGTCAATTATATATGATATAGTTGACATGATGTATGAGATACATTTATTGGAGGAAAAGGATATAAATATGATTTATATCGAGTTGAGGAGAAAAGGACTATGGTTTATACATAATAAGTTTCATCTCAAAGCTTACATTCCCTTCGAACATAGGTCTTGAAATTCATGGTGAGAAATTATAAAAATCTGGCATTGCATAATCCTTCATAGGAATATTATGGTCAACAGGCAGAAAAACTGAATCTTGCGCTGATAAATTTCCTATTTGGTTTCCTGCCGGTGCCATATCTTCATTAGCCATGCTTCTTCACTAATTACTTTGGCCCTGATGAACTCTTGCACGAATAGTACTCTTGACCTCTAGGTCCACTTAGAGTCATTAGATCACTCCAGCACTCACTAGCCGTCAAACTGCTCTGCGTTTGAACAGTCGGTACAACGAGATCTGTCCTGCAAAATACCAAAAACACACTCAAATAATAAACCGTTAACCAATCCCTGACAATGGCGCCATAAACTTTTAACGCAAAAATTGATCTTCTGTCACACAACGTATGGATGCAGATGATGCAAGTTCATGTCCCCATAATGAATTCCCCGACAACGGCGCCATAAACTTGTAACGCAAAATTTTATTTATTCTTCTTAATTAATGCGCTGATACAAATATGGATATGAATGAACGCAAATTTTATATCTTTAAGCATGTGGACAAATATGCGATACTACTTTTAGATATGCGTTAATTATGAATATTCGATATGCGTTATTTATGAATATTCTTGTAGTATGCCTTGCATTGTCACAAGTTTCCTTACGTTGGAACCAAGTGTAATTCCTTCGCAAGTTTCTCGGTGTGATCCGAGGTTGAACACAGGGACTGTTTGAGGTTATTGTGGTATGTTCGTGGTATATGTGACCAGGTTTTTCAATCTTTAAAGAGTGTTTTGTACAAGTATATAAAAGTTGCGGTAAAGTAAAAGAAAGCAATAAAATGAGTACAGTAAACCTAAGCTAGATGATACAAGATACAGGCTTCATGATACAAGATACTGGGGTTCAGGCTAGCTGTGAAGGTTATGCAAAGAGCATGGAATGCGGCGGCAAGTCTTATGAACAAAAAGAAAGAGAAAGATATTGAATATAAACAGTGCAAGTTTCTTAATTGCGTTGAAGTTATAAGTACGGTTCCGCTTTTCTCTTGGTGTACACCTTTTAATGATCGACCGCGCTCCCACATGTTTGTGGTGAATCAGGGACGAATGTAATGAATGCAAGGTTGCTTCCATGTCTGGAAGTATTACTCGCTTTAGTTAACGCATTCTTCTAACCTTCTCTAGATAGATCAGAATGGCATCTTCACTTCTGCTCTCGCAAGTGAAGATGTCGTCTAGCATGCTTTAGCTAAACGCAGTTATCTCTTTAACACAAGTTAAGTACTCGTTTAATTCATATTAACTATCAGGGGATTAAGAAGACATCATGGAGAAAGTGATTCACGGAGGAACAGAAGTAGATAGAAAATGGAAAATGAAAGCAATCGAAACATTTAATATATTTATTAAGCATTTGATACATGGTGTGTGAATAAAGAGATAAAGAAAGTGAAATACAATGATGAAAAGAGATAGAATAGATACAAACAAGCGCCAATGTCTTGGCACCGATTAGGGTGGAGATCTGCTTGCCGGATTGGATGGATCAGATGGATGGATGAGCTTCCCTCTCAAGCTTGCTCAACTGGTAGAATGGTTATCAGCACAGAGCTTCTCGGCATGTATTCGGTAGAATAGAATTGAGACTCACCTCTCGGCCTTGTCTCGTCTTCTTCCCAGATTTCTTCAGTTAAACACTCAGCTTAGCCTTTTCTCTCAGCACTTTAGTAGCAATTAGCCCCGTATTTAGTAACATAAGTCTTCTTTGAAATCTATGGGGGTATTTATAGGTGAGGATCTTTGATTCCAGCCTTGTGGTCCCCACTTGTTGTTATGGAAATTCTGAAGATGGAGGGATATTATTCCTTCTGTTATGCGATCAGACTGTCAATTCTGCACAACCGTTAGTTGTACACGTGTCTCGATCCTCTGCTTTTGCATTGCTCAACTGCATCTTTCGATTGTGAGTTCGCATGCGGTGTTGTTTTTATTACCGCATGTGGTTGAAAGTTAGCTCTAGATCGACTGTCACATTGTGCCATCATTGCGTTAATCGTCTCTTCATTGTGGATTGACGGGCGCATAGTGGCAGAGATGCGTTAATCAGTTCTTCTTAAGCCTTGAGCGCAACCGGTGACTCGGTTTCCTGCAAAACAGAGTAAAATCTCCTTTTCTTCCATCTTAAAGATATTAGTGGGTGTAATTGCGATAATTTATAATTATTGTATTTCTGAGCTAATTTTCATACAATTGACGCATATTTACTATCTTTTGGCCGCAATATCTAGATAAGGTAGTATAAATAACTTATATTTCTACAAGTTATCAGCGTGCCTGAACATTTTACTAAACGATCGTTTATATGATCAACCCTATTTACTACACGATCATGTACCTCTACCGAAACGATCAAGCATCTGTTTATACGATAGACCTTAGATATCTCCCACTTGCTTGATCGTGGTAAATGATCATTCCTTCCTCCTTCCCTCTACCAAATCCAACAGAGCCCACACCTCCTAGATTCTCACTCCAAGAATACCGAGGTTTCTGAGTGGTTATGTCCTCCATTGTTGCCTTGTTCGTGAAGAGTCCATTCGTGGGTAGTCGACAACAAGATTTTGTGAACGATTAGCTTGATGATATCAGCGATAGCAAGATTTTCTGGATTGACAAGAACGAGACTGGAAGGTGAAGAAAAGTTCTTCAACTGTATGTATCTTGCTCTTTTGTTGTCGAATAGTTCAAAGCATGCCGTAATTTGTTGAATATGCATAACTTGTATGCTTGATTGTGAATGAGGTATTTCTGTCACAATGAGTTTGGAACGATCTTGCTTCCGCTCATAGGTGCTCTTTGATAAAAGTTCCTTCAATTGGTATTAGAGCCAGGTTCTGATATTCCAAATTCATTGATGCAAAGAATAACATTTACTTTCTCGGTGGGTAAAGCATGTTTGCACTTTGTTTAATTGTTAAATAGTTTTGTGGATGTGGATTAATAGAGTTTTCTGGGATGAAGCCTCTGGTTATTTAAATTCTTTTATATTCGAAGCTAATTGTAAGGCCCCCTGTGTTTTTGGGCGTAATAACTTGCTATCAAGTCTGTAAATTCAAAGTATTTGAGTCTCTGTGAGTCGTTCATGATGAGGCTTTAAGGCGAGGAGTTGCTGTTCTTCGAGGATGAAGACGACCAAGTGTTGGTCGGGTAGTGTAAACGATGGGGTAAGCGATCGTTGAGTATCAGATACTCATGAGGATGTTGACGCGCACGCATTAGACGATCATGTAGCTCAGCAAGCTTCATCGCTTAGTTCCTGACTACACGATCAAGGAGTAAAGTTGTTACTTAATCGCTTGTTATGTGATCATCTAGAGATCGTTCTTCACAGTAGTGTCATCGTCTAAACGATCATTTAGACTTGCACGTGTAATGTTTGGTGCGCTAAACGATCGAGTGCCTCATGCTTCATCGCATTGTAAATGGTACTCAATCGTAGCTGAACGATCGTGTATACCCGACCGCGTTTACTAAACGATGGGAGCTTCGCCCAGGTGGTTCAAGACCCAGTTCGCCTGTGAACCAGTTTGCTTGATGGAAAATGTAATAAATAGATTTTTTATTTCCAATTTTTAAGGTAGTTCATCCTGGTCCATTGATAACTTGTAAAAATACAATTTATTTATGTTGTCTTATTCAGATATTGTGTCCAAAAGAGAGAAAATATGCGTTGATTATATGAAAATTAGCTAAGAAATACAATAATTATAAATTATCGCAAGTACACCCACTAAGACCATTAAGATGGTAGAAAAGGATATTTCAAGTCTGTTTTGCAGGAAACCAAGTCACCGCTTGTGATCAAAGCACAAAGAGAAACTGAACAACGCATCTCCGTCGCATTGCGCCCATCAAATCAATATTGAAGAGACGATCTACGCAATGACGACACAATGCGGCAGTTGATCCAGAGCTAAACTTCAACCGCATGCGGTAATAAAAACAACACCGCATGCGAACACACAATTGAAATATGCAAATGAGCAACGCAAACGCGGAGGATTGTGACACGTGTACAACTAACCGTTGTGCATATTCGACGAACTGATTGCATAACAGAAGGAATATTTATTCCACCATTTTCGGACTTTCTATAACAATAAAGTGGGGACCACAAGTAAGAAAGTCAAAGCCTTCAGCCTATAAATACCCTTAAAGAATTCACTGAAAATATACTTGATACGGGGGATAATTGATACGAGGCTATTGAGAGAGAGCTTATCTGAGTTTGATCAGAGGAAATCCGGGAAGAGAAGAGACAAGGCCGAGAGGTGAGTCTCAGTGCAATTCTGCCAAATCCCCACTGAGAAGCTCTGTACTTAGATCTCTTCTACCGGTTGAGCAAGCCTAAAAGAGAAGCTCATCCTTCCATTCACTCCATCAACTCCGACAAGCGATTCTCCATTCCAGATCTATGCCAAGACGTTGGCGCTTATTCTTATTTGTTTCTAACTCTCATTCATCAATTGTATTTCATCTTCTTAATCTCTTCCTTCACAACCATGTACCAGATGCTAAATAGTATTATTGAACGTCTTGATCATTTCCATTCCACTTCTCTGTCTATTTTCGTTCCTCCATAAATCATTTTCTCCATGATGTTTTCTTAATCCCTTGGTGATTAATATGAATTAAACAAGTAACTTAACCTGTGCTAAAGAAATAAAGATGTTTAGCTAAAGCATGCTAGACGACATCTTAACCTATGAGAGTAGAAGTGAAGATGCCATTCTAATCTGTCGAGAGAAGGTTAGAAGAATGCGTTAACTAAAGCAAGAAATACTTCCAGAGATGGAAGCAACCTTGCATTCATTACGTTCGTCCCTGTTTCACCACAAAGATGTGGGAAAGGCGGCCGATCACCGAGAGGTGTACGCCAAGGGAAAAGCGGAACCATACTTGTACCTTTAACACAATTAAGGAACTTGCGATGTTTGTACTAATTATCTTTTCTCTTTCTGTTTCACACATAAGACTTGCCACCGCATAACACGATCTTTGTATAATCTTCGCAGTCAGTCTCACCCTCAGTATCTTGTATCATGTAACCTGTATCTTGTATCATCATAGCTTAGGTTTATTTTATCGCACTTTACTTTTACCACAATTTACTTTATTACCGCATTTTTATCGCTTATCTTTACTTTATTGCACAATTTACTTTATCGCATGTACAAACAACATCTTTATTAATTTGAAAAACCTCTGGTCGCATATATCGCAAATGTAACACAATAACCTAAAACAATCCCTGTGTTCGACCTCGGATCACACCGAGAAACTTGCGGTGGAATTATACTTGGTTCCAATTCAAGGAAACTTGTGACAACGTATAGTATACTACAAGATTCTCATTTATAATGCATATCTAGAAGTAGTATCGCATAAAGGAAATAAAGTCATCATTCATCCATGCGTTGTATGGCATAAGATTAGAAGCTTGTATGATAATAAAGACTCAAAACTTGAACCTTGCTTGCATCATTGTATAGTTTATGTCACAACAAGTTTATGGCACCATTGCCAGGGATTGGTTAATGGTTTATTGTTTGAGTATATTTGTGTTATTTTGCAGGATAGATCTCTTTGTACTGGCTGTTCAATGCGGAGAGCAGTCTGACGGCTTATGAGCTTTGGTACTAAACCAGAATTTGTAGCTGACCTAGAGATTGAGCGTACCTTTCGCACACAGGCACGCCAGAATCGAGCAAGGTGAAAGAAAGCAACTGATATGGCAGATAATATTGACAACGCAGCTCCCATAGAAAATCAAGGGGCGGTACGGCCAGCGCAAGACCCAGTCTTCCTTGCCGCTGATCGTAACATTCCCATGAGGAACTACGCGGTGCCCAACCTGTACGATTTTTTGCTTGGGATTTTGAGGCCTACAGTAGAGGAGAACGTAAGGTTCGAAATAAAACCGGTCATGCTCCAAATGATCCAGAATGCAGAGCAGTTTGAGGGTCTGCAAGGTGAAGACGCGCATGCCCACTTGACAAGTTTTTTCGAAATGTATGGCAACTTCTCACTACCTGGCATTACCCCTGAGGGTATTAGACTTTATTTGTTCCCTTACACCTTGAGGGATGAAGCCAAGAGGTGGGCTCACTCACTGGAGCTGAACAACATTACATCATAGGATCAGCTGGTTGATCGATTCATGAAGAAGTTCTTCCCACTGGCCGTCAATGCAAGGCGATGAAAGGATGTGCTGAAATTTGAGCAAATGGACAATGAGACCCTGAGCACCGCCTGATGCAATTTCAAAGATTGGTGAAGAACTACCCGCATATCGGGATACCCGATTCGTTTTGATGGAGACATTTTACAATGGCTTGAACAGATCTATGCAGGTTGTTGCGGACGCCTCCGCGGCAGGAGGTTTTATGGACAAGACGTATACAGAGGCCAAGGTCATCTTTGACCGCATATCGCGGAACATGGATGATTGGATTGATGATGGTTATGGAGGCAAAGGCTCTAAAAGAAGAAAGAATTACACTGCCATTGTCCCTGCGGAGACAATGACGATACTCGCCGCACAGATGGCCACAGTGACCTCAATCCTCCAATCGATGGCAATCAATTAAGGAGCCATCCCCCAACAATTAGCTCAACCCGCTGTGCCGGCTCAAGTGGCCGCAATAAGTTACGTTAACTATGGAGGGGCTCATGAAGCAGAAATGTGCCCATCAAATATCCAGCAAGTATGCGCCATCCAAAACAACCCCTTCAGTAACACCTACAATCCAGGTTGGAGGAACCATCCTAACTTCGGTTGGGGAGGGAATCCTAACCAAGGGGGCCAAACAACCATCAAAGTGGCAGTCGAGGGAATCTTCCTTTTCACCATAACTCGAATCAGGGGCAACCGAGGCAATCGCATAATCAGCAACCCTCATCTTCAAACACCTCTGGAAGCTCATTGGAGGCCCTGCTAAAATAGTATATGGACAAAAATGGCGTAGTGATGCAGGCGCAGGCGTCTTCAATTCGAAACTTAGAGATCCAAGTGGGCCAGCTGGCATCTGAGCTGAGAAATAGAACACCAGGAGCGTTGCCCAGCAACTCAGAAGCCCCAGATCTAATGGAAAGGAGCAATGTCCCTAGGACATTGGGCAGGTAAGTTGGACTTCTTGCAGAGGTGTGGATTACGCTCATTCAAGGAAATGCATGTTCCGGTCCATATCTCACATCTATGTTTAAATGCTTTCTTTAATTCTTGTCTTTATGAATTTATGAATTTTGTCATTTATTGCTTCGATTAATTTGTTTCATGACCTTATGAATTTATTCTTCATTTACTCTCTTGCATTTATTTCTTTGTTTTCTTTAATTCCTTTAACTTCCCTGTATTTAATGCGTTATTCTTTAATTGGTGAATAATTGAGTAATGAGAAGAAAATTTATTATCGCAAGCCATAGCAACTTGCGTTGATGAAAAAAAAATTTATATATTAAAATAAAAAAACATTCAATATGCATGGCAATAATGGACGCATCCTAAACCAACAAGGTGCGCTTTGCGATCATCCAACTCAAATGCGTTGAGCTGAGGGGTGTGTTGCGCGCGTGTGTGTCCTTTGCTCGTCCTTAGCTATATGCATTATGTTGAGGTAGTGTTGCACTGGTAGCAATACCGTGCGCCCAATCCTTCTGAAATGTGTTTAGTTAAGGGGTGTGTTGTGGGGATGCATGCGTTGTTGCCCGTCCTCTGTGAAGATGCATTTGTGTTGGTGAACACATTGCGTTAGTCTTTACCTTGCGTCCATTCGAATAAAATATTAAAGATAATTCTTTTTGCAAAATTGAGAAGTCCAATCGTTCCGTATTACAATGAAATGATGAAGTCTGCAAACAAAAGGACGTTTTTTTTTAAATTCCATAAATGAGGAAAGTTCGAATGATGGGCCTTTTGAGTGTCTCGAGTCCTGCCGACGTGAAAATCATGTTGGGCCCACTAAGGCCCAACCTATAAATAGGAACTTTCCCCATCTGTGAACACTTTACCTCTTTTTGCAATCTGAAAAACCCTAGCGCCATTGCATCCAAAGCTTTCTTCTTCCTGAAAACCTAGCGACCTTTCCAGTTCCTTTAACCTTATCATCCATGACCAACCAAGCTTCCCAACCTTCAGCTTCACCCTCAACTCCTTCCACTGACCAAATCTCCATGCGAGAGGCAGCATTCCTTGCTGCCAGTCACCTTCTTGCTGCCTAACCCCACACTGTCCCCAAAATTTCCAGTAGACCCCAAAGAAACCCTTTAGCCATCAGGCCTCCTCAGTTCAAGAGGGGGCAAAGCACTGAAAGCACCCCACTCCCAACTCTAGCCGTCTCAACTGTAAGCGAAAAGAAGAGACGAGATGACAATGAAGTATTTGGAAACATTCTGAGTAACTTGGAGGAAGGAGGAGGTTTTCCTGAGGTAAGGGTTGTAAACCAACCACTGTCAATGAAGGAGGTGACGGTGGCAGTGACTGAAGAAGTGACGGTGACGGAGGAAGTGGTGGAAGAGAAGACAAGAAGAAGCACTTTGACGTTAGAAACTCCTGAGGAAACTATGCAAGTAGAATCTTATGAAGGACCCATTAGAGTCGCGTTAGAAGAAGTCGCAGTAGAGAAGCAACAAGAGATGGAAAAGAAGAAAAAGAAGAAAAAGGAGAAGAAGGAAAAGAAGGAAAAGAAGGCTGGAGAAGGTGAGCCATCCCATCATCGTAAAGAAAAGAAGGAGAATGAAGAAGATGAGGAGGCCAAACTAAGGAAGAAGAAAGAGAAGAAAGAATTTAAAGAGCACATGCGTGAGGAAAGGCGCCTGAAGAAGGAAGAAGAAAAGAAGAAGAGGGATGCAAGCCCAGAGATGGATAGAGAATCAACCTCTGTAAGGGAGGATAGGGGGAAACAACGCAATTAATGGATCCAGCGCAACCTGAAACAACGCAATTAGTTATGGCCGATGAAGGTGAAGAAGGAGAAGCTACCCCCCTGATGCAGCGTCACAAGAAGAATGCATCGCAAGGGTCTATCATTGACCCTTTAATTTTGATCAACGCATTAGAAGAAAAGGAAAGGAGGAGAAAGGAAGAGGAAGAGAGACAAGAGAAAATGGAGCAAGCGAAACTCATCACCGCAGAAGGTGATAGAAGAAGAAGACTGCATGATGAAGAAGTTCGCCGCAATAACGAGATCTCGAGGCTTGAAGAAATAAGGCAGATTGAAGAGGAACAACGCCTTTTGTTGGCCTCTGAGCAGTTTGTGGAGGAGTTTGAAAGAGAAGTGAGAGAAGAGGAAGAAGAAGAAAAGAAAAAAAAGGCAGAAGAATAAAAAAGAATGAGAGAAGGGAAGGAAAGGAAGCGTGAAGCCAACAGGCAGTGTTTTAATTAAGAAGAAGGGCAAGGAACTTGCTGAGCGAGAGAAGGAGGAACAACGCAAGGAATGGGAAAGAAAACAAAGGCAATAATCCTGCCTTGCATTGGCCAAAGGAAAAGGCAAAACGGTCACAGAAAGCAGCAAGCCCGCGTTGGCAAAGGCGTCCATCAAGAAAGAAAGAAAATGACGACTTGTTGATGGAGATGGGCTTTTACCTTGTGCCAACGCCACTACCAGACCTCATCAAGAGCTTGATCGTGGAGCATGGTTGGGACACATTTTGCCAGTACCTAGCCATTGTTGTTCCAAAGGTAGTGCACGACTTCTACCATGGACGACTACATGGCACCAAGGATGTGGTGACCATAAAAGGGCAAGTGGTGCCTTTCAGCGCAAGGGACATTAATGAACTATACCAAATGAAGGATAACCTGGATGCACCGGGCAACAAAGTCATTGATGATCCCACGGAACAACAAATGGAAGATGCGCTGCGAGTATTAACGCAACCGGGCTCTAAGTGGTCGGTTTCTTTAAAAGGCATCAAGACCCTGGCGTCCAAGACTCTGCTTCCGGAGGCAAGGCTTTGGGTTTATTTGGTTAAAAAGCGGCTGATCCCAACTTTCCATGACAAGACAATTTCAAGGGATCGAGTTATGGCCACATACTGCATTGCGTGCGACATTCCAATCGATGTAGGTTAGTTGATCGCAAGTCAAATTCGAGGCTTTGTGGGGCACATTAGAGGACAATACTTCTTTCCATGGACTATCTCAAGTCTGTGCCTGTCAATGGGTGTAGGCATTGAGGAAGAGCCCATGCAAGAAGTCCAGGGCCTCATCAATGTCAAGATCCTGAGGTTGCTTCTCAAAGACTCCCCACATTGCCCAGAGTTACCTTTAAAGAGGCCTGCAATCGATCTCAATATGCCGCAAGAACCCAGGCCAAAGAGACAACGCAGAGATGATAAGGGAAAAGAAAAGGTCCAAGAATTACCATCGCAAGAAACAGAACCTTTGGACCCTTTACCCTTAGTAATCCGCCCTCCAAGTCCTCCAAGACCTCTCGCACAACCTTCTTCTTCTTCCCTTCTTGAACACTTTACCAACCTTCTTTTTGCCCCAAATTCTCCAACCGTATATCCAGCAGCCCTATCCTCACCTTCAGCATCATCACCGCAACCTTCCATTCCACTGCCGCATATTGATGACCCACATGATTTGGGTGAAGGCACTTCTGCCCAACCCCAAAACGTTGCTGGCGAGACATTGCAGGCACAACCTTCCATCCCCTCCTTATCTGTTGAGTTAGCAAAAATGCGGTCCCTCCTCTACCAACAACAACAGCTCTTTGCTCAATAACAAGCCTTCTTCAACTAGAGATTTGATGTGGTAATGGAGCAAATCGACGATATACAGCACAGTGCTGCCATGTCAAGGGAAGCGTTGATCAATATTCAATGCAACATTTATAAGGTCCATTGGCACCAAAGACAAATTGCGAAGCGCAACCATGAGTACTTTAATTTTCTCACTGCATATCTTCATGGTCCCATGGTGCCTCTGCATCTTAGGCAACACTTGAATTTTGAAGAAGCTCCTTTAGTACCACCTTAAAATCCTCTTCCAGACCCTCCTGCTCCTCAACAATAATCTTTACATTTTTATGCGGCCATTCTATATTTTTATTCGACTCATTATTTTTCTAAGTTAACGATATTCTCTGATTCTTTGTATAGGCAACAATTTTTGTATTGTGTTAATTTTTAATTATTTGTATACTTTGTTAATATTCAATACAATTGAGTAAATATTCTCTCCATTTGCCTGTGCCTTTTTCTTTATCATCATTTGTCAATATTTGCAATCTTCTTGATCTTTTATTTTTGCATTCTTCATTGCACTGCCAAGATGTATAATATGTTTATACTTAGAGACATTTCCCATACTTTGTAAATTTTGACTAACACTTAGTTAATTCGTAGCTTAGCAGTACTTTACCTTTTATCTCTCAAAGTTCTGCTCAAACCTTCTTTTTGAAATTTTTTTTCTAAGTGTTTATCTAGTCTATACAAACAATGCAATGAGGACCTTGTGCATCTCTAAATTTAAGGGTGGGGAAGGTCTGAGCATATGAGATCAAGAATATGCGGTCATTAAGAAAATGCATTCATTTTCTATGAAAAAAAAGTTTCAATAAATTTTTAGCGCAAGGGAAAACCTAAAAAATAATCCCAACCTGATAAGAGTTAGTTGTGAAAGGAACATGCTCGTAGTTGGATGTTCGCATGACACCCATGGGAGCAAGCTAAAACGAAGGTGGGTTTCTAAGAACAATGCAGTATGAAAATGAAAAAGAAAAAGGAAGAAAAGAAAAATAAATGCAAGAGACAACTCCTCTGAATATCAAGAGTTACAGTTGAATTGGCACACAACTGAAGTTGGATGTTCGCATGACACACGTGGGAACAAGCCAAAACGAAGGGTGTAACTATGATCAACGGTCTCTAAATAAATAACGTAAAGTTTGACCACCGCATATAGATATATCAAGTTGTTTTGACAAAGAAGAGGTAAACATTCTATTTTTAAAACTAGAAAAGCATTTTTTAGCAGAAACTTGTTATGTAGAAGAATAAAGTAGGGCTTTGTTAGGAATTAGCAAGGATAGGAGGAAATTGCGTTGTCAAGTAATGTACTTAAGTGTAACATTCGGAGCAACCAATTGACGCAAAAATATAGGATAAGAATTGAGCTATATTGCCTTAGTAGACGATATACTTGAGGACAAGCATATATCTAAATTTGGGGGTGTGATAACTTGAAGAAATACAAGTTATTTATGTTGTCTTATTCAGATATTGCGGCCAAAAGAGAGAAAATATGCGTCAATTGTATGAAAATTATCGCAAATACACCCACTAAGACCATTAAGATGGTAGAAAAGTATATTTCAAGTCTGTTTTGCAGGAAACCAAGTCACCGCTTGCGATCAAGGCGCAGAGAGAAACTGAACAACGCATCTCCGTCGCATTACGCCCGTCAAATTAATACTGAAGAGACAATCAACGCAATGACGGCACAATGCGACAATCAATCCAGAGCTGAACTTCAATCGCATGCGGTAATAAAAACAACACCGCATGCAAACAGACGATCGAAAGATGCAAATGAACAATGCAAATGTGGAGGATTGTGACAGTGTACAACTAATCGTTGTGCATATTCGATGGAATGATTGCATAACAGAAGGAATATTTATTCCACCATTTTCGGACTTTCCATAACAATAAAGTGGGGACCACAAGTTAAAGAGTCAAAGCCTTTAGCCTATAAATACTCTTAACGAATTCACTGAAAAATATACTTGATACGGGGGATAATTGATACGAGGCTATTGAGAGAGAGCTGATTTGAGTGCTGATCGGAGGAAATCTGGGAAGAGAAAAGACAAGGTCAAGAGGTGAGTCTCAGTGCAATTCTACCAAATCCCCGCCGAGAAGCTCTATACTTAGATCCCTTCTACCGGTTGAGCAAGCCTGAGAGGGAAACTCATCCTTCCATTCACTCCATCATGCCGGCAAGTGATTCTCCATCCAGATCTATGCCAAGACGTTGGTGCTTATTTGTATTTGTTTCTAACTCTCATTCACCAATTGTATTTCATCTTCTTAATCTCTTCATTCACAACCATGTATCAGACGCTAAATAGTATTATTAAATGTCTTGATCATTTCCATTTCCACTTCTCTGTCTATTTCCGTTCCTCCATAAATCATTTTCTCCATGATGTTTTCTTAATCCCTTGATGATTAATATGAATTAAACAAGTAACTTAACCTATGCTAAAGAAATACAGATGTTTAGCTAAAGCATGCTAGACGACATCTTTACCTGTGAGAGTAGAAGTGAAGATGCCATTTTGATCTGTCGAGAGAATGTTAGAAGAATGCGTTAACTAAAGCAATAAGTACTTCCAGAGATGGAAGCAACCTTGCGTTCATTACGTTCATCCCTTTTTCACCACAAAAATGTGTCTCTGTGGGAAACGCGGCCGATCACCAAGAGGTGTACGCCAAGGGAAAAACGGAACCGTATTTATACCTTTAACACAATTAAGGAACTTGTGATGTTTGTACTAATTATCTTTTCTCTTTCTGTTTCACATATAAGACTTGCCACCGCATAACACGATCTTTGTATAATATTCACAGTCAGTCTCACCCTCAGTATCTTGTATCATGTAACCTGTATCTTGTATCATCATAGCTTAGGTTTATTTTATCGCACTTTACTTTTACCGCAATTTACTTTATTACCGCATTTTTATCGCTTATCTTTACTTTATTGCACAACTTACTTTATCACATGTACAAATAACATTTTTATTAATTTGAAAAATCCCTGGTTGCATATATCGCAAATGTAACACAATAACCTAAAACAATCCCTGTGTTCGACCTTGGATCACACTGAGAAACTTGCAGTGGAATTATACTTGGTTCCAATGCAAGGAAACTTGTGACAATGCATAGTATACTACAAGATTCTCATTTATAATGCATATTTAGAAGTAGTGTCGCATAAAGGAAATAAAGTCATCATTCATCCATGCGCTGTATGGCATAAGATTAGAAGCTTGTATGATGATAAAAACTTAAAACTTGAACCTTTCTTGCATCATTGTATAGTTTATGTCACAACATCCATTAATCTTTGTGAATGTACATTGGATGTATGTTTATTTATATGTCATATGGTATGCCATATAGAAGGAATCCCATCTTAGGTTATGCATTGGTCATGCATCATCTCTTTATTGTAAGTGTTATGATTTAGAGAAGCATGATTTAAATTACATAAGAGCATGCTCATGCATCATATAATATAAGAGTTATATTTATGCATGCATAAAGCATAGACATGCATCATCTTTATATTATAAATGTTATAGTATAAGGGTGTATGGAAGCATGTTTGCTTGGTTCGTTACATGTATATAAAAGTTATATATAGTAATGAATGAACATTGCATGAAGCATGACACATAGGTTAAACTCATAAGTGTTATAAATACCTAGTTGTGTGGCAATGTGTATGGTTTTAGTTGTTTCTTTTATAAGAATTATAAGGAAATTAGAACTAAAATATATAAGAAAGACATGCATGCGAACTTAGGCTTGAATTATGGTTTTAAAAGTGTTTTAAAACTTGGTGGAGATAGAACTAAGATCACGGTTCTAATATGATTAGTAACCTAAGGCTTAATCTTTTAATCAGTTTAATAGGATTAAATTGACTAATAAAAAGTTAAAGTGTAGCAAATCTATCTATAAGGGACCTTTTGTCTAAGGCGGGTTCTGTCTAGGCTGGGGTATTTAAGGTGACGGAAACGGAACGACCCTACCTAGGAACCTACCTGGAAAGGTGAATTAGATAGATTTGATGCATGCATGCAATTTTGAGGACAGTCCATTAAAGAGTTTAATGTGACTACTTGAACTTATTTTATTTAAAAGGCAAGCGTTGTTTTGGGCAAATTAAACTGACTTAGATAAAAATCAGTTGCCGGATGGTCTAAGTTAATGAACCCCTAGGTAGAACATTTAATGGGAGGTACTTGGGTATCTAATGCTTTATTTAAACCTCTTCGTGTTTCTCCCTTTATTGTCCACACTGTGAGATCTATCCTCGACCTCGTGGCACTCTGGGAGTGTCCCTCTAAAGGATGGTGTTTGGATAGGTCAATATCAAGGTGGACAGAGAGAATGTTCATAAAAAGTGGGAATGAGACGTGCGACAGCATATCCCATGGTCTCTCTCAGGTTGGATAAGGTTTCTATGCATCACCTTGAGGCACCCTGGGAGTGTCCCTTTATAGAATAACAGTTTGCACGTTTCTTTATCTGATCTCCTGTATAGGATAAGGTCGCTTTAGTCTCTTGTCCTAATCTGCTTTTTCCCTACGGTGGGTGCATTAGGGCGGGACTCTAGGGCCGAAAACGAGGGGTTACACTTAGCGAATTTGTTAAAGGTTAACAGTTCTAGACTGAATGAATGACTGTTAGGTGCAGTTACAAGAGTTGTTTCTACCTAATGGTTGAAAGTGTCTCATCCCAGTAAAGGGGCATCTGATCACCCCACCGCTGACATTTTTCCTACCTCGCTGGGGCATCATTGCAAAATAGAAGACTATTTTGCTAAAACTAAAATTGGTGTTAAAATGTGGTACTGCATAGACTTATTAAGTTTGTTCATCTTTTCAACAACATTATTATGGCCACCGCCACTTTAGCTCTACTTAGCACCGATAAACTGACTGGCGAGAATTATGAGAAACACACGATCACAACCATACTGATCATCGATGATCTCATGTTCGTCCTTACGGAGGAATGTCCTCCTATTCCACCTCCTAACGCCGCTCGAAATGTTTGGGAGGCTTATGAGCGTTGAACACGGGCGAATGAGAAGGCTCGAGCCTATATCTCGATTAGTTTTAACGATGTTTTGGCCAAGAAGCATGAGCTCATGGTCTCAGCACGTCAGATCATGGAGTCCATGTGGGGAATGTTCCGACAACTGTCTGGACAGCTCAAGCACGAGGCTCTCAAATGCATCTTCAACTCCAAAATGGAGGAAGGCACCTCTATTCGTGAACATGTTAACATGATGGTCCACTTCAATGTGGCAAAGATGAATGGGTCTAGGATCGATGAAGGCAGCCAAATTAGCATAATCCTGCATTCATTTTCGGATAGCTTCCTGAATTTTGTTAGCAATGTGATTCTAAACAAAGTGGACTATACCCTTACAACTCTCCTCAACGAGTTGCAGACTTTCCAATTATTTCTGTAAAGTAAAAAGAAGAGAGGAGGTGAGACAAATGTTGCTTCATCTTCAAAGACGTTCCATTGAGGTTTGAACTCAGGGACAAAGTCTGCACCTTCTACTTCTAACACGACTGATAGCATAAAATGTGATGTCTTATTATCTTATGTTACACAACGCATGGATGATTATAACGCAAGTTTATGATATATGTTACTACTTCTAGATGTATGCATTATTGATGAAATGCTGGTAGTATGCTATGCGCTGTCACAAGTTTCCTTGCGTTGAAACCAAGTATAATTTCACCGCAAGTTTCTCGGAGTGATCCGAGGTCGAACACAGGGATTGCATAGTTAATGCATTACGTTCATGATATATGCGACCGGGGGTTTTTCTAGTAATAAAAAGAGTGTGTATGTACAAGTATTTGAAATCGCAGTAAAGTAAAATATGTGGTAAAGTAAAGTTGCGATAATAAAATAAAGTGCGATAAAAGTAAACTTAAGCTAATGTGATACAAGATACGGGATACTGATACATGATACTGAGATTGAGATTGACTGTGAAGATTATACAAAGGATCGTGTTATGTGGTGCCAAGTCTTTATGTATGAAACAAAAATAGAAAGGGTAATTAATATAAACATCGCAAGTTCATTAATTTTCGTTAAAGATATAACTACAGTTCCGCTTTCCCTTGGCGTACACCTCTCGGTGATCGGCCGTGTTCCCACATCTCTGTGGTGAAACGGGGATGAATGTAATGAATGCAAGGTTGCTTCCATCTCTGGAAGTACTTATCGCTTTAGTTAACGCATTCTTCCAATCTTCTCTCGACAGGAGGAATGGCATCTTCACTTCTGCTCTCACAGGTGAAGATGCTGTCTAGCATGCTTTAGCTAAACATATTCATTTCTTTAGCACAAATTAATTTACTTGTTAGATTCATGCTAATTACCAAGGGATTAAGAAAACATCATGGAGAAAGCGATTAATGGAGGAACGGAAATAGACAGAAAGATGGAGATGAAAATGATCATGACATTCGATACTAATATTTAGTGTCTGATACATGGTGTGAATGATAGACTAAGAAGATGAATATAATTGATGACAAAGAGATAGAAACAAATACAGAAAAATGCCAACATCTTGACACAGATATGGACGGTGGATTTGCTTGCCGACGAATGGAGTGGATGAAGAGAAGAGCTTCCCTCTCAGGCTTGCTCGTCCGGTAGAAGTGACCTTGGTACAAAACTTCAACGGCGGGGATTGAAAGGATTTGCCCTAAGACTCACCTCTTGGTCTTGTCTCTTAAATCTTCCCGGATCTTCTCCAATCAGACTTGAAATATTCCTTCTGTTACGCGATCAATCACGTCAGAAATGCACAACGGTCAGCTGTACACGTGTCTCGATCCTCCGCACTTGCGTTGCTCTTTTGCATCTTCCATTGTGTGCCCGCATGAGGTGTTTGTTTTTTATTACCGCATGCGGTTGAAGTTGCATTGATCGCAAAGCTTTTGATCGATTGTTGCATGCACCGTCATTGCGTTGACCGTCTATTCATTTCTGAATGATTGGCGCAATGCGACGTAGATGTGTTGTTCTTTTTCTCTTGAGCCATGAACGCATACGGTGACTTGATTTCCTACAAAACAGACTTGAAATATTCTTTTCTACCATTGTAATGGTGTCAGCAGGTGTATTGATGACAATTTATAATTCTTGCAGTTCTTAGCTAATTTCTCTACAATTGACACAACTTTCCTTTCTTTTGGCCGCAATATCTAAATAAACTAGTATAAATAACTTGTATTTCTACAAGTTATCACACCCCCAAATTTAGATATATGCTTGTCCTCAAGCATATCTTCTACTAAGGCAATATTGCTCAATTCCTATCCTAAATTTTGCGTTGATTGGTTGCTCCGAATGCTCCACCTAGGCACATTACTTAACATCGCAATTTTCTATCTATCCTTGAAAATTCATAAAAAAAGCCCTACTTTATTCTTCTATGCTACAAATTTCTGCTAAAAAATGCTTTTCTAGTTTTAAAAAGAATGTTTATCTCTTCTTGTCAAAATAACTTGATGCATCTGGATGCGGTGGTCAAACTTTGCGTCATTTATTAGAGATTGTTGATCATGATTACACCTTTCGTTTTGGCTTTTTCCCACGAGTGTCATGCGAACATCCAACTACGGTTGTGTGCCAATCTCAACTTTAACTCATGAATTTCAGAGGAGTTGTCTCTTGTTTCTTTTATTTTTCTTTCTCATTTTTCTCTTTTCATATTGCGTTGTTCTTGGAAACCCACCTTCATTTTGGCTTGCTCTTATGGGTCTCATGCGAATATCCAACTACGAGCAGGCTTCTTTCACAACTTAACTCTTATCTGGTTGTGATTGTTTTTGAGGTTTTCCCTCGCGCTGACATTGGAGTTTATATGATTTTTTTTTTTGGGATAATGAATGCATTTTTCTTAATGACCGCATACTCTTAATCTCATCTGCTCATACCTTCCCCATCCCCAAATTTAGAGATGCGCAAGGTCCTCATTGCATTGTTTGGACATAATAGACAAACACTTAGACAAAATTTCAAAAAGAAGTTTTGAGCAAAATTTTGAAGGATAAAAGGTAAAGCATTGCTATAGGCACGAATTAACTAAGTGTTAGTTAGAAAATACAAAGTGTGGGAAATGCTCCTAAGTGTATGCATATTATACATCATGGCAGCGCAATGAATAACGCAAAAAGAAAGATTAAGAATATCGCAAAGTTGACAAAGGATGATAAAGGAAAAGCATGGGCATATGGATAGAATTGTTACTTAGTTGTATTGAAAATTAACTAAGTATACAAGTAATTACAAATAACGCAATACAAAAATTTTTGCCTGTACAAAGAATCAAAGATTTTAATTGAACATAGAAAAAATAATGAATTAAATAAAATTAACAGAATGGCCGCAAAAATAAATGTAAATATTATTAAGGTGCGGGAGGTTTTGGAGGAGGGTTTAGATGTGGTACTTGAGGAGCTTCTGCAAAAATCAAATGCTGCCTAAGATGCGGAGGAACCATAGGTCCATGAAGATATGCTGTCAAAAAATTAAAGTACTCATGGTTGTGCTCCGCTATCTGTCTTTGGTGCAGGTGAATCGTATAAGTGTTGCGTTGAATATTGATCAACACCTGCCTAGTCATGGCAGCACTACGTTGTAAATTGTCGACTTGCTCAATTACCGCATCAATTCTCTAGTCGAAGAAGGCTTGTTGCTGAGAGAAGAGCTCTTGCTGTTGAGAGAAGAGTTGTTGTTGTTGGGAAAGAAGGGACCGCATATCTGCTAACTCGACAGCTAAGGAAGCAACGGTGGGTTATGCCTGCGATGCCTCACCATCGATGTTTTGGGGTTGGGTAGAAGTGCCTTCACCCAAATCGTGTGGGTCATTAACACGCGACGGTGGAAGGGGAAGTTGCGGTGATGATAGGGTTGCTGGGTATGCGGTTGGAGAATCTGGTGGAAGAAGAAGATTGGTAAAGTGCTCAAGAAGGGAAGAAGAAGGTTGTACGGGAGTGCTTGGAGCGCGAATTATAAGGGTAAAGGGTCCAAGGGTTCTAGTTCTTGCGTTGTTGAGTCTTCGATTTTCTCCTTTCCCTTGTCGTCTTTGCGCTGTTTCTTCGGCTTAGGCTCTTACGGCGCATTCAAATCAATGTTGGGCCTCTTCAAAGGGAGCTCAGGGCAGCACAGGGAATCTTTGAGGAGCAACCTCAAAATCTTGACGTTTATTAATCCGTGAACTTCTGCCATTGACTCTTCATCAATACCCACACCCAGTGATAGGCATAAACTTGAAACCGTCCATAGGAAGAAGTACTGCCCTCTTATGTGCCCCATAAAACCTCGAATTTGCCTTGCGATCAACTGACGCACATCGATTGAAATGCTGCGCGCAATGCAATATGGAGCCATGACTCGATCCCTCGAAATTGTTTTGTCATGGGAAGTTGGGATCAGTCGCCGTTTGACCAAATAAACCCAAAGCCGTGCCTCAAGGAGCAGTGTCTTGGACGCCAGGGTTTTGATGCCTTTTAAAGAAACAGTCCACTTAGTGCCCGGTTGCGTTAATACTCGCAGCGCATCTTCCATCTGCTCTTCAGTGGGATCATCAATGATTTTGTTGGCCGTGCATCAAGGTTATCCTTCATCTGGTACAGTTCATTGATGTCCCTTGCGCTGAAAGACACCATTTGTCCTTTTATGGTCACCATATCCTTTGTGCCATGTTGTCGTCCATGGTAGAAGTCGCGCACTACCTCTGGAATAACAATGGCTAGGCACTGGCAAAATGTGTCCCATCCATGTTCTACGATCACGCTCGTAATCAGGTCGGGTAGTGGCATTGATGAGGGAAAAAACCCATCTCCACCAGCAAGCCATCGTTCTCCTTCTTTCTTGATGGACGCACCTTTGCCAATGCGGGCTTGCTGCTCTCTGCGATTGCTTTGCTCTTTTCCTTGGTCAATGCAAGGTGGGATTCCTACCCTTGTTTTCTTTGTCACTCATTGCGTTGTTCCTCTTTTTCCCGTTTAGAAAGTTCTTTTCCTTTCTTCTTTCTTAAACGATGCATGTTTGCTTGTCGCTTCTTCTCCTTCTCTTCCTTCTTCTTTTCCTCTTCTTCTGCCTTCTTTTTCTTTTCTTCTTCTGCCTCTTCTCTCTCTTCTATTTCAAACTCTTTTTCAAACTGCTCGGAGGCCGGCAAAAGTCGTTGTTCCTCTTCGAGCCTTCTTATCTCCTCGATTCTCGATATTTTATTATTGTGGCACACCTTTTCATCTTGTAATCTTCTCTTTCGACTACCTTCTGCGATGATGAATTGTGCCCGCACCATTTTTTCCTTCTTCTCTTCCTCCTCTTTTCTCCTCCTCTCCGGCTCTTCTAATGCGTCAATCAAAATTGGAGGGTCAACGGTTGACCCTTGCGACGCATTCTCTTGCGATGCCGTATCAAGGGGGTAACATCTCCTTCTTCTTCTTCATCAGTCGCAACTGTTTGCGTTGTTTCAAATTGCGTTGTTTCTCTAAGTTGCGCTGATTCCCCCTTGTCCTCCCTTATGGAGGTGGATTCACCGTCTAGCTCTGGGCTTACAGCCCTCTTTTTCCTTTCTTCTTCCTTCTTCAGGTGCCTTTTCTCCCGCCTGCATTCTTTTCTCACTATTTTCTTGCTTCTTCTTCTGCCTGGCCTCCTCATCTTCTTCATCCTTCTTCTCTTTAATCTTCTTCTCTGCTCTGCTTAGAAGAGATGGCTCATCTCCTCCAGCCTTCTTTTCCTTACTCTTCTTCTTCTTCTTCTTCTTCTTCTTCTTCTCTTCAGCCTCTTCAAGTTGTTTCTTCGCCGCCGCTTCCTCCAAAGTGACTCTGATGGTTCCTTCATAGGATTTTACTTGCGTAGTTTCCTTAGGATCCACGATGACCAGAGCGCTTCTCCTCGACTTCTTTTCTGTCACCTCCTTCATAGACAGTGGTTGGTTCACAACCCCAGCCTTGGACAGTCCTCCTCCTTTCTCCAGGTTGCTGAGAATGCTCCCAAACACCTCTTTATCATCTTGTCTCTTCTTCTCACTTTCAGAGGAGAATGTTGGTGTTGGGAGTGGGGTGCTTTCAGAACTCTGCCCCCACTTGAATTGGAGTGGCCTGGCTGTTAAATGGTTTCATTGGGGTCTTCCAGCGATTCGAGGGACAGTTTGTGGTTGAGCAGCGAGACGGTGACTGGCTGCAAGGAATGCAGCCTCTCGCATGGTAAGCTGGGTTGTCGAAGGTGATGAAGGTGAAGACGATGGTTGGGAAGTCTGGTCTGCCATGGATGTAGGAGTAAAAGAAAATTGGAAATCATTACGGTTCTGGGAAGAAAGAAAGGTTTGGTATGCAGAGACGATTTTAGGGTTTCTTTTTGCAAAATAAAGCAAGTAAACAGCCTAAGACGAAGAAACCCGCTTTTATAGGTAGGGCCTTGATGGGCCCAACGCAGATTTTGTGGTGGCAGGCCTTGAGCTACTCAAAAAGCCTGCCGTTTGCACTCCTCACATTTATGAAGTTGCAGAGTCGTATGTCATTTCAGCTGCAAATTCATCATGTCCTTGGAAGCTGAAGTGATTAGACTTCTCAATTTGCAAAAAGAATTTTCTTTGAAGTTTTATTCGAATGGGCGCAAGGTAAAGAATTAACGCAATGAATTCATCAATGCAAATGCATCTTTGCAGAGGACGGGCAATAATGCATATATCCCCAAACCACACCCCTTAACTAAACGCATTTCTGGAGGACCGAGCGCACGGTATTTCTACCAGCGCATCACTACCTCAACATAGTGCATTTTTGCTAAGGACAGGCAAAGAACACATACGCACGCAACACACACCTCAACACAATGCATTTGAGTTGGATGAATGCAAAGTGTATCTTGTTGGTACAAGACGCACCCATTGACGCAATGCATACCGGATGTTGATTGTTTTATTATTAAAATTTTATTTTTATTTTTATTATATATTTTTTTCCATCAACGCAAGTCATACGAACATTGCGGTAATAATTTTCTTCTTATTGATCAATCATTCACCAGGTTTAAGAATAATACATTTATGATAGTGGAGACTGCAATGTATATACTCAACTGTGTTCCTGATGCATGTAATTTTGTGATGTGTTATGGTGTGAGATTGAGATGATGTGTGTTATGGTGTGATCATGCAAGTTTTCCTAACAAGGCCCAAGTATAAGCCTTCTCAGGTTTCTTGGTAAGTCCAGGGTCGAACACGGGGACTACTAAGTAATATGCGACAGACACTTTAATTCTATTGCGGTAAAAAAAAAAAACAAATGAAGTGGATGGTGTTTTGATCAAGGTTTTCTTCTATGCTACAGAGTTGAACGCAGAGTTGATGAAAGCATAGAGTTACAACGAGTATGCGATGAAGGGGTTGAGAAGGGGTTTAACTAACATTTCTTAAGATTGTGCACAAGTTATGCGATCATGTCGCACACAATTAACAGCACGTCATTTCTCAATGTAGAATGCCATAATTCCTATTTCTAGGACACATGCGATATGTATACGAAACAGTCGATAGGACTAATGTCTAAGTCTCTACTCTTGTCTATGTGATGATGAATGAGGCACACATAAAACAAGGTGACCACATACAATCATACCTATTTCTAGGGCGCATGCGATGTGTAAAATAGCAATAGAACTTATGTTTAAGTTTCTATTTCTTGCTTATGTAATTCTAATCTGACTTTCTCAAGCCTAGATTCTATCTTCAGACTACTCTCTCAAGTATGTCAAATGATGAATGATGCATACATAAGACAGGGCGATCACATAAAATGTAAATCTTAAGTCATGCTAGCTAAGTACTTCTCAACCCATTCAGAAATTTAGCTACTCATGCGAGATATGGAGAGATTAAACATAGATTGAAATGAGATTTCCATTTTCTGTAAATAAAGTACTGAATACAAAATAACAAATGGGTTTGAGAGATAAGAAGCCCGGTAAGCAATGTCTTGCTCCCCGTGGCCTTTTACACGAAAACAATAATTATCAAGAACCTTTTTTTTTTTTAGTGGAATTCATAAATTGGTCTAAGTTAATTCAATAGTCTCCATATGGATTTGACCTCGACCTTACCACTTTGCTACGTTTGTAGTCTGTGTCTTGGATCGGTGGAAATAAATTATCTTTGCTCAGGTCGGAAGTGGTTACGACAACGCTAGTCCCAGAGTCCGAACAATACCACATGCATATTTAAAGGCAATTAATTGATCGGGATTAGACACTAAAAATAAATAAATCTAACTATTACAAATTAATAGTCATCCGATTTGAAACAGGTGAACATGCTCGAATTGAACCGCCTAGCAATGTTCGCCCAAAGTCATCGCAAAGCAATGATCATCCAATGCCACGCTTAAAATCGATTGTATAGTGCTATCACATAACAACGATCACTCTTCTTCCATCGCCTAACAAGCATTGCCTAGCAACGATCGCATAGTGCCATCACATAGCAATGATCACCCAACACTATCACATACAACAATGACTACTGATATCGCATAGTAACGATTGCCTATGCTATCACATAGCAACAATCGCCTAGTGCTATCGCATAGTAACAATCGCCCAGCGCCACGCCTAGCAACGATTTCCTAGCACCATGTCTAACGATCATCCAGTAATCGTTCAAGTGATCATTCTTCTTCTTCCTATTTGGACTTCGTTTTCTCTAGAAAACATATCGAGAACAGCACGAGCGACTCAAAACTTTAAATTACAGACTCGATCGTATTTAAATGCCTAAAAAACATGGGCCCTTACAAACCAATCTTGTAAAAAGAAAAATAATAAACTAAATGCCCAATCTTGAAAATCATCCATAATTTTAAAACCATACATTCCATTGAACATTCATCACATGAATTACAGAATGCAAAATCCCACTCGAAAACTGTAAAATAATTCCGAAATTTTGGAAAAAAATTTGAGCCAAAAACCCGGCTCTGATACCAATTGAAAGAACCATTGAAGGTCCTTGAGCGGAACACGGGATCGAACCCAAACCCAAAATTTACAGAATATACATTTTACAGGAAAAGCATACAGATTATGCATTTAAGATATAATTGCAACATGCTTAAAACAAAGATTACAGAATAGAAAATGAGTTTAAGAAACCTTACCCTTGAAGAATCCTTCTTCACGAAATTCTTTCTCCGAATCTTGTCACGTACAATCTTGAACTCTCTAACCGTCGATGAGGACACCACTATGAATGTTACCTCTATATTCTCTAGGTGAGAATCCGAGAGTTTATGTGTGCTTTTGCTATTTTGGAAGAGGGAATTTTAAAGAGAAGAGAAGAGGAGAATGATAGTGATCAAGTTGGAGCTTATAGAATTCTTCTGTAAATTTTATTTAGGAAGAAGAAGAATGAATAATCCTTTTTCCCACTCCTACATAATGTAGAGAGAGAATAGGGAGGGAAAAAATGTTTTTCAAAGTTAAATTTCAAAATAAAATTAATTTTAATAAAAACTTTAATATATAATTATATGATAACCACTTTATCATATAATATATATTAAACTATATGTTATATCAAATATAACATATAACCTATAATCTAATATTGTATCAAATATAACATAACTTATGGTTTTTATTCTCTCACCAGCGACATTTAATATAAATCCCATTTATATTAAATTTAATTATATGAATCCAATTCACATAATTAATATTTAAATCATATTCAAATATTTATTTCCCCTCATATATACTTTATATTATAATGTATTAAATACATTATAGTAATTATATCATATACAATTAGATTAAATAGCAAAAAAAAGAAAAAAAACTGATAAACACTGATAAACTTCTATCAGTGTCTATCAGTGATAGAAACTGATAAAAGTCTATCAATGATAGAGATCGATAGAAGTTTATTAGTGTCTATCAATAATAGAAATTGATAGAAGTCCAAAATGATTAACTTTTGCTATTTTGTGTAAATAGTTTTCCTTATTTTTTTGTTTGTGAAAATCCTCGCATTTTTCTATAATTATTAATTTATAATATTATATAATCTATAATACATTACATATTACATATTTTATTTTTCAAAAAAATGAATTGAGTTTATAACACGATATAATGTAGTTCTAACTATTTTTTTTATCTTTATTTAATATAATTATTCATTTTAAAATTTAAAATTCAAAATCTAGATATAACAATAACATACAAATATTATTTTAAAATTTACAGCACTTGGATCATAGAATTCAAAAACGGTTTTTAGAAATAAAATTTGAAATATCTGTTAAATACATATTTACTGAATGTAAAAATATAAAAGAGAATCTAACTTTTATCGAACGACCTAAATATATATTTATTTTTTCATATTAGGCTTCCTAACTCAACTTCACCCATCAAACAGCCCAAAGTTGAATGCATTTGGAAACAAGGGGCAATAAAGTAATTTGGTGTCGGTGCCGAGAAGGCTGAAAACTGAGAAGAGGGGAAAGGAATTGGGCATTTGCATCTTAAACACAGAGAAGAAGCTCAAGGAAAAGGAAAAGGAAATCAGAACAGTCATCAATGGCGAATAAGCCTTTGGGATCGACGGGAGAATTCTTCAGGAGGAGAGACGAGTGGAGGAAGCATCCGATGCTCACCAATCAGTTCCGTCACGCCACTCCTGGTCTCGGCATCGCCCTCGTCGCTTTCGGCATCTACCTTGTCGGCGAGCAAGTCTACAACAGGATCAATTCTCCCTCCCCTTCTCACCACCACCATGCCGATGCATCCTCCGCCACCCACTAACTCATTCCGGTGATTTCCTTAACTCTTCACTCCGATTTTCATTCTAACACTTTCTTCCCCATGTTTGAATTCTACATATTCATTTTCCCCTATTTGTCTGATTTCATTTAAAATTTTGTCACACTGTCACCTGAAGAGAACGTCGGTGTTCTTTTCCTTCATCTTTCTAGGTCATGTTTGCCCATTATGTTGTGATGCTGTAGAAATTTGTGCCTCTTCATAAATTGCGACGTGTGATTATCCTTTTTCTTTGAAGTATTGTTTGGAGCATTTTATCTTTTATATAATCTTTCGAAGCTTTGGATCCGTCTTTGCTTTTTCATCTAAATTAATAGAGATACCCATAAATTTTCCTGCTACTGATGATATCTAATTTGTTGAAAGTTTAGCCTGATTAACTTTCATTATCATGTTGGTGTTTTCTGGAGTGGAAGTCTCTAACTCCTCAGGACCGTTATAGCAAGAATGCAAATTTTAGACCAAGTGTTGGTTGCGTTGGGAGCCATTGATGACCATAGGCAAAGATAAAAGGAGTGGTTTTTAGATTGATTTTTTGAAAAAGCTTACAACTACGTTGATTGGAACTTCTTGGATAAAGTCATAGAGAAGAAGGGATTTGGGTTTAAGTGGAGGCTTAGATATGAAATTGTATTAGGTTGGTAAATTTTCCATTTTTGTCAGTGGAAAACCTGAGGCAAGATCTCTGCATCAAGGGGTCTTAAGCTAGGAGATCCTCTATTGCCCTTTCTCTTTGTCTTAGTGCTAGATGTCCTGACTGTGTTCATGTCGTTAGGAGTGGAGAATAGGGTGGTAGGGAGTTTAAGGTGGGAAATGAGTTAATTCATCTATCTCATGTATAGACACTCTTTTTGTTCTGGGCAGGGAAGATTTTTTTTATTTTTTTATTATCTTATTGGTCTTTTGTCTTTCGTTGAAGTTATATCTGACCTTGGGATTGGCAATAGCTCCATCATAGGCTTAAACTTTTATCTCTCTACGTTGAGTTCTTAGGCTTTTTGGATGGGTGTAGGGTGAGTCAGTTCCCTTCCTCTTATCTGGGACTTGATTTGGGTGGTAATTCTAAGAATCAAACTTTCTTCAATCCTCTTCTGGAAAAAAATCCAGAAACAGTTGTATGCATTTTTTAATCTGTTTGTTTGAAGACATAGTTTATTTTGGGAAAGTAGCTGAACAAGATGTCGCAGTGGAAGTTGGTACTTTGGGGATGCTAATTAGTTGGAGCATTTTTACTCTGATCCTCCACAGAGGAAAATTGTTGATTGTTCTATTTTGGTTGTTGACACTGTTGTTTCAATCCACAAGGAAGCATTGTTATCCTATCTTGTTCTGATCGTTTAGTAGACAAGGCAGTCTTGATTGCTTCTCGGATCAGATCTCTTGTTAATTTAATTTTGAGTTTTTTCCTGAAATTGTTAAACCTTGTCTTGGTTTATGTTGGAGCCATTTGTTCTTGTTACTCTTTTGTATGGGCTGAGTTTTAGCCTCTTTTTTTTATCCTTAGGCCTTTTTGCTCTTTGTGTAATTCTCTTGTACTTTGAGCATTAGTCTCATTTCATTTTATTAATGAAGAGGTTTGTTTTCATTTCCCAAACAAAAAAAAAAAAAAAAAGAGGAAGGCTTACTCTTATCCGGTTGGTTTTGAGTGGGATTCCCAATTATTTTCGATTTTTTTGTTTAGAATTCTGGTATTAGTGAACCAAAATATTGAGAGCGATGAGAAATTTCTTGTAGGAAGGTGTCAATGAGGGGTGAGGGTCCCATTTGGTTAAGTGGGTGGTGGTGGTAAAGGCAGTGGAGCTGGGAGGATTAGAGATTGGGAGCTTGAGATTACATTAGCAGGCTCTTCTGGGAAAATGGTTATGGTGGTTCTTCGTGGAGCTTAATATTTTATGGTAAGAGCTATTTTGAGTAGGTTTGATCTGTCACCCTCTAAATGGATTCTAAGTGGTGATTCTAAGGGCCATAGTAGAAACATCTGGAGAACTATAACCTGGAGTTTCCCCTTCTTTAGTCTATGAATTGTTCCGTTCTGGAATACTTAAAGGTTTATTTTTGAGAGGATTGTTGGGTATGTGATTGCCTTCTATATTCGTTGCTTCTTTATTGCATCCAATGGCCTCGATACTTCCTTCCTCAAAATCTCTACTTTTTTATTTTCTTAGTCTTTAGTTGCCCTGTTTATGATAGAGAGACAACACAAGTGGCAGTTCTTCTTTCCCTCCTTCCTGACTGATACCCTTCTCTTTGGGTACACATGTATAACCAGCCCTGCAATAAGTTCAATACTTGGATTTTCTCTTTCCATTATTTTTCCACATTTTTTCTACCCCTTCTCTGCCCCAAGCTTCCTCTGTTTTCTCCTCTCTATGGAAGGTTAAAGTTTGAAAGGTGGTCAAACTTTTGTGTGGGGGGTTGTACTATGGTAGATTCTTTGTAGTTGATGGGAGGACTTTGACCATACGTTATGGAATCGCGAGTTTGTGCAATCCCTCTGGAATGATTGACAAGCTTGTTTATTTTATATTTGGCCCAGAGTTAGCTGGTTACTTTATGGTGGAGGAGGTGAATCTGAATTCTCCATTTTGAGAGAAGGGCAAAGTTTTGTGGCATGCTAGTTTCTTTGTCGTTTTGTGGTCATTTGGCTCGAGAAGAATAACGTGATCTTCAGATTTATAGAGGTAAGAGAAAATGTGTGAGGAAGTTTGAGGGGCTTTCAATAAAAGCTTGGTTTCGTCAAAAGTAAAAAAAATATGAAGTAAAACAAAATAAAAAAAAGAAAATAGGAGTATCTATCAGATAACCATTTTCACTTAATTTTGATTGGATATTGTCGATTGGATAGATTTCTTTGACAATCTAAAACTCTTTCTTGATGTGTTAAGTGTTATGTTCATAATATGCTTCCTTCACTATCTCCTCACTCTTAATATGTTGCAACTTATGTGACTGGCAGCTAATTTTGCAGATGCATTCCTGCTAGCTGAATCCAAGCTTGGAGTTCTGTAGCATTCATTCCGTTTACCTTTTTATGTGCAATAAAAGAATATATTTTGCTGGACAAAGCACTTGAAGCTTGTGAATGTACTTGAGGTTGGGATTGAAATTTCCATCACAACTGAAGTGTTTAATTTTATAATCTAGTGGTTCTAGCACTTCATTTTGCTCACTGCCAGTGATATGATTTCTTTTATTTCATTTCATTTACGATTTTAACCAATTTCGTTCCCTGAGTTAATGTCTAGCAAAATGATTAAACATAGTTGAAAATTAGAGGAGTTGCTGGAAGTAGTATTACCTGCAGGAAGCTTATCGGTAGTATGTAGTTGAAACTTGGTTGAAAGGTATAGTTATTTGAGGTTGTTTTTCACTTAACCTCCAGGAAGAGGAAGCTCAATAGTTAAGGTTTCCCTATCTGTTCAAACTGTGTACTTTCTCACTTTTGATCCCACTTTTAAATTCTTCCAACTCACTCAACTCTAGGATTTAAATACTTTTATTCAGGAAACATAGTGATCCAAACATAATAACTAAGTAGAGATTTAGTCATATATTTTCTTTTCTTATCAGCAAGCTAGTGGTTCTATTCCGCCTTCCCCATTCTTAAAATAATAATGGACATCTAGATGAAATGGGTTTGAGGCTTCAGGAGGTCACATCTTACTGGACGTCTAAAGCAATGTCACACACCTCGACCTTTTGCGCCACGACACATGGTACTCGGAGGCTGAGCCCATTTCCATTGATTGAGCTTCCTAACGAACCCCTCCGCGAAGCTCGGGCTCCTTTTACCATAGTAGGCTGAGCCCATTTCCATTGATCATGCAAGTTTAATTGGTTGATATTATGCTATTTATTATGAATATTATAATAAAAAAATAGATGTCCATTGCTTAGTGTTCCAAAGGCCATGCGTCACCATTCATGTTGTTCATGTATTTTATAGTAATTTATGCTTGGTGTCCATGTAAGTTCACATCCTACTTGCCACTTTGCCTATAAATAGTGGTCTTTGGTGGATCTTAAAATGATATACCAATTGATGAGAAATCCACTAAAATTTTCCATTGTCCAATTTTATAATTTTAGTTTTTATTTATTTATTATTATTATATAAAAATATTGTTATATTATATTTTTCCATATTCGTATTCCCGTTGTGCTTCTCAATTTCATAATACGTTATCAGCACGAGCTTCTGTCGTTTTCTCTACTAAAGATAGTTCCTAAAGGTATGTTGGTTTTTTCCTCTTCGTTATAATTAATAAATTAAATTCTATTTTGCATACTTATTACATATTAAATTTCTAATATAAATATAATATTTTGTGATAGTGTTTCCATGACAAACCTTACAAATTAGAATTTGCAGCCCTTGACATTAACGACAATAATTATTTGTCATGGGTGCTCGATGTCGAAATTCACCTAGATGCTATGAACTTGGGAGAAACAATTAAAGTAGATCAACCTGATGGGGTAAAACCTATAGGTTGTAAATGGATCTACAAGAGGAAAAAAGATGTTGATGGAAAGGTACAGACCTTTAAAGCTAGACTTGTGGCAAAGGGTTATATCCAGGTTGAGGGAGTGAATTATGAAGAAACTTTCTCACCTATTGTCATGTTAAATTCTATCAGGATTCTCTTGTCAATAGCCACACATTATGACTATGAAATATGGCAAATGGACGTTAAGACTGCCTTTTTGAATAGTAATCTTGAAGAGACCATCTACATGAATCAACCAGAAGGATTCATTGAACAAGATCAATAGCCAAATGTTTGCAAGCTTAATCAGTCCATTTATGGACTAAAACAAGCATCTCGATCTTTGAATATAATATTTGATGCAGCGATCAAATCTTATGGCTTTGGTCAGAATGTTGACGAGCCTTGTGTTTACAAGAAAATCATCAACAGCTCAGTAACTTTCCTCGTGCTGTATGTGGATGATATCCTACTCATTGGAAATGACGTAGGTTTTCTGACCGATGTAAAGAAATGGCTAGCCGCCCAATTCCAAATGAAAGATTTGAGAGAGGCACAGTTTGTTCTAGGGATCCAGATTATAAGGGATCGTAAGAATAAAAGGTTGGCCTTGTCTCAGGCATCGTCTATTGACAAGATTCTTGTCAGATATTCGATGCACAATTCCAATAAGGGTTTATTACCTTTCAGGCATGGAATTGTATTGTCTAAAGAACAATGTCCTAAGACTCCTCAAGAGGTTGAGGAAATGAGATGAATTCCCTATGCATTGCCTATTGGTAGCCTTATGTATGCAATGTTATGTACTAGACCTGACATTTGCTATGCAGTAGGGATTGTTAGTCGTTATCAATCCAATCCAGGATTAGATCAATAGACGGCGGTCAAAACGATCCTCAAGTATCTTCGAAGAATGAGGGACAATATGTTCGTGTATGGAGATAAGGATTTGATCCTTATAGAATACACAGACTCTGACTTTTAGACTGATCAGGATTCTCGAAAATCTACATCAGGGTCAGTGTTTACTCTAAATGGAGGAGTTGTAGTATGGCAAAGCACCAAGCAAGGATACATCACAGACTCCACTATGGTAGTTGAATACGTAGCTGCTTGTGAAGCTGCTAAGGAGGCTGTTTGGTTTAAGAAGTTTCTTACTGATTTGGAAGTTGTTCCAAATATGTCTTTGCCCATCACACTTTATTGTAATAACAGTAGTGTTGTGGAAAATTCTAAGGAACCTAGGAGTCACAGAAGAGGAAAGCACATAGAACAGAAATATCATTTGATTCGAGATATTGTGCATCGAGGTGACGTGATTGTCATGAAGATTGCTTCGGAGCACAACGTTCCTGAGCTGTTTACAAAGGCTCTCACGGTTAAAGTGTTCGAGGGTCATTTAGCAAGTTTGGATCTACAGGATATGTGGCATATTGTCTAGGGCAAGTGGGAGATGTTACTGGGGTATAGTGTATGCCCTAGTTTATTGTGATTTTGTACTTTATTTGTATTGTATATTAGGCTCCCTAAGCTTTAAGATAAGTGGGAGATTGTTGGGATTGATGTCCTAAATCTCTTGTAATCTCGTAGTTTGTAAACTTTGTATAAACATATTGTTGTTAATAAAATAAGTGTTATTTTATAAGCATATACTCAATTCAATAAACTAAGATCCGAGGTTATTTCATGTAATTTAAACAAGTATGTAGAGACATACAAGTGAATCTTATTTAAATAATAACCTAAACGGTCTGTAGTAGACGGATAAGACTGGGTACCTTATCCTAGTGATACTACAGATACGACCCGCTTTGTAGGTGTTACAAGTGTTGTAAAGTGCTCAAAATGATCTGATCCTGATCGTTCATGTGGAGACATGTGAACAGGGGTATCCTATATAGAGAGTTTGTATAAGATCGGACCACGAAATGATTATTCTCTTTATATAACGCCGTTAATAATAGAGACTTACATTCAACTAGGATGACCATAGGTGATATGACCTGAATCCTAAGTGAGTTGTGAACTCTTGCTCATGAAGGCGGTCATTTGATTTGTATGGGTGAGAGTGGCCAGATTGCCAACTCAACAAGCCTACCATTTTGAGGATTCGTCTAATTGGGATGCTGGGAACATAGCTACACAAGAAGAAATTCACTCTTTCCCCGATGTAGAGACAAGTAGATAAATTGCTCCCTTAAGGGCTTATTTCGGGGCTTGAACATAGTGGCTACACCCTCTTCTAGTCCGAGAGGGACTTGGTCATGGTTGGACAATGACTTATTGTTCATTAGAGGGATCAATGGTACTTAAGGAGTTAGATGAAATTACAAAGGAAGAACGGTAATTTCGACCCAACTGTACTTAAAAGTAATTTATGAAGGTTCATCGCACTATTGATTGGTTATATCCAATGGACACAGAAATTTATCTATAGTGCAAAGAGTACAACTATCAGTATTTAGTGGAGTGACTAACAGTTAACAAGTGTTGAGTAATTTAATTGAAGAGTTTAATCAATTATCTAAGTATTGTTGGAGCTTCAATCTACAGATCCATAAGGTCCCCTCTATAGCTCAACAAGGATTTAATTGGGAGTTAATTTTGGATTAATTTGAAGTGTTCAAATTAATTAAGAGAATTAATTATATATGACAATTAATTAAATTATTTATATATGTGATATAATTAATATAATGTATTTGTACATTATAATTTAAGGTAATATGAGAAGAATTTGAATATGATTTAAATACTAATTATATGAATGAGATTCATGTATCAATATGATTTATATTGAAAGGAATTAAATATTTGGATATGATCCAAATATCAATTATATGGATGAGATTCATATAAGTGAATTTAATATAAATGTGATTTATATTTAATGTCATTATTGTTGAGAGAAAATAAAATCTATAGGTTATGTTGTATTTGATGCAATATAAAATTATAGGCTATATGTTATATTTGATATAACATATAATAAAGTGTGTGTATATATATATATATATATATTAATTTAATGAAAATTAATTAAAGGGAAAGACTTACAACTCCCCTCCTCCCCCATTTTCTCTCAGTTAGTATACGTGGGTTGTGTGAAAAAAAGTGGATGATATTTTCATCTTCTTCCTAGAAAAACGTTGAGAGAAGAGTTATCTCTAAAAAAAACAAAAACAGAGAATAAAAGTTCTTCTCTTCCCTCTCTTCCTCTCCATCTCCTTCCCTCTTCCAAGGATTCAAACAAAACCAACAACTCTTGCTTGATTCCTTTATCCCAAGAGAAAACAAAGGGTTCTCAAGTGGTGGTGTCCCTTTTGAAGAAGGAGACCCGTGTAGAGAAGGTGATCCATTCATGTTTTGTTCGAGGGAGTTCTTGAAGAAAGGGTTCTTCATAGGTAAAGGTTTCTAAAACCCCAAGTATTTTTTTAAAGCATGCTATAATTATGTAAATGCATATCTTGTTCTTGTTTTACTGTAAAACTTATATTCAATGAAAAATGGAAATTGGGACGATCTTACTTCCTTTCAAAGGATCTTTTTGGAAAATTTCCTTTAGGAAGGAATTGAGGAGCTCGGGGAGGGGTGATGCGTTAGTGAGGGCTGCCATGCATTAATGATAGTTTTTCATGTTGGGGATGATGCCCTAAACTCTCATGTCCTGTAGTTTGTAAACACAGTTTTGTACAAACGCTTCTGATGTATAATATATGATATTTTCTTCACTATTTGTCTTTGAATATTGGATGTTTTATTTACTTTACCACAAACCAATAAACTAAAATTCCTGGTTGTCATTATATAACTTAAGCATGTATGTAGTGACATGCAAGTGGATTATGTCTTAAGTGATAACTAAAATGGTCTATAGTATATGGATATAGGAGGGAAACCTTATCCTGGTAATGCTATGGATGCAACCCGCTTTATAGAATAGTTACAAGTGTTGTGACTTGCTACAGATGGTCTGATCTTGATCATTCGTGTGGGGATATGCGAGCGGAGGCGTTCTATACAAACTAAGACCTGACCATGAAGTGTTAACGTCTCGTTATATAACGCCGTTCATGATAGAGAATTCACTTCACTAAGATGACCATAGGTAACATGACCTCAATCCTGAGTGAGTTGGGAACTCCAGCTTTTGAGGGTGATCCTTTGATTTGCATGGGTGCGAGTGGCCTGATCACGACTCAAACCTACACTTTAGAGATTCGTCTGATTTGGGAGTTGGGAACTCAGCTACACAAGATACCGAGAATATCAAGGGTTTCAAGTGGTGGTGTCATCTTCAATTCTTCTGTTCGTATGGAGATCGTTCGTGAGTAGACGACTGGGTGTTCGTGAGCGATAGCTTAGAAGTTCCAACGAGAGTGAGAGGAGCTGTCCCTTGGAGAGAGCGAGATTTTTCGTGAAGAAAAGTTCTTCAACTCGTTCGTATCTCTTCTCTGTGTTGTTTATTGTTTTAAGCATGCCAATAATTTTGTAGTATGATGCATATCTGTTTGTTTGAATGTAAATGTGGTAATTCTGTCACAATGTCATTGGAAAGATCCGCTTCTGCTTAGAGGTACTCTTGTATAAGAGTTCCTTCAATTGGTATCAGAGCCAGGTTTCTAATATTCCAAATTCATTGATGCAAAGAATTGCATTTACATTCTCGGGGGGTAAAAGCTTGTCTACTCTCTATTTAAGCATTAAATCGTTTGTGGATGTGTGGATTAATAGAGTTTCTGGGATGAAGTCTCTGGATTGTTTAAATTCTTTTACATTTCAAGTTAATTGTAAGGGCCCCTGTGTTTTTGGGCATATTAACTGCTATCGAATATGTAATTTCAAGAGATTGAGTCAATGAGTCGTTCGTGAAGAAGCTTCGTAGCAAGGGTTGCTGTTCTTTGAGGATGAAGACGATCAAGCGTTGGTCAGGTCGTGTAAACGATGGGTAGACGATTTTTGAGTATCAGATACTCAAGAGCTGGTTTACGCGCGCGTACTAGATGATCGTGTAGCTCAGCAAGCTTCATCGCTTCGTTACTGATTACACGATCGCGGAGTAAATCGTTTACCTTATCACGTGTTAAGTGATCGTCTAGACGATCGAGCTTCACAGCTTTGTTGTCGCCTAAATGATCGTGTAGCAATCGCGTGTTTTAGTCTTGTGTGCTACATGATCATTTACCCGGACGCGTTTACTACACGATGGGGAGCTTTGCCCAGTGGTTCAAGACCCGATTCGTCTGTGAACCGGTTTGCTCGATGGAAAAATGTAATAGATAGAGTTTTTTCTTTTCGGTTTTGAGGTGGTTCATCCCGGTCCATTAATCTATGATAATATACATATGATGTATGTTTTATTTATATGTCATATGGTATGCCACATAGAAAAATCTCACCTTAGATTATGCACTGGTCATGCATCATCTCTTTATTATAAATGTTATGATTTAGAGAAGCATGATTTAAATTATGCAAGAGCATGCTCATGCATCACATAATATAAGAGTTATATTTATGCATGCATAAAGCATTGGCATGTATCATCTTTATATTATAAGTATTATTGTATAAGGGTGTATGGAAAGCATGTGTGCTTGGTTCGTTACTTGTATGTAAAAGTTATGTATAGTAATGACTGGACATTACATGAAGCATGACACATAGATTAAATTTATAAGAGTTATAAATAACTCATTGTGTGGCAATGTATGGTTTTAGTTGTTTCTTTTATAATGGTTATAAGGAATTTAGAACTAAATCCAATAAGGAAGACATGCGTGCCATCTTAGGTTTAAATCATGGTTTTAAAAAGGTTTTAAAACTTGGTTAAGATAAACTTAAGATCACGGTTCTAATATGATTAGCTACCTTAGGCTTTAATCTTTTAATCAGTTTAATAGGATTAAATTGACTAATAAAAGGTTAAAGTGTAGCAAATCTATCTATAAGGGACCTTTCGTCAAAGGCGGGTTCTACCTAGGCTGGGGTATTTAAGGCGATGGAAACAAACCACCCCTACTTGGGAATCTACCTGGAAAGGTGAATTAGATAGATTTAATGCATGCATGCAAGGTTAAGGATAGTCCATTAAAGAGTTTAACGTGACTATTTGAACTTGCTTTCAAAGACAAAAGTTGTTTTTGAGTAGATTAAAAATGACTTAGACTAAAATCAGTAGTCGAATTGTCTAGGTTAATGAACTCCTAGGTAGAACATTCAGTGGGAGATACTTGGGGCATCTGATGCTTCATTTAAACCTCTCGCATTTCTCCCTTATTGTCCACACTGTGAGATCTATCCTCGACCTCGTGGCACCCTGGGAGTGTCCCCCTAAAGGATGTTGTTTGGGTAGGTCAATATCAAGGTGGATGAAGAGAATGTTCATAGTAAGTGGGAGCGGAAGTGCGACAGCATATCCCACGGTCTCTCTCGTTAAGTTGAATAAAGTTTCTATGCATCGCCTCGAGACACCCTGGGAGTGTTCCCCCTATAGAATTGCAACTTTGCGCGTTTCTTTATTTGATATCCTATATGGGATAATGTTACTTAGTCTCTTGTCCTAACTGATAACTTGTAGAAATACAAGTTATTTATGCTGTTTTATTTAGATATTGCGGCAAAAAGAAAGGAAAGTTACGTTGATAGTATAAAAATTGGCTAAGAAATATGAAAATTATGAAATGTCGTAAACACACCCACTAACACCATTGCGATGGTGAATAGAATGTTTTAGTCACTGTTTTGTAGAAAATAGGTCACCGCATGCGTTCATGGCTCGAAGACAAAATAAACAACGCATCTACGTCACATGCGCTCATCATTCAAGAACGAAGAGATGATCAACGCAATGACGGCGCCTGCGACAATCGATTAAGAGCTTTAGCGATCAACACATTTCAACCGCATGCGGTAATAAAAAACAACACCGCATGCGGCAATAGATCGAAGATGTGAAGAGCAACGCATTCGCGGACGATTCTGCCAAGTGTACAGCTTTTAGTTGTGCATTTCTGACGGATTGATTACGTAACAAAAAGGAATTTTCTATTCCGCCATTTCAGGAACTACCATAACTAGACAGTGAGGACCACAAATTCAAAGAGCCAAAGTCACCTATAAATAGCTTCTTTAAATTCTCTGAAAGATATACTGGTACATAGAGATATACATGATATATACTGGTACATACTGATACTGAGAGAGAGGCTGGTCTGAAGTGACTTTACAGAGTAAATCCGGGTGAGTCTCCGAGCAGAGAATTCTTCCAATTCCCAAAGCTGAAGCTCTATGCAAAGGTCAATTCTACCGGGAAAGCAAGCCTGAGAGGGAAGCTTTCCTCTCCACCACTTCCATATGTCGACAAGCGCAAATCTCCGATCGGGATCTGTTTCAAGACGTTGACACTCTTTTCGTATTTGTTTCTATTCTCTAATTCATCTTTTGTATTCATCTTCTTTAGTCCCTCATTCACAAACATGTATCAAATGCTTAATTTTAGAATTAAATGTTATCATCGTCACCATTATCATCTTTCTGTCTCTTTCCATACGTTTATCATCCATTTTCTCCATGATGTGTTCTTAATCCCCGGGTTAAAAAGCGAGAATTAAGTAAGTGAATTAATCTGTGTCAAGAAATCAATTAAGTTTAGCTAAAGCATGCTTGACGACATCTTCACCTTTGAGAGTAGAAGTGAAGATGTTATTCCGCCTATCGAGAGAAGGTTGGAAGAATGCGTTAACTAAAGCAAGAAGTATTTCCAGAGATGGAAACAACCTTGCGTTCATCACATTCATCTCTGTTTCACTATAGACATATGGGAACGCAACCGATCACCGAGAGGTGTAAGCTAAGGGAAAGCGAAACCTTGGTTGCGTCCTTAACACGATTGTCGAACTTGCAATGTTTTTACTTTTTACTCTTTCTCTTTCTGCCTCATTCATAAGACTTTCCATCGCATTCATCGACACTTTTGTACAACTTCACAGTCAGTCCTCGACCTCAATATCATGTATCTTGTATCATGTATCATAGTAGTTTAGGACTTTACTTTATCAACGCATATTTACTTTACAACGCATTTTTACTTCATCACAATTTATATTTCTGTACAAACCAACATTCTTTATTCATTATTAAAACCAACTGCATGTATCATATAAGTATCACATTAATGACAAAAATCCCCATGTTCGACCTCAGATCATTCTGAGAAACTTGTGTTGAAATTATACTTGGTTTCAGCGCAAGAAAACTTGTGACACACACTACTTCATCGCATACTACGAGCATATCACTATCAACGCATACTCTCGAACGTAGTATCGCAAAAATTATCTTTATCGCAGAACACTTAAGTGCATTTAGAGCATCATTCATTCATTCATCAGCGCAATAGATAGACAACATTCCATTCGTATCCTTACAAGTTTATGGCAACATGAGCTTGTTCATTCATATTCATCATTGTCTATCTCCATAAAGATAAAGAAATATAAATTTTAGTCATCACTAACCTGCTTCTTCCCTACGGTGGGCGCATTAGGGTGGGGTAGAAAACTAGGGGTTACAGTTATGCGGAATTGTTAAGAGTTAACAGTTCTGGACCAAACAAGGTTCAATTCTAAGAGTTGGCTCTACCTAATGGTTGAGAATGTCTCATCCCAGTGAAGGGGCATCTGATCACCCCACCGGTGACGTTTGTCCTGCCTCGTTGGGGCATCATTACAAATTATTAGTCTTATCACTTAGGGTACTTGGTAACTGTTTTGCTGAAACTAATTGGTTAAAATGTGGTTTAGCAAAGACTTATAAAAGTTTGTTCCTTTTTTAGCAACATTTTTCAAAATGGCTACAACCATAATAGCTTGGCTAAGCACTGAAAAACTGACTGGCGACAATTATTCTAGTTGGAAACATATGCTTACGACAATACTAATCATCGAGGATCTGATGTTCGTCTTTATGGAGGAGTGTCCTATTCCAGCTCCAAACGCCGCTCGAAATGTTCGAGAGGTGTACAAGCGATGGATATGGGCGAACAAGAAGGTCCGAGCCTATATCTTGGCCATTTTTAGTGACGTGTTGGCCAAGAAGCATAAGCCCATGGTCTCAACGCGTGAGATCATGGAGCCCCTATGGGGGATGTTCGGACAACTGCCTGGACAACTTAAGTACGAGGCTCTTAAATACATCTTCAACTCCAAAATAGAGGAAGGCACCTCTATTCGTGAACACGTGCCTAATATGATGGTCCACTTGAATGTGCCAGAGATGAATGGGTCTAGAATCGACGAGGGCAATTAGGTGAGCATAATCTTACATTTATTGCCGGAAAGCCTCCTCCACTTTGTTAGCAATGCGATTCTTAACAAAGTGGAATATACCCTTACAACTCTCCTCAATGAGTTGCAGACCTATCAATCCTTACTGAAAAGTAAGGAGAAGAGGGGAGGTGAGGCAAATGTTGCTTCATCTTTAAAGACGTTCCTATTGGGTTTTATGTCCTAAAACTCATGGTTTCTAAACAATAGAACTTATTCTGAAAATTCAATAAGTTGTTATTGAATATATTTTTTTTCCCGAAATTCAATAAACCTAAAGTCCTTTGTTTATTACATGAGTACTTGAACTTTATGTGGAGACATACAAGTGAATCAGGTTCGAGTAAATAGTCAAAATGATCTATAGTATATGAATAAGGCTGGATGCCTTATTCTGATAACACTATTGGCTGTGGCCTACTCTGTAGTTGTTACAAAGAGTTGTAAATTGCTACAAACGATGTGATCCTAATTCGTTCGTGTTGGGACATGAGAAGTGGGGGCGTCTTGTGCAAATGAGTTTTGTACAAGATCGGACCACAAAACTAGTCACTCTTACTTTATAACGTTGTTTACTGTTTAAGACTGACTATTTCAAAGCAATGACCTAGGTAACTTGACCTTAATCATCAGCTAACTATGAACTCCTATTTGTTCGGGATTATCCTTTGATCTACAAATGGTGAGAGTAAACCAACGTCTCTGCTCAATAAGCCTCCCATTTTGGGGATAAGACTAGATGAATAGTTGGGGACATAGGGTGCAAGACGGAATTCACTCCTTTCCGATTAGGGTTAATAGAGAGGTTGTTCCCTTTAAGTGCTGATTCTGGGTCTTGAACAAGAGGCCTTACCCTCTCATTGGTCCGAGAGGGATTCGATTTATTGATTGGATCAAAAATCAATTGTTCATTAGGGGATCAATGGGACTTAAGGAACAAGAGGTAATTTCGGGGGTAAAACAGAGATTCGACCCAACCGTTATTACGAACAACCTGTGAAGGGTTAACTTACTAATCATGGTTATATCGAGTGGACATAATATATCTACAATGAGGGGAGTTCAACTATGGGCTTTAGTGGAATCACCCATTAGTAACGAATGGGGGTTAGTTCGGTCTAATGAGTTTAGCCAATTAATCTTGGATTGTTGGAGCCCATGATCTGTAGGTCCGCGAGGTTCCTCTACTAGCTCGTAAATGGATTAGCTCTAGAGTAGCGTGATAAGTTAATTTGAAATATTCAAATTAGAATAAATGAAATTGGAGAAATAATATTTAAATATGATTTAAATATTTGAAGATGGAATTGTGTAAAAATTAGTTTAATATTTGATATTAAATTAATTAGAATTTTTAAAATTTTTAAAATAATTATTTATTAATTTTATTAAGAAATTAATTTATGAAATTAATGTCGTAAAATTAAAAATATTTTCAATTTTATTAAGTAAAATGATTTATGAAATCAATTTTGAGAAATTGAAAAATAAGAAAATACACAAAATGGAAAATTAGTTTTTTCCATTGTCTTCATCAAGTAGCTCACTAACAACCCACTTCTTAAGTCTTCATTAACTCCAAGCATGAGCTGCATCTCATGCAGTTAATCTTTTTGCATGAGCGTTTACAATATATTGAAGAGATTGGAGTGATTTTGAGGCAATGCAACCTTAAGATTTTCTCTGAAAAATTTGGGTGAAGAAGCTGTTTTTCTGCTGGGTTGCTACTGTGAGTTTGTCTGCTCTTCCCTTAATTCAGCTTGATTCTGAGTCCCACAACTCAATCTAGAGCACTAAGAAGATAGTAGGGAAGATCTTGGGGAAGTTCTACAAAGGTATGTCACGAAACCCATTTTTTTCTACTTAAGCATGCTTTCATTTCTGCCAAAATTAATGAATTAGAGTGCTTATGGATCCTGGTCACTTCCGCTACGTGATGGTATTTTCCAATAGTTCCATTGAGGTTCGACCTCAAGGATGAAGTCTGCACCTTCTACTTTTAACTCTGGAAAGAGGAAGAAGAATAAGGGTGGTAAGGGAAAAGGGAAGGCACTTGCTAACCCGCCACCTGTTGCCTAGAGGAATAGGTGTCCGGTGCCAGTTGCCAAGGGAAAATGTTTCCACTGCAACCAAGACGGACACTAGAAGAGGAATTGTCCTCGCTATCTGAAGGAAAGGAAGGTAGCCAAGGCTAAGGCCAAGGCGAACAAACGTAAATATGATTTACTTGTACTAGAAACTTGTTTAATGGAGAATGATGATTCTGTTGGGATAATTGATTCGGGCGCCACTAATCACATTTGTTCTTCTTTTTAGGGGATTAGATCCTGGCAGCAACTAGAGGCTGGTGAGATGACGATGCGAGTAGGCACCAGACACGTCATCTCAGCTGTGGAAGTGGGAGGAATCTAGTTATCTTTACAAAATTTATTTCTTGTTTTAAAAGATATATTTGTAGTTCCTAAGTTGAAAAGGAACTTGATTTCTGTAAAGTGTCTGTTACAATGTAATATACTATTTCGTTTAGTGTAGAATAAAGTGTTATTCATAAAGATGGAGTTGAGATTGGTATGCTCGGGGTGAGAATCCAAGAATGATGGGTTCTATCTATTTTGGTTAAGAGGGTATTTGTAAGTTTGGAGGAGGAAGACGGTCGAAGAAGATGACTATCGCATAACAAGCTTTTCGATCATGTAGACTATCGCATAGCCAATTAGGCTTCCTATCGCATAGACAAAGAGCCTATCGTATATGCTCTCTGTTTGTCGTGTAGACTATCGCATAGCCTATACCTTGCATTTTCGTAGTTATTTTCTTTCTTATCAATCTTAGGAGAAAATGAAAAAAAAAAAAAAAAAAACTCTTTTTCATTTTATTCCAATTACCATAAAATTGCATAACTACCTACTAAGGTAGTTTTTGAGAAAAAGAGATTATTATTCAAAATAATAAATAATATAAATAAATATGATAACCAACTTATCATGTTATATTTATAACCTATAGTTTTAATATTGCATCGCATACAATATAAACTATAGTTCTTTTTCTCTATTTTATGGAATTTAATATAAATTAACAACTATTTGAATCTCATTCAATATATATTCCTCCAATTAATATATCAAATATATTATATCAATTATATCATCTATAATTGAATTAATTTAATTATATCACTTATTAATTTGAACAATTCAAATTAACCTAAAAACTGATTCTCAACAAAATCTTTTTGAGCTAACAAGGGGACCTTATGAACCTGTAGCTTGAAGCTCCAACAGTATGTGAATAATTAATTAAACTCTTTAATTATATTATCTACCATCCGTTAACTGTTGGACACTCCAGTAAAGACCGATAATTTCACTCTTCGCAGTACATATATATTTATGTGTCTATTTGATATAATCAATCAACAGTACGATGACCCTTTACAGATAGGCCAAAATGTTGTTTTGACCCTGTTGTTACATCTAATTTCTTAAGTACCACTGATTTCTCTAGTCAACAATAAGTCATAGTCCCACTATGACTATGTTCTCTTGGGCTAGGAGAGGGTGTGGCCACTATGTCCAAGACCCGGAATCAACTCTTAAGGGAGCGATTTATCTACTTACCCCTGGATTGGGGAATGAGTGAATTTCGTCTTATGTAGCTGAGTTCCCAACTCCCCAATCAGACGAATCCTTAAAATGGTAGGCTTGTTGAGTTGGCAATCTGGCCACTCTCACCCATACAAATTAAAGGACCACCTTCATGAGCAGGAGTTCACAACCCACTCAAGATTCAAGTCATGTCACCCATGATCATCCTAGTGAAATGTAAATCTTTATTCTTAACGGTGTTATATAAAGAGACTAATCATTTCGTGGTCTGATCTTATACAAACTCTTTGTATAGGATACCCCTGCTCACATGTCTCCACATGAATGATCAGGATCAGATCATTTGTAGCACTTTACAACATTTATAACACCTACAAAGCGGGTCGTATCCGTAGTGTCACCAAGAGGTACCTAACCTTATCCATCTACTACAAACCATTTAGATTATCATTTAAACAAGATCTACTTATATATCTCTACATACTTGTTTAAATTTACATAAAATAACCTCAGATCTTAGTTTATTGGATTGAGTATATGCTTATAAAATAACACTTATTTTATTGATAATGATATGTTTATATAGAGTTTACAAAGATGATATTACAAGGAGATTTAGGACACCATTCCCAACAATTTTAACATCTTATGTTCTATAATGGGATATGGAAGAGGTTGTCACAGTTCATGAGAAACCAACTTCATTTATGTCAGATAGAGACCTTCATTTCACATCTACTTTTTGGAAGACATTATCACATCTCATGAGAAAGCGTAAGGTACTCAGCTAGAGTTTAGTACAGTTTTTCACTTACAGATTAATGGTCAGATTGAGCGTTTGAACCAAACTCTAGAGGATATGTTACATGTTTGCACATTGGTTTTGAAGCAAGTCAGGGTTCCCCTTGTATCTTATGAAGTTTACGTGTAATAATAGATATTAGGATACAATAGACATGACACCATTGAAAGCTCGTTAAGGAAATAGTTTTAGATACCCTATTTATTGATATGAAGTTAGGGAACAAAAATTGTTGGGACCTAAGTTAGTGAGAACTACTAGGTGAGGCTATTAAGAAAAGTAAAGCAAGAATGCAAACAACATAGAGCAAACAAAAAGGTTACGGTGATTCTATATGACGAGATTTAGAATTTGAGGTAGTTAGGTGATACAGTGATCTTGAAATGGCATATATGAAAGTATTATGAGGTTTGGGAAGTAAGAGAAACTAAGTTCAAAATTTATTGGACTATTTGAGATCCAAAGTGAATTGGCCATGTAGCCCTAGGCAAAGTGAATGTGGTGGTAGAAGACAAAAGTAGTTGCACGCAGCCCTAAGCAAGCCATATAAGCCTCCATCTTCTTACTTGGACCCTCCCTCTCCAATCTCACATTTTTCTTCTTCTCTTCTCCCACTCTTATCTCCATAGTTTCGCTGACAGTCTTTTCCATGCAGTTGCATTGATTGTTGGCCACTACTTAAGTCTGTCGTTGATGTTGATGACTCACCGTCGGTAGTTGCACATTTTTTTTCTTACTCTATCTTCTTTCCATCAATATCTCTCTCTCATCTAATTTCGTCGATAGCTAAACATTGCCACACCACTACCTCTAACCAAATTTTTGGGTTGTATTGTGCGCTATTGCCATCAGCTATTGTACCGCCGTGAGCTGTTCTTTGAAGATCTTGATTATTCATGGAATCTTGATTGCCCTAGGTAGAACATTTAGTGGAAGGTACTTGGGGTTTATGATACTTCACTTAAACCTTTTCACGTTTCTCCCTTTGTGTTCACATCGTGAGATCTATCCTTGGCCTCGAGGCACCCTGGGAGTGTCCCCCTAAAGGATGGTGTTTGGGTAGGTCAATACCAAGGTGAATGGAGAGAACGTTCATAGTAAATGAGAGCATGACGTGTGACAACATATCCCACGGTCTCTCTCGTTAGGTTGGATAACGTTTCTGTGCATCGCCTCGAGGCAACCTGGGAGTGTCCCCTTAAAGGATGGCAGTTTTGCATGACTCTTTATCTGATCTCATGTATAGTATAAGGTTGCTTTAGTCTCTTGTCCTAATTTGCTTTTTCCCTAGGTGGGTGCATTAGGGCAGGACTCTAGAGTAAAAAATGAGGGATTACACTTTCGTGAAATTGTCAAAGGTTAACAGTTCTGGACCGAAAAATGGTGACTGTTAGAGTCAGTTACAGGAGTTGTTTCTGTCTAATGGTTGAGAATATCTCATCCCAGTGAAGGGGCACTTGATCACCCCACCAGTGACTTTTGTCCTGCCTCGCTGGGGCATCATTGTGAAATAGATATCTTTTCACTTAGGGTACATGGAAACTATTTGCTAAAACTAAAATTGGTGTTAAAAGTGGTAATGCATAGACTCATTAAGTTTGTTCATGTTTTTTAGCAATGTAAAAATGGCTATAGAAACATTAGCTCTTTTAAGTGCAAATAAGTTGACTAGTGAGAATTACGCTAGTTGGAAACACATGATCACTACTATTTTGATCATTAATGATCTAAGGTTCATCCTTATGGAGAAGTGTCCTCCTATTCCGACTCAGAACGCCACTCGAAATATTTGGGAGACTTATGAGAGATGAACACGGGCAAATGAAAAGGCCCGAGCTTACATCTTGGCCAGTCTAAACGATGTTTTGGCCAAGAAGCATGAGCCTATGGTCTCAACACGTGAGATCATGGAGTCCATGTGGGGAATGCTTGGACAATCGTCTGGACAGCTCAAGCACGAAGCTCTGAAATGCATCTTCAACTCCAAAATGGATGAGGGTATATTTATTCATGAACATGTCTGAACATGATGGTCCACTTCAATGTGGCGGAGATGAATGGGTCACGCATTGTAACGCAAAAACTATACAATGATGCACGCAAGGTACAAATCCATGTGATACTACTTCTAGATATGTGTTAATTAACAATGTTCTTGTAGTATGCTGTGCATTGTCACAAGTTTCCTTGCGTTGAAACCAAGTATAATTTCACTGCAAGTTTCTCGGTGTGATCCGAGGTCGAACACAGGGACTGTTTGAGGTTATTGCGTTATGTTTGTGATACATGCGGCTAGGGGTTTTCAATTAATAAAAGTTATTGTATACAAGAATATAAACATGTGATAAAGTAAAGTAAAGCGGTAAAAATGCGATAATAACATAAATTGCGTTAAAGTAAATTGTGTTAAAGTAAATCTAAGCTAAGATGATACAAGATACAGGATTTATGATACAAGATACTGAGGTCAAGGCTGGCTGTGAAGATTATGCAGAGATCGTGTAATACGGTGACAAGTCTTATGTATGAAGCAGAAACAGAAAAGATAATTAATACAAACATCACAATTGCGTTAAAGACATAAATACGGTTCCGCTTTTCCCTTGGCATACACCTCTCGGTGATCGACCGTGCTCCCACATCTCTGTGGTGAAACAGGAACGAATGTAATGAACGCAAGGTTGCTTCCATCTCCTGAAATACTACTCGCTTTAGTTAATGCATTCTTCTAACCTTCTCTTGACATATCAGAATGGAATCTTCACTTCTGCTCTCACAGGTGAAGATGCCGTCTAACATGCTTTAGCTAAACGTTCTTATTTCTTTAGGACAGAGTAAGTTATTTGTTTAATTCATATTAATTACCAAGGGATTAAGAAGACTTTATGAAGAAAGCGATAAACGGTGGAATGGAAATAGACAGAGAAGAGGATATGAAATCGATCGAGACATTCAATATTCAGCGTTTGATACATGATTTGTGAATGAAGAGATTAAGAAGATGAAATATAGTGATGAATAGAGTTAGAAACAAATACAAATAAACGCCAACGTCTTAGCGTCGATTTGGATGGAAATTTTCTTGCCAATGTGGATGGATCGTGCGGACGGATGAGCTTCCCTCTCAGGCTTGCTCAACCGGTAGCAGGGATCTGAGTATAGAGCTTCACGGCAGGGATCTGGAAGAATAGTACTGAGACTCACCTCTCAGCCTTGTCTCTTTTCTTCTCGGATTTCTTTCGATCAGTACTAAGCTCAGCCTCTCTCTCAATAATTCAGTAGCAATTAGCCCTCGTATCAATTATACCCGTAACAAGTATATTTTCTCTGAATTCTATGGGGGTATTTATGGGTGAAAAGCTTTGACTCTTGGCTGGTGGATCCCTCTTCTTGTTATGAAAATTCCAAAGATGGAGGAATAAATATTCTTTTTGTTATGCAATCAGACCATCAAATCTGCATAATGGTTAATTGTACACGTGTCGCAATCCTCTGCCTTTCCATTACTTAGCCGCATCTTTCGATCCGTTGTTCGCATGCGGTGTTGTTTTTATTACCGCATGTGGTTGAAACTCAGCTCAGGATCGACTGTCGCATTGCATCGTCATTGCCTTAATCGTCTCTTCATTGTTGATTGATGGGCGCAATGTGACAAAGATGCGTTATTCAGTTTCTCATTGAGCCTTGATCGCAAGCGGTGAATTAGTTTCCTGCAAAACAGAGTAAAAATATCCTCTTCTACCATCTTGACAATGTTAGTGGGTGTAATTGCGTTAATTCATAATTATTGTATTTCTGAGCTAATTTTCATACAATCAATGCATATTCCTTCTCTTTTGGCCGCAATATCTAGATAAGGCAGCATAAATAACTTGTATTTCTACAAGTTATCACACCCCCAAATTTAGATATATGCTTGTCCTCAAGCATATCTTCTACTAAGACAATAATGCTAAATTCCTCTCCTATATTTTTGCGTTGATTGGCTGCTCCGAATGTTACACTCAGGCACATTTCTTAACAACGCAATTTCCTTCTATCCTTGCTAATTCTGAACAAAGCCCTAGTTTATTCTTCTATATAACAAAATTCTACTCAAAGATGCTATTCTAGTTTTGAAAACAGAATGTTTATCTCTTCTTTGTCAAAACAACTTGATATGTCTATATGCGGTGGTCAAACTTTGCGTTATTTAACAGAGACTGTTGGTCATGGTTACACTCTTCGTTTTGGTTTGTTCCCACGGGTGTCATGCGAACATCCAACTACGGTTGTGTGCCAATTTCAACTTTAACTCATGATATTCAGAGGAGTTGTCTCTTATACTATTTTATTTCCTCTTTTATTGCGTTGTTCTTGGAAACCCACTTTCGTTTTGAGTTGCTCCTACGGGTGTCAAACGAACATCCAACTACGAGCAGACTCCTTTCACAACTAAACTCTTATCAAGTTGGGAACATTTTTGAGGTTTTCCCTTACACTGACATTGGGGTTTGGCATAAAAAATATATATTTTTTTTCAAACGAAAAATGAACACATTTTCTTAATCATCGCGTATTCTTGATCTTATCTGCTCAGACCTTCCCCACCCCCAAATTTAAAGATAAGCAAGGTCCTCATTGCGTTGTTTGGATAGACTAGACAAACACTTAGAATAAAAATTTCAAAAAGAAGGTTTCAGCAGAACTTTGAAAGATAAAGGGTAAAGTACTGCTAAACTAAGAATTAACTAAGTGTTGGTCAGAATTTACAAAGTACGGGAAATGTTTCTAAGTTGGTCAGAATTTACAAAGTACGGGAAATGTTTCTAAGTATAAACATATATTACATCATGGCAACGCAATGAATAATGCAACAATAAGAGATCAGAACATCGCAAATATTGACAAAGGATGATAAAGAAAAAGGCATAGGTAAAAAAGAGTGAATATGTACTCAATTCTATTGAATATTAACAAAGTATACAAAGATTTAAAAATTAATGCAATACAAAAAGTTTTGCCTATACAAAGAATCAAAGAATTTCATTAACTTTTTAAAATTGATTCAGATGGGTGCATGCTAAAATTTGACACCATGCTTCTAATAATGCAAATACATCTTTGCTGAGGACGGGAAACAACGCATGCACCCCCGCAACACACCCCTTAACTAACACATTTCTGGAGGATACCTCAACATAATGTATTTGGCTAAGGACGGGCAAAGGACATATACGCGTGCAACACACCCCTTGGTTTCAATGCATTTGAGTTGGATGAACGCAAAGCGTGTCTCATTGGTTCAAGATGCGTCCATTATCGCCTTGCATACTTGTTGTTAATTGTTTCATTTTATTTATTTATTTTTATTTTTTTTCATCAACACAAGTTGTTAAGACTTGCGGCAATAATTTTCTCCTTATTTCTCAATCATTCACTAATTAAGGACCAACGCATTAACTACAGAAAAGTTAAAAGAATTAATGACGGTATAAAAATAAATGCAAAGGAAATAAATGAAGAGTTAAATTCATAAAGTCAAAATATGAATTAAATGAAAAAGTAAAGACACAATTCAGGAATTCAATAAGACAGAAATTAAAGAAAGCATTAAACATAGTTGTGAGATATGGATCGGAAGATGCGTTTCTTCGAATGGGCGCAATCCACATCCCTGCAGGCGGTCTGGCTTGCCTGCCCAATGTCCTAGGGACATTGTTCCTTTCCATTGGATCCTGGGGCTTCTGAGTTGCTGGGCAACGTTCCTGGTGCTCTATTTCTCAGCTCAGATGCCAGCTGGCCCACTTGGATCTCCAAGTTTCGAATTGAAGACGCCTGCGCTTGCATTACTGCGTCATTTTTGTCCATGTATTGTTTCAGTAGGGTCTTCAATGAGCTTCCAGAGGTGTTTGATGATGAAGGTTGCTGGTTATGCAATTTCCTTGGTTGCCCCTGGTTCGAGTTATGGTGAAAAGGAGGATTTCCTCGACTACCACTTTGATGGCTGATTGGCCCCCCTTGGTTAGGATTGCCTCCCCACCCGAAGTTAGGATGGCTCTTCCAGCCAGGATTGTAAGTGTTGCTGAAGGGGTTGTTTTGGATGGCGCATACTTGCGGGAGATTTGATGGGCACATTTATGCTACATGAGCCCCTCCATAATTAATGCAACTTATTGCGGCCACTTGAGCCGGTAGAGCGGGTTGCACTGATTGTTGGGAAATGGCTCCTTGATTGATTGCCATCGATTGAAGGATTGAGGTCACCACGGCCATCTGAGCAACCAACGTGGTCATTGTCTCTACAGGGACAATGGCAGTTTCATTCTTTCTTATTTCAGCGCCTCGGCCTCCATAGCCATCATCAATCCAATCATCCATGTTCTGCGATATGCGATCAAGTATAACTTTAGCCTCAGTATACGTTTTGTCCATAAAACCTCCTGCTACGGAGGCATCAACAACAGCCTGCGTCGAGGAGGCACCGGGCATGTTATCTTAGCTATAGCAGTGGGAGGTCTCAAATTGACTTTACATAAGAAATTTATCATTTTGAATGATGTGTATGTTGTTCCCGAGTTAAAGCGGAACTTAATTTCTATAAAGTGTTTGATTGAATGTAAATACACTCTCAACGTTTCGGTGAATAAAGTGTTTATTCTAAAAGATGGTGTTGAGATTTGTTCAGCAAAACTAGAAAACAATTTGTATGTGCTAAGGCCATTAGCAATAAATTCACTCCATAACATAGAGACGTTTAAAACTGTTGTAACTCAAAATAAACAACTTAAGGTTTCTCCAAAAGAAAATGCCTAACTTTGGCACCTTTGATTGAGGCACATCAATCTCAATGGTATTGAGAGGTTGGTGAGGAATGGACTTCTAAGTGAGTTAGAGGAAAATTCTTTACTTGTGTGTGAGTCATGCCTTAAAGGCAAGATGACTAAAAGTCATTTTACTGGAAAAGGTTATCGAGCCAAAGAGCCTCTAGAGTTGGTGCAATCAAATCTTTGTAGTTCGATGAATGTGCAAGCCAAGGAAGGCTATGAGTATTTCATCACTTTTACTAATGATTACTCCCGGTATGTGATAACTTGTAGAAATACAAGTTATTTGTACTGCCTTATCTAGATATTGCGGCCAAATGAAATTAAATATGCGCCAATTGTATGAAAATTAGCTTAGAAATACAATAATTCTGAATTATCGCAATTACACCCACTAACATCGTTAAGATGGAAAAAAAAGGAGATTTCTACTCTGTTTTACAGGAAACCAAGTCACCCCTTGTGATCAAGGCTCAAGAAGAACTGACCAACGCATCTTTGTCACATTGCACCCATCAATCCACACTGAAAAGACGATTAACGCAATGACGGCGCAATGCAACAATCGATCCAGAGCTGACTTTCAACCGCATGCGATAATAAAAACAACACCGTATGCAAACACTCGATCGAAAGATGCAGCTGAGCAATGCAAAAGCGGAGGATTGTAACACGTGTACAACTAACAGTTGTGCAGATTCAACGGTCTGATTGCATAACAGAAGGAATAATATCCCTCCATCTTCAAAATTTCCCTAACAACAAATGGGGACCATAAGGCCAGAGTCAAAGATCTTCACCTATAAATACCCTATAGCATTCACAGAAAAAAAGGTTACTCGATACAGGGCTAATTGCTGCTATTATATTGAGAAAAAGGCTGAGTTGAGTGTTAAACTGAAGAAATTCGGGAAGAAGAAGAGGCAAGGCCGAGAGGTGAGTTTCAGTGTTCATTTGCCAGATCCCCATTGCGAAGCTCTTTTACTCAGATCCTTGCTACCGGTTGAGCAAGCCTGATAGGGAAGCTCATCCATCCGACCAATCCATTCAATCCGGCAAGCAGATCTCCATCCAAATCGGTGCCAAGACGTTGACACTATTTGTATCTGTTCTATCTCTTTTCATCATTGTAGTTCATCTTCTTTATCTCTACATTCACACACCATGTATCAGACGCAAAATAGATATATTGAATGTCTTGATCGCTTTCATCACCACTTTTCTGTCTATTTCCGTTCCTCCGTTTATCGCTTTCTTCATGATGTATTCTTAATTCCCTGGTAGTTAATATGAATTAAACGAGTACATAATCTGTGCTAAAGAGATAAATTGTGTTTAGCTGAGGCATGCTAGATGACATTTTCACCTGTGAGAGCAGAAGTAAAGATGTCATTCTGATCTATCGAGAAAAGGTCAGAAGAATGCGTTTAGAGTGAGTAGTACTTCCAGACAAGGAAGCAACCTTGCGTTTATTACGTTCGTCTCTGTTTCACCACGACATGTGGGAACACGGCCGATCACTGAAAGGTGTATGCTAAAAAAAAAATGGAACCGTACTTATCACTTCAACGCAATTAAGAACTTGCGATGGTTATATTAGTTATAAGTTCTGTTTCATACATAAGACTTGCTGCCGCATTACATGATCTTTGTAGAATCTTCACAGCTAGCCTTGACCTCAGTATCTTGTATCATAAAGCCTGTATCTTGTACCATTTTAGCTTAGGTTTACTGTACTTTATTTTATTATCGCATTTTTACTGCTTTCCTTTATTTTATCGCAATTCTTATATACTTGCACAGACTATACTTTTATAAATTGAAAAACTTGGTCGCATGTATCATAAACGTAACGCAATAACCATAAACAGTCCCTGTGTTCGACCTTGGATCCCACCGAGAAACTTGCGATGGAATTATACTTGGTTTCAATGTAAGGAAACTTGTGACAACGCATAGAATCCTACTAGAACATCCATGAATAACACATATCTAGAAGTAGTAATGCATGAATTGAGTCAAGTCTGGGCATTATTGTATATCAATCGGCTTGAACCGTGCGTGCATCGTATAGCATAACTCCAACGTTATAGTATGGGTATGTTTACTTGATGCAACGGAAGTCAGAATCCTTTGAAAAGTTCAAAGAGTTCAAGGCTGAAATTGAAAATGTATTGGATTAAAACACCTCGATCAGATCGGGGTGGAGAGTTTTTGGATTATGAGTTCTAGAACTATATGATAGAGCATGGAATCGTTTCCCAACTCTCAGCGTCTGGTATACCTCAGCAAAATGGTGTATCGAAGAGGAGAAACAAAACCACATTGGACATGGTTCGATCGATGATGAGTTACGCTTCCTTACCAGACTTGTTTTCGTTGGGAATGTTCTAGAACTCACAGTTCGTGTTAAACATTATTGAGTATTTTATTCAATAAAGTTGTTGATTTGCATTTTATTATGAAAATCCATTAAATATATCCATGGATATAGTATGAATACTTTAACTTTATGTGGTGACATAAATAGGATCAAGTTAATAGCATATAGCCTAAATGGTCTAATAAGTATATGGATGAAATTGGGTATCTCATCCTGGTAACACTATTGGATGCGACCCATTTTGTATAGGTAATCCAAATGATGTGATCCACATATCATTCATGTAGAGACATGTTAGTGGGGGCATCCTATGTAATGAGTTTGCATATAGACTGGACCACGAAATAGTCACTTTTCTTTACAAAGACCGTTTACTGTTAAAACTAACTTTTTCATATTTAAAGTAACCTAGGATAATTCGATCTTAATCCTGAAGCTATAAACTCCTGTTTATTTAGGATTATCCTTTGATCTACATGGGTGAGAGTAGTCCAACAACACTGCTTAATAAGCCTTCCATTTTGGGGATAAGACCGAATAAATAATTGGGGACATAACCTTGCAAGATGGAGTTCACTCCTACCCATTTGAGAGTTAACAGATAGGTTGTTCTCTTAAGTACTGATTCTAGGTCTTGAACAATCAGGGTCCCGCCTTCTCATGATAGAGAAAGGACATGATTCATAAGTAGTATTATGAATCGAATTGTTAATTAGAGGTCAATGGGAACTTAAGGAACGAGATATATTTACAGGGGTAAAACGATAATCTTGACCTAACTGTGATTACGAACAATTGTGAAGGATTGATTTACTGATTATGGTTTATATGGACAGAAATATATCTACTGTTAAGAGAGTGCAACTATCGAGCTATAGTGGTGTGTCTTGATAGTTAACGGATGGTAATTAATTCGATTAAAGAGTTTTAACGAATTAATTACAGATCGTTGGAGCCCATGATATGTAGGTCCATTAGGTCCCTCTATTAGCTCATTAAATTGGAATAAGAAATTGAGTATTGATGTATGAATTTAGGGTTTTCGATTGATTGTATATGATACAATTATAAACGTTTAATTTAATTGAAATTAAACGAAATTGGAAAATCAATTAATATTTAAATTATGATTTAAATATAAAATTGATTTATTGGTGATATTAATATTTAGATATTAAATTAATTAAAAATAGTTTTATTTAAATTAACTATTTTAAATTATTGCTATAAAATTAATTTAAATAAAATCATTTTATGAAATCATTTTATGTTAATGGGTTTTTCCAATTTTAGGAAAACCCCATTAACATGTATATATTGGAGAATCACCAACATCCATTACTAGTCTTCAAGTTGGAGCTGCCCAACATGCAACTTGATAAAATTGCATGGTTTTTACCTATATATAGAAGCTTCATGCATGAAGACCAGTGAGAGATTGAATGAAATAGAAATAGTTCTACATTGTTAACCCTGCTCTCGTTCCTCATCAACTCAATTTGATTCAAGTATTTCCACCACACATTCCAGCTTGAGCATAATAGAAAAGATCTTGGTGGTAGTCCTCTCGGTGATTCAAGCAAGATCTTGGTATTTTTCACCTGATTTTGTGGAGGAATCTTCAAAGGTAATATGTGTTTCAAACCCTCTTTTAAATATCATATGTACAACATGCTTAAAACTCAAATTAAATGTAGTTTAAGTGCTTATTGATTCTGTAGTCTTCTGCTGCATGATATATCATTTCTACAATTGGTATTAGAGCATGATTTAAGTGCTTAACTATTGCTAATTTGAGTTTGGTGGGTGTTTTTCCATGAACTACATGAAATAGTATACTGATATGGCTTTTTTCTAATGTTTTGGCATTTTAATCCTTTCAATTATGTGGTTTCTCTTGTAATTAGCTCTTGTTTGATGGGCCTTAATATATGTTTAAGAGTCTGTAATTCATATGGAGTCATTAGAAGTTGAAATTAGGCTGTAATTGAAGAAAGAAGTGAAGAAGGTCGAGTTGCGATCCCAGTTTTTCAGTATCTGTACAAATCTCGTTGTTGAAGTTCCAGCAAGATTTCCCTTTCCAGCGAGAGTGAGATTTCTCTTGCCAACAAGAGCGAGATGTTGATGTAAGTTCTAGTGAGATTTCATTTCATACGAGATTCTGATAGAATTTTCAAGCGAGATTTCAAGTTCAAATGAGATTTCTAGATCGAACGAGATTTTATTGGAATTTCGAGCGAGAGATCGAATTGAGCGAGATTTTGAATCAAGTTCAACGAGATTTCGAGCATGGAGCGAGAGATCGAGTTTGGGCGAAAGTTGAACCGAGCGACACCAGAGCTAGTGAGAGTGGCCGGTTCAATTGGTTTGTCTCTTGAGATCTTGTTCGGTTCGGCCTCAAATATTTTGGCCGGTTCGGTTCAAAAGAAGTTTAATATTATTATAAATATAAATGATAACCAACTTATCATACTATTTATAACCTTTAGTTTTAATATTTCATCTCATGAAACATATAAACCATAGTTCTTTTTCTATTCCATGGTACTGAATGTAAATCTCATTTACATCAATCCTCCACTAGATGTATCTTATACATCATATGATTATATCATATATAATCAAAATACCTCTTGTCAATTTGAACATTTCAAATCAACACCAAGAACTGATCTTTCAACATGAATCCAAGCTACTAAGGGGACCTCATGGACCTGTAGATCCGAAGCTCCAACGGTACGTGAATAACTGACTAAACTCTTTAGTTTTGGGATCCACCATTCGTTAACTGCCAGGCACCCCACTAAAGACCAACAGTTGAACTCTCTTCACTACAGATATATTATGTGTCCATCTTAACCAATGAGCAGTGTGAAAACCCTTCATAGATCGCTCATAAATATAGCTAGGCTAATAACCGTTATGCCCCTATAGTTACATCTGTCTCCTTAAGTACCACTAATCCTTCTAATGGACATAAGTTATAGTCCTACTATGACTGAATCTTCTCTTCCAAAGAGAAGCCGTGGCCAATATGTTCAAGCCCCGAAATCAGCCCTTAAGGGAGAAATCTCTCTACTTATCCCTGCTTCGGGAAAGGAGTGAATTTCATATTGTGAATTGAGTTCCCAGATCTCAGATCAGACAAGTCCCCAAAAAGGTAGGCATGTTGAGTTGGCAATCTGGCCACTTTCACCCATACTAATCAAAGGACCGCCTTCAAAGGCAGAAGTTCACAAAACACTCAGGATTGAGATCGTGTCACCTATGGTTGTTAAGGTGAGATGCAAGTCTCAAATATCAACAGCGTTATACACAGAGTCTAGTCATCTCGTGGTCCAGGCCTTATACAAACTCTTTATATAGGACACCCTCCCTCCACGTCTCCACGAATGGTCAAGATCTATCATCTGTATTAGTTTAACACACTTGCAAACCTCTAAAAAGTGGGCCGTATCCGTAGTGTCAACAGGATCAGGTATCCCACCTTAATCCTCATAGTACAGACCGATTTAGGTTATCACTTAAGGCATGATCAACTTGTATATCACATATATATGCTTAAGTTCACATAAGATAACCAAGGAGCTTTGTTTATTGGATATGAGTAAATGCCAAACTTAAATAACACTTATTTTATTCATTGAACAATGTGTATCTTTACAAAACAACGAGACTCCGGGAGAATTAGGACACCAATCCCAACAATCTCCCACTTGTCCTAATGACTCGGGAGACTAATGTACAATATACAATATACTAAGGCATACCCCAGTATCATCTCCCACTTGCCCTAGACAAGATGTTGCATGTCCCACAGATCCAGACTCTCCAGGTGACCCTCGAACACTTTAGCCGTGAGGGCCTTTGTAAAGGGATCAACAACGTTGTGCTCCGATACGATCTGCTCGACTATCACATCACCGCGACACACAATCTCCCTAATCAGGTGATATTTCCGTTCTATAGGCTTACCTCGACGATGACTCTGAGGCTCCTTCGAATTTGCCACAGCCCCGCTGTTATCACAATAAAGAGTGATAGGCAAATCCATATTTGGAACATCTTCCAAATCTAAGGAACTTCCTCAGCCAAACAGCCTCTTTAGCTGCTTCACAAGCCGCTACGTATTCGGCTTCCATAGTGGAGTCCTCGATGCATCCTTGCTTGATGCTTCGCCAAACTACAACCCCTCCATTTAGAGTAAACACTGACCCCGATGTCGATTTGCGAGAATCTCGATGGGTCTGAAATTCAGAGTCCGTGTATCCTATAAGGATCAAATCCTTATCTCTATACACAAGCATGTAATCCCTCGTTCTCCGAAGATACTTGAGGATCGTCTTGATCGTCGTCCAGTGATCAAATCCTGGATTGGATTGATACCGACTGACAATCCTTACTGCATAGCAAATATCGGGTCTGGTACACAACATTGCATACATCAAGCTTCCTACAACAGAAGCTTAGGGAATCTGTCTCATCTCCTTAACCTCTTGAGGTGTCTTAGGACATTGATCCTTAGACAGAACGATTCCATGCCTGAAAGGTAACAAACCCCTCTTGGAATCCTGCATCCTGTACCTGATCAACATTTGATCAATGTACGATGCCTGAGATAGGGCTAACCATTTGTTCTTGCAATCCCTAATGATCTGGATCCCGAAACATACTGTGCCTCACTCAAATCTTTCATTTGGAACTGGGTAGCTAGCCAACTCTTAATGTCAGTTAGATATCCTACATCATTCCCAATGAGTAGGATATCATCCACATACAGTACCAGGAAAGCTACTGAGCTGTTGATGATCTTCTTGTAAACACAAGGCTCATCAACATTCTGGTCAAAGCCAAACAACTTGACAGCAGTGTCAAATTTGATGTTCCAAGATCGAGATGCTTGTTTCAGCCCATAAATGGACCTATTAAGCTTGCAAACTCTTTGCTCTTGATCTGGAACTACGAACCTCTCTAGTTGAGTCATATAGATGGTCTTCTCAAGATTACCATTCAGAAAGGAAGTCTTGACGTCCATTTGCCATATTTCATAATCATAAAATGTGGCTATGGATAGGTGAATCCTGATAGACTTAAGCATGACAACAGGTGAGATAGTTTCCTCATAGTCAACTCCCTCAACCTGGGTATAACCCTTTGCCACAAGCCTAGCCTTAAAGGTTTGCACCTTTCCATCTACACCTCTCTTTTGCTTATAGATCCACTTACACCCAATAGGTTTGATTTAAGGAATGATCCATTTGTATATCACATATACATGCTTAAGTTCACATAAGATAACCAAGAAGCTTTGTTTATTGGATATGAGTAAATGCCAGAATTAAATAACACTTATTTTATTCATTGAACAATGTGTATCATTATAAAACAACGAGACTCTGGGAGAATTAGGACACCAATCCCAACAATATCCCACTTGTCCTAATGACTTGGGAGACTAATGTACAATACAATATAAAAATGTACAATATACAATATACTAGGGGATACCCCAGTATCATCTTCCACTCGCCCTAGACAAGATGTCGCATGTCCCGCAGACCTAGACTCTCTAGGTGACCCTCGTACCCTTTGCCACGATCCTAGCCTTAAAGGTTTGCACCTTTCCATCTACACCTCTCTTTCACTTATAGATCCACTTACACCCAATAGGTTTGACCCCATCAGGTGGATCAACAAGCTTCCAGACGTTATTGAAGTATATAGACTCCATTTCCTAGTTCATGGCCTTAACCCATTCATCTTCGTTAACATCCTCCATTGCTTTCTTAAAAGACAATGAATCCTTGACCCCATCATTTGTAATGACGTTTTGGGCTTCAGTTAAACCCATGTAGCGATCTGATGGATTTATAACCCTCCCACTACGTCGAGGCAGTCTCAGCTCTTGAGCTTGTTAACTAGACGTTCTAACCTCAACAACTCTTATTGATCTGTCGGCCTGTTCAACAACTCTTCTTGAACCCTCAACAGTCTCAATCTCACTTGAGATCTCATGTAAAATGAGCTTACTTCGTGGCTTATAATCCCTCATATGATCTTCTTCCAAGAAGATAACATTAGTAAAAACAAACACTTTTTTCTCACTTAGATCATAGAAGTATCCTCCTTTCGTTTCCTTGGAGTAGTCCACAAAGAAGCAAACCTTTGAACACGGTTCCAACTTCTTTGGGTTAGTCGCTAGCACATGTTCCGGACAGCCCCAAATCCTGAAGTGGTGTAAACTACCTTACGGCCTCTCCATAACTCAATAGGTGTTTTAGAAACACTTTTCGAGGGAACGTTGTTCAGGATATAACATGCAGTCTACATTGCATAACCTTAAAACAAGTTTGGAAGATGAGCATAACTCATAATAGACCGAACCATGTCCAATAAGGTCCTATTTCTCCTTTCAAATACACCATTCTGTTGAGATGTACCTGGGGCCGAGAGTTGGGACGCAATCCCATGTTCTATCATATAGTTCTGGAATTGGAGGTCCATATACTATCCACCACGATCAGATCGTAGTGTTTTTATCTTCTTACCTAAAAAGTTTTCATCTTCAGCCTTATACTCCTTGAACTTGTCAAGGGCTTCAGACTTACGTTGCATTAGGAAGAGATACCCAAACCTTCAATAATCATCTACGAAAGAGATGAAATATTCATACCCACCTCGAGCTCTAACATTCATCGGACCACAGAGGTCTGAATATACAAGCTCCAAAGCTTCCTTGGCTCTGTAACCTTTTCCAATAAAAGGTCGTTTGGTCATCTTGCCTTCAAGGCATCATTCACATACCGACAAGGAATTTTTTTCTAAACTCTTTAGAAGTCCACTTTTCACCAACTTCTCAATCCTATGATGTGACCTAACCTTAGATGCCAAAGATGGGCGTTTTCTTTTGGAGAATCCTTTGGTCTTTTAGGTTTTGTTGTCGTACTGAACATTTTAATATTAAACAAGGCTTTTATGACTAACGGCCTTAGTACATATAAGTTATTTTCCATTGAACCAGAACCAATCTCCATTCCATTCTTGAAAATAAACATTTTATTCTGAGAAAAAGAGACGGTATAGCCTTGTTCAATGAGAGAAGAAATCGAGATTAAGTTCCTCTTAATATGAGGAACAACAAAAACATTATCCAGTAACAAATAATGTTTCTTGTCAATAAATAACTTCAGCCTGCCTACAGCAACAGCTGAAATAACCTCACCATTACCGACTCGAAGAGTCATCGCTCCTTGTGGCAACATTTGCCAGGAACTAAATCCTTGGTAAGAGGAACTGACATGATTGGTAGAACTTGATTCAAGGATCCAGGCAGAATCATCATTCTCTACCAGACATGTCTCCAAGACCAATAAATCATATTTATAGTCTTGTCTCCTCTTTTGGAGAGTAATGGGATGGAGGTTGTTTGCCACGAAATTCGTTTCACACGATTCTTTCCACTGTAAGTAATTAGTCATTTTTAAAAGCTTTAAACGGAAATACTAACGAGTTGCTGAAAAGAAAAACACATTGACCTATGTTAGGTTTTAAGAAAATACTCGTTGTAAAACAAAACAACATCCAATAAGGTTTTAGCAAAACTAACATGAACCCCGTGTGACATCTAGTTTTGCAATGATGCTTCAAAGGTTTATTACTAAAGTCGTCGAAGGGAGGTCAGTTATCCCTCCTCTGAATTGAGAAGTTCTCAACCAGTCATTAATACCAGAACAACTCTTGCTCCTACAACGACTAGCAATCATTGATTTGGCCAAGAGATCATTAACTTACTTTACAATCTCCCGCAAGTGTGACCCGCCATTTTAAGCCCTAGAGGTCCATCCCAAAAGGCCAATCCTAAGGGAAAAAATCCGATTGGGGAAAAACCTAAAGCGACCCTATCCATTTCTGGAGTTTACCTTGATATTGACCAACTGCACAAAACCCTTCCTAAGGGGGCCGCTATCAGGGCGACACGAGAGCGTACAAAATGATCTCACATTGTGAACTAATGATAGAGACCATAGGATGTGTTGACACACACCCTTCACCCACTTACTATAAATACTCTCTCCGTCCACCTTGATATTGACTCATGCAAACACCATCCGAAGGGGGATGCATCCTAGGGCATTTCGAGGCCAAGCATGAATCTCACAGTGTGAACATACAGGGAGAAACGTGAGTGGAATCATAGACATATTTGATACGCCTCCTCCTCCCACTGAGTATTTTATAACCTAGGGTTTAGCTTACTTAGAAAAAACACGACTAAGGATTTTAACTAAGTGACTTTTAGGTTTTCTCAAGAGTAACATTTACCTTGGATAGTTGAACAACTTTTGATCATCATCCATTAAACTCTTTAATGGAGTCTTTGACCAAAACATCGCATGCTTGTTGAAAATCTATCTAATTCACCTTTCCAGGTAGGTGTGTTACATTTCCATCAACTTAAGAACCCCAGCCTAGCCAGAACCCGCCTTAGACAAAAGGTCCCTTATAGATAAGTTTACAACAAATTTAATCTTTTATGTCAACCAATTTAATCCTATTAAACCGATTTTAAAAGATTAATCTAGATTACTAAACTCTTTAGAACCACTTGAACTTAGGTCTATCTCAATCCAATTTTAAAACCCTTTTAAAAAACTTGAGTTCACCCTAAGTCTGCATGCAACTCTGAATTATTGATTTTAGGTCTAATTTCCTTTATAACACTTATAAACGAAAACAACCACAATGTTAAGCTAACACATGCAAGGCATTCATAATGCTTATAAATGGCCTAAGTGTCATGCTCAATGCATTGTCCATTCATTGCTACTTCTTTTATATAACACTTATACAAAATCTGCAATGAAACAAGCAAAACATGCTTCCATTCACCCTTAGACTATAACGTTTATAAGAAAAGGATGATGCATGATAATGCTCAATGCATGCAAAATATAACTCTTATATTTCATGATGCATGCACATGCTTTCAAGTAATTTCTTCATGCAAGATTATAACATTTATAATACATGATGCATGAATAATTGCACAACCTAAGGTGGGTTTTTAATTATATGACAAACACTTTGATATATAAGTACCATACATCACATGTATAAGCAATCAAAGTTGATGAACCGGGTAAAATTTCCTTAAAACACAAAAGAAAAGCTAACTATTACAAAGACAAGGAGTCTCCGGTTCAAACATGAGAATCGGGTCTTGAATTGCTCGGCAAAGCATCGCTTCTCCAACCATCCATCGTGCTAAGCACCACGCGATCGTCTACACGAAAAACAAACTCTTTGCTCTATCGCTTACCAGTGCTCCCAGAGTTAAATGATCGTTTAGCATTTACTATACGATCGTCTAGAAAAATCCAAACGATCGTTTAGTTATTACTACACGATCGTGTACCTTTACTGAGTGATGAAACCTGAAGTACAAAATTACTTAGCGTGCTACGCACGACGCCTGCATTCCGCGATCGTCTAAGTGACTACGATGCCGCGAAGCACCATCGCCTAAGCGATCACTTAGCCAATGTCTCCATATTTCAGATGCACGATCGCATAGGTAGTAACTAAGTGATGAAGCTTGCTAACTACGCGATCGTCTAACACGTGCCTTCTACTAAATGACGAGCATCGCATGCTCCCATTACGATCGCCTACCTCCAGTGCCTACGCGATCGCGCAACCAATGACACGCGATATGGTAAACGATTTACCCTATCGCTTAGCATTAACTAAACGATTGATTAGAAAACACTACACGATCGTCTAGAACGAAAAATGTAAACGATCTCTTAGTAAAATCCCTACAATCGTTTACCTGAGGCGACATGATCCGATCAACGCTTGATCTTCTTCTTCGTTGAGAACTGCATCGCCATGTGCCGAAGCCTCATCACGAATGAATCAACGAACTCAAATTTTTCGAATTACAGACTCGATTGCAAAGTTAATTTTGCTTAAAAACATAGGGGCCCTAATAATTTACACTTTGTAATACCGAAAGCTTTAACAAAAAGGCAATTTAAACCCGAAACATTCATCAAATCCATCCACAAATGCAGAAACCCACCGCGACTTTAAAAAACGTTCAATTCAGATCTGTAATTTGGAATATCAAAGAAACTGGCTCTGATACCAATTGCAGGAAATCGGAATCACGATTTCCATGAGCAGTGGAAGTAAGACTATTCAAAATTACAATCATGAATAAACAAATCATTTATAGTCGACTTCAATACAAGCAGTTATACAATTTACAGAGAAATTACAGCATGAAACAACAAATGTACAGAGGGAAAAACTGTACTAACAATGGCAGAAGCGTCTCCACGCTCTATCTACATGACCACAACACCGCATGAACACTGTATGAATACTTCATGCTCGTCCTCAATGATCTCCTCGGTCACGATCTCCTCTGCAACACGAAGGGGCACCTCTGCAACACCACGAACGACCTCCAGAAAACCTCGACGGTGTCGAGTTGATTCTGACACCACCAATAAGGCGACCTTGGTATTCTCGATGTGATAATCTAGAGGGTGGGCTCTGTTCAGACTTGGTGTGAGGCAGACGAATGGAGGAAACAACGATAGCGTACATGACTGGGCAAGTGGGAGAAGTCGTAGACCTATCACATAGGTCGATGCCCAATCATTTAGATAAAACTATGTGATCATCTAGCAAAAGCTATGTGATTGTTTAGCTCTATCATCTAGCTCGATCTGTCGCGTACATACTCTACACGATCGTTTACCTTGGGCCAGCGACCATCTAGCAAAGCTATGCGATCGTTTAGTAAACACTGCACGATCGTTTAACTCGCACATGCACGATCGTTTAGCTCGTCCAGCCGTCATTTAGTAAATCTATATTCACTTGACGACTTCCATGAGTTTCTTTTCACCGGATATAAAACTCAAATACTTTTTTAAACTTTTTGTGAAAACTTCTTCTTTCAAAATTAGGAAACCACTTTCCTTTATACTCACGGTTACCATGATCCAATAACCACCCACTACATTTGGTTATTTAAAAGAAAAAAGTATTAATTATATAATAGTTAATATTATTTTAAATATAAATGATAACCAACTTATCATACTATATTTATAACCTATAGTTTTAATATTTCATCTCATGAAACATATAAACCATAGTTCTTTTTCTATTCCATGGTACTTAATGTAAATCTCATTTACATCAATCCTCCACTAGATGTATCTTATACATCATAATGATTATATCATATATAATCAAAATACCTCTTGTCAATTTGAACATTTCAAATCAACACCAAGAACTGATCCTTCAACATGAATCCAAGCTACCAAGGGGACCTCATGGACCTATAGATCCGAAGCTCCAACGATACGTGAACAACTGACTAAACTCTTTAGTCATGGGATCCATCATCCGTTAACTGCTAAGCACTCCACTAAAGATCGACAGCTGAACTCTCCTTACCATAGATATATTATGTGTCCATCTTAACCAATGAGTAGTGCGATAACCCTTCACAGATCGCTCGTAAGTACAGCTGAGCCAATAACCGTTATGGCCCTGTACCACTGATCCCTCTAATGAACATAAGTCATAGTCCTACTATGACTGAATCTTCTCTTCCAAAGAGAAGCTATGGCCACTATGTTCAAGCCCGGAATCAGCCCTTCAGGGAGCAATCTCTCTATTTATCCCTACTTTGGGAGAGGAGTGAATTCCATATTGTGAATTGAGTTCCCAAATCCCAGATCAGACAAGTCCCCAAAAAGGTAGGCATGTTGAGTTAGCAATCTGGCCACTTTCACTCATACTAATCAAAGGACCACCCTCAAAGGCAGGAGTTCACAAAACACTGAGGATTGAGGTCGTGTCACCTATGGTCGTTAAGGTGAGATGCAAGTCTCTAGTATCAACGACGTTATATACAGAGTCTAGTCATCTCGTTGTCCAAGTCTATACAAACTCTTTGTATAGGACACCCCCGCTCCACGTCTCCACACGAATGGTCAAGATCTACCATCTGTAGTAGTTTACAACACTTGCAAACCTCTACAAAGCGAGTCGTATCCATAGTGTTACTAGGATCAGGTATCCCACCTTAATCCTTATACTATGACCAATTTAGGTTATCACTTAAGGCATGATCCACTTGTATATCACATATACATGCTTAAGTTCACATAAGATAACCAAGGAGCTTTGTTTATTGGATATGAGTAAATGCAAGAATTAAATAACACTTATTTTATTCATTGAACAATGTGTATCTTTACAAAACAACGAGATTCTGGGAGAATTAGAACACCAATCCCAACATATCTGATGTACTTAATAAGAAACATAAGGTAATGCCCACCGCCTGTGAGATAATGGCATCATTCCAAGAGATGTTGGGGCAACCGTCATCCTCTATTTGACATGAAGCCATTAAGTATGTCTACTTACTCGCATGAAAGATGGAACCAACGTTAGTGAACATGTTCTCGATATGATGGTCCATTTTAATGTTGCTAAGGCTCATGAGGCGATGAAAGATGAAACAAGTCAAGTAAGTATGATATTGGAATCTCTCCTGGAGAGTTATCTACCATTCAAAACCAATGCTGTTATGAACAAAATTACTTATAATTTGACCACGTTATTGAATAAGTTACAGATATATCAGTCTATGATGAAACTTAAGGAGAAAGAAGTAAATGTTATTTCTAAACCTAAGAAGTTTTTTAAGGAGTCGGGATCTGGAACAAGTCCCACTGAAAACGAAAAAGTTTGTTCCTTCTTCTTCGAAAGACAAATCCGTACAAATGAAGAAAAAGGATAAAGGGAATAAGAAAACCACTGCTAAGAAAAACAAAAACAAAACTCCCAAAGGAAAATGTTTCCATTGTGGAGAAGATGGGCATTGGAAGTGTAACTGTCCAAAGTATTTAGCTGAAAAGAAAGCGGAAAAGGTGAAGCAAGGTAAATCAGATTTACTAGTAGTTGAAACATGTCTAGTGGAGAATACACACCTTACCTGGATATTAGATTTAGACGCTGCTAATCATGTTTACAGTTTTCTACAGGAAAATAGTTCTTGGAGAGAACTTTCTAGACAGGAAATGACTTTCAAGGTGGGAACGGGTGAAGTCATTTCAGCTCATTTAATGGGAGATGTCAAGCTATTTTTTGGAGTCTTTTATTTTACTTAGGAATGCATATTATGTACCTAAGATGAAAAGAAACTTAATCTTCATTGTCTGACTGCTAGAAAATATGTATAGAATATCTTTTGAATCTAATGAAGTGTTTGTTTTTTCAAGAGGTGTTCATATTTGTTCTGCAAGACTCGAAAATAACTTGTACATATTAAAACCAACTAAAGCAAAGGCCATTCTAAATATAGAGATGTTTAAAACGACTTAGACTCAAAATCAGAAACGAAAAATATCTCTTAACGCCTATCTATGGCACCTCAAACTTAATCACATTAATCTCAACAGGATTGAGAGATTAGTAAAAAACGGTCATATAAATCAGTTAAAAGATAGTTCTTTACCTCCATGTGAATCATGTCTTGAGGGAAAATGACAAAAAGTTCTTTTTCTAACAAAGGTCTTCGTGCCAAAGAGCCTCTCGAACTTATACATCCAGACCTATGTGGTCCGATGAATGTAAAAGCATGAGGAGGCTATCAGTATTTCGCCAGTTTTATTGATTATTACTCTAGATATGACTACATTTACTTAATCAGTCATAAGTCTAAAACTCTTTAAAAGTTCAAAGAATATAAGACCGAGATAGAAAATTTGTTAAGTAAAAGAATTAAAACATTTCGATCTGATCGAGGTGGTGAGTATATGGATTTTATTAGGAAACTTATTCTTATTAATACTTCGATTACATAACCGGCTGGCACAACAACTAAACGAAAACTGAGTTCTTTATTAAACGATAGCATTAAACAGGACTAAACGATCACTTACAATTTCTTCTCGATCGTTTATCAAATACTAAACGATCGTTTACAAGTTCTACACAGTCTGTAAGAATTACTAGACGATCGCTTACAAATTATTCCGCGATCGCTTACAAACTCCTACACGATCGCTTACAATCTATTACACAATCGCTTACTGATTATAACATGATCATCTACCACTACTACACGATCATCGGCCTCCGCTACACGATCACTTAAAAGAAGTAAATGATAGACAACACACGACGATAGGAACTACACGATGGATCGCTTGAGCTCCCACTTCCAGAATCAGTTTCCTAAATTTTACCTTGAGGACAAGGTAAAGATGGAGGGGGGAGGTAATGATAGGCATCTTACTCAAAGAATGAGGAGTAAAAGGTTAGAAGGAGTGTTGGCGTCAGTGGTTGAGTCCGTTAGGGAGGTTAAGAACTGCAACTAAAATTTTGTTCAGAAGTTGATCGTTTAAAAGAAGGAAGAAACAGAAAGGTGGGCACGGAAGATTTGATTGAGTTACGGTAGTTCTGAACATTTCAGTATTATGGAGGGAATTAATGGCTAACGACCTTAGCACATATAAATTTGATTCCAGATTTACTGTGCAAATAAAAACACCATATTTATGAATAAACGGTTTATTCATATCAAAAGAGACAGTATATTTACATTGTAATAAACACTTTATAGAAATAAGGTTCTTTTTTAGTTCAGGAACAATATATACATCATTTAAAATAAGAAACCTATTTTGTAAAGCTAACTGGAGTCCTCCCACTGCCACAGCTGAGACGATGTGCCCAGTGCCTACTCGCATCATCATCTCATCAGCCTCCAGTTGTCGCCAAGATCTAATCCCCTGAAAAGAAGAACAAACATGATTAGTGGCACTTGAATCAATTATCTAGGTAGAATCATCATTCTCAACTAAACAAGTTTCAAGCACAAGTAAATCACATTTACCTTTATCGGCCTTGGCCTTAGCCTTGGCTGCTTTCTTCTCTTTTAGATACCGAGGACAATTCCTCTTTCAGTGTTCATCTTGGTTGCAGTGGAAATACTTTCCCTTAGCAACTTGTGGACGCCTCCTTGGGGCGACAGGCGATGGGTTAGCAAGTGCCTTCCCTTTTCCCTTACCACCCTTCTTCCTCTTCCCCCTTTTCAGAGTTAGAAGTAGAAGGTGCAAACTTCGTTCCTGAGGTCGAACCTCTATGGAACGTCCTGGAGGATGAAGTAACATTTTCCTCACCCTTCTACCTCTCCTTACTTTTCAGTAAAGATTGGTATGTCTGCAACTCATCGAGGAGAGTTGTAAGGTTATAATTCACTTTGATAAGAACCACATTACTAACAAAGTGCAGGAAGTTCTTCGACAAAGAATGCAGGATTATGCTAACCTAGCTACCCTCATCGATGATAGACCCATTCAACTCCGCCACATTAAAGTGGACCAACATGTTAAGCACATGTTCATGAAAAAAGGTGCCTTCTTGCATTTTGGAGTTGAATATGTATTTAAGAGCCTCATGCATAAGCTATTCAGACGGTTGTCCAAAAATTCCCCACAGGGACTCCATGATCTCATGCGCTGAGACCATAGGCTCATGTTTCTTGGCCAAGACTTCAGAAAGACTTACCAAGATGTAGGCTCGGGCCTTCTCATTCACCCTTGTCCATCGCTTGTATGGCTCCCGAACATTTCGAGCGACATTTGGAGCTGGAATAAGAGGACAAGCCTTCGTGAGAGCGAACATGAGATCCTCGATGATTAGGATCGTCGTGATCATGTGTTTCCATGTTGTGAAATTATTGCCAGTAAGTTTTTCAGCTCTTAACAAAGCTAACGTGGTTGTTGCCATTTTTGAAAATGTTGCTGAAAATACGAACAAAACTTTATTAGATTTTGCTAAACCACTTTTAAACCAATCAGTTTTGCAAAACAGTTTCAAGTACCCTAAGTTATAGACTTCTATTTTGCAATGATGCCTCAGTGAGGCAAGACAAACGCCACCGGTGGGGTGATCAGTTGCCTCTTTGCTGGGATGAGACATTCTCAACCATTAGGCAGAACCAACTCTTGGAACGGAACCTAACAGCCACCATTTTTTGGTCCAAAATCATTAACTTTTAACTATTCCGCGTAAGTGTAACCCCTCACTTTCGGAGCCAGAGTCCCACCCTAATGCGCTCACATAGGGAAAAGACAGATTAGAACAAGAGACTAAGTTACCTTATCCTCTTATAGGAGATCAAATAAAGAAACGCGCAAAAATTCCATCCTTTAAGGGGACACTTCTAAGGTACCTCGAGGCAATACGCAGTAACTTTATTCAACCTAACGAGGGAGACTGAGGAATATGTTGTCGCACTTCCCGCTCCCACTTACTATGAACATTCTCTTCATCCACCTTGATATTGACCTACCCAAAAACCATCCATTGGGGGGACACGCTAAAGGTGCTACGAGGCCAGGGATAGATCTCACGGTGTGGACTATTTAAGAGAAACGTGAAAGGTTTAAGTGAAGCATCTTATGCCCCAAGAACCTCCCACTGAATGTTCTGCCTAGGGATTGATTAACCTAGACAATCCGGCTACTGATTTTAGTCTAAGTCATCTTTTTAAACTCTGCTCATAAACAACGTTTGTCTATGAAATATGAATAAGTTCAAGCAGTCACATTTAAACACTTTAATGGATTGTCCTTAACTTGCATGTATGCATCAAATCTATCTAATTCACCTTTCCAGGTAAGTTTCCAGGTAGGGGTGTTACGTTTCTGTCAACTTAAACACCCCAGCCTAGACAGAACCCGCCTTAGACAAAAAGTCCCTTATAAATAAATTTGCTACACTTTAACCTTTTATTAGCCAATTCAATCCTATTAAATTGATTAAAAGATTAAAACCTTAGGGTTGCTAATCGTATTAGAACCGTGATCTTAGGTCTATGTGATCCAAGTTTTAAACATTTTAAAACCATGAATTAAACCTAAGTGAGCATATATGTCTTTCTTATTTCTTTTAGTTCTAATTTCTCTTTAACTTTTAAAAAGAAACAACTAAAATCATTGCGCACAACTAGGCATTTATAACATTTATACGATAACCTATGTGTCATGCTTCATGCAATGTCCGATTATTACTATATATAACTTTTATATAATGCGTAACAACCAAGCAAACATGCTATCATTCACCCTTATACTATAACATTTATAATATAAAGATGATGCATGCCAATGTTTTTTTATGCATGCATAAATATAACTCTTATATTATATGATGCATGAGCATGCTCTTACATAATTAAAATCATGCTTCTCTAAATTATAACAATTATAATAAAGAGAGGATGCATGACCATTGCATAATCTAAGAAGGGATTTACTATATGTGCATACCATATGACATATAAAGACATACATCGCATGTAATAATCAAAGGATTAATGGACCGAGATGAGCCTTTATAAAAAAATTGAATGAAAAAACCCTATCTATTACATTTTTCATCGAGCAAACCGGTTCACAGGCAAACCGGGTCTTGAACCGCCAGGAGGACTTCATCATGTAGCAAACTTTGCAGGTAGACGATCGTTCAACGCGCACTAGACGATAGGAACATAAGTAAACGATCACGTAGACGACTACTAAGCTGTGAAGCTTGATCGTCTATGCGATTGTGTAGTGCGACGACAGGTAAACGATTTACCTTAAGTTACTAAACGATCATTTAGTCAGTTACTAAGTGATGAAGCTTGCTGACCTAAATGATCGTCTAGCGCGCGCTTTAAACGATATGCGAGCGTCTCATCGTCTACACGATGCGTGCAACCAGGTAAACGATTTACCTTGCGATACTAAGCGATCGTTTAGTCAGTTACCAAGCGATGAAGCTTGTTGACCTAAATGATCGTCTAGCGCGCCCACACGTTAAGCGATCCGTGAGCATCTCATCGTCTACACAACACAATACTCAGTAATCGCGTACTCGATCGTCAACCCGATGCGACCAACTCTTGATTGCATTTACCATCATTTAATCGATGTGTTATCAGTGATCGCGTACTTCTTCATCTTTACAATGCAATGGACAGCGATCGCGTAGAACTTCTTCTGCACGATGCTTTCAACCCTAGATCGCCTCCTTCCTTGAAGAGCCGCAACGCTTTCCCAGACTCGATGACGATTATTAATGCCCAAAAATGCAGGGGCCTTTAAAAATAACCGCAAATGTAAAAGGATCTTAAAGAAACTGAGGCTAATCATCCCAAAAACATCTATTAATCCAACACATCCACAGTAGATTTAACAATTAAACAGCGTAGAAATGCACCCACCATGAATGTATATTTCATTTTGTTGCAATAGATGAAATCAGAGTATCAGAACCTAGCTTTGATACTAATTGAAGGATCTCATACTGAGAGTTCGATGAGCACGTTCAGATCGCTCCGATCTCACCATGACCGAAATATAACAATATACATTCATCACATACAGTTATGCAAATAAGTCTAATGATCGGCATGCTATGAACAACAAAAACATAAGGGAAAGAGTTCTGTACCAGTTGAACGTGGACCTTGTGGGAGCGTCTCATCCCAAAAACATCTTCAAACTTCAGAACCCCAACACAGTGGAACCCTCCAATAAATCTACCAACGCCCAGTGGGAACGTCGTTTGCAATAGCACGATCAACGCAAACACGAACGCCGCAACGGGGACGAAACCACCACTAATGAGCCCCGGGTATTCTCGGAGTGAAAACCCAAAGGATGGGCTTTGGTGAATTTGGTAGAGGAGAGAGGAAAAACAAGTCGTGTAGAAGATAAGCAAGTGGGAGAGTAAACAATGCTATCGTATAGCAGAAGTGCTTATCGCATAGAGGAGCTACACGATCGTGAGGAAATGTTGAATGATCGTTTAGGAAATGGTGTATGATCATTTAGTTAAATCGCGAGGTGGACGATCGTTTAGGCGGAGAAGCAACTATCGTATTGGCTCTCGAGTGATTGTTTCACGAAATCTTTTGGGCGGAAGAATTAATATCGATTGCACGATGTAAAAATGAAAACGTTTTTCACTTTTAACTCATCGGTTACCATAACCGATGCTGCCCACTAACCCACGTCCGAACGTGGAAAAAGGATTAATTATCATATAATTAATCAATTGATTAATTAATAAATATAATCATATTGTATTTATATCCTATAGTTTGATATCATATATCTATTATAATATTTTCTCCTCTACTTCATATAAATCATATTTATATCCAATTTCCTCCAAAATAATGTACCTCATACATTTGCCAATTATATCATATATAATCGAACTTTCTCTTGTTAATTTGAACATTTCAAATTAACCCAAATACTGGTTCTCGACTTTGTCTAAGCTACCCAGGGGACCTAATGGACCTGTGGCTCGAAGCTTCAATGGTATGTGAATAACTAACTAAACTCTTTAGTCACGAGATCCGCCATCCGTTAACTGTCAAACATTCCACTAAAGACCAACAGTTGAACTCTTCTTACCACAGATATATTTCTCTGTCCATCTGATATAACCAATTATTAGTACGATGACCCTTCATAGATGCTCGTAACTACAGTTGGGCCAATTTACCGTTTTGCCCCTGTAATTACATCTCACTCCTTAAGTACCACTGATTCCTCTAATGAATAATACAACATAATCCAACTATGTGTGAACACCTCTCGGGCCAAGAGAAGGTGTTTGATGCCACATCGTTCAAGCCCTGGAATCAGCCCTTAAGGGAGCCATCTATCTACTTACCCCTGCCTCGGGGAAGGAGTGAATTCCATCTTGTGTAGCTGAGTTCCCAGCTCTCAAATCAGAAAAATCCCCAAAATGGTAGGTTTGAATCGGCCACTTGGCCATTCACACCCATACAAATCAAAGGACCACCCTCAATGGCAGGAGTTCTCAACTCACTCAGGATTGAGGTCATGTTACCTATGGTCATCCTAGTGAAGTGAAGTCTCTGTCATGAACGGTGTTATATAACGAGACGTTACACTTCGTGGTCAGGTTTTATACAAACTCTTTGTATAGGACGCCCCCGCTCGCATGTCCCCAATACAAATGATTAGGATCAGACCATCTGTGACAAGGCACAACACTTGTGACCATTCCACAAAGTGGGCCGCGTCCGTAGCGTTACCAGGATAAGGTTTCCCTCCTATATCCATATACTACAGACCATTTTGGTTATCACTCAAGACATGATCCACTTGTATGTCACCACATACATGCTTGAGTCACATTTAGATAACCAGGGATTTTATGTTTATTGGTTTGTGGTAAAGCAAATAAAACAAGTAAATGAGTAGAATACAAGATGTGAAGTAAATATCATATATTAAAAACACAGCGTTCGTACATACTGTTTACAAACTATAGGACACGAGACTTTAGGGCATCAACCCCAACATTAAGCTCCCTTTATACTTCAACACGCCTTGCTGTATAGAAAAATCCTGCACCCTGTCCTCTTTCTTTAGTACACGGTCTTTAATCTTTGTAACCGAACATCGAGCTCAACTTCCTTCTGAATCACAACTATATCAATCAAAGTAGGAGCTAATATTTGAGCTAGCTGAGCCTCTATCTCCACCCTGGATAAGGCATTTGTGGCACCGTTCTCCTATCCTGGTTAGCATATCACTTCAAAGTCATAGCCAAGTAACTTAGCTATTGATGGTTGATTTATCATGCGATGTAAGGATGTGTGGATGCGATGATAATGCAAGTTTTCCTAACAAAGCCCAAGTATAAGCGGTCTTAGGGTCCTGGTAAGTCCAGGGTCGAACGTAGGGATTACTAAATAGATATACGATGGACTCTCTGATCCTATTGCGATGGTGATAAAGAAGTAGATGGTGAATTAACTTAGATTTTCTAATGCGATGGAATCAAATGCGAAGCGATGAAAGGGTGGTGTTGTAACAAGTATGCGATGAAGGGGTTAAGAAGATATTTTAGATAGCATTTCTTAAGATTTTGTACAAGTCATGCGATCATGCTACACACAAATATTAAGCACTACATTTCTCAATGAATAGTGCCACATTTTCTATTTCTAGGATGCATGCAATGTGTATGGAATGTAGCAGATAGAACTTATTTCTAAGTCTCTACTCTTGCTTATGCGATCTAATTTGACTCTCTCAAGCCTAGATTTTGTCTTTAGACTACTCTCTCAAGTACTCCAACTAATGAATGAAGCATACATAAGACAAGATGATCGCATAAAGTGCACAGCTTACGTCATGCCAGTTAAGTACTTCTCAACCCATTCACAAATTTAGTTACTCATGCTTGGTGTGGAGAGACTGAACATAAATTGAAATGAAGTTTGCATTTTTGCAAATAAAGTGTTAAGTACAAAACAATAAATGGAATAAGAAGTATCAAGCCAGGTAAGCAATGTCTTACTTCCTCTGGCTCTTTACACTACTATTATCACTTCAATTCTTTCCCAAGTTTTTAACTCTTGCTTTCGTAAGGGTTTAGTGTCTCTTCCCCGTGCTGTTTCCAGCAGTCTCTCAACCTCTCCGAAAATTAATTCCTTCTCAAGAATTCCCTTCCCTCAGCTTCGCCTCGCCTCCTCGTGTGCTTTTTCTGGTTTGGTAGCATTAAGTATTTATAGACTTCTAGGCAAATAAGTTCTTCTCACTAATGATTGCGTGGATGGGTAGCATTAATTTCCATACCCTGTTGCGCCATCTAATAGTCACCAAAAGTTCAATGTATTTGCAATGCTATGGTCTTTCGGCCATCGACTGTATTTCTGAATTGATCGTTATCAGCTTTACGTCCCATCATGTTTCATTATGTTGTCGCCTTTATGTAAGATCTTTACACGATCATCTGTGAGGTACCCTTGGACCGCAAACTCAAACGCGCCATCGCATTGTGCCCTTGGAACACAAACTCAAGCACGCCATCACATTATACCTGCACAGAATAATGTAATTTAACTGTTTTTATGCGATGAGCATTAGCAATCGCAATTTTCTTTTAGTTTGTTGCATTCAATCGTAATATTGTCTATTTTACCATCGTTTTCTCCCATTGTTTTAATAATTTGAACATTAATAACTTGCATTTCTACCATTTATCAGCTACCCACTTCTGATACTATAGCTATATCGTCCTCTATTCCAGTAGAAATTTCAAAGCCTTCTGATCAGTCTTGATAACAAAACGTCGTCCTAACAAATAAGGACGCCACCTCTGCATGGCCATGACAACCGCTAACAATTTCCTCTCATACACAAGCTTCGCATGATCCCGCAAGGATAGAGTATGGCTGTAAAAAGCGATCGGTCGCTTCTGTTGCACCAACACCACGCCTATGCCATATCCAGATGCATCTGTCTTCACCTCAAATGGTATACTAAAATCAGGGAGCGCCAATACAGGTAACATCATCATGGTTGTTTTGAGCTTCTCAAAAGCAAACTAAGCATCCTCTGTGTTGGGGTTGATTCCCTAAAGTCTCGTGTCCTATAGTTTGTAAACAGTTTGTATGAACGCTTGTGTTGTTAATATATGATATTTACTTCACATCTTGTATTTTGCTTAGTTACTTGTTTTATTTTCTTTACCACAAACCAATAAACATAAAATCCTTGGTTATCTGTATGTAACTCAAGCATGCATATGGTGACATACAAGTGGATCATGTCTTGAGCGATAACCAAAATGGTCTGTAGTATATGGATATAGGAGGGAAACCTTATCCTGGTAACGCTACGAATGCGGCTCGCTTTATGGAATGGTCATAAGTATTGTGACTTGTCATAGATGGTCTGATCCTGATCATTCGTGTTGGGAACATGCGAGCGGAAGCGTCCTATACAAAGAGTTTGTATAAAACCTGACCGCGAAGTGTTAACGTCTCGTTATATAACACTATTCATGACAGAGACTTCATCTCACTAGAATGACCATAGGTAACATGACCTCAATCCTGAGTGAGTTGGGAACTCCTGCCATTGAGGGCGATCCTTTGATTTGTATGGGTGCGAGTGGCTTGGTCACCGATTCAAATCTACCATTTTAGAGATTCGTCTGATTTGGGAGCTGGGAACTCAGCTACACAAGATGGAATTCACTCCTTCCCCGAGGCAGGGTAAGTAGATAGATAGCTCCTTTAAGGGCTGATTCCGGGGCTTGAACGATGTGGCGCCACACATCTTCTCTTGGCCCGAGAGGTGTTCACACATAGTTGGACTATGCTGTATTATTCATTAGAGGAATCAGTGGTACTTAAAGAGTGAGATGTAACTACAGGGGCATAATGGTAATTTGGCCCAGTTGTACTTACGAGCATCTGTGAAGGATCATCGTACTCATGATTGGTTATATCCAATGGACACAAAAATATATCTGTGGTAAGAAGAGTTCTGCTGTTGGTCTTTAGTGGAATGTCTGATAGTTAATGGATTGTAGATCTCGTGGCTAAAGAGTTTAGTCAGCTATTCACGGACCATTGGAGCTTCGAGCCACAGGTCCATCAGGACCCCTGGGTAGCTTGGATAAAGTCGAGAACCAATATTTGGGTTAATTTGAAATGTTCAAATTGATAAGAAAGAGTTCGATTATATATGATATAATTAGACTGATTAATTATATATGATATAATTGGCTAAATGTATGAGATACATTATTTTGGAGGAAATTAGATATAAATATAATTTATATCAAATAGAGGAGAAAATACTATAGTAGATATGTGATATCAAACTATAGAGTAAAAAAATAATATGACTATATTTATTAATTAATTAATTGGTTAATTATATGATAGTTAAGCCAATTTTCACGTTTGGACGTAGGTTAGTGGGAATGATTCGGTTATTGTAACCGATGAAATAAAAATGAAATCGTTTCATTTTTGAAGACCTCGTTCATCAATCGTCCAAAAGAATAAAAAGTGTGCGTTGGTAGAAAGCAAAACAATCGCTTAAGTGTTTTTGAGAGCCTATACGATAGCACACTTTGCCCAAATGATCGTCTACCTCATGTCTAAATGATCGCACATTATTTCCTACACAATCGGATAGCTTCTCTAAATGGTTATTTCTGCTATGCGATAGCATTTTCTTCCCTCCCACTTGCTTATCACCTACACGATTCGTGTTTCCTCCTTCCTCTACCAAATTCACCAAAGCCCCTGATGGCCTCGGCATTCCCCTGCGTCCCTTGCGACCTGGCTACGTCATCCTCACTTGCCTTGAATGCTTCTAGAAGTAAAAATTGTCCCCACAAACTAACATGGGTCCTTTCAGCATGCTTTATCCTTACTCACATGCATCTTAGGAAAATTCCTAGGAGGTCACCTAACATAGGATTGCTCCAAGTTAAACACGCTTAACTTTGGAGTTCTTATGATTGAGCCACCGAAAAGGAAGGTGCACCTTGTTTGTATAGGTAGTAACTTTCATTTCTTTTAAGCCTTTCTTAACCATACTTTCATGTCCTCAGGATCCCTCTCATTCGGATGTGATATCGGTTCATTCATGTACCCCTTCTGAACTCGGGTCGTTATACTTTCCCTTGTTATTTATCCTGTTCTTAGCATGCCGATAACTAAGTTTTGTTTGCATAACTGTATGTGTTGAATGTATATATTTTCATTTCAGTCACTGTGAGATCGGAGCGATCCGAACACGCTCATGGAACTCTTAGATATGAGATCCTTCACTCTGTCCATCGGAATGTCCCACCCTTCAAAATTTGTGTGAAAGTCGCTGCTATACTGCCATAATTTTGTACAAACCTTCGATAGTAACCAGATAAGCCCAAGAATCCCCGTACCTCCTTCGTTCTCTTAGGACCAGCCACTCCAACACTGCTCTCGTACCTTCTCCGGATCAACCTCCATGCCCCGTTGAGAAATAATATGCCCTAAATACCCTATCTCTTACAAACTGACATTTCTTCTGATTAGGGTAGAGTTCGTTCTCCCTTAAGACTGCCATTACTACTTCTAAATGCTGCAAGTGTTCTTTGAAGTTTCAACTATCCACCAATATATCATCAAAAAATACTAACACAAAGTGGCGCAAATACGGTCTGAATATATGGTTCATCAATGCTTGAAAAGTAGAAAGTGCATTAGTTAAACCGAAAGGCATTACCAGAAATTCAAAGTGTCCCTCATGTGTCCAGAATGCTGTCTTTTCCACATCCCTCTTATTCATTCAGATTTGATGATATCCGAACTTCAAATCCAGCTTTGAGAAGTAGGCAGCTCCATGTATCTCATCGAAAAGCTCTTCTATTACAGGGATCGGAAATTTATCCAAAATAGTAGCAGTGTTAAGGGCACGATAATCTACACAAAACCTCCATCCTCTATTCTTCTTTTTAACCAACAGAACAGGACTTAAATATGAACTGGTACTCGGCTGAATGATGCTCGAGTCCAGGATTTCCTCCACTAGTTTCTCCATCTCAACTTTCTGATAGTATGCATACCGATATGGTTGAACATTTATGGGATTGGTTCCTTCCTTCAAGTGAATGTGATGCTCAATATTCCAACGAGGAGGTAACTCTCCAGGCCATTCAAATACATCTTGAAATTTGTTGAGCACATTTGACAAAGACTCCGGTACTGATTCAACTACTCTGTATTCCTCATGCTCATCTGTTATCTCGTCTCCCTTCAACAGTCTACATTCAACCAAGAATCCTTGATCTTCTGTCTCCCACGTTTTTACCATACATTTTAGACTGATCCTCACCTTCGTCAGACTTGGATCCCCCTGCAGTGCTATCTTCCACCCCTCACGAGTGAACGTCATTGTGAGATTTCACCAGTCAACCTCTGTTTTTCCCAAGGAATGTAACCACTGCATTCCTAAAATCACATCCACACTCCCCAACTCCAGTGGTAAGAAACTATCACTCACTTTCCAATCACCCAGCTTCATTTTTGCATTTTACAGACTCCCTTTCCATGCACCACAGTTCCTGATCCCAGAACAACTCCATTATTGGTTGTATTCGTGACATCCAACTACAGACAATTCACTAGACCTTCTGTTATGAAGTTATGTGTAGCACACAATTTATTAGCACCACGATGGATTCTTCTCTAATGTCCCCTTTAATCTTCATTGTTCATGGATTAGTTAATCCCACAACCGAATTCACAGACAGTTCAGAAATTGGCGAAAGTTCTTCGCTCAATGTCAACATATTCAGCTCTAACATCTCTTCTCTAACTTCATCATCTTCACACAATTCCCATTCTTCACCAGACGCTTGAACTACAAGTAATCTTAGTTCTCTCAATTCCTGCCCTTTGCAATGATGCCCAATAGTGTACTTCTCATCACACTAGAAACAGAGTCCTTTTTCTCTCTTCGACTAAAATTCAGCATCCGTTAATCTCCTTGCTGGAGTGTCTCTCCGATTATTGTTGTTTTTGTTCCCCCATAAGGTAATGGTCCTCATCGAAAAGGACTCTCCAGTTTTCCTTCATTCTTTCAGTCCACCCCCCGCCTACCGATTTATTCACATTATCAATGTTGAATTTACGAAGTGTTTGAGTTTTGGAACTTACCTCCATATGTTCACGCTCGTCACTCTTTGACCCACGCGTTTTCTCTATCTTCAACACATTGGGCTAACGACATCATTTGCGCCAATCTGGTAGGATCCCAACATTCAACTTTCGCCTTTATCCATGGTGCCAATCCGTTCATGAATGTCTCCTCTAAAACTTCATTCGGCAGATGAGGCAACCGCGCTACTAACTTATCGAACACATTTCGATATGCCTCCATAATTGTTTCTTGTTTAATAGCCAATAATCTTCCACAAATCGATCCCTCCCTTAAAGATCGAAATCGGACTAACATTCTTTTCTTTAAGTCTTTCTAGTCTTTAAACGGTTCTCTGCCCTCTTTTGACCGGTACTAGTCTAGTGCGGCACCGTCGAAGCTTACAACTGCCACGGTCATCTTCTCCGATTTAGTCAACTTATGAATTTGAAAATATTGATTTGCTCTGAATAGCCAAGCATCTGGATGGCTTCCGCTAAACACCGACATTTCAACTTTCTTGAATTTACTACGGTCGCCAAACGCTTCTTCCCCGATTGCTTTCACCGAACTATTTGTTCCATAGACATTATTGGTATTCGATCCTTTCTCTTCCTCTACCACCTTTGCTTTGCCCTTGGCCATTTCTGTAACGTAGGAAATGAGCATCTGTTGGTGTTTCTCCACCTGCATTCCCAATTGCTCGATGCTTTTCGCTAACGATGCCAGATTCTCCTCTATAGTTGGCAACTTCTGCATTTCGACTTTAAGTCTAGAGATCTCTTGGTCGAGCAACTCAAGTTTCTCTTCAAAGCATTTCTGAGCCATGCTTTCCCAGGTGATTGCTCTGAGACCAATTTGTTAGGAAACTGATTCTTATTAATACTTTGATTATGTAACCAGCCAGCACAACAGCTAAACGAAGACTGAGTTCTTTATTAAACGATAGTGTCAAACAGGACTAAACGATCACTTACAATTGCTTCTTGATCGTTTATCAAATACTAAACGATCGTTTAGAAGTTCTACATGGTCGCTAAGAATTACTAGACGATCGCTTACAAAATAATCCACAATCGCTTACAAACTCCTACACAATCGAAGACGCACCTAGCTTATTCAGTTAGCGCAATAAAAAAAAAAGCAATTCGCCGCAAAGAAGGATGCGTTCATAAATAATGTGGGCGACAACGCAAATTTGGGGGTTGTATCTTTCCTTGACTTCGTTATTTCCAAATGTTGCTCTATCGCATCGCATTTTAATTTTGAAAATTTTATTGTCGCATCCTTTTTAGTCGGCGCAATCATTTAACACTTATTAATTTAGTAAGTCACTGCATTATTTCTCCTTGCCAATTATGATTTCAATGATGAAATGCATGCCTCTATTTTTACGTATATACTAGAGTCAACTAAATTTTAGGACAGTCAACTCATGAAATATTTCTAGAAGTTAGGGGACTTCGGCAATACTTTATGCTAACGGTAATTTTTTTATTTTCTTTGCAGCTTTCAATCTCTGACGAATTACGACCCAAAGATTGAAAGAACGTTTCGACGAAGATTTAGAACCAACCGCCAACAACAACAATATAGAACTCCAAGAATGGCGGAATAACCAGAAGAGAGGGTCACAAACGCAAATAATATAATGGCCGACCCCATCTTCCTGGCGAATGATCGCAATAAACCCATTCGGGACTAGGCATCGCCCAACCTATATGATTTCTTCCCAGGAATCATGAGGCCAGCGCTAGACAGATCAAGGTTTAAAATGAAATCGGTTATGTTACAGATATTTAAATGGTCGGACAGTTTGGTGGAAGGCGTGGCGAGTATCTGCACGCCCATCTCTAGAGTTTTATTGAAATCTGCAACACTTTTGTGTTCCCAAATATCTTTACCGAGGAGGTTTGACTAACGTTGTTCTCATTTCCTTATGCAATCAAGCACGGAAATAGGCTTATTCTCTCGAACCAGGGGAGATAACATCGTGGGAACAAGTAGTGGAAAAGTTCAACGCAAGAAGGAGAAAGTTAATTACGAATTTTGAACAGGAAATTGACGAATCGCTCATTGATGCTTGGGCGAGGTTTAAGAGGCTAGTAAGAGATTGCCTGCATAACAGCTTACAAGACTGCTTATAGATGGAGGTTTTCTACCAAGGATTAAACCCTGCATCGCAGACGGCTGCAAATGCGGCAGCAGCTTGTGGTCTGCTTGATAAAACTTGCGATGAGGCGGAAAATATACTTGATCGCATTTCAAAAAATCACGAGGACTGGAGAGAAAGCGATCAAAGATTAAGAATTAAAGACAGTGATGCAAACAACGGGGCCATCACATCCCTTTAGAACCAAATGACTGTGATGATGAGTTTGAGGCATCTCAATTAATAGCACGGGAATGCAAAAAGGGGTCAACGCAATTGCTCAAATGACCACAAGTTGTGTCATCTGTGGAGAAGCACATCCGATGGAAGAATGCCCAAGAAATCCGCGGTCAGTATGCTTCATAAAGAATAACCCTTTCTCTGATACATACAACCCCCGGTGGAGAAACCACCCTAACTTCTCGTGGAAAAATCAACAGCAAAATTTTTAATCAGTGGCGCAAAAAGAAGGGCCACCGGGAGTTTTCCCGCGTACCAACGGTCAAACGCAAAATCAAGCCAGCAGTTCGCAGGCACCGCAATCTTCATCCTTAGAGAGCTTGCTGAAGCAGTATATTGAGAAGAATGAATTAGTGCTTCAGAATCAAGCAACGTCCATCCGAAATCTTGAAATTAAGTTAGGACAGATTGCGGGCGAACTCAAAATAGACCACAAGGAGTGTTGTCGAGCTCAACTGAGCTCCCTCGCAACGTTGGGGATATAGGAAAGAAGCAATGCTTAGCAGTCTCTTTGCTAAGTGAAAAAATGATAGTGGAAGTAGGGGAAGAACCCATCACGACCAACTTGAATGCGGTGAAAATCGAGGACCCGTTGACATATGATTCAGAAGAGTCCGAGAAGATGAACCCAAAAGTTGCGTCCACCTTCAAGCCTCTAGAACACGAGATATAAGAAGTCCAGCTACCATCTTTCCTGCAAAGATTGAAAAAGAAACAGAATGATGAAGGAAAGATCATTACAATGGAAGTAATGCAAAATACGACGATTCCACAAAAAATGTGCGACCTAGGAATCTTCACGATACCATGCTCAATTGGAAGGGTCAAAATTGGTCAAACACTATGCGATCTTGGGGCGAGTATAAACGTAATGCCACTATCAATCTTCAAACGATTGAATATGGGCAAACTCATGCCCATGACGGAGACCATCCTAGTTGTGGACTGATCCTGAATACATCCCGAGGGAGAGGTGAAAGATGCCACAATTTTAATTGACAAATTCAACTTGCCGACAGACTTCATCATTCTAGACTATAAAGCAGAAGACGATGCGCACATCATATTGGGGCGACCATTCCTCTCGACCGGTCGCACTCAAATTGATGTGCACAAGGGGGAGATCATGATGAACATTAACGAGGAAAATCTCTGGATTAAGGCAATCAAGATCCCAAAAGACCGAGAAAAGAAGAGAAAACTGTCGTGGATGTAAAAAGTCCAAATTGAAATAAGCAGTCCCTGCGTTACTATGTGACTCAAACTCATCAGGGACGCAATCCTTTTGGACTATTTTTTTTTAATATATCAATGCTTCATGAACTTTCATTACCTTTCTTTTAACTATTATCGTATATTTGTCTTTATTATAAAAAAGGGGGAAGAATGTGATCGTGTTGAACGATCGTAGTAAATGATTTTGTTAACTTCATTTTTTTATTTGACCCTCTCAATGTTTTCTTTGCAAACGATTGTGGTGAAAAATTGTGGAGGCGCTACACACGAAAGATGCACCTAGCTTATTCCGTCACTGCAATCGAAGAAAGCAGTTCGCTGCAAAGAAGGATGTGTTCACAAATAATGTGGGCGACAACGCAAATTTGGGGGTTGTATCTTTCCTTGACTTCATTATTTCCAAATGTTGTTCTATCGCATCGCATTTTAATTTTGAAAATTTTATCATCGCATCCTCTTTAGTCGGCGCAATCATTTAACATTGATTAATTTAGTAAGTCACCGCATTATTTCTCCTTGCCAATTATGATTTCAATGATGAAACGCATGCCTCTATTTTTTCATATATACTAGAGTCAACTAAATTTTAGGACAGTCAACTCATGAAATATTTCTAGAAGTTAGTGGTCTGCTAACTTTCTTTCAAACTGACTTTGTACGAAACTTTCTAAGAGCATCATATGACTTCTTTCAATCTTTAAGCAATGAGGACATTGCTATATTTTAAATTTGGGGGTGCGGTATTCATTTTCGACCTTACTATTTTTAGGTTCTACAAAAAAAAAAACGTTGCGATCGGATCCTATTCGTAGTTGGATGTTCACATGACACCTGTGGGGGCAAGCCAAAACAAAGGCAGGAATCGTGATCAACACATAAATAAATGATCGCAACTCCGCTACCAAATGGGCATGAGTTTAGACTAAGAAAGAGCGCCTTGCTCGTAGTTGGATGTCCGCATAACACACGTAGGGGCAAGCCAAAACGAAGGCTAGGTACTTGGATCAGCGCAAGGTCATATAGAAAAAATATATATATATGTGTCTAAAATATGCAAGGATAAAAATCATTTCAAAATACCCCAATGAATTTATTTTTTATAAAATAAATCATGCGATGCCCTGGAATCTAGTAAAGTTTTTTTTAAGGTTAAACTTGCGGTCCCTAAATATTAAAAATATTTTAAGAGGCCTGGATAAAAATTAAGGAGATTTTGGTGCATAGGATTTGAATAAGGGTCCCTTGAGAAATCTAGGAAAGAGAAGGCGATCGACTTTCTAAAGAAAATCTTTAGCTTATGCTTGAGGACAAGCATTGTTTTAAATTTGGGGGTGTGATAACGGGCAAAAATGCACGTTATTACAGCACAAAGTTATAAAACAATGCAGGATTGCGATGGTAAAAATATACAATATTGCGTCCAAAAGCATTAAGTTCACAACATTGCGATCGCATGCAGCCATCGCATTAAAACAGCTAACTTATGTATTTTTGTGCAGAAAATGCATTGGCGCAAGGCGAAAATATGATTCGAAGAAATTAACGTCCGAGCGCCTTAAGAGATTGCGATCGCAAGGCTATGCGATCATTTGCGCTCGCGAAAAATCTTCTCAAGAAGGTGGCCGCATCAAGCCGGCGCATCAAGGTTCAGTTGCGGTTCTTAACCTCCCTAACGAACTCAACCGCTGACGTCGACGCTCCTTCCAACCTTTTACTCTTCCTTTTTTGAGTAAGATGCCTATCATTGTTAGGTACTTAAGCACCTTAGAGAACCACACCCCAAAAGCTAGCTATTCGGGTGGGAGAGCCAAGCCACTTAAGTACCACATTGGTCATCCCATTCTAACCAATGTGGGACAAAGGAATCCCATACTACCTGGTTCCTAACAGATTTACAATTTCAGAACTATCTAGCAGAACATGGAATTCAATCCCAGCTCACGATACCTGAAACACCACAGCAAAACGTTGTTGTAGAAAGGAGAAATCGAACCTTGTTAGACATGGTCTGATCAATGATGAGTTATGCTCAGTTACCTAAATCCTTTTGGGGGTATGCAGTACAAATTGCAGTATTTATTCTAAACATTGTTCCTTCAAAAAGTGTTTCAGAAACACCGTATGAATTATGGAAAGGACGCAAAACTAGTTTATGTCATTTTCATATTTGGGGTTGTCCAGCACACGTGCTGGTACAAAATCCTAAGAAACTGGAAACACGTTCGAAATTATGCCTTTTATAGGATACCCTAAAGAAACAAAAGGAGGATTGTTCTATGATCCCCAAGAAGACAAAGTATTTGTATCGACAAACACTACATTCTTGGAAGAAGAACATATAAAAAATCATCTACCGTGCAATAAACTAATATTGCAAGAAATGACCAAATATGCTACAGAACATCAACAAGAGTTGTTGATCAAGCTGGTCCATCAACAACTGTTGTTGTCCCATCACGTCCATCTCAAAAGTTGAGTATGCTTCAACGTAGTGGGAGGGTTATTCAACAATCTGAACGTTATATGGGTTTAACAAAAACTCAAGACATCATACAGGATGATGGTTTAGAGGATCCATTAACCTTTAAAAAGGCAATGGAAGATATTGATAGGGAATAATGGATAAAAGCCATGAACGTTGAAATGGAGTCTATGTACTTCAACTCTGTCTGGGAACTTGTAGATCAACCATATGGGGTTAAACCCATAGGTTGCAAATGGATCTACAAGAGAAAACGAGACCAAACTGGCAAGGTGCAAACCTATAAAGCCAAACTCGTGGTGAAAGGTTTTACCCAAAGATAAGGGGTTGATTATGAAGGAACTTTTTCTCCCGTTGCCATGGTAAAATCAATTAGAATACTTCTATCCATTGCCACATATTATGACTAATATGGCAAATGGATGTCAAGCCAACTTTTTTGAACGGCTATCTTGATGAAAGTATTTTTATGTCTCAACCAGAAGGGTTCATCGAATAAGGATAGGAACAAAAAGTTTCTAAGCTTAAACGATCCATTTATGGGTTAAAACAAGCATCAAGATCCTGGAATATAAGGTTTGATATTGTGATCAAATCTTATGGCTTTGAACAGAATGTTGACGAACCTTGTGTATACAAGAAGATAAACAACAAGACTGTAGCATTCTTAGTTCTTTATGTTGATGATATCTTGCTCATTGGGAATGAGACAAGCTTCCTTGCTGATGTGAAGAGATGGTTACCAACACAATTCCAAATGAAAGATTTGGGTGATACTCAATACGTTCTAGGTATACAAATATTTCGAAAACTAAAGAATAGAACTCTAGCACTATCTCAGGCATCTTATATTGACAAGATGTTGTCAAAATATAATATGCAAAATTCCAAAAGAGGTATGTTACCTTTTAGACATGGAATTCATTTGTCAAAGGAACAATGTCCTAAGACACCTCAAGATGTTGAGGAAATGACAAGAACTCCATACGCATCTACAATTGGGAGTTTGATGTACGCAATGTTATGTACACGCCCTGACATATGCTTTGCAGTTGGAATCATCAGCAGGTTCCAATCCAATCCAGGACACAGTCATTGGACTACTGTCAAAAACATCCTCAAGTATCTAAGGACAACGAGGGACTATATGCTTGTGTATGGACCTAAGGATTTGATCCTTACAAGATATATTGATTCTGATTTCCAGACTGATGTAGATTCAATGAAATCTACTTCGGGGTCTGTTTTCACTCTTAATGGAGGAGCTATAGTTTGGAGAAGCATTAAGCAAAGTTGTATCGCTGACTTCACAATGGAAGTATAATACATGGCCTTATGTGAAGCTGCTAAAAAAGAAGTATGGCTACACAAATTCTTGGATGATTTGGAAGTAGTTCTAGATATGCACCTACCTATCACACTGTATTTTGACAATAGTGGCGTTGTTGCCAACTCGAGGGGACGTGATAGTCACGAAGATCGCTTCGGAGCATAACGTTGCTGACTCGTTTACGGAGGCTCTCACGGCTACAGTTTTTTAGGGTCATTTGCAGAGCATAGGTCTATAGGATCGCCCGCGGCTGAACTAGAGCCAGTGGGAGATTTTTGTACTGGGCCTTAGTGCCTTAGTTTATTTTTTTGTACTTATTGTTATCTTGTACACCCAGTCACTTTAGGACAAGTGGGAGATTGTTGGGGTTGATGCCCTAAACTCTCGTAGGGTCCTATAGTTTGTAAACACCTGTATGAACAAATGCTTGTGATGTAATAATATGAGATATTTTCTTCACTGTTGTCTATGAAATATGAGATATTTTATTTACATTTACCACAAACCAATAAAATAAGATCCCTGGTTGTCGTTGTTATTGGGGTTGTTGCCCTAAAGTCTCGTGTCCAGTAGTTTGTAAACAGTTTGTACGAACTCTTGTGATGTATAACATATGATATTTACTTCACTTCTTGATTTTGCTCATTTGAATGTTTATTTGCTTTACCACAAACCAATAAACTAAAATTCCTGATTGTCTTTATGTAACTTAAGATGTATGTGGTGACATACAAGTGGATCATGTCTTAAGTGATAACCAAAATGGTCTGTAGTATATGGATATAAGAGGGAAACCTTATCTTGGTAACCCTACGGATGCGACCCGTTTTGTGGAATAGTTACAAGTGTTGTAACTTGTCATAGATGGTCTGATCCTGATCATTCATATATAGGACATGCGAGTGGAGGTGTCCTACATAAAGAGTTTGTATAAGACCTGACCATGAAGTGTTAACATCTCGTTATATAACACCGTTCATGGTAGAGACTTCACTTCACTAGGATGACCATAGGTAACATGACCTCAATCCTGAGTGAGTTGGGAACTCCTGCCATTGAGGGCAGTCCTTTAATTTGCATGGGTGCGAGTGTCCAGTTCGCCGACTCAAACCTACCACTTTAGGGATTCATTTGATTTTGGAGCTAGGAACTCAGCTACACAAGATGGAATTCACTCCTTCCCCAACGCAGGGGTAAGTAGATAGATAGCTCCCTTAACGGCTGATTCCAAGGCTTGAACAATGTGGTGCCACACACCTTCTCTTGGCCTGAGAAGTGTTCACACATAGTTGGACTATGTTGTATTGTTCATTAGAGGAATCAGTGATACTTAAGGAGTGAGTTGTAACTACAGGGGAAAATGGTAGATTGGCCGAGTTGTACTTACGAGCATATGTGAAGGGTTATCATACTCGTGATTGGTTATATCCAATGGACACAGTAATATATCTATGATAAGAAGAGTTCAGTTGTGGGTCTTTAGTGGAATGCTTGGCAATTAACGGATGGTGGATCTCATGGCCAAAGAGTTTAGTCAACTATTCATGTACCGTTGGAGCTTTGAGCCATAGGTCCATAAGGTCCCATTGGTAGCTTGGATAAAGTTGAGAATCAGTTTTTGGGTCAGTTTGAAATGTTCAAATTGACAAGAGGGAGTTCGATTATATATGATATAATTGAACTGATTAATTATATATGATATAATTGACTAAATGTATGAGATACATTATTTTGGAGGAAATTGGATATAAATATGATTTATATCAAGTAGAGGAGAAAACACTATATTAGATATATGATATCAAACTATAGATTAAGAATATCATATTATTATATTCATTATTTAATTAATTAGGCGGTTATGAGATAATTGGCTGAGTATTTCCTCGAAATCGTGCGAAAGTGGGAAGTTCGAATTCAATTCTTGTAACTAAAGAATAAAATGAAAATTGATTTCATTTTGTAAATGACGCAAGAAAAATCGCTCATGGTGTGAAAGTAAACGATCGCATAGCGTTGAGAGCTTATACGATAGTGCCCGTCTTCCTAAAAGATCGCACACCCGCGCACTAAACGATTGCCCGTGATATCTACACGATCACTTAACGCACCGAGCGGAACTAAACGATCGCTTAGATAAACCTACACAATCATGTACCTTTTCCTAAACGATAAGCACCTGACTATACGATAGTCTTCTACTATCTCCCACTTGCTTGTTCGTTCAACACGATCGCTTTTCCTCCTCCCCTCTACCAATTCCATCAAAGTCCACCCTTTGGATTCTTACTCCGAGAATACTAAGGACTTCGAGTGGTGGTGTCGTCCCCGGTTGCTGTTGGTTCGTGCGCTATCGATCATGTAGACGATCGTGGTGCTGTTAGGCGACTGTTTGCTGGACGATAAGGACTGTAGAGGAGTTCGCTTCCACTGGATCGAGTTTGATTGAAGATTGTCTTCAACTAGTAAGTCTCTCAGTCTTTTGTATTTTATTTGTTAAAGCATGTCAGTAATTAGTGTTACAATGCATATCTATTTGTCAAAATGTATGTGTGGTTATTCTGTCACAATGAAATTGGAAAGATCTGCTTCCACTCATGGATACTCTTGTTTAAAGAGTTCCTTCAATTGGTATCAGAGCCAGGTTTCTGATATTCCAATTTCATTACTGCAAAGAATTTCATATACATTCACGACGGGGGCATATCTACTCTCTGTTTAATTGTTAAATTATTTTTGGATGTGTGGATTAATGGAGTATTCTTGGATGAAACCTCGGTTTGATTAATTCTTTTACATTTTCGATTAATTGTAAAGGCCCCTGCATTTTTGGGCATAATTAATTGTTATCGAGTCTGTAATTCAAAGTTAGTTTGAGTTTTGAGTCGTTCATGAAGAAGTTTTGAGCAAGAGTTGTGGTTCTTCGAGGAAGAAGACGATCAAGAGTTGATCGTTCGAGAGTCGTTTAATGTGTGCGCGCACTAGATAATCATTTAGCTCAACAAGCTTCATCTTTTAGTACCTGATTAAATGATCGTGGAGTAACGCACGGTAAATTGTTTACCTCTTCGTATGTTAAGTGATTGTCTAGATGATCAGGCTTCGCAGCCTCGTTGTCGTCTAAGCGATCGTTTAGCATTTTTGCGCTATCATCTAGTGTGCTCTAAGCGATCGTTTACCTATGGCGTTTACTAAACCATGGAGCTTCCCCGATGGTTCAAGACCCAGTTCGCCTGTGAACCGATTTGCTCGATGAAAACTGAAATAGATAGAATTTTTTCATTCTGGTTTTGTAAAGGTTCATCCCGGTCCATTAATCTTTGGTTTATTACATGAGATGTATGTTTATTATATGTCATATGGTATGCACATATAGTAAATCCCACCTTAGGTTATGCATTGGTCATGCATCATCCCTTTCTTATAAATGTTATAATTTAGAGAAGCATGATTTAATTATATAAGAGTATGCTCATGCATCATATAATATAAGAGTTATATTTATGCATGCATAAAAAGCATTGACATGCATCATCTTTATATTATAATTGTTATAGTATAAGGGTGTATAGAAAGCATGTTTGTTTGGTTATTACATGTATATAAAAGTTATGTATAGTAATGACTGGACATTACATGAAGCATAACACATAGGTTACTTTATAAGCGTTATAAACACCTAGTTATGTGCAATGTATTTTAGTTGTTTCTTTTTAAAGGTTAAAGAGAAATTAGAACTAAAAGCAATAAGAAAGACATGCATGCTAACTTAGGTTTAATTCATGGTTTTAAAATCTTTAAAACTTGGATGACATAGACCTAAGATCACGGTTCTAATATGATTAGCAACCCTTAGACTTTAATCTTTTAATCAGATTAATAGGATTAAATTGACTAATAATAGGTTAAAGTGTAGCAAATCTATCTATAAGGACCTTTTTCTAAGGCGGGTTCTGGCTAGGCTGGGATATTTAAGTTGACAGAAACGTAACACCCCTACCAAGGAACCTACCTGGAAAGGTGAATTAGATAGATTTGATGCATGTGTGCAAGTTAAGGACGGTCCATTAAAGTGTTTAAATGTGACTACTTGAACTTGTTTCTTTTATAGAAAAAAATTGTTTATGAGCGGACTTAAAAAGATGACTTTACTAAAATCAGTAGCCAGAATGTCTAGGTTAATGAACCCCTAGGTAGAACATTCAGTGGGAGATACTTGGGGCATATGATGCTTCATTTAAACCTTTCACGTTTCTCCTTTATGGTTTACACCATGAGATCTACCCTCGGCCTCGTGGCACCCTAGGAGTGTCCCTCTAAAGGATGGTGTTTGGGTAGGTCAATATCAAGGTGGATGGAGAGAGTGTTCATAGTAAGTGGGAGCGGGAAGTGCGAAAGCATATCCCATGGTCTCCCTCGTTGGATTGAATAAAGTTACTGCGTATAGCCTCGAGGCACCCTGGGAGTGTCCCCCTCTAGGATGGCAGTTTTGCGCGTTTCTTTATTTGATCACTTGGAAGAGGATAAGGTTACTTAGTCTCTTGTCCTAATCTGCTTCTTCCCTACGATGGGCTCATTAGGGCGGGACTCTGGCACCGAAAGCGAGGGGTCACACTTACATGGAATTGTTAAAGGTTAACAATTCTGGACCAAATAAATGGTGGTTGTTAGGTTCAGTTCCAAGAGTTGGTTCTGCCTAATGGTTGAGAATGTCTCATCCCAGTGAAGGGGCATCTGATCACCCCACCAGTGATGTTTGTCCTACCTCGCTAGGGCATCATTGCCAAATAGAAGTCTTTACACTTAGGGTACTTGAAACTGTTTTGCAAAATTAATTGGTTAAAATGTGGTTTAGCAAAATCTAATAAAAGTTTTGTTCGTTTTTCAGTAACAAGTTTTGAAAAATGGCCACAGCCACAATTGCTTTGCTTAGCGCCAAGAAATTAACTGGCGATAATTTTTCGACTTGGAACCACATGATCATGACGATACTAATCATCGAGGATCTCATATTTGCCCTTACAGAGCCTGTCCTCCTATTCCAACTCCAAATGTCGCTCGAAATGTTCGGGAGGCATACGAGCAATGGACACAGGCAAATGAGAAGGCCTGAGCCTATATCTTGGCAAGTTTTAATGATGTCTTGGCCAAGAATCATGAGCCCATGGTCTCAACACGTGAGATCATGGAGTCCCTGCAAGGGATGTTTGGAAAACCGTCTGAATAACTCAAGCACGAGGCTCTTAAGTATATATTCAACTCCAAAATGGAAGAAGGCACCTCTATTCGTGAACATGTGTTTAACATGATGGTCCACTTCAATGTGGCGGTGTTGAATGGGTCTACCATCGATGAGGGCAGCCAAGTTAGCATAATCCTACATTCTTTGCCGGAGAGCTTCCTACACTTTGTTAGTAATGTGATTCTTAACAAAGTGAAATATACCCTTACAACTCTCCTCAACGAGTTGCAGACCTACCAATCTTCACTAAAAAGTAAGGAGAGGAAGAAGGCTAAGGCAAATGTTGTTTTCTAGGACATTCCATAAAGGTTCGACCTCAGGAACGAAGTCTGCACCTTTTACTTCTAACTCTGCAAAGGGAAAGAAGAAGAATAGTGGTAAGGGGAAAGGGAAGGCGCCTGCTAACCTGTCGTTTGTCACCTCAAGAATGCGTCTGCTGCCGGTTGGAAAGGGAAAATGTTTCCACTGCAGCCAGGATGGACACTGGAAGAGGAAATGTCCTCACTGGCTAAAGGAAAGAAAGGTCACCAAGGCAGATAGAGGTAAATATGATTTACTTGTACTTGAAACTTGTTTAGTGGAGAATGATGATTCTGCCTGGATAATTGATTCGGTGCCACTAATCACGTTTATTCTTCTTTTCAAGGGATTAGATCCTAGCGACAGTTAGAGGCTGGTGAGATGACGATGCGAGTAGGCACTGGGCACGTCATCTCAGTTGTGGCAGTGGGAGGGATCCAATTAACTTTACATAATAGGTTTCTAATTTTGAATGATGTATATATTATTCTTGAACTTCAGAGGAACCTTATTTCTATAAAGTGCTTGCTACAACGTAAATACACTATTTCATTTAATGTGGATAAAATGTTTATTCATAAAGATGGTGTTATTATTTGTACAGCGTCTCTAGAAAGTAATTGTATGTGCTAAGATCGTTAGCCATTAGTTCCCTCCATAACACATAATTGTTTAAAACTATTGTAACTCATTCTAAACGTCAACGAATTTCTCCAAAAGAAAATGTTCAACTTTGGCACCTTCGATTAGGGCACATCAATCTCAATAGGATTGAGAGATTGGTGAAGAATGGACTTCTAAGTGAGTTAGAAGAAAATTCTTTATCGGTGTGTGAATCTTGCCTTGAGAATAAGATGACTAAACGACTTTTTACTGGAAAAGGTTATCGAGCCAAAGAGCCTCTTGAGTTAGTACATTCTGACCTTTATGGTTCTATGAATATGCGAGCCCGAGGTGGCTATGAGTATTTTATCAATTTTACTGATGATTACTCTAGGTATGGCCATGTTTATCTTATGCAACGGAAGTCTGAATCCTTTGAAAAGTTTAAAGAGTTCAAGGCTAAAGTTGAAAATGTATTGGATAGATAGATTAAAACACTTCGATCGGATCGAGGTGAAGAGTTTTTGGACTTGCAATTCCAGGACTATTTGATAGAACATGGAATCATTTCCTAACTCTCAGCGTCGGGTACACCTCAGCAAAATGGTGTAGCGAAAAGGAGAAATAGAACCTTGTTGGACATGGTTCGTTCGATGATGATTTACGCTTCCTTGCTAGACTCATTTTGGGGTTTCGCAGTGGAGACTACGGTATACATACTTAATTGTGTTCCCTCCAAGAGTGTTGTGAGAATACCTTTGGAGTTGTGGAACGGGCATAAAGCTATTTTACGTCACTTCCACATTTGGGGTTTCACTACACATGTGCTTGAGGCAAATCCCAAAAAGATGGAACCACGGTCAAGGTTATGCCTCTTTGTAGGCTACTCCAAAGGTACACGAGGGGGTTATTTTTATGATCCATCGAAAAATAGGGTGTTTGTTTCCACGAACGCTACTTTCCTGGAGAAGGATCATATTAGGGACACAGTCCACGAAGTAAAGTCATGTTGCAAGAGCTTTCCAATGAATGTCACCGGTAGCAGATGGAGTCGATGGCGACGTTGAGGATCCGTTCACTATCTGGGTTTCACAGAAATCCTTGCTATGGTAGCAGATGGCAATGTTGAGGATCCGTTGACTTATCAGAAGGCAATGGAGGATGTTGACTGGGATGAATGGGTTAAGGCCATGGATATCAAGATGGAGTCAATTACTTCAGCTCAGTATTGGATCTTGTAGATCAGCCTGACTTGGTCCATTTATGGGCTGAAACAGGTCAAGAGCAAAAAGTTTACAAGCTGAATTGGTCCATTTATGGGCTGAAACAGGTGTCTAGATCTTGGAACATACAGTTTGATACTGTGATCAAGTCGTATGGCTTTGACCAGAACGTTGATGAACCTTGTGTCTACAAGAAGATCGTCCACGCTTTAGTAGTTTTCTTAATGTTGTGTAGACGATATATTACTCATTGGGAATGATGTAGGTCTACTGAATGCAGTTGACAACTGGCTAGCGACCCAATTCCAAATGAAAGATTTGTGAGAGGCTCAGTTTGTTTTGGGTATACAGATCTTTCGGGATCGTAAAAACAAAGTCCTAGCACCGTCTCAGGCATCGTACATTGACAAGATGTTGCTCAAGTACTTGATGCAGGACTCCAAGAGGGGCCTACTACCATTCAGAAATGAAGTCACTTTATCTAAGGACATGTGTCCTAAGATGCCTCAAGAGGTTGAGGAGATGAGACGGGTCCCATATGCATCTGCCGTTGGCAGTTTGATGTACGCGATGCTCTATACTAGATCAGACATCTGCTACGTTATGGGCATAGTCAGTAGATATCAGTCTAACCCAGGTTAGGGTCACTAGACAGCAGTGAAGAACATCCTCAAGTATCTTCAGAGAACGAGGGACTACATGCTCGTGTATGGATCTAAGGATTTGATCCTTACTGAGTACATAGATTCTGACTTTCAGATTGATAGAGACTCTCATAAGTCCACTTCAAGATCAATCTTATTCTTAACGAAGGAGTTGTAGTGTGGAAAAGCACTAAGTAGGGTGCATCGCTGACTCCACTATGAAGGCAGAGTACGTAGCGGCTTGCGAAGCTACTAAGGAGGTCGTCTGGCTCAGGAAGTTTTTGACAGAACTGGAAGTTGTTCCAGATATGTCTAGGCCAATCACCCTCTATTGTGACAATAGTGGGGCTGTGGTGAACTCCAAGGAGCCTAAGAGTTACAAGCGCGATAAACACATAGAGCGAAAATATCACCTGATATGCGAAATAGTACATTGAGGGGACTTAATCGTCACAAAGATCGCTTCGGAGCACAATGTTGCTGACCCATTTACAAAGGCTTTCATGGCTATGATGTTTGAGGGTCACCTTCAAAGCATGGGTCTACAGGACCCCCCGCAGCTGGACTAGGGCAAGTGGGAGATTTCTTGTACTGGGCTTTTATGCCCTAGTTTATTGTCTTGTACTTGTTTTTTGTACACCCCACTTTGCTTTAGGATAAGTGGGAGATTGTTGGGGTTGATGCCCTAAAGTCTCGTAGCCTGTAGTTTGTAAACAATTTGTATGAACGCTTGTGATGTATAATATATGATATTTACTTCACTTCTTGATTTTGCTCATCTGAGTGTTTTATTTTCTTTGCCATAAACCAATAAACTAAAATCCCTGGTTGTCTTTATGTAATTTAAGATGTATGTGGTGACATACAAGTGGATCATGTCTTAAGTAATAACCAAAATGGTCTGTAGTATATGGATATATAAGGGAAACCTTATCCTGGTAACGCTACGAATGTGGTCCACTTTGTGGAATAGTTACAAGTGTTGTAACTTGTCACAGATGGTCTAATCCTGATCATTCATGTAGGGAACATGTGAGCGGGGGCATCCTATACAAAGAGTTTGTATAAGACCTGACCACGAAGTGTTAACATCTCGTTATATAACACCATGCATGACAAAGACTTCACTTCACTAGGATGACCATAGGTAACATGACCTCAATCCTAAATGAGTTAGGAACTTTTGCCATTGAGGACGGTCCTTTGATTTGCATGGGTGCGAGTGGCCAGGCCGCCGACTCAAACCTACCACTTTGAGGATTCGTCTAATTTGGGAGCTGGAAACTTAGCTACACAAGATGGAATTCACTTCTTCCCCGAAGCAAGGGTAAGTAGATAGATAGCTCTCTTAAGGGCTAATTCCAGGGCTTGAACGATGTGGTTCTACACACCTTCTCATGGCCCGAGAGGTGTTCACACATAGTTGGACTAGGTTGTATTGTTCATTAGAGGATCAGTGGTACTTAAGGAGTGAGATGTAACTATAGGGACAAAACGGTAAATTGGCCCAACTATTGTTACGAAGGGTTATCGTACTCATGATTGGTTATATCCCATGGACATAAAAATATATCTGTGGTGAGAAGAGTTCAGTTGTCGGTCTTTAGTGGAATGCCTGGCAGTTAACGGATGGTGGATCTCGTGGCCAAAGAGTTTAGTCGGCTTTTCACATACCGTTGGAGCTTCGAGCCATAGGTTCATAAGGTCCCCTTGGTAGCTTGAATACAAGTTAAGAATCAGTTTTTGGGTCAGTTTGAAATGTTCAAACTGACAAGAGCGATTATATATGATATAATTGAACTGGTTAATTATATATGATATCTTTGACTAAATGTATGAGATACATTATTTTGGAGGAAATTGGATATAAATATGATTTATATCAAGTAGAGGAGAAAATACTATAGTTGATATATGATATCAAACTATAGGTTAAGAATATAATATGATTATATTCATTATATTACTAATTAGGCAGTTATGAGATAATTGGCCAAAGTTTTCTCCGGATTCGTATGAAAGTGGGAAGTTGAATTCAGTTCTTGTAACTGAAGAATAAAATGAAAATTGTTTTCATTTTTCAAGAGATCAATAAATTCGCTCACGGTGTGAAAGCTTTTGATCACTTAGTGTTGAGAGCCTATACGATAGGGCCCGCTTTCCTAAACGATCGCACACCTGCGTAATTAAACGATCGCCCGCGATTTCTTAAACGATCGCTTGCCTTTGCTAGATGATCGCTTAGCGCGACGAATGTAACTAAACGGTCGCCTAGTATTTACAACACGATCGTGTACCCCGCTTTAAACGATCGAGCACACCTGATTATACGATAGCCTTCCCTTTTCTCCCACTTGCTTATTCGTAGTACATGATCACTTTTCCTCCTCCCCTCTACCAATTCCATCAAAGTCCACCCTTTGGATTCTCACTCCGAGAATATTGGGGGCTTCGAGTGGTGGTGTCGTCCCTGGTTGCTTGTTGTTTGTGCGCTGCTAATCATGTAGACGACCGTGGTGCTGCTAGGTGATTACTTGCTGGACAAGAAAGAGTGAGAGGAACTCGTTCACGTTGGACCGAGTTCTTGTGAAAACTGTCTTCAAGTAGTAAGTCTCTCGGTCTTTTATATTTATCTTTTAAAGCATGCCAGTAATTAGTGTTTTCAATGCATATCTATATGTTAGAATGTATGTGTGGAAATTCTGTCATGATGAAATTGGAAAGATCGCTTCCGCTCATAGGCACTCTAATATAAGAGTTCCTTCAATTGTAACTTAAGCATGTATATGGAGACATACAAGTGAATCATGCCTTAAGTGATAACCTAAATGTTTTGTAGTATATGGATAAATGAGGGAAATCTTATCCTTGTGACATTACGGATACGGCCCGCTATATAGATATTACAAGTGTTGTAAAGTACTACAGATGGTCTGATCCTGATCATTCATGTAGAGATATGAGCAGGGGTGTCCTATACAAAGGAGTTTGTATAAGACCAGACCAGACCAAGAAATGTTTAGTCTCGTTATATAACGTCCTTCATGACAGAGACTTTCATCTCACTAGGATGACCATAGGTAACATGAACTTAATCCTGAGTGAGTTGGAAACTCCTACCTATGAGGTGGTCCTTTGATTTGCATGGGTGTAAATGGCCAGATTGTCAACTCAAACCTACCACTTTAGGGATTTTTCTGATTGGAGAGCTAGAAACTCAGCTACACAAGATGGAATTCACTCCTTCACCGAAGCAGGGATGAGTAGATAGATTGCTCCCCTAAGGGCTAATTCCGAGGCTTGAACGATGTGGCGCCACACAACTTCTCATGGCCCGAGAGGTGTCAACTCATAGTAGAACAATGGTGTATTATTCATTAGAGGAATTAGTGGTACTTAAGGAATTAGATGTAACTACAGGGGCAAAACGGTAAATTGGCCCACTTGTACTTACAAGCAATCTGGGAAAGGTTAATGTACTGTTGACTGGTTATAACCGATGCACATAAATATATTTATAGTGAGAAGAGTGCAGCTGTCGGTCTTTAATGGCGTGCTCGACAGTTAACAGATGGTGGATCTCGTGATTAAAGAGTTTAGTCAGCTATTCACGTACTGTTGGAGCTTCAAGCTACAGGTCCAGAAGGTCCCCTTGGTAGCTCAATGGATTCTAGTTGAGAATTAGTTTTTGGGTTAGTTTGAAGTATTCAAATTAACAAGAGGGAGTTTGATTATATATAATATAATTAAAAATGTTCAATTATATGTGATATAATTGATATGATATATGAGATACATTAATTGGAGGATTTTGATATAAATATGATTCAAATTGAATAAAGGAGAAAGGAACTATGGTTTAAATGTTACATATGATATGCTATTAAAACTATAGGTTATAAATATAATATGATAAGTTAGTTATTATATTTATTTATAATTAAAATAATTATATGATAATTGTGGGTGGTTTCTCCTTTAACTGTGCATGAAAGTGGGAGGTTATGTTCAGTCTTCATAACTGAAGGATAAAATGAAAAATGTTTTCATTTTTTAAAGTGAATCGCTTCATTAAAACAATTACCAATCGTTTAACTTATTAGAGACTATACGATAGCCTTATAAGCGAGAGCCTAAACGATCGTGTAAAGCACCTTTGACTAAAATATCGTGTAAAGTTTTACTAAATGATCACGTGCGTAACGAGATTCTCTAAACAATTGTGTAAATGATCAAGCCAGCTTTTCTAAACAATCATGTACCTATTGAGTTTTAATAAACGATCAAGCACACAAAATCTATGTGATGGACAGTTTCTTCTCCCACTTGCTTGGCCGTATAGTTCGATCATTGCCTATGTCCAACCCTCTACCAAATCCAACAGAGCCCACACCTCCTGGATTGCACTCCAAGAATACCAAGGTTGCCGAATGGTGGTGTCTAAGAGGGTGTTTATTCATGGAGAAGTTTGTTTGTGATCCAAGCAACAGTAAGAGATTGTTGTCCAAGAGCCTCACCCAAATCTATCTACTTACCCATGCTTCGGAAAAGGAGTTAATTCCATCTTGTGTAGCTGAGTTCCTAGCTCTCCAATCAGATGAATCGCCAAAGTGGTAGTTTTGAGTTGGCAATCTGCCCATTCGCACCCACGCAAATCAAAGGACCGCCCTCATAGGTAAGAGTTCCCAACTCACTCAGGATTAAGGTCATGTTACTTATGGTCATCCTAGTGAAATGAAAGTCTCTGTCATGAACGGTGTTATATAACAAGACTAAACATTTCGTGGTCTGGCCTTATACATACTCCTTTGTATAGGACACTCCCGCTCGCATGTCTCCACATGAATGATCAGGGTCAAACCATCTGTAGTACTTTACAACATTTGTAACATCTACAAAGCGGGTCATATCTGTAGTGTCACCAGGATAAGATTTCCCTCCTTTATCCATATACTACAGACCATTTAGGTTATCATTTAAGGCATGATTTACTTGTATGTCTGCTTAAGTTACAACGACAACCAGGGATCTTAGTTTATTGGTTTGTGGTAAATGCACATTAAATATCTCATATTTCATAGACAACAATGAAGAAAATATATCATATTATTACATCACAAGCGTTTGTTCATACATGTGTTTACAAACTACAGAACCCTATGAAAGTTTAGGGCATCAACCCCAACAATTTGATAGAACAAGGAATCCAATCTCAACTCACAGCCCTGGCACACCTCAACAAAATGGTGTGGCAGAAAAGAGGAACAGAACCTTGTTGGACATGGTTCGTTCCATGATGAGTGATGCTCAATTACCAAATTCTTACGTAATTGAAACTACAGTGTATATTTTGAACATGGTTCTCTCGAAAAGTGTTTTTAAAACACCTTATGAGCTCTGGAGAGGACGCAAAGGAAATTTATGCCACTTCAGAATTTGGGGTTGCCCAACACATGTGTTGGTGCAAAATCCTAGTAAGTTGGAACGTCGTTCAAAAGTATGCCTATTTATAGGGTACCCAAAAGAAACGAAAGATGGTTTATTTTATGATCCTCAAGAAGACAAGATATTTATATCGACAAATGCAACCTTCCTAGAGGAAGAACACATGAAAAATCACTAACCTCGCAGTAAGTAATAGAAGAAATGTCAAGAGAAACGAAAAATACATTAATAAGAGCTGTTAACAGAAAAGGTCCATCAAGAGTTGTTGATGATACTGGTATTTCATATCATTCTCAAGAGTTGAGAATGCCTCGTTGTAGTGGGAAGGTTGTGCAATAGCCTGACTGGTACATGGGTTTAACTGAAACTCGAGTCATCATACCAGGTGATGGCTTAGAGGATCCATTGTCTTTCAAACAAGCAATGAATGGTGTGGATAAAAACCAATGGATTGAAGCCATGGACCTTTGAATGAAATCTATGTATTTCAATTCTGTCTAGGATCCTGTAGATCAACCTAAAGGGATAAAACCCATCGTCAAATGGATCTACAAGAGAAAACAAGACCAAGCTGGTAACGTACAGACCTACGAAGCTAGACTTATGGCAAAAGGATTTACCCAAAGAGAAGGGGTAGACTATGAAGAAATCTTCTCTCCAGTTATCATGATAAAGTTAATTAGAATACTCTTGTCCATAGCTATATTTTATGATTATGAAATATGAAAAATGGATGTTAAGACAGCCTTTCTGAATGGCTATCTTGAAGAGAGTATCTATATGTCTCATCCAGAGGGTTTATTGAACAGGGTCAAGAGCAAAAGGTTTGAAAACTTAATTGATCCATTTATGGGTTGAAACAAGCACCTAGATCCTGGAATATGAGATTTGACACTACGATCAAATCTTATGGCTTTGAACAAAAAGTTGACAAACCTCATGTTTACAAGAAAATTGTTAACAAAACTATCATTTTGTTGGTGTTGTATATTGTGAAGGATCTCTTATCAAAGAGTACCTATGAGCGGAAGCAAGATCATTCCAAGTTTATTGTGATAGAAATACAAGCATTCACAAACATACACAGTAGTTAAGCATTTCAGAACAAATTACGACATGCTATTAATAATAAATACAAAAGACCGAGAGACTCACCTTTGAAGAACTCTTCTTTTATCTTTCTCTCGCTCACGTCAAGAACAACACCTTTTGCTGTCACTGCAACGCTAAGCCAATCATCTACCAAATCTCATTGTCGCTCAGCAAACGAACAGACATCTCCATGAATAAGCAGCAACTAGGACACCACCACTCAGTGACTTTGGTATTCTCAGAGTGGTGCTTGATCGTTTAATAAAAGGTATAGGATCGTTTAGAAAAATTAGGTTGATTGTTTAGACGATCGTTTAGGTAATCTGGCTCTCGCGCGTGATAGCTTAATAAAAGCTACAAGATCGTTTAGGAAACTGCGCGTGTACACGATCGTTTAGGAAAGCTTAAGCTGTCGTGTAGGCTCTCGTTAGCTAAACGATAGACAGTGTACAATCGAGATGCGATTATCTGATTCTCTTGCAAAAATGAAAACTAATTCCATTTTATCCTTCAGTTATGAAAATTGAATGCAACCTCCCACTTTCACGCACAGTTATGGAGAAAACCACCAACAATTATCTCATAATTGTTTAATTATAAATAAATATAATAACTAACTTATCATATTATATTTATAATCTATAATTTTAATATCACAGCATATGCAACATTTAAACCATAGTCTTTTTCTCCTCCACTAGATATAAATCATATTTATATCATTTTCCTCCAATTAGTGTATCTCATACATCATGTCAACTATATCATATATAATTGACCAGTTTAATCACATCATATATAATCAGACTCCCTCTTGTCAATTTGAACATTTCAAACTGACCCAAAAACTGATTCTCAACTTGAATCCATTGAGTTACTAAGGGGACCTTATGAACCTGTGGCTTGAAGCTATAATGATACATGAATAGCTGACTAAACTCTTTAGCTACGATCCACCATCCGTTAACTACTAGGCACTCCACTAAAGACTGATAGTAGCATTCTTCTCATCACAGATATATTTCTGTGTCCATCGGATATAACCAGTCAACAGTACGATAACCCTTCACAGATGCTCGTAAGTACAACTATGCCAATTTACCGTTTTGCGCTTATAGTTACATCTAAGTCCTTAAGTACCACCGACCCCTCTAATGAACAATATAACATAGTCCTACTATGTGTGGACACCTCTCAGGCCATGAGAAGGTGTGTGACGCCTCATCGTTCAAGCCTCGAAATCAGCCCTTAAGGAAGCAATCTATCTACTTACCCCTATTTCGAGGAAGGAGTGAATTCCATCTTGTGTAGTTGAGTTCCCAGCTCCCAAATCAGAAAAATTCCCAAAGTGGTAGGTTTGAGTCGACAATCTGGCCACTCTCACCCATGCAAATCAAAGGACCGCCCTTAAAAACAAGAGTTCCCAACTCATTCAGGATTAAGGTCATGTTACCTATGGTCATCCTAGTGAAGTGAAGTCTTTGTCATGCACGACGTTATATAACGAGACTATAACACTTCGTGGTTCGGTCTTATACAAACTCCTTTGTATAGGATGCCTCCACTCACATGTCTTCACATGAATGATCAGGATCAAACCATCTGTAGTACGTCACAACACTTGTAATAATTTACAAAACGGGTCGCATCCATAGTCTCACCAGGATAAGGTTTCCCTCATTTATCCATATACTACAGATCATTTTGGTTATCACTTAAGGCATGATCCACCTGTATGTCTCCACATACATGCTTAAGTTACAATGACAACCAGGGATTTTAGTTTATTGGTTTGTGGTAAAGCAATTAAAACATCCCATGTTTCATAGACAACAGTGAAAAAAAATCATATATTGTTATATCGCAAGCGTTTGTTCAATACAGTGTTTACAAACTACAGAACCCAACGAGAGTTTAGGGCATTATCCCCAACATGTTGATGATATTCTACTCATTGGGAATGAAGTAGAATTTCTAGCTAACGTTAAGAGATGGTTGGCTACACAATTCCAAATGAAAGATTTGGGAGAAGCACAGTATGTTCTTGGGATCCAAATAGTTCGGAATCGCAAGAACAGAACATTAGCACTATCTAGAGCATCTTATATAGACAAGATGTTGTCTAGATATAAAATGCAAAATTCCAAGAAATGAGCATTACCTTTCAAACATGGAGTTCACTTGTCTAAAGAATAAAGTCCTTAGACACCTCAAGAGGTTGAGGATATGAAACGAATTCCATATGCATCAACGGTAGGGAGCTTGATGTATGCCATGTTGTGTACACATCCCAATATATGCTATGTAGTTGGAATAGTCAGCAAATTTCAGTCCAATCCTAGATATGATCATTGGACTGACGTTAAGAACATTCTCAAGTATCTTCGGAGAATGAGAAATTATATGCCTGTTTATGGTATTAAGGATCTGATCCTTATTAGATACACTGATTCTGACTTTCAAACCGATATAGATTCAAGAAAATCAACTTCAGGGTCAATATTCGCTCTGAATGGAGGAGTATTTGTGTGGAGAAGCATCAAACAAAGTTGTATTGCAGACTCCACAATGGAAGCTGAGTATGTAGCTGCAAGTGAAGCAGTGAAAGAAGCAGTATGGCTCAGAAAGTTCTTGACTAACCTAGAAGTAGTTCCTAATATGCACCTGTCTGTCACCCTCTATTGTGACAACAGTGGAGCAGTTGCAAATTCAAAGGAACCTCGAACCCATAAATGAGGAAAGCACATCGAGTGGAAGTACCATCTCATCAAGGAGATAGTACATAGAGGAGATGTGATCGTCATGCAAATAGCCTCACAAGACAACTTAGCTGATCCATTTACAAAGGCCCTTTCGGCTAAAGTGTTCGAGGGTCACCTAATAGGACTAGGTCTACGAGATATTTATCACTAGGGAAAGTGGGAGAATATATGAGTATTTAATGCCCTAGTATATTGTATTTATACTTTTTGTTCTCTCAGTGTAACTCAACATTGTATATATTTGTATATATTGATCCACCGGAGTTTTAGTCCAAGTGGGAGTACTGTTGGGTTTTATGTCCTAAAACTCGCAGTTTGTAAAAGTTAAACATATTCTATTATCAATAAAAGATGTTATTTAACATTTCTTCATCTTCAATAAATGTATTGAATCTATTTCATAGATTCTAAATCCAATAAACTAAGATCCATGGCTATTATATGAATACTTGAACTGTATGTAGAGACATAAAGATAGATTGAGTTCGAGTAAATAGCCAAAACGGTTTATAGTACATGATTAAGGTTGGGTACCTTATTCTGGTACCACTATTGGATGCAGCCTACTCTGTAGTTGTTACAAGTTGTTGTAAGAATACTACAAACGAAGTGATCCAGATTCATTCATGTATTGACATGAGGAGTAGGCACATTGACCCAGTCGGTGTTGCGAACAACCTGTGATGGGTCAGCTTACTAGTAATTGTTATATCATGTGGACACAAATATATCTATAGTGCGAAGAATGCAACTATCGAGGTATAGTGGTGTGATTCGATAGTTAACAAATACCAATTAATTCGGTCTAAAGAGTTTAGCCAATTAATCTTAATCGTTGGAGCTCATAATCTATAGATCCATAAGGTCCCTCTACTAGTTATTAAAACATAAACACCTTGAATTATTAAATTGAGTGAATTTGAAATGATATCAATTTGAATTGTTCAAATTGAAATTAGGGTTTTGAGTTTGAATTAGTTCAAAATCAAATTAGGGTTTGCTTAATTATATTCGATATAATTAACATTTAATTTGTTAAAATTAGATGAAATTGGAGATTTTATAATATTTAAATATTGATTTAAATGTTAATTACATGAATAGGATTTATGTTTAAAGTAGGTGTGTGATCAATTTAATATTTGATATTAAGTTAAATATGTTTAATTAATTAAAAATAAATTTCCAATTTTAAATTCAATTTAGGAAATTGAATGATTTAGATTTAACTAATTATGAATTAATTAAATTAAAGTATTAATTTATTATGAATTAATTGGATTGAATTTGAATTTAAAAAGGAAAAAATTGGAAATTGGAACCCAAAAGCGGGGTTTTCCCACTTTTGAAGCAAGAGGAGGTGTTTCTCCTCCATGCTCACACAAATTCCACTTCAAAAGTGTAGCAGCTACTGGCCAAATGGATTATTGATGTTGCTTGCATGCTACTGAAGAACAAAACACCTCCATTTCTCTGAGATGAAGTAATGGGACAGAGATTGAAAGCTGGAAAAATTGGTTTCTGGTTCATCTTCTTCTTTCTCTTCAAACCCACAACAAACATTCACCAAATTCACTCGAATCTGAGTTCCACCACTCAAATTCAAGGCTGTGAATAGTAGAGAAGATCTCTTAGTGATTCACTGTCGATTTGGAGCTGATTTAGAGTGAAGAGCAGCTTGGAATTGGAAGATTCATCAAAAGGTATGTTTATTTCAAACCCTCTTGTGAAAGCATGCTTTTAGAACTCAAATTAAATATAATTAGAGTGCTTATTAATTTTATTTGCTTCTGTTGCATACTAGTATATTCTTTCACTAATCCATAGATCCATTAGGTCCCCTTGCTAGCTCACTAAAGGTAAAACAAGGATCGGCTAAATTTTGGAATAATTTGAATTGTTCAAATTATTTAAGGGAATTTTATATTAATATGGATTAATGTAAAATATAATATATTATGATAAATTATAGTATATAAATAATTATAAATATGGTTTATAACTAAAACTATATAATATGATAAAATAATATTTTAAATAAGATTCAAATGTTAATTTTAATATGAGTTGGATTTATATTAAAATTATAGATCAAGAAAGAGATATGCATTTTATATGATTTAAATGCACAATAAATATAAATATATATATATATATATGATATTTATTAATTATTTAATTATTTATTTTATATATACATACATTAAATTTGATTTAATTTATATTTAATTTAAGTTAATATTAATATTAAATAAATAATAAATAGTGAGATAACTCCCATGCAGTTATGTAGGAAGCGGTTAGTGGGTGAGGGGATAACTCCCCTCACGTAATGTTATTCTTAAAAAATGAAAAGAGTTTTTTAAAAAAAAAAAATGGAACACGGATCACATCTACATCCTCTGCGACCTGGCTATGTCATCCTCCCTACCTCCCTCACATGCATCCTAGGAAAATTCCCAGGAGGTCACCCAACATAGGATTGACCCAAGCCAAGCTCGCTTAACTTTGGAGTTTGTATGATTGAGCCACCGAAAAGAAAGGTGCACCTTGTTGATATAGGTAGTAACTTTTAATTCTTTTAAGTCTTTCTTAACCATACTTTCATGTCCTTAGGATCCCTCTCGTTCAGATGTGATACTGGTTCATTCATGTATCCCTTCTAAACTCGGGTCGTTACAAAGAATCTGTCTTCAAAGAACGTGCAAAATATTTTATTGAAGATTTGGTCTTCAAAGGTATTATTTCTTTTATTTCTTGTAATTGAATGCTAGCTTTTTGTATTCTGTAAAATCAATTTTGAGTTTTTCCTTCCCAATTCAAAGACAAAAATGTTAAACGTTTTCGCATTGGGATTCAATCATTTCAACTGATATCAGTGTCAATGGAATTGTTTTATCTTTTGGTTTAGAGAATCAAAAATTGATTTTTGGTAGGTGAAATTCTGCTCAGTTTCATGTGATGAATGCTTTAAATTTATTTTTGGGTTTTGCATAATAGAAAATTTTGGTATTTGGCATTTAGATTCGATTTTCCATTTAATTTGATCAATTTGTAAGGGTTCATTTGCTTTGGGTGTTTATTTACTATAATCAAGTCTGTGTTGGGTTTTATGTCCTAAAACTCGTGGTTTGTAAATAATAAACTTATTCTGATAAATTCAATAAAGTTCAATAAAGTTATATAAAATATATGAATTGCTTATTTCATTTAAAAAATAAATCCAATAAACTAAAAGATTCATGATTATTACATGAATACTTGAACTTTATATGGAGACATAAGAGTCAATCAGGTTCGAGTAAATAGTCAAGATGATCTATAGTATCTAAATAAGGTTGGATGCCTTATTCTGATAACACTGTCAGATGAGGCCCACTCTATAGTTGTTACAAAGAGTTGTGAAGTGCTACAGACGAAGTGATCCTAATTCGTACATGTAGTGACATGAGGAGTGGGGGCGTCATGTGCAATGAGTTTGTGCAAGATCGGACCAAGAAATAAGTCACTCTTACTTTATAATGTTGTTTACTATTTAAGACTGACTATTTCAAAACGATGACCTAGGTAACTTGACCTTAATCCTAAGTTAACTATGAACTCCTGTTTATTCAGGATTATCCTTAAATTTTCATAGGTGAGGGTTAGCTCAACAGCGTCGAGTAGATAACTGAGGACATAGGGTGTAAGATGGAATTTACTCCTACCTGCTATCAGGGATAGTAGAAAAGTTCCTTTAAGTGCTGACTCCGGATCTTGAACAAGGGGCTCTACCCTTTCATTGGCCCGAGAGGTACTCGGTTTAATGATCGGATCACAAAACAATTGTTCATTAGAGAATCAGTGATGTTAGAGTTAAATAACATGCAGCAGAAGTATCAAGGATCCATAAGCATTCTAATTCACTAATTTTGGCAAAAACTAAAGTATGTTATTCATAAAAATGGATTTTCAGAACATACCTTTGAAGAACTCTTCAAGAAAATCGTCTGTTCAACTGTTGTCTTCACTTGATATCAATGTGAACCACCTCAAAGCCTTCCCTACTATGCTTTTGGAGCTTTAGGAAAGGTTGTGGGGCTCAAGAACAGCTTGTAAATGTAGAGAAACAAGGGAAGCTCACAGTAGTAAGTTGAAGAAGCAGCTTCTTCTTCACCATGATTTTTCTCTCAAAATTTTGTATTCATCTCTACTTCTCCAACAAATCCAATCTTCTTTATATATCAAAATGAACATGCAAAGAGATGGAGTGCATGGCTTGCAGCTCATGCTTGGAGAATCAAGGTAGAGAAGATCATGGTTTGTGTGTGAGCATAAAGATGATGATAGTGGAAAAAACTCTTTTTCCATTATGTGCAACCCATGCAAACGAATTTCCATTTTCCTTTTTAAAACAAAAAATGAATTTTAAATCATTTTAATTTAAAAATGGATTCTCTTAAATTAATTTCATAAATTAATTTAATATCAAATATTAAATTAATTTTTGCACAATAATCATCTTTATATATTTAAATCATATTTAAATATTTATTCTCTTATTCCATTTAATTTGAACGTTTCAAATTAATTTGTCAAGCTATCGTAAAGAGTACCCATTTACGAGTTAGTAGGGGGACCTCGCGGACCTACAGATCATGGGCTCCAACGATCCGAGATTAATCGGCTAAACTCATTAGACCGATCTAACCCCCATTCGTTAACTAATGGGTGATTTCACTAAATCCCATAGCTGAACTCCCATCATTGTAGATATATTATGTCCACTCAATATAACCATGATCTAACCCCCATTCGTTAACTAATGGGTCGAATCTCTGTTTTATCCTCGAAATTACCTCTTGTTCCTTAAGTTCCACTGATCCCCTAATGAACAATTGATTTGTGATCCAATCAACAAATCGAATCCCTCTCAAGCCAATGAGAGGGTGAGGCCTCTTGTTCAAGACCCAGAATCAATACTTGAAGGGAATAACCTCTCTACTAACCCTAATCGGTTAGGAGTGAATTCCCTCTTGCACCCTATGTTCCCAGTTATTCATCTAGTCTTATCCCCAAAGTGGTAAGTTTATTGAGCAGAGACAATTGGTCTACTCTCACCGTTTGTAGATCAAAGGATAATCCCGAACAAACAGGAGTTCATAGTTAGCCCAGGATTAAGGTTAAGTTACCTAGGTCATCGCTTTGAAATCGTCAGTCTTAAACAGTAAACAGCGTTATAAAGTAAGAGTGACAAGTTTCGTGATCCGATCTTGCACAAAACTCATTTGCACAGGACACCCTCACTCCTCATGTCTCAACATGCACAAATTAGAATCACTTCGTATGTAGTGTTTTACAACACTTTGTAACAACTACAGAGTAGGCCGCATCCAATAGTGTTACCAGAATAAGGTACCCAACCTTATTCATATACTATTGATCATTTTGACTATTTACTTGAACCCGATCCACTTATATGTCTCCACATAAAGTTCAAGTACTCATATAATAGTCAAAGGACTTAGGTTTATTGGATTTCTAAAAAACAATATATTCAACAACAACTTTATTGAATTCTCAGAATAAGTTCTAATGTTTACAAACCACGAGTTTTAGGACATAAAACCCAACAAACTCCCACTTCGACTAAAACTCCAGTGGTAACTTATATATCTGATATATAAGACTGAGTTTCTGAGTTTATAGAGAAATACAATAAACTAGGGCATCCCATACCCATAGTTTTTGCCATTTAGTATCTCATACTTGATATTTCTCCCACTTGCCCTAGGTTATTAACCTCTGGTATTTCTAGTCTTAGTAGATGATTTTTAAACACTTTAGTCGAGAGAATCATTGTAAACATATTAGCATACAAATAGGTTTCTTATGAGAAAATCATCTTTTTCTCAATGGCTAGGAAACACATTTTTCTCCCACTACATTGAGTTACTCTCAACTCTTTGATTAAGATGGTCTGACCTGCCTTAACAACTCTTGTTAACAGTCAAAGCTAAAAATCTTAAATTCATTATACTTCGAGCTTAGCCATTTAAATATTTGAATATTTTCTGATGGCTATTAACAATTTGATTCTTAACAGAAGTTGCTATGAGATAGAACAAACATATTTCTTAAAAATGAACATTTCATTTAACACAAAAATATGTACAAAAGGTTCATTATAAGGTTTAAAAAAAACAGGAAATTTACATCTTCATCAGCAACTTTTCCTACTAGATGAGCTGAGCAAATGGTCTCCAAGATCTAAGTAGCCTGTTTGCCTTTCTCTGCTCTCTTCTCTGCAAGATATTTAGGGAAATTTCTTTTCCAGTGCCCTAGCTCATTGCAGTGGAAACATTTCCCTTTCTCTGCAGCGGTTTTCTTGCTCTTCTTACCATCAAGCTTTTTCCCTTTCCCTTTGTCTTTCTTCGCTAGAATACTCTTAGTTTACGAAGACAAGGCAACTTCAGGCTTGGAGGACATTCCTCTCTTTTCAGTAGAAGCAACATTTACTTCTGGTATTGGTTCCAAACCTTTAGTTCTCAACATGGTCTGAAATGCCTGCAACTCATTAAGCAGAGTTGTCAAGTTGTATTCAATTTTATTCATCAAGGCATTGGTACAAAATTACAGAAAACTCATAGCACCATTGACGAACAGCATCATTAATGTCTTCCGAAGAGATTCTAGAATAAAGCCAACTTAACTTCTCTCATCCATCACAGTACCGTTCACTTTAGCCACATTAAAGTGGACCATTATGTCCAGGACATGTTCACGAACATTGGTCCCCTCTTTCATGTGACTATTGTAAACATATTTGATAGCATCATGCCTTAGGGTAAAGGACGGCTGTCCAAACATCCCTATTAAAGATTCCATAATCTCTTTGGCAGTGTTCATACCCTCGTGTTTTTTTGCCAAAATGTCAGACAGGCTGGTGAGGATATAAGCACGGGCTTTATCATTAGCTCTGATCCATTTATCAAACGCTTCCCGAATAGTTTGGTTGGTATTTGAGCTAGGAATGGGAGGACATTCCTCCGTTAAGACAAATCTCAAATCGTCTATCGTGAGTATTGTATTCAAATTTGATTTCCAGTTTACATAATTGTCCCCAATCAGTTTGTTTGAAGCCAACAATATATAATAGAACTCGTCATTCTGAAATTATAAACAAATTTTATAAGCATATTGCAAAATCCAATCAAATTTTAGCAAAGTGATAATGTACCTATAATCATTATTTTTTGCAACGATACTTAAGTGATTTAGAACAAATGCTACCATGGGGCAATCAAGAATTCCTTCACAAAAACAAGACAGTTCTTGACCAAATACTATCTCCAGAATAACTCATATTCTGATAGTCATTTAATTATCATTTTCGGACAAGATTATTACTAACACTTAGTAAGTCTTGTAAGTGTAGACCTGCCAGTTTCAAATCTTACAGAACGGTATGAGCATGCCTTCGAAATAGAAGAAAATACCCAAAACGAAACTATAAGATCTTATTCATTTTACTGAAACCTAGGTTGTTCCGGATCTTATGTTACAACCCTCTATAGGGATCATCGCGGTTAACGACTAACTAGTGCTGCATGAAAAACGACAGCAGGCGCAACATTAGAATCTCATGGTTCAGACTAATGGAGGAGACCGTAGGAGAATGTTGACACATTTTCTTCACCCACTTACTATGAACGACTTCCCCCATTCACCTTGTTATTGACCCATGCAAACACTTTCCATATGAAGCAGTCGAGGTAAAATCAACAAGAAGCCGAGCATGGATCTCATGGTGTGAACTTTTGAGGACGTGAGTGCTAATAACTTTTATTCTCCCACTGAAGTGTTCTAAATGTTTGGGTATATTTATACTTAGGTTAGACGGCTAATTTCATACAACCTAAGTCTAAGTAGTTTATCCAAATATAACTCTTATAATTGGATTTCACCTACAATGTCTAGGTGATAAACCATTTTATTACCTCGCATCGCTCATGAATGCTCATAAAATTGGTCAACGCTCAATTATTCGGCTATAATCCCCAGGTAGGAGGTGTTCCGTAGACCGTCAACTTAAATACCCCCAGCCTTCGACAGGATTATATACCGGTTGAGTTTGTAACCCTAGTTTTACAAGTTTAACGACCTATTTTAACTATTAAAACAAGCAGTTAACCTAAGTGAACATGCAGTTGTTCTTTGTTATGGATTTTAAAGTCTAACCGATTTTATAACGGCTTATAAAATTTAGACATGCTAAATATCCACAAAAAACAACGAAGGTATCTAATATAACTATTATATTAAACATAACCCTAACATGCATACTATATATCATAACAATTATAACATACTGTCAATGCATGTTCATGCTTCCTATGGTGGGGTTTTAAATCTACATGGCATACTGTATGCATATACATGAATTTATTTAATTATCACATACATCTCATGCATAAACAATTAAATATTAACTGTTATGGTTTTCGTTTTGGCATAAACAAGCAAAAAGATAGCTAACTATTACAAATAGCTTCACAACCATCTTTGAACCACTCAAACCGCTCCAAACCGAACCTAAAACAACTTGAACTGGGCTGGACAAGTCTGAACTGGACCAACAATTGCTAAACCGAACCAACTACAACCATGTGAGGCTGAACTGGATTGAACCTTGAGTAAACCAGTCGAATCGGTTGCTCTTGGTCCAACCTCAATATGCTACTAAGGTCAATCGTGTAGTGCCTGGAGGTAATCGTCTAGCGTCGTCCACTTCAGTTGAGAGGAAGTACACGATTGCATAGTGTTCATTGGAAGCTAGACGATCGTTTAGCTCTATCGCATAGGACTAGACGATCGTTTAGTTCCATCACAGTGTAATCGTTTAGCTCTATCGCATGTACTAAACAATCGAATAACACCATCGCCCAACGTGTTCAAGTCATCGTTTAGTATCCGCCATAGCTAAACGATTGCATAGCTCCATCGTATAGAACATCATCACATCGTATAGCATTTATCTACACGATTGCTTAGCTCCGCGATCAAACGAACGCTCAGTGCTATCGCGTAGCATTTCATTGCATCATTTAGCGCACATCATTGCTAAACGATCGTATAGTGCCATCGTTTAGCAAAATCAATTAATCGTTTAGTTCCTACAATTCAAACTAAATGATCCTGTATGTTATCGTATAGCAAATGAACACATCGCTTAGCTCCCGCAGGTACACGATCGTTTAGCATTCAACATCACAACGACCAGCGCATATTACTAAACGACCATATAGCTTTTCTTCTCATCGTGTAGCGTCTGGAGCTAAACGATCGTTTAGCAACTGGACCTCAGCAACGATTGAATCAGAAGCTGAAAACTTTGGAACAGCAGCTCGACCTCCTTCGCTTGTTTCTTCAATTACATCTTAATTTCAACTCTAATGACTCCAAATAAATTACAGACTCTTCCTAACACATAAATTTTCATAAAAAAAGGGCCAATTATAAATTTAATTGAGAAATTAAAGAGAATTAAAATGCCAAAATAGAAAAAACCATAGTAGTACAACAGTTTCATATATCTCATAGAAAAACACCCACCTTGCCAAAATTAGACTGAATTGAAAGCTTAAAAGATGCTCTGATACCAATTGTTAGAGTTAAACAACATGCAGCAGAAGTATCAAGGATCCATAAGCATTCTAATTCACTAATTTTCGCAAAAACTAAAGCATGTTGTTCATAAAAATGGGTTTTCAGAACATACCTTTGAAGAACTCTTCAAGAAAATCATCTGTTCAACTGCTGCCTTCACTTGATATCAACGTGAACCACCTCAAAGCCTTCCCTACTATGCTCTTGGAGCTTTAGGCAGAGTTGTGGGACTCAAGAACAGCTTGTAGATGTGGAGAAACAAGGGAAGCTCACAGCAGCAAGTTGAAGAAGACAGCTTCTTCTTCACCACGATTTTTCTCTCAAAATTCTGTATTCATCTCTGCTTCTCCAACAAATCCAATCTTCTTTATATATCAAGATGAACATGAAAAAAGATGGAGTGCATGGCTTGCAGCTCATGCTTGGAGAATCAAAGTAGAGAAGATCATAGTTTGTGTGTGAGCATAAAGATGATGATGATGGAAAAAAAATCTTTTTCCATTATGTGCAACCCATGCAAACGAATTTCCATTTTCCTTTTTAAAACAAAAAATGAATTTTAAATCATTTTAATTTAAAAATTAATTTTCTTAAATTAATTTTTTCGCAATAATCATCTTTATATATTTAAATCATATTTAAATATTTATTCTCTTGTTCTGTTTAATTTGAACGTTTCAAATTAATTTCTCAAGCTACCCTAAAGCGTACCCATTTACGAGCTAGTAGGGGGACCTCGCGGACCTACAGATCATGGGCTCCAATGATTCGAGATTAATCGACTAAACTCATTAGACCGATCTAACCCCCATTCGTTAACTAATGGGTGATTCCACTAAAACCCATAGCTAAACTCCCATTACTGTAGATATATTATGTCCACTCGATATAACCATGATTAGTAAGTTAACCCTTCACAGGTTGCTCGTAATAACGGCTGAGTCGAATCTCTATTTTATCCCCGAAATTACCTCTTATTTCTTAAGTTCCACTGATCCTCTAATGAACAATTGATTTCTGATCCAATCAACAAATTGAATCCCTCTCATGCCAATGAGAGGGTAAGGCCTTTTGTCAAGACCCAGAATCAAAACTTGAAGGAAACAACCTCTCTACTAACCCTAATCGGTTAGGAGTGAATTCCCCCTTGCACCCTATGTTCCCAGCTATTCATCCGGTCTTATCCCCTAAATGGTAAGCTTATTGAGCAGAGACAATTGGCCTACTCTCACCGTTTGTAGATCAAAGGATAATCCCAAACAAACAGGAGTTCATAGTTAGCTCAGGATTAAGGTTAAGTTACCTAGGTTATCACTTTGAAATTGTCAGTCTTAAACAGTAAACAATGTTATAAAGTAAGGGTGACAAGTTTGTGGTCCGATCTTGCACAAAACTCATTTGCACAGGACGCCCCCACTCCTCATGTCTCAACATGCACGAATTAGGATCACTTCGTATGTAGCGCTTTACAACACTTTGTAACAACTACAGAGTAGGCCGCATCCAATAGTGTTACCAGAATAAGGTACCCAACCTTATTCATATACTATGATCATTTTGACTATTTACTCGAACCTGATCAACTTGTATGTCTCCATATAAAGTTCAAGTACTCATATAATAATCAAGGGACTTAGGTTTATTAGATTTCTAAAAAACAATATATTCAACAACAACTTTATTGAATTCTCAAAATAAGTTCTAATGTTTACAAACCACAAGTTTTAGGACATAAAACCCAACAAGTGGGTCTTAAGAAACAAGAGGTAATCTCAAGGGTAAAACAACCTTTTGACCCAGCCGTTATTACGAACAACCTGTGAAGGGTTAACTAATTAATCATGGCTATATCGAGTGGGCACAATATATCTACAATCACGGGAGTGCAACTACAGGCTTTAGTGGAGTGACCCGGTAGTTAATGACTAAGGGTTAATTTGGTATAAAGAGTTTAGTCAATTAATCTCGGATCGTTGGAGCCCATGATCTATAGGTTCATTAGGTCTCCCTACCAGCTCACAAACAAATAAGCTTTAGAATAGCGTGATAAGTCAATTTGAATCGTTCAAATACGAATTAAGGGAATTAGTAATTATATGTGATATAATTACACGTTTAATTTTGGAATTAAAATAAATTGGAGATTGGTTAATATTAAATATGATTTAATTATTAAATCCATGAATAGGGATTCATGATGATGGAATTAGTGTTGAATTAATTTAATATTTGATATTAAATTAATTAGAATTAATTAAATTGTTTAATTAATTAATATTAATTTTATTAGAAAAATTAATTTTGTATTAATTTTTGTAAAATTAATTTCAATTTTAATTTTAAGATTAAAAACTAAAATTGGAATTTAATTTTTTTAATAGTTTCAAAATTAAATGGAAAATGAAGAAAATGATAAACTCTCAAAGTGGGATTTTCCCACTTCTTTAATCTAGTAGCTTATTCATGGTTCCACTAATTTTACAGCTCAAATTCTCTAGCTTGAGTTGGAATTCATGCATAAGGTTTGTTGCTTGAAAGTCATGCAATATAAACTTTACTTTTGAGTGGAAATTAGGCATGCAAGTAGTTGAATTTTGCTGAAAAAAAATGTTTGAAGAAGTGTTCTTCACACTACTGAAAAACCAGTTCTTCACCTCCAATTTCCCTAATTTAAGCATGTTTTGAGTCTCGCAACTCAATCTAAAGCTCCAAAAGAATGGTAGGGAAGACCATGTGGTGGTTGCAACTAAAGGAAAAGGAGATTATAGTTGAAGATCGTGATTCAAGAGGTACTTCAAAGGTTAGTGTTGAAACTCTCTTTTTAGTTTATGAGCATGCTGAATTTGAAGCAAAATTAATGAATTAGAATGTTTAATGATCCTGTTTTTCTTTTGTTGCTTGTTTCTACATTCCAACAGTCTGTAATTTGTTGTTTGAGTCATTTGTGATTTTTGTTGTGGAAAACACTGGAATACAGAGGAGAACTACAAAAATCAAACAATTCTAGGCATTTCTGGAAAAAGCGTCGCGATGCCACCAACACCGAGGTGAGAAGGACAGTTTTCTGTAGCATCGCGGCACTTCAAACATCAAAGGTGCGTGCACGATGTGCTATTCGTGGGTTCGAAACTAGCAGCCATTTTTCTCCCTTTTTTGTCATCTTTTTGTTTTATAATTAAATTAATATAATTCGATTATATTAATATAATTATTTGTTTAGGGTGCCAAATATCTGTCTATTAATGCTTATAATATTATTTAATGTATGTGTGATGTATGTTTAAATTATATTATTTATATATTGCATATTGTATGCCATATAGATTTAAATTCCACCATAGGTTAAGCATAATCATGCACCATGTTTAAATATAAATGTTATATTTAAAGTTTAGGTTATTCCTAAAGTATGCACATGCATGATGTATATAATACAATTTGCATGTTTATAACATAAGTGTTATATTATTTTTAATGTATGATTAAAAGCATGCTTATTATATATAGTTCATTGGTAGCTTAATATAATTGTTATATTATGTTTGTTAATAAAATTGGAAATGCATGCAGCATGACATTACTTAGTTAATATAATTGTTATGTTCGATTAATGTCATTAGTATGCATGTTATAGGTTTTAATAATTCATTATTTATAAGAGTTATATGGTCAATAAATTAGAAATTAAAATCTATAATTCAGAGTTGCATGCAAACATAGGTGATCGACCAAATGTATGAGAGGTAAAGTATTTTAGAGAATTGAGGTTTAAGTGCAAGCATACACTGTCGAAGAAGTAATAATCTTGGAGTATTCTGAGTATCAAACCCACAAAACTGATAGTAGTTTACTTTGTGCGAGATTGTGGCCTAATGAAACTGAAGGTAACAAGGGGGATTTATGTTGTGAAAGAACAAAAATTTAAATTAAAACAGTAGATAATGATGATTGAAGGGGGCTAACAATGCTTTAACCTTTTAGGCTCTATAGCAAAAGTGATGTTGCCGCATCACATCAGGACAACAAAATATGCATGGGAAAAAATTTAGACCTATTCGGTCTGGTGTCTAGTTCCTTTAGGAGTTCTAAGCAGCTATTACCGAATGTTCCCATGAGTAGCTGAATCCTAGATTAATTAAAGTTAGTTTCTTTACCTTATGGTGTCTCTTATTCCTAAGGTGACGTGACCCTCCTATTCCTAGTCTCTTAGTCCTATATTCCTTTATGAGATCCGTTGACACCCTAGCCTTCTGTAAACCCTGGAACTTAAATTCCCTAGATGACATGGTTGAGTTTCATGATTGTTGTTGTTGTTATTGTTGTAAAGTGTTTTAAAGTGTGCTTATGGAGTTAGTCTTTATTTGGTTAAGTAGGAAGTAGTAAAGGAATTTTTTTCTAAGTATTCAAGCCCTCAAAAAAGAAGAACCAAGTTTAGGTTGGAAAAATATTCTAAGTGTTAGAAAAGGGAGCTCTCGGGTCCTATGAAGCATTCCTAACACTTAGCCAAATGTTAAGAAGTTGTGTGATTGAAGAGAGTTAGATGTGGAGCTTGTGGTTGGTAAAGGTAGGCGAAGACCTTGGTGATGAGCCATGGGAGGCTTGCCGATTGAAGGAAGAGTTGGCAAGAAGGCCTGGGAGAGAAGAAAGCCTTGGGCGAGGGAGTTGGCATGAAATAGGTGATGGCATGAAGAAAAGATGGGTAGACGATGGCTTGGAGGTTAGTTTAGGCGGTGGAAATGGTCGTGACACTTGGGCTATGAAGTGAACCACCTTAGGGGTTGGTATGCTGAGGAAAGTAAGTCTATTAATCCTCGTTAGTGAGCCAAGTGACACAATTAGGAGCCTAAGACAAGGTTTAGTAGCATGAGGTGGCAATTACTTAGGCAAGGAAGCCACTAGTGCAATTACAAATATAGGGGAAATGGTTTTGCCATTTTGCTCATGCGATAAGAGAGATTTTGTAGCCAAAGGAAAGCTAAATCAGTGAGAAAGAAGACCTGGGGTTGTTAAAAGGAAAATCCCACAGATTGATGGTGAATTCTTGAAGAAACTAAAGAGTGTTCTAATCTCTTAATCATCTAGAGCAAGTTGTGAAGATTGGTGGGTTTTGAGCTCATCACAAGGAATTAAAAGCTCAATTTTGAGGTAAGGTAGTTTAAAGGATGAGTAAAAAGTTCATAGAAGAAAGTTTTGAGGTTTAATGAATAGATTTCGAGTTATAAGTTCTAAAGTTGAGATAAGGGTTTGGATGAATAAGCAGGAAACTGCACGGGTGGAACAAACAAACAAGTGGACTAGGCGAGGGTGCACCTATTGCACGTCCACGCCACTAGGTATGCAACAAGCCCATCGCTTGGCAAGAGAGCAGCTCATCGCCTAGTGTCTATGCACCCTGACGCCCAGCCGTGTGTGTTGCTGCTGAGCACACCTCCTATCCGAGCACCTATGTACGTGATTTTCTGCCTACGAGAGGCCATCCAGTAGCCTGTGTGTGCACCTAAAGGCCCAATGCATGTGACACAAAACCCATCCACAACGTCAGTGTGCACTATCCAGCCTATTGGTGTGTCTTTGGTGTCGTATGTTGGGATTGATATTCTAAATCTAGTGTATCTCATGGTTTATAGTTTTGTTAACACAATTTATTTATCTAATAAAACCAGAGATATTTTATTTGACATTGAGACAACATTAATTCAACCCAATAAATTAAGATCTAAGGTTATATGATGTCACTTGAACAATATGTGGTTGACAAACAGGTGGTTCATGTTCAGGTAATAACCTAAAAGGTTTGCAGTAAATGGATGAAAGTTGGGTGTCTTATCCTTGTAACACTATGGATACAACCCACTTTGTAATTGTTATATGAGATGTAAGTATTACAAACAATATGAACCATATTGTTCATGTAGAGACGTACGAGTGGAGGTATCCTATATAAAGGAGTTTATACATAGATCGGACCGCGAAATAATTAGTTTCTATTTATAACATCATTACTTGAAGAAACTAAAATTTCACTAGGATGACCATAGGAGACTTGACCTTAATCCTGAGTGAGTTGTGAACTCTTGTTTATGACAACAATCCTTTGATCTGTATGGGTGAAAGTGGCTATGATAGCCGACTCGACAAGTTTACGATTTTGGGAATTTGTCCAATTAAGGAGTTGGGAACACAACTACACAATATGGAAATTCATTCCTTCACATTCTTTAATTGTTGGTTCTGGATCTTAAATAATGAGGCCTCAATCTCTCACTAGCCCAGAGGTGTTAGCTTACAATTGGACTATAAACTATTTGTTCATTAAAGGAATCATTGGTACTTAAGGAGTTAGATATAACTATCGGGGTAAAATGGTATTTTGATCCAGCTATAGTTATAAGCATTTGTGAAGAGCCATCACTCTATTCATTGGTAATATCCATCGACACATAAATATATCTACAGTGCAAAGAGTGCAGCTTTCGATCTTTAGTGAAATGATCGGTAGTTAATGAATATTGATTAATTGGATTAAAGAAGTTTAATCAAATAATCTCATATCATTTGAGCTTCTAATCTATAGGTCCATCAGGTCCTTTGTTAGCTCACTAGAGGATAGTAATGAGGAATGAATTAAATTGTTCAAATCAAATAAGGAAATTTTATATTAATGAGATTAATATATAATGGTTAATTATAGATATGATCTATAATCCAAATTATGTAAGAGAAATATATTTGAATAAGATTTAAATATTAGATTTATATGAATTGGATTCATAAAGAGATGTATACATATAAATATGTGGTATTTATATGTTAATTAACTCCATATTAAATATGATTTAATATAGTTAATTAATTAATTAATTAATGGTTAATTAATTGATTGAGAAATTATGGAGATTAGAGGTTAGTATAAATATATGATATTTATGATAATTAATTAAATGTATATATATCAAATAGAATTTAATATATGGTCATTTAATTAATGTGTCAATTAAATAATGGTTATTTAATTAATTAGCATTAAGGGTATAAAGGGGAATACTTGGAGAAGGGTTAACCCTTCTCCATATAAATATATCCTTATAGCCCATTTAGGGCAAGAGATTTTTATTAAATCCTAGCCTCCAACCTCCACCTTATCTTTAACTTCTCTCTAGAAATTCTCTTCCCTTTTTCCTCCTCAAAGTTCTTGGAGACCACACTTCCAAGATCTTTGAATCCTAGAGAATAGCAAGCCAATCTTGTTGGTAGTGTCCATCTTGATTGTAAAAGCTCGAGATTATCGAAAACGGTAGAAGAAGAAAGCTTGAGGAATCATCAAAGATAAGTTTGATTTCCTCCTCTATTCTAGCATGCATATGTTTATTTTGAATGTTTATTTGATAAATGCATGATTTGTTTCTGTTTTTGTTTCTTTAAAAATCAATTATCTAAATTTAAGACGTTCACACGCTTGCGCTTGGGATTCGATCCCTTCAATTGGTATTAGAGCCAATTTTTGCAATTTTGATTTTTTGTTTTTTGAAAAAAAAAATAGAGAACATGATGGGTGCTTTTGTATACTCTTTTCATGAGATGAGAAATGTAAATTTCATTTGGGTATTTTTGGCTTAATAGATGTTTTCGGTATTTTGCACATAAGGGCCCATTTTTTTTAGGTATTTTGACTGTAAATTGAGTCTATAAGTCTGTGTCATTCATGGCAAAAGGATGTTGAGAAAAGAACCAAGGGAAACAAAGGTGAAACAAGAAAAACGGAGAGAAATAGTGCAATTCAATTTTTCAGGGACAACATTCACTAATTTGTCGATTGTTGGAGTTCTAATCGTTGGATTGAGTTGAAATTTGGTCAGTATGTTCAGGACACCTAGGGTCTTGTTTTGAATGGTTGGATCGTTGTTTTGAGCTCTAGTTTATCCATCGTTGTCACCGAACAGAAGCAATTTCTTTATTTTTCTTTGATTTCTCTTAACGTTTTCTAAAAATAAGGTTTTAGATTTTTTGTTTGTAATTAAATTAGTATAGTCCGATTATATTAATTTAATTATTTTATTAGGGTGCCAAATATTGGTCTATTAATGTCTTTTATATAATTGAATGTGCATAAGATATATGTTTAAATTATATGATTTATATGTTACATATTGAATGCCATATAGATTTAAAATCTCACCTTAAGATAAACATGTTCATGCATCATGTCTAAATATAAATATTATATTTTTTATGCATGATTGAATTAGCATGCACATGCATCTTAATATAAATATTATATTATTTAGATGTATAGTACATTAAGCATGTTCATGCATCATACAATGTTATAATTGCTAATAATGTATGATGCCATGATGGTTTTTTATGTTTAATGATTGTTTAATATAATTACAATGAAAAAGGAATTTTTATTGAGCATGACATTACTTATATTAGTATAAACGTTATATTTTATCAATGTCACCAAATGCAAATTTACAAATTTTATATTTTATTTTTTTTATATAATAGTTATAAGGATAATGAAATTAGAATTAAAATCTATAATCAAGAGTTGCATGCAAAATAGGTCTAAATTATTTTAAATGGTTTAAAATTAATTTACATAGACTTATATTAAACGCGTTTCTAATGAGATTAGAAATAGGTTAATCTTTTAATTTGTTTTAATAGGATTAAAATGAACTTCGTTAAAATATTAAATTTATAAAATAATTGTCCATAAGGGATCTTTGTCTAAGGAAGGTTCTGACTAGGTTAAGGTTTTTAAGTTGACGAAAATAGAACACCTCTACCTAAAAACTAACCTGGAAGGTGAATTGGGCAAATATTTTATAAGCATGAAATAAGTGATCAATTTTGTTAAGAGTTCAATGAATAAGATAACATATTGTTAAATATTCAATATAAACATTATATTCAGCAAATTAACAAAGAACTTGGCTAAAAATTGATTAGCTAGATTTTACTAAGTTAGTAAACCCAAAAGGTAGAACACTTAGTGGGAGGAAAAAGATGTATATGATATGTCATTTTTTCACTCATGCTCTCCCTAAAAGTTCACAGAGTGAGATTCATGCTTGGTCTCGTGGTGCCTTGAGTGCACTCTCCCTTAGGAAGGTATTTGCATGGGTCAATATCAAGGTGAATGGAGAAAGTGTTTATAATAAGTGGGAGAATGACGTGTGACAACATATCCCACTGTCTCCTTCGTTAATTTGTAAAGTTTCTTTCATGCTTGGCCTTGTGATGCCTAGGCCTCTCCCTTAGAACGGTATTTGCATGGAGGAAGGGTATTACAAACTCCAGAAATGGATAAGATCGCTATAATCAATTGTTCCAATCATGTTCTTTCCTGAGGCAAACTGGTTGGGGTAGACTGGTTATAGGGTTGAAAATGAAGGGTTACACTTACGATAAAGCATTCAGGCAGTTAATATTTTATTTAAATATTATGTGAATAAGGAGTTATTTTGGGATAATATTTGATTGAGTGTCTCACTTCAATGATAGGAATAACTTTACACCTTGAGGTGGTATTTATTCAAAATCATTGAATGTATCTTTGCAAAATAAATAATGTTGGGTTTATTATTAATTGTTTTTGCTAAACTGATTGGATTAAAATGAAAAATAATTTTTTGCACAAGTGTCTAATATAAGTAATTTGTGTTGTATTAGTATATCTAGCTCAATCGTTACTTTTCTTGGCGCCAAAAAATTAACTGGAGAAAATTATACTACATCTACCAAGTTGTCGCATATATTTTTTTCAATATGCATTACATCTAATTTATTTCGTAATAATAGTCTGGACCAATATGAAGTTGGAAAAAAGTACTTTTCTTAGTCCAATTTAGAATTCGTTTTCTTTTCTTATCTTACTTCAATGGATGTTTGCTAAGGGTAGGAAAGTTCAACATACTTACTTGTTGTAAGATCTTTTCTCCATTCAATACAATTGGTGGCAGTCTACGTTCAACTTTTCCATCATGTTACCTACTTCTACGGTAACTATGATTCTCTGAAAGATAATGTTGATGTCTCATGAATGCTAATTTTTCTCTTATCCCGAAAGATGATTTATCTTCTTTGCATATGAGACATGCATGATAACCTTTTGTACTCCACCCAGAGTCACCATACACAGGGAAGTCATTAATAGTTCACAATAAGGTCGCATATAGTTTAAAAAACTCATCTGTAACACAATTATAAGTTCGCACACCAATGGTCCATAATTATTTCAAATCTTCAATTAACGGCTGCAAGTAAACATCAATTTCCTTTCCAAGAGATTTTGGACTAGGTATGAGCAAATACATGAAGAAGTTTTTCTCATTCATGCATTTTAAGGTGGCAAATTATAAGGGATCAGCACCACAAGCCACATACTATACGAAGTACTCATATTCTCAAACGGATTAAACCCATCTAAAGCTAATCCTAAACGAACATTTTGAGGATCCACAGCGAAATGAAGAAATTCACGATCAAAATGTTTCCACCCTTCTGCATCAGCTGAATGTCATAACACATCCTCCGTTTCAACTCGCTTATCTTTATGTCATCTCATGTCAGAAGCACCTTCTTTCGATGCAAACAATGACTTTAATCTTAGTATCAATGGACAATGATGTAATACCTTATGTGAGATTTTTTTACCTTTGCCATCATTAAATTTGTACCACAAACTGGGCAGTGTTGTAAGTCTGCATATTCTTTCTAATACAATACACAATCGTATTTGCATGCATGAATAAACTCATAACCTAGGCGTAAGTCACGCAATTTTCGCTTAGCTTCATAAAAGAAAGTAGGTATAGCCATGCTGACTAGAAACATTACTTTTAAAAATTTTAGTAACATGTCAAATGATTTGTTACTTCAGCTATTTAGAACTTTGATATGCATCAACTTCACTAAAAAATTCAAGGACGAAAATTGCGAACAACCAGGGTATAGTTTATTACATGTTTCAGCCATTAAATCCTCAAATAAGTTTATAGTATCTCTTTCTTGACCATGAGAGGATATTTCATTCTCGATCCCTTCTTCATTTGCATCTTCATTTTCAATTTGAACTTGTAGATCATTTATAAGATTCAACATTTCAATTTTTTCAACAACATTACACTCTATGTTAGTTTCTTCATCATTTTGTATTGAATAAGTTGTATGTCTTTCAAAACTTCTAGATAAGTTGACTGGCTCTCCGTGATATACCCAACCCATTCACAGTATGAGGAGGATATTCCATATATTAATAGATGTTGCTCCATAACCTCTAATGACTCCTACATTGAATTCATACAATTCTCGCATGGGCATCTTGTTCATCTGGAATCGTTAATATGAAACTTAGCCACATCTAAAAATTGGGATATTCCTTCTCTATACTCGACCAACAACTTATTTCTAAGTTTGATTATGATAGATAAAACTAACATGCAACGAAAGAAAACATAATCAATAAGCACTCTAATTACATTTAATTTGAGTTTTAATACATAATGAAACTATCATAAAAATAGGGTTACATAAGAATACTACTTTTAATGTAGCTCTTCAAATCCTTACTCAGCACGAAATTAACCTCCAAATGTTCAGTATACCACCAAGAGGAGCTTCTCTACTATCATCTAACTTAGATTAAGAGGTGGAATCTCAAATGGTGGTCCATTTGTTAAGGGGTGAGGAGGGTTATTAGAGAGAATAGTAGAATTTCAGCAAGAACTAAAAATTATCTCTTTACCCATGAAATTCTCAGCTTATTTAACCATGAAGAACATGCAAATTCTTCAGCTTCAACTCATTGACACTTCAAGGAGCTGAAGCTTCAACTCAAATAGTGGAATTTTCCAATTTTTGCTTTTCAATTCCTTTTTTAAAATTGAATTTTAATTTAAATTCCATTAAGACTAAAACTAATATTAAAATCAAATATGAATTTCATTTTTAGAATTGAAAATAATTTATTTAAATTAATTAAATAAATAATTATTTAATATCAATATTAAATTAATCAAAGACCTAATTTATACATGAATCTTATTCATGCAATTCAATTTTTAAATCAATATTTAATTATTTCAATCTCTCAAATTTCGTTTAATTTCTACAAAATTAAACATTTTAATTGTGTACAATACAATTCATTAAAACCCTAGTTGAATTGCACACTTCAAATTCAAAAACCCTAAATTTTGATTTTGAACATTTCAAATCGGCTCAATTCACTAATCCAAGATATAATTTTACGATCTAGTAGAGGGACCTTATGGACCTACAAATCATAAGCTCCAATGATTTCAGATAATTGGCCAAACTCTTTTAGACCAAATTAATCAATATTCGTTAACTACCAAGACATACCACTATAGCTCGATAGTTGCACTCTCCTCACTGTAGATATATTTTTATCCATTTTAATCATAATCAGTAAGTCAATCTTTCACAGGTTGTTCGTATTTTCAACTAGGTCAAAATTACCGTCTTACCCCTATAAATACATCTTGCTCCTTAAGCTCCCACTGATCCTCTATTGAACAATTTGGTTTATAGTCCAACTTATAAAACATGTCCTTCTCGATCATGAGAGGTTGGGACCCCATTATTCAAGACCAGGAATTAGTGCTTAAGAGAACAACCTATCTGCTAACCCTAAGTCAGGTAGAAGTGAATTTTATCTTACAAAACTATGTCCCCAACTATCTATCTAGTCTTTTCCCCTAAATGGGAGGCTTATTGAGCAGTGCTGATGGACTACTCTCACCTATGCAGATCAAAGGATAATCCCGAATAGACAGGAGTTCATAGTTAGCTCAAGATTAAGATTGAGTTGCCCTAGATCATTGAATTTGAAATAATTAGTTTTAACAGTAAACAGTCGTTATAAAGAAAAGTGACTATTTCGAGGTCCGGTCTTATGCAAACTCATTGCAGGATGCCTCCACTCACATGTCTCTACATGAATGATCTTGGGATAATTTGTATCAATATACAAAATAGGTCGCATCCAACAGTGTCACCAAGATGAGGTACCCAATCTCATCCATATATTTATAGACCATTTTGGCTATATACTAAAACTTGATCCTCTTTTATGTCGCCATATAAAGTTAAAAGTATTCATATTATAGCCATGAATTCATGTATTGGATTTTTATAATAGAATGCAATATCAATAACAATTTATTGAAAAAATACTCAATAATACTTTTATTGATAAATAGAATATGTTAACAATATTTACGAACTATGAGTTTAGGACATTCCCAACAGATTCATTCTTTATTCATCCTTAAAAATAAACTTTTTCTAACCTAACTTGTAATCCAAAATAAATTATAACCTGTATTGTATACATAATGAATGGTGGTTAACTTTTAGAGGCTTATATATGCACATAAAACGAAATCGAGGTTTCATTGAACAGAATAAAAGAATATACAAGGGCATAGAAAAATCCCATAAAAAAGGGGACCCGAACTATAAATTCAATCTAAAAAAATCAAACTATGATCATAATCACAAAAAGGCTTAGTTACTAAAGTGATACTACGTGTTGTTCATCCACATATTAATGTTTCCACTAATATTTTCAAAAATTGAAGAATTTGATATCCATACCTGTTCATGTTCTTGTACAAATATCAATCATTCTATTGGAATGTCTTAAATTTGTTTGTTGGCGTTTCAAACAACCAAGTACGGTGAACCTATTCAAAATTCGTATTTAGCATATTTATTTATTTGTAGTTATTTACGATTATGACCTTAGGGTTTAGAGCTATATAAACTCTCTAACCCTAGAGGCACCGTTTTGATGTAATTTTTCTGAAAACATTCTCCCTAATAATATTGTTCTCCCTCTGCCCGTAGACGTAGCTAACACACCGTTAGTGAACCACGTATATCTGTGTGTCGATCTTCTCTATCTCTACGTTTCTTTTTTGTATTCTTTAATTGTTGATTTCATAACACATTCACGTGAATGTTTTCACATATATTTTCATAAAATCAAGACATTTTAATCCTATATTAGAGCTCAATAAAATGAAAAATGGAGCAATTAGAAGTCACTACCCTAACATATTCATGTCCAAAACAAGAAAACATATACAATTTCCAACATTTGACACACACTTATTAAACACAATTAATTAATATAGGACAAATTATAAGTTATAGTATACTAGTCTAGTAGATATCTCAATTTTAAAAAGTATCTCATAGAACTTTAAATTTTCAATTTTACATATGATAAGTCTCTGACATATTGGATGTTTTTAATAATTAGAAACTTGCAAAGTTTTAAAAAAATGATGATATAGTCAATTATTTATTACATATACAATTGAAAATTCAAGTATTATCCAATAGATGCGCAATTGAAAATTCTAGTGTTTCAAAAATACATAAAATCAAATTCAAAAGAAGATTGTATAAGCCAAAAAAAAGTTAAGCAATTCTTCGAAGATTTAAAACCTAGATGAACATGTAATATAGATTTCAGTTCCAATGTACCCTCCTATCAATAGTGTGTATGATAGAAACTTGGTCCAAGCAAAAAATCTAGCAAAATTCGAAAAATAGGCATAGTTCGAAGCATTTTTCAAACATAAGAATAAATTCTATTACAAACATTAGAACATAAAACCATGAAAATTAAAAGAGAGAAAGAAAGAGAGAGAGAGAGAGTGAAGAAAAGAAATAGCGGATGGGTGGCTTACCAGCGACGACAAATGACGAACGAACGGACGAACGAATGGCTTACCGACGGATGACGAATGAATAAACTCTCCAATGGCACGATTTTCCGTCTCTGATGATCTACTAAGGTTAGGATGAAGAAGGCAGATCTAGAATCTACCTTCGATTTGGGTTTTAAAACCTATCTCCCGACGAATTACTTAAATCATTGGGAATTTAGTCAGTGATGGCTTGTCACACCCCCGCTTAGATTACCCTCTTAATCCAGAAGAGAATGTGACGACAGTAATTACCAACCCTTTTGTGGCACCCACTGCCTAACTTACATTTTTAACCTACCTTGATAACCCTAAAAACTCATAAACAACATATAACATAACCAGGATTCAGCACACAACATATTTATATCATATTAACAGATACATGTCTAGTGGGTCCCAACACTTCTTACTAGTCCCTAACATGAACAACACATATGTACAGACATTTTTAGAATAAACACCTAAGACTTCACTTCAAACTTTGAGTTTATCTTGAGTTTTTGAGTAGCAGATTAGTAGAGCAGCTAACTTCTGGGGAGATGACCACTACCTGGGGAAAAGGAAAACATTTGAAACGATCGAGCTACTAGCCAAGTGAGTGACTAATAAACACATACTTAAACTGAAAACTTATACTGTAAACTGCCAAGCAACCTCATCTTAAAACTTTTTAAAATATACATAGAATCTCTGAAAACATAAATCATCATAACCCTTAGTTGAGAGAGAATTCTTTTTCTCAATCCCTCAATGTCAATCCTTAGTTGGTGTAGAGTAATCTCAATACTACCAACGTCAACTCTACCTACGTGCACGTGGTAATAATTAAGTACTGTCATACCTTAGGTATTATGGCCTAAATTCCTTCAATATCAGGTTCATAACAATCATCATAAAAACTTATTCATTGAACATGTATACTTGAAATCATAAATAACATAAACATATGCTTTAACATTTCTCTCATAAACTCATGAACTACTAATGCATGCTTTATAAACATAAAGTATATAAACACTTACAATTAAATTGAGCATGCATTAAGAAAACTCTTGGAAAACTATCATATTCATACTTAAAAGATGAAAGCAAATATGAAAACTAAACTTTTAAGTAAACCCTACATTTACTAAACATTTAGAAAACACTTAGTTTTGTCACTCACAGCTATAGGCGTCCTTTCTAAGGTTGATAAGCCTTCCCTATTGGCATTAACCATGTGAAAATGATAAACATACTTGGTCAATGCTATTAGTCCTCTTGTGAGACTAACTCACTTAAACAATCTTTACCTTTAACTTGAAACACCAATTCCCATCTCAACGCATACCTCCTCTATGCACTCATAACTTAGAAAATTCCTTGAGTGATGATACTAAACTATGCAGCCACAAGCTCACATCATGCATCAACGCATGCCATCCCAATGCAACCGCGCACTACAACGCACACTAGCGCCTTGTGTCCCTTAGTGCAGCCCTGCACCCTCAGCACCTCGTGCGCACACTCACTCCACCTTGCACACAACTTAGCACACACTTGTGCTCATCTAGCCTTTTCACGCGCCTACAGCCTGCCCGTGTTGAGCTGCCTGCTTGATCAATGGTTTGCAGCTATCTGCTTATTCAAACCAGAATTCCAGATTCAACTTTGAGCTTGAATAACTTGTTTCCCAAACTTTATCTTGGACAATTTCCTTATACAAACTTGTGTAAAAATATCTTAACTTACTTACCTTAATATTTAAGCTTCAAATTCTTCACGAACTGGTCGGAAACCTTCAATCTTCACCTTTGGTCCAGAATCACCCAAACCTTATTGAGGAATTCTTTAAAGTTCAACTCGAATTCCTAAGAATTTTGTTTTGGTAGCGTAGGGAAAACAATTACTCACCAACCATTCAAATGGATCTAAAATCACTCCTTTAGCACAAGAGAATTGTCCAAACCAAGTTTATGAAGTGAGCCTTTCGTTTTATACTTAAAACTGCATGGCCATTAAGTAAGCTTAGGCTGCCACCTATCCCATTAAGTGGATTTAACTCCCATAATCTTGATAGCTAGCCCACTACAAACGATGATTAAGCTGAAAGCTTTCTCTACTCACCAACGCATGGGTACTCTTTCGAACACCTACCAATGCAAAGGCCCTCAATCTCTCATCAACGCAAGGCACACTCGGCACTTACTCTTACTCGGCCAACACATGCCTCAGTGCCTCCTTACGCCATTGCCTAGCCCCATGGCCATCGCATAGCCTTACCTCAAGCACACCCTCACCTACCCAACATGCACCAACGCTTGTTGGAGGGAAAATTAGGGATGAATGGGGTTGTACATGCAATCATGTGTTAGTCATGGCTTAAGCTACGCGTTTACACTCGTGTGTCTGAGGTCATGCGTCGAAATGAAAATGCGTTAACCTAGTATGTAATGACCGCGTGTTCCTATGATAAGTTTTCTTATGCTTAAGCCGAGTATAACACGAATGCAAGTTTCTCGGGTAATACGAGGTCGAACACAAGGACTTGTCATTCAATAATGTTTGTGAAGCAATGCGTTTGAGATGATGAATAAAAATAAAAAGAAAACGTTTAATGGATTTACACACTACTCCTACTCCTATCTAAACAGACTGAGCAATAGAAGACTTGCGATAAAAATAGAGAGATGCACAACAACCATTAATGCATAGTAATGTTAATTATCTTAAATCGCCCGAGTAATCCCAGCTCGTCACACTAACACATCGCACACCTCTCGGTGGTCAGCCGCATGACTATATCTCTATAGTGCATGGTTGCGTCGAACATAAGATTGTGCCTATCTCTAAGAACAATGCATACTTTGCTTTAGTGCGTTCCATCTCTTACCTTTTTAGGTAGTTAGACGCGGCTATTTAACTTATAGACAAGCATTGCAACAACCCATAGACAAACATTGCTACAGCCTTTCACCAAGCAAAGAGGATTAACTCACTATACTCGCACAACGCACACCTCTCAGTGGGTTGCTACATGCGTCCTATCTCTAAGCTACACGACTAAGTATGTGATCTCCTTTAATAAATAAACGTTGAAGATAAACAATGATAGAGATAAAGATGATGAAGAAGATGGCATTAAAGGAATCAAGAGATGCATTGATTACAAAATGTCTTAATATCTTAAGCTAAAATGTAATACAATATAGAGATTAGAAGAGAAATGAAGGACTATGCATCAAAGCTGCCGGTGGTGCCATGGATGAATGGTGGAGATGTCTCTCTCGAGCTCTATCTCTGGGAAAAGCTCTGGTCATCACTCGGTCTGGTTTGTGAAGGTGAAGAATTCTCACTAAAAATCTTGCTCAAGCTCTCATCTGTGATCACAAACCTCTGCCTTGAGGCAGAAGTTCGAATCTTTGAAATAAAGGTCGAAGGGGCTATTTATAGGGTTTAAACGCCGATAGCTATCGTGATTGCATTATGTCTCACTGCTGCCTTTGTCGCGATATGGGCAATGTCACAACGCCTTATCTTGTTAATACCAAGGTATGCGTCCGAGCTTGATTCAGCTGAAGTATCAACACGTTCTACCCATCTTACGATCGCCTTTCTATTATGGTTGTCACTCCGTGGCCGCAATTTCCAATTGATCACCGCAACTTCCATGCGATGGACGCATTCGATCACCGCAACTTCCATGCGATGGGCACATGTGATCACTGCATGCATTCGTCTATGTAATCACTCAGTTTTCAGCGCATGCTTTTGTCTTTGCGTTCGCCTGGCTTCAGCGCATGCGTTTGATTCCTACGATAGCTACAAAGATAGACACTTTGGCACAGAGTAATGCATAATATTAGGGTCAGTGAGGATTTAGGTATTAATCGACCCAAAACTCAATTTTTCACAAATTCTAAGTATTATCACCGCGTTTTCTACTTGTCGACCCTCATAATTCTAAATAAAAGGCTTGCAATAACTGGCATTTCTGCCAGTTATCACATGCACATGCTACTGCCACGATGCTTAAGGTAGCCTCGTCCAAGCATTGCGCGCATCAACTCCCTTCTTAACCTCAACTTATTGCTTGGTCGGTGCATAGCTCATGCTCAACGAATGGCCTCCTCACCCTCGACCAACACTTCAGCATCCTTCTCCTCACCTCCACGCTCGTGTGTCACTCATCCTTATGGTTTCCGCACATTCTCGGCAACACCTTCAATGCATGAGGCCAACACACTTAGCTTCTATACTTAGCCAAAATTTCCACCTAAGTGATAACACTAATTTCAACCCGTGAGCTACAATTTTAACACTTAGAACATTTTCCTCCTTCTTTAATCATTCTCAAGTTTCTTCTTCCCTACAAGCATAATGTTAACTTACACCCAATCTTTCTCAACATACTAATTAACATACTTAAGTAGGGAAAATAAGGTTCGGGGTTTACATGGTTTCCATCTCCCAAACTCCCTATGCTTATTGTGTATTCGTCGAGAGATTGGATGTAACGACCCAACCCCCTAGGACTCAAGTTAGGTCATTACTAAACACATGCATGCATGGAACTTAAAACGACATCCTTTTATAATGAAATAAATAAGGTAAATTCAAAAGACCTTCATTAAATTCAAATATTAAAAACAGACGATAGGGTACCCATAAATCATAAATGGTAATAAATAGGTTTGAAAATAAATTTTAATAGTAAGTTTCAAACATCAACAGTGAAAGTTGAAAAACATGAAAAGAAATCTAAATATCATGAGCGGAAGCATAGAACTGGTCCTAGTGGCTCAATCACGGATTTCGCTTGTCAATCGTCGGTGCATCTCTACCCTTACCTGAAACAACAACATGAGAAATGATGAGTCAGGCTAGGCATTTGTGTCTTCTAAATTCCTACCTCTGGTGGAACATATACACTTCTCTAATCCTCATGGGACACATACATACATGAAAACCTGATTTTTATTCTACTGTAGTTAAGTATGCCCACTACCTCTAGTAAGTCCCGAGGACCCACAACCTCTAGTGAATCCCGAAGGAAACACAACCTCTGGTGGATCCCGAACCTCTACTGAATCTCGAAGGAAACACAACCTCTGGTGAATCCCGAAGGAAATACAACCTCTAGTGAATCCCGAAGGAAACACAACCTCTGGTGGATCCCGAAGGAAACACAACCTTTGGTAAATCTTGAAGGATAATACCACCTCTAATGAATCCCAAAGAAAACACATCTAGTGGGCATCTAACTAACCAGTGAGGACACTATCACAATCTCAACATCACAAGTATCACAACATGGTTCTATAACATACATATACTCCTTAACATCATGGCTCTACAACATACATATACACCTCAATATCCTCACATCAAATATAACCTCATGGAATTAAATATCATCTCATGCTAGCATTCAAGTATCTATGTGCACAATTAATCTTTCAGATCCCCATACAAGAACATACATAAGTTATACTATACTAGCAGTCTATCATGCTATCGTTCTATCATAATATCAATCTCTCATGCTAGCATACATCTAGTGTCTGGCCCATGGGCAGTTCCAGTAGTAAGATTACTTACCTTAATCGAAAATCCATAGATAAAATCAGACGACCAAACGATGACAGTGATTTGAAGTAACGACCCTAACATACGAATACAACCAGTAAATTTTAGTCCAACAATAACTACGAAACCTTAGACCCAAATCCAAAATGCCCAAAAGCTTACCCAAAAACTTGATCAACAAACACTCCCAAGATTTCGACTTCAAAATCTCCTCTTAAAAGATTTTAAATCCCAATGGACGACGACTTAGAACCTTAAAGATACAAGAGTTAAGTCAACATTTAATCCAGTAATCAATGCATGCTCAAAAACCAACAACTCTTACCAAAACTCTTACCGAACAATCTCGAATCTGCTGGACAACCGCTTCAATAATTTTCCAAGCTCAAATCTAAAATCAAAATAATGCGACTAATTTAAATTTCATTCCAACTTAATGGGTATCCAAAAATCGTTCAAGAAACCCGACCCAATAGAAAAATAGATCTTACCCAAATCTAATAGTCTGACGAAGACCCACGTAATAGGGGCTGGGCAGCGTGGTGATGGGCGGTAGAGGAGATCGGTTGAAGTCCGCAGCAGTGGCTACTGGAGGTGCAGTCAAATCTTTAGATCCAACACGGACGACCTCGAGGAGGTACAGCGGCGCACGAGGGCGAATGGCGCGCTGCTTTGGATGAACGTGTGGTTGGGTCTGAGGTGTCAATTGGGAGGCGACATGACATCGACCAGCTGGCGAGATCTGGTGCGAGCGAATGAGTGATGCAGCTGAGAGAGATGAACGACTCGAAGGCGAGGGTTGACGAGAGAGAGAGAGACGCAAGAGATGGAGGGCGTTCGACGTGCGGTAGGGGTTCGTGACTGGCGACTTCTAGGGCACGTGAACGACAAGGGGGAAATGGGGGGGTGTCTGCATGAGGAAGAAGAAGGGAAGGGAGGGAGAAAAAGAAAAAGAAATAGAAAAGGAAAGGAAAGAATAAAAATAAAATAAAATATATTTTATTTTATTTTTAATTTTTTTCTTTCCTTTTCTATTTATTTTATTTTATTTTATTCTTTTCCTAATCCACATAAATTCTTTAAATTTCCTTCATTTAAAAAAGAATTAATTCCTACCATTCATTTCCAACATAAATAATTTCCAACGTCAACAATTAAATTCCCACAATTACACTTAAAGTCCAAAATTCCAAAAACACCCTCTCAATTAAAAGAAGTTACTGAAATTACATTACTAACAAAATTTAGGGTGTTACATTCTTCCCCACCTATGGAAATTTCGTCCTCGAAAGTTTACTCCTGGAACAGCTCCGGGTACTGGGCCCTCTGTTGGGATTGGACCCTAATTCTCTCGGAGTCTTGTTGTTTTGTAAAGATACACATTGTTCAATGAATAAAATAAGTGTTATTTAATTCTAGCATTTACTCATATTCAATAAACAAAGATCCTTGGTTATCTTATGTGAACTAAAGCATGTATATGTGATATACAAGTGGATCATGCCTTAAGTGATAACCTAAATCGGTCTGTAGTATAAGGATTAAGGTGGGATACTTGATCCTGGTGACACTACGGATACGGTCCGCTTTGTAGAGGTTTGCAAGTGTTGTAAACTACTACAGATGGTAGATCCTGACCATTCATGTGGAGACGTGGAGCGGGGGTATCCTATACAAAGAGTTTGTATAAGACCTGGACCACGAGATGACTAGACTTTGTATATAACGTCGTTGATACTAGAGACTTGCATCTCACCTAAAAGACCATAGGTGACACGACCTCAATCCTAAGTGTTTTGGGAACTTCTGCCTTTGAGGGCGGTCCTTTGATTAGTATGGGTGAGAGTGGCCAGATTGCCAACTCAACATGCCTACCTTTTTGGGGACTTGTCTGATCTAGAAGCTAGGAACTCAATCCACAAGATGGAATTCACTCCTTTCCCAAAGCAGGGATAAGTAGAGAGATTGCTCCCTTAAGGATTGATTTCGGGGCTTGAACATAGTGGCCACAACTTCTCTTTGGAAGAGAAGACTCGGTTATAGTAGAACTATGACTTATGTTCATTAGAGGGATCAGTGGTACTTAAGAAGACAAATGTAACTGTTGGGATTGGTGTCCTAATTCTCCTGGAGTCTCGTTGTTTTGTAAAGATACACATTGTTCAATGAATAAAATAAGTGTTATTTAATTCTGACATTTACTCATATCCGATAAATAAAGCTTCTTGGTTATCTTATGTGAACTTAAGCATGTATATGTGATATAAGAGTGGATCATGCCTTCAGTGATAACCTAAATCGGTCTGTGTTTTTCTTTTCAGCAACTCGTTAGTATTTCCGTTTAAAGCTTTTAAAAATGACCGATTTATTATAGTGGAAAGAATCGTGTGAAACGAATTTCGTGGCAAACGACCTCCATCCCTCTACTCTCTAAAAGAGGAGACAAGACAATAAATATGATTTATTGGTCTTGGAGACATGTCTAGTAGAGAATGATGATTCTGCCAGGATCCTTGATTCAGGTGCTACTAATCATGTCAGTTCCTCTTACCAAGGATTTAGTTATACTCATCTTCCAGACTCGTTTTGGGGTTATGTAGTGCAGACTGCATGTTATATCCTGAACAATGTTCCCTCGAAAAGTGTTTCTGAAACACTTATTGAGTTATGGAGAGGCAGTAAGGTAGTTTACGCCACTTCAGGATTTGGGGCTATCTAGCACATGTGCTAGTGACTAACCTAAAGAAGTTGGAACCGCATTCGAAGGTTTACCTCTTTGTGGGCTACCCCAAGGAAACGAGAGGAGGATACTTCTATGATCCAAGTAAGAACAAAGTGTTTGTTTCCACTAATGCTATCTTCTTGGAAGAAGATCACATGAGGGATCATAAGGCACGAAGTAAGCTCGTTTTACGTGAGATCTCTAGTGAGACGGAGACTGTTGAGGGTTCAACAAGAGTTATTGAATAGGCCGACAGATCAACAAGAGTTGTTGAGATTGAGACGTCTAGTCAACCAGCTCAAGAGTTGAGACTGCCTTGACATAGTGGGAGGGTTATGAACCCACCAGATCGCTACATGGGTTTGACTGAAGCCCAAAATGTCATTACAAATGATGGGGTCGAGGATTCATTGTCTTTTAAGAAATCAATGGAGGATGTTGAAAAAGATGAATGGGTTAAGGCCATGAACCAGGAAATGGAGTCTATGTACCTCAACCATGTCTGGGAGCTTATTGATCCACCTGATGGGTAAGACCTATTGGGTGTAAGTGGATGATGCGTTATATTTATGAGATGAAATTATAGAATGAAATGCGGTGATGGGAATGCATTGAGCAACAAGTTTTCTCAGTGGAATCCAAGTATAAACCCCACAGATTTTCCTGGTAAGTCCAGAGTTAAACTCAAGGACTAAGGAAAACGGTATGTGGTGATAATTTTCCAAAAGACTTTACGATATGTGGTGATAATTTTCCAAAAGACTTTACGGTAACTGGTAAATCAAATAGTTGTTTGGTGTTGTTGTTTGCGGTAATAAAATAAACGAATGCGGCGGGGTTTCAAAAAGAGTTGATAATACGGAAGATGCGATGAGTATGCGGTGAACGGGTTGAGAAAGGGTTCGGCTAACACTTCCTAGGATGCATTCATGTTATGTGACCATGCAACACACATACAATAGCAAACCATCTCTCGACGCGAATGCTACAGCTTTTAATACTAGAATGCATGCGATATATGCGATGAGTCTATAAGACCTACACATAAGCCTCTATTCTTATTTATGCGATGACAAAATGACACACACACAAATAAGGCGACCACATAATATCATAACCTATCTCTAGAGTACATGCGATGCAGGTTGGCAAACATAGCTTATCTCTAAGTCCCTATCTCTTGCTTATGCAGATCTAATCTTACTCTCTCGAGTCTAGATTCAAACCTAGATCTCTCAAGTCTTAGGCTCTTTCTTTAGACTCTCTTTCGAGTAGCTCTAAAGGGGTGATGGGAAAAACATAAAACAAGATAACTGCATGCAATGAAGATCCTAGGTCATGTTAGCTTAGTTCTTCTCAACCCATTCGGTAAATTTAGCTACTCATGCATGCTTTCAAAAGAGTGAACAGATATAGATAAAGAAATTCCATTGTATAAATATAGAGTTGAAATACAAAATAAAATATGCAAGATGAGAATAAGAGCCTGGTAGCAATCTCTTGCTTCCCAAGGCTTTTACACTGTCATTTCTACTCTGTTCAAAAGATAGTCTCGCTCTCACGAGAGTCGGCCTGCTCTCTGTTTTTCCACGCCTCTGGGTTCTCTCTCGAGTTGCCCTGAGCGATCTTCCAGCATCTCTTCCCTTCTCTCACTCCGCCTTAAAATAAAAAGAAAAACTAAGAACAAGGCTATTCTCTCTAAGGGAAAATTCTCTAACTATCCGAACTCCTTTGCTGAAGGTTGCCTTCGGTATTTATAGAGCTTCAGGGTGAAAGACGGCTTCTCTCTTATGATTGCACAGATGGGATGGCTTTAATTCTCTGATTGATGCGTCGAATATTTGTCATCGAAAAGCTGAGTGTACTTGTTATCGTTAGCGGCTTGTCAACTTAATTCGGATTCGACCGTCATCAACTTTCTGTCCTAACATGATTAATTATGCTTTTCATCCAAATGCACCCACCAAGTTGCACCGGCTCTATGTGGCAATCCCTCTTGAGCAGATGTTTGCGAGCACAAATCACCGTAAGGCCTTGCGGTAATGCTGCGCTCGTCCAATGACTTCTTGTGATTGCGCTTTCTGCCTTGCGTCAACGTATATTCTGCATAAAAATACCAAAGTTAACTGTTTTTATGCGATGAACACATGCGACCGCAATGTTATGAACTTAATGCTTTTTGGACGCAATCTAACATATTTTATCAACGCAAACCTTCATTGTTTAATATCTTATCACTGTAATAACGTGCATTTCTGCCCGTTATCACACCCCCAAATTTAAACAATGTTTGTCCTCAAGCATAAGCTAAAGATTTTCTTTAGAAAGTCAACCGCAATCTCTTTTCCTAAATTTCTAAAGGATACTTCATTCAAATCCTATACACCAAAATTTCCTTGTTTCTTATTCAAGTCTCTTCTTAAAAAGTCTCAGTGGTCGTGCAATCTTAGAAAAGTCCTTGACAAGTCGTCTGTAAAATCCAGCGTGCCCCAAGAAGCTTCGCACAGCCTTCATGCTGTTTGGAGGTGGGAGTTTTTCAATTGCTTCAATCTTGGCTTTGTCCACCTCCAACCCTTCTTGGGAGATTTTGTGTCCCAACACTATACCCTATTTCACCATGAAGTGGCATTTTTCCCAGTTGAGCACCAAGTTCGTCTCTTCACATCTCTTCAGAATTTTCTCCAAATTGGCTAGGCAGACTTCGTAAGTGTTCCTATATACGGAGAAGTCATCCATAAATATTTCCACTGAGTCCTCGAGATAATCTGAAAAGATCACCATCATGCACCTCTCGAACGTGCTCGACGTATTGCATAGGCCAAATGGCATGAGATGAAAAGCAAATGTCCCATATAGGCAGGTGAATGTGGTCTTGTCTTGGTCTTCAGGAGCTATCATGATTTGATTGTATCCGACATACCCATCCAAGAAGCAATAAAAATCATTCCCTGCTAGTCTGTCCAACATTTGATCAATGAATGGCAGAGGGAAGTGATCTTTCTTTGTGGCATTCAACTTGCTGTAGTCCATACATATGCACCATCTAGTGATGGTTCTTTGCGACATTGATTCATTGTCCTCATTTGGGACTACCATCATTCCACCCTTCTTCGGCACACATTGCATGGGATTGACCCACGTGTTATCTGCTATGAGATAGATAATGCCCACATCCAGCCACTTGATAATCTTCTTTTTGACGACCTTCTTCATCGCAGGGTTAAGTCTGCATTGATTTTCAATTATTGCTTTGTGGTCGTCCTCAAGATGATTGTGGTGCATGTAGTACGCGAGGCTAATTCCTTTTATGTCAGCGAGCATCCAGTCAATTGCTCGCAAATGTTTCTTGAGAATGCTCATCAACGCATTCTCTTGATCTTCGTTGAGTGCAGAGGAAATTATCACTGGCAACTTCTCATTCTATCTTAGAAATGTGTACTTCAAATGGGTTGGTATGGTCTTTAGTTCAAGTGTTGGTGGTTCCATGAGAGAAGGTTGCGTTGTTTTTCTTTCTTCTTTTGTCTCTTCTTCTTGCGTTGCGATCATTTCTTCTTCTTTGTTTGTTTTTTGCTACGATCGCATTGCAGGTAGTTATGGTTGTGTTGGCATCCTCTTCTTCACACTTTTCATCAAACTTTTCTTCTTCAATCAGATTCAGGTCATCATCAGAATCTTGCAGGTTATCTTCATCCGGAAATTTCATGGCACGAATTATATTAAATTTGAGCTTCTCTCCATTTATACTCAGCGTGATTTCTCCCTTGTGCACATCAATTTGAGCACGACCCATTGATAGGAAAGGTCACCCCAAAATGATGGGCACATCTTTGTCGTCCTCATAGTCTAAAATGATGAAATTAGCTGGCAAAATAAATTTATCAATCATGATCAGCACATCCTTCACCTTACCTTCTAGATGAACCAAAGATCTGTCAGCCAATTAGAGAGTCACTGATGTGGGCACAAATTGCCCCACATTTAATTGTCTAAAAATTGACAACGACATTAAATTTATGTTGGCCCCCAAGTCACACAAGGCTTGCCCAATATAGAGTCTTCTATGGAGCAAGGAATAATGAAGCTCCCAGGATCGCTCATCTTCAGTGGGATAATGGATTTGGAACTTTATGTTAATGCTACCGTGGCAAATTTTCCAGTGCCTCTTTTCTTAGTTACCATGTCCTTCAGAAACTTGGCATAGGCAGACATTTCCTCAATCGCTTCACTGAAAGGAATGTTAACATGTAATTGCTTTAGCATAGATAAGAAGCACTAGTACTTGATAACGGGCAAAAATGCATGTTATCATAGTACTAAGTTCTTAAATAATATTGGATTGCGTTGATGAAATATGTTAAATTGCATCCATTAAGCATAAATTCTATAATATTGTGGTCGCATACGTCCAACACATTAAAGCAGCTGATCTTTACATTTTTGTGCAGAAAATGCGTTAACGCAATGCATAGATTACAATCATAGGAATACATTGGTCGAGCGCAACTTCACTACAAGACTTTGCGTTGATCATGCTCGCAAACATTCGCCCAAGAAGAATCACCGCAACTTGGTCAGTGCAACATGGTGGGCACATCCGGGTGAAAGAACAATTAAGAGCGATGGGACAGAAAGCTGACGGCAATTGGATCCAAATTAAGTTGATAGCTGATAAGGTCACGAAGTACATTTAGCTTTATCGGTGACAATTATCCGACGCATGAGTCAGGAATTAAAGTTGTCCCATCTGTACAACCGGGAGAGAGAAGCCGCCTTTCACCATGGAAACTCTATAAATACCAAGTGCATTCTTCAGAAAAGGGGTTAAGCAGTCAATTACTTCATCACTTTACAAGTTCACGCCTCTGTCCATAGTTTTCTTTCATTTCAAGTCGGACGCGAGGAAGAAGGTGTGCCGGTAGATCGTCCCAGTAAGCTTGGGAAAGCACCTGGAGCTCCAAAACAGAGAGAGGGTCAATGCCTGCAGAAACAGGAACATTTGTAGATCAGAATAGAGATTCAATGTAAAAAGCCTCGGTCAACAAGGAATTGCCACCAGGCTCTCTACCTTTACTTTCCATTGTCATTTTGCACTCAACTCGGTTATAAGAATGGAATGTCTTTCTCTATATCTGTTCACTCTCTGTTATTTATGCATGAGTAGCTAAATTAGTTGAATGGGTTGAGAAGTAGTAGCTAGCATAATGAGGGAATCTTCATCTTTGTGATTATCTTGTTTATGTATGCTTCATTCATCTATTAGAGATACTCAAAAGGGTAGTCTAAAGACAGGATCTAGACTTGGGAAGGTCAGGTCAGAATCTAGGTTTGGAAGAACCAAATTAGAACGCATAAACGGGAGATAGGCGCTTAGGAATGAGCACTATTTGTTATTAACGCATCACATGCATCTTAGAAATAAGGTATGATTGTATGCAGTCACCTTGCTTTCATGCATTTGCATCAACGCATAGGACAAGAGTAAAGACTTAGGGATAAGCTCTATGGACATTTTGCATTCAACACATGCGTCCTAGACTTAGAAGCATCGCATTTACATTGGGAAATGACTTGTTGTGCATGGTTGTAACATAATCGCAAAGTTTGACACATTCTCGAGTAACGCTAGCTAACGATCTTCTCAACCCGTTCATCGCATACTCATTGCATCTATCAACGCAACTATCTTTCTCAAATCCGCCGACTTTATTTACTTCTTTTTCATCAACGCAACAACACACCCAAAACTTATTTATTTACTTGGTTACCACAAAATTTTCATAAATATTACCATCGTAACTATTTTCACAAGTTTCTGTGTTCGACCCTGGACTTACCAGGAAACTCAGGGGAATTTACACTTGAATTTCGCTGGGAAACTTGAGTGCACAACGCAATCCACCAACGCATATCATCCATATTTCCATTCATAAAATAACGCATCAGTACTGTACCTCTTCGTTTTTCTTCTTCCTTAGCCTCTGAGGGAAAGGTGGTAACTGAACTTTCACAGTTCTCGTTTCATTTGACTTTGAGGTCGACGCAACCTCAGGTTCCACTACTTCATTTTATCTTTCTTCTTCTTGCGTTACCACAATCTCAGGCTTAGTTGCGATGGAAGTTGTTCTACTCTGATCTTTCTTTTCTCCTTCCATAATCTTTCCACTGCGCAATGTCACAACCCGACATTTCTCCTTACCTGATCCCCCTGGGTTGCGTGGAAGTTCGGTAGAACTTGGCAACGCCCCCTGCGGTATACTTTTCAGCTCACTCGCAATCTGGCCCATTTGCAATTTGAGGTTGCGAATGGATGTAGCCTGGCTTTGAAGCACTGTCTCGTTTTTCTCTATATATTGCTTCAATAGGCTCTTCAGAGAAGAGGATTATGGTGGTTGTTGTGAGCTACTTACTTGATTGCTCTGTTGACCGTTGTTGCCTTGAAAGAATCCTTGTGTCCCTTCTTTTTGTGCCACAGATTGAAAATTTTGTTGTTGATTCTTCAGGCAAAATTAGGGTGGTTTCTCCACCCGGGGTTGTAAGTGTTTAAAAAGGGATTATTCTTTACAAAATATACAGACTGTGGATTTTGCGGGCAATCTTCCATCGCATGCCCATCACCGCAAGTCGCACACCTTGCGGTGTTTTGACTTATTGTGTTAATTTGCCCACCTTGCGGTGTTGGGCTGCTGATCGCCATTCCTTGAATCAAATTCATCATTACGATCATTTGGTTTTGTAAAGAAACAATGGCACCATTATTTCCATCAGAATCTTTGAGTCTCAATCTCTGGTTACTCTCCCTCCAGTCTTCATGGTTCTTGGAGATGCAGTCCAGGATATTCTTCGCCTCATCATAAGTTTTATCAAGCAGACCACCAGCGGCTGCCGCATTGGCAGCGGACTGCGAAGCGGGATTCAAACCGTGATAGAAAATTTCCATTTGAAGGCAGTATGGTAGCCCATTATGCGGACAATCTCGGACCAACCTTTTAAACCTCGCTCAAGCATCGCTGAGCGATTCGTCCATATCTTGTTCAAAATTAGTAATAAGCTTTCTTCGACTTGCGTTCTCGGTAGGTGGAAAATACTTTTTCATGAATTTCTCCACTACCTATTCCCATGAAGTAATCTCTCCTGGTTTGAGCGAATAAGCCCATTTCTTAGCCTGATCATAGAGAGAAAATGGGAACAACGTTAGTCAAACTTCTTCAGCAGAGATGTTCAGGAACACAAAAGTATTGCAGATTTCAATAAAACTTCAGAGGTGGACATGCGGATCCTCGCCACGCCTTCCTCTGAATTGACCTGCAGTCTGGATCATCTGCAGCATCACCGGTTTCATCTCGAATCTACTTCCGTTGAGGGCAGGCCTCATGATTCCCGGAGAGAAATCATAGAGGTTTGGCGATGCATAGTCCCTAATGGGTCTATTGCAATCGTTTGCCAATAGAATCAGATTCGCCATGACATTGTTATCATTTGGTGCTCCACCTCCAGGCTGCTCCGCCATCTCTTCTTTATCGGATTGTGGTTGTTGTTAGCGGTCTCATAGTCTTCTTCGAAATGTTCTCTCAATCTTTGGGTCGTAGTTCGCCAAAGATTAAGAGTTCTACAAAGAAATAAAAAAAAATACCGTTAACTTGCAATGGCACCAAAAACTTGATGCGTTATTTTATTGAATGGAAATACGGATGATATGCGTTGATGGATTGCGTTGTGCACTCAAGTTTCCCCAGTGGAATTTAAGTGTAAATTCCTCTTAGTTTCCTGGTAAGTCTAGGGTCGAACACAGGGACTTGTGAAAATAGTGCGTTGGTAATGTTTATGAAAACTTTGTGGTAACTAAGTAAATAAATAAAGTGTTGGGTGTGTTGTTGCGTTGATGAAAAAGAAGAAAATAAAGGCTGCAAATTTGAGAAAGATAGTTGCGTTGATAGATGCAATGAGTATGCGATGAACGGGTTGAGAAGATCTTTAGCTAGCGTTACTTGAGAATACGTCAAACTATACGATCATGTTACAACCATGCACAGCAAGTCATTTTCCGATGTAAATGCGATGCTTCTAAGTCTAGGACGCATGTGTTGAATGCAAAATGTCCATAGAGTTTATCCCTAAGTCTCTACTCTTGTCCTATGCATTGATGCAAAATACATGGAAGCAAGGTGACCACATACAATCATACCTTATCGCTAAGATGCATGTGATGCGTTAATAACAAATAATGCTCATTCCTAAGCACCTATCTCTCGTTTATGCATTCTAATATGGTTCTTCCAAACCTAGATTTTGACCTGACCTTTCCAAGTCTAGTTGTGGTGATCGTATGTTTCCATCGCATGGAAGTTGCGGTGATTGTATGCGTCCATCGCATGGAAGTTGCAGTGATCAAGCGAATGCGGTGATCAATAATAAATTGCAGCCACGGAGTGACAACCATAATAGAGGGATGATCGCAAGATGAGTAGAACACGTTGATGCTTCAGCTGAATCAAGCTCGGACGCATACCTTGGGAGTATCAACACGATAAGGCGATGTGACATTGCCCATACTGCGACAAAAGCATCAGTGAGCCATAACGCAATCATTATAGCTATCGGCGTTTAAACTCTATAAATAGCCTTTTGGACCTTCATTTCAAGACAACCGATTTTTTGCATCAAGGTAGAGGTTTGTGATCACAGATGAGAGCTTGAACGAGATTTTCAGTGAGAATTCTTCATCTCCACAAACCAGACCGAGTGACGACTGGAGCTTTCGCCGAAGATAGAGTTCGAGAGAGACATCTCCACCATTCATCCATGGCACCACTAGCAGCCTTGACGCAGAGTTCTTCATTTCTCTTCTAATCTCTGTATTATATTACATTTTAGCTTAAGATATTAAGACATTTTGTGATCAATGTAAATCTTGATTCCTTCATTGTCGTCTTCTTCATCATCTTCATCTCTATCATAGTTTATCTTCAGCGTTTATTTATCAAAGGCAATTGCATGCTTAATCGTGTAGCCTAGAGATAGGACACATGAACCAACCCACCGAGAGGTGTGCATTGTGCGAGTATAGTGAGTTAATCCTCTTTGCTTGGTGACAGGATGTTGCATTGCTTGTCTATAAGTTAAATAGTCGCGTCTAACTGCCTGAGAAGGTAAGAGATGGAATGCACTAAATCAAAGTTCGCATTGTTCCTAGAGATGGGCATAATTTTATGCTCGACACAACCATGCACTATAGAGATATAGTCATGCAGCTGACCATCGAGAGGTGTGCGATGCGTTAGTGCAATGAGCTGGGATTACTCAAGCGATTTAAGATAATAAACATTACTATGCATTAATGGTTGTCGTGTCTCTACTTATTCTCATCGCAAGTCTTCTATTGCTCAATCTGTTTAGATAGAGTAGGAATAGTGAGTAAATCCATTAAACTTCTTTTTATTTTTCTTTTCATCGCCTCAAACGCATTGCTTCACAAGAATTATTGAGTTACAAGTCCTTGTGTTCGACCTCGGATTACCCGAGAAACTTGCATTTGCGTTATACTTGGCGCAAGTGCAAGAAAATTTGTGATAGGAACGCGTGGTCATTGCATACTGATTAACGCATCTTCATTCTGACACATGACTTCAGACGCATGGGTGCAAACGCATAAGCCATGTCTAACGCATGAATTCATGTACAACCCCATCCGTCCTTAATAATAAATAAACAATCTTTCCTAATTCCAACAAGTTTTTGGCGCCGTTGCCGGGGACTTAACAGCTAATATTTTTGTGAAGTTTTTGTGTTTTCGCAGGCACCCTTTCGATCTTAGGCGTACTGTAGATTGTGCGACCAAGCTGCAAACAATATTTGAAGTATAGGCGATGCGTCGAAAGTCAAATATTGACCCGAGATAGAAAGGCTATCTGTCGCATGAGCTAGAAGAAGTTTTAGGCGCATCATGCGTCCAACAATTGTTGGAAGCTCCAATGGTCAGGGCAACTCCTTGACCCGAGCAGTTGAGAACCATCTCCTGCATGGGAGACTCCTTGCGGTGACAACACTCCAATTTCTCTAGGGACGTCTTCTACTCTATCTTTTACATTGCTTTCTTAGTTTGGTTTATTATTTTTATTTATTGTTATTTTGGATATATGCGGCTGCTTCCTTGGTTGTGGTGTGTTTGCTCCTTGTAGGTGCGATAATAACTCTCCTTGATACGCAGTTACAACGGAAGAATCCTTCACATCCTTCAACGCATGGTTTCAATCGCATGAATTCTAACGCATTGTCGCATGCGTTATTCTACTTAAGGTTTTGTTCTTGTTATCTTTTATGCCTTATCCTTTTGAAATTCTCTTTGTCTGACTGCAGTTCTTTGCGATGCATCTATAATGGTACAAATAATTCACCGCATCCTCTAACTAGGCATCGTAAGGCACCCCTTATTTTTAATAGCTTCTTCAAATTGTGAAAGTTTATAGTTTTATTAAATGCAAACCCTTGCTCAAACATTTGTTATCACATTCCTGTTGAGTTTGTTTTTAGCTTGCAGTGAGAACGCTGCCACCCTCTAAGTTTGGGGGGTGGCATCGGTCTCGGAGAATTGCGTTCATCACATTACGGTTATTTCCTTCAAAAGAGAGAGAGAGAAAGAAAGAGAAAAAAAAAGAGAGCTTTTGAAAATAACAACTCCACTGCCAACGCAATGGGAAAACCCATGTTGACAAGAGTTAAGTTGTGAAAGGTACTTACCTGTAGTTGGATGTTCGCATGACACTCGTGGGGGCAAGCCAAAATGAAGGTAAGTCGCCAGGATCAACGCATAAGCGCAACTCCTCCATCTGGCGCAAGCTAAATTAAGCAAGACATGAGTTGAGTTGAATATGAAATGCAATCGAAGTTGGATGCCCGCATGACACACGTGGGGGTAAGCCAAAACGAAAAGCGTAACCAGGTTCAACGCCGCGTTAGAATAAGTAAACGCATAAGCTTGATTTGTTTTGAACAAACACATTCTCATGAGCTGAACACAAAGTTGCAGAGAATGAATAAAAAGTTTTTGAGCAAAGGCTTGCCGAATGTAACTTAGAAAAGATTTCTTTGAAGAAGAAGCCGTAGTAGAGGAGAGCATTGCGTCCATAGTTAGAGGCACGAGTAAATTATACTTTGAGAAGATGGTCATCGCAAAAGGAACGCCGAAAGGTAAGTTAAGAATTTCTTGAGTCCCTGTGTTCGACCTCAAATTACCCGAGAAACTTGCGTTTGCATAATACTTGGCGCGAGTGCAAGAAAACTTGTGATAGGAACGCGTGGTCATTGCATACTAGATTAACGCATCTTCATTCCGACGCATGACCTCAAATGCATGGGTGCAAACACATAAGTCATGTCTAACGCATGAATTCATGTACAACCCCATCCGTCCTTAATAATAAATAAACAATCTTTCCTAATTCCAATAGGAACTCTAGATCCAACACATTCACTACAAGAATTTTGTCTTGAATGTACCATTTATGCACATTCCCAATAAATACGGTTAGTTGAATATGAATTCTGATCACATTTACACTTTTAATCCTTTGTCTTAAACCTTTATTGTTTGTGATTCTTTGAACAACAGTGGTCAGACAAAGATGCCTATAACCAGACACTGCTGAAGCTGGGGGGGTCTGTTCAAGAAGAATTATGAAGGGATCCATACTTACCAAGTGGAGAGGGACAATAAACTCATAATGTTTGTATTACTTGTAATTTGTATTTTCAAGGCCTGAATTATTGTACGGCCTTTTAAATTATAATTTTATAGTAGAATTTGCGGATTAAATGTAATAGATTTACAATCCATACATGAATAATATGTTATAGCCACAACGTTTAATGATGATGTGTCATGTTATACTTTTTGACCGAAAAATGGATTTGGCAACAAATTTTTTTTTAAAAAACGAATAATAATTGATAAAACGAACAGATTCTGGGCTTCAATGTCAGTTTAAAGGGCTTCATTTGATTCTTGGGCTTCAGTTGCAACCGACATTCAAGGGCTCTAATGTCGGTTGCAATCGACATTAAAGGGCTTTAATGTTGGTTGCAAATTTCATTAGAGCCCTTGAATGTTGGTTGCAACCGACATTAAAGGGCTTTAATAACTCTATCTTTAATGTCGGTTATCAATTGATATTAACGCCCTTTAATGTCGGTTTAAGCCCGAAATTCTTATAGTGTTATGATCAGGACTTCGATCGAACATGTGTGCTCGTCAGTACACTTTGTAATCTTAAATATATCACATCCATCAATTTTAACTGCACGGACTGTTCACTTACATGTCAGGTATATACATCGCCCACTATACAATTTTTTGTTCGATTTCTTACCCAGCAACTCAAAATTATTCTTTATGGCTAACATAGATAATCTCATTTTGACATCATTCTTAAAAAAATAAAATTTGGCCTACCTCAACATTCACATCTAATCCTGACGAAGTATGTATTTGAATGCTCAAGTCCTTGGTTCTAGCATTACTACTAGATGCTACATTGGCTGGATTACCACAAGCAGCTATTGTTGTTTGGTTTTGGCAAGGCACATTCTCAACACTTGTGCTATTCCTATTATCATCTATAGCCACATCGGGATGAAGCGGATTCAGTTGTTCAACGAACACCCCTCCCATGGGTGTATGTTGTCGTTTTCCAATGAGACTATCTGTGGAAAAATATTTGTCTCATTAACATCCCCTCCGCGTGTGGGTTAGTGATCTCTATATGTGTAACCGAATATCATTTCCTTATATATTTCCAATGAGACTACCGATGGAAAGTTATCTATCTCATTGACATTCACTTTCCACGCGTGGGTTGGTGATCTCTATCCATGTACTCAAATATTGCTTCCTGATGAATTTCCTCGAGACTTACGAATATCAGAGGTTTATTATGATCATACTCCACAACGAGAATTTGGACATCATTGTCGTCCATTAAGCATACTAGAGGAGTATCAATATCCGACTTATATTTTACTCTCATATTATAATGTTGAACTCTGACGAATTAACTTTTATAATTTGATATACTCGATCTCTCAATTCATTGTACGTCAATGTACTCGAGGCAAAGATACCCTTCAAACGGCCTCCAATATAGCGTTGTTCCATGTCGTCCCATGTACCACCACATTGAATGAATATAGACTTCTTCTCTATCATAAAAAAGAAACACAAAAAGAGTAGTTAGAACAATTTGTAAAAATGTCGATACTCACTATACGCTACTCGATACAAGCTACATGCTATTCACTGGTCGTTATACGATGCTTACTGACACCTGTTGTTCTCTCATCTCTTGTATGTGGCATGCAGTTAAAAGGCTACTTGCTCGTTGCTGGTGATCACACTCGCTCAAAATACTCGCTCGTCACACCCTCACTCTAGCTACGTTCATACGTTTCACACAAGGTCTAAAAAATAAAAAAGAAGTGTACAGGTATACTTGTATTTTCTTAAGGTGTGAAAATGTTACAAGAAGCGTATTGATTGTCTATTTTAATTCAACTGCGTTTAGAACTATTGATTTTTTCAAAATGTTTCAGATCCACCATAATGGATTTTTGGAGGAAACGTGAGCGAGTAAGAGTATGTTTTTAGAGTTTTGTGGGAATTGTCTTCAATTTCGTCGTTAAGAGAAAAATGGTTTTATCTAAAAAAAAGGAAAAAATGGATTCACTTTTTATTAATTTGATTGGAAGGAATTGTGAGAATTGTTAGGAATTTTCTCAAAATTGTTCATATTTGTACATGATCATTAATGATGATGCAGAATGAACGTGGTGTGAGATAGTGAGTACAATGTATCCATCGAGATAGCAAAGAGGAAATGAGTATCCAAGAGTGTGTATCAAACATCGAGATAATGAGTATCGAGGATATAGCATCGAGCGAGAGTTGTCATACACCAAACACAGGGTGATTGAGATAGCGAAGATTGTGGAGCGTGTGACAAATTATCGAGCATCGAGTTTTTTTTAATAATTATAGATGCGTGGATATTTGGAGGAAAAATGATATTTACGTGGTACTAACACAAGCAAAAAAAACAACTTTTGATTGATTTTTCAGCGGGTAACTATTTTTCGATTGCCTCTAAAAAAGAACTGCAGGCGTAAAATTAAAATATTTTTTTTTATTCTAAAGCATGAAACGGCGGAAGCAGTTCTTCACTTCCGGTCCTTGACAAGAGCAGACTGTTCCCTTCCTTTCCTCTTTAGGTCCGACGCCATGGACGAACCCACTGAATCCAACGCCGAAATTCCAGTTACAACCAACGCAGACGAAGGAAATATGGTAAATGGAGATGAACCAATGCCCGACCTTCCTCAGAACCCCACCTCCGCCTCCGATTCTTCTTCCTCTGACTCTGATTCTGAAGACGACGAATCCGACCAAAAGCTCCAACTCCAGTCCCTTCAATCTCAGCTCTCCTCCGACCCCTCCAACTACGATGCTCATGTCCAAGTAATTTTCCTCTTCTTTCTTTAATGCTTTTTCTTATCATTTCTTCACCTCATTTCTGCATTTACTAACTTTATTACTTCAGTGTATAAAGCTTTTGAGGAAAATTGGTGACATTGACAACCTCAGGAAAGCAAGGGAAGCAATGAGTGAGATATTCCCATTGACCCCTCTAATGTGGCAGGAATGGGCCAAGGACGAAGCATCTATCGATACAGGGTAATCTCTTCGATTTGTTTCCTCTCTTGGGGTGGGGTAAAAGTTTCTGAAATGGTTATACTGTTGCTCCCTAAATTCATTTCTTCTTCTGTGGCATTCTTAACATCTTCTGGGTTGGATTTGTTCCTTGAAGAACTGTAAATTTCGAACTACTACTAACAAGCTCTTGAAATTTTATGGAAAAAGAAAATGATAATGGATTTCTCGTAATCCTTCTCTTGGGGGCAGTTGGCTGTTTTAACACTGATTAATTTTGCTCTCTATGCTTTTGCAGACCTGAGGCTCTTGCTGCAATTGAGAGGCTATATGAGCGAGGGGTGTTTGATTATCTGGTTTGTATTGTCGTGTCATTTGGAGATTAGCCCTTGGTTTTATGAGGCATGTTACATGTTAGACTAATGAATGCTAGCATATTACCAATTTTACATCATCTGCACGCCAATGGTTTATCCACATATGTTCTTTTATTCTATAAACCTCATCTATTGTCGAATTTAACCAATTGGATCTTGGACTTTTACGTCCAAACAGTTGTTGTTTTATTTTTTATTTTTTATTTTTATTTTCGACAACTAATTAGTTACTTTGAAAATAAATATGGTTGTCTATGAAACTCAGTTTTCTGCATGGAGTTCTACTTTTAATGCATAAAATCAAATCCTTTTCAAGTTTAAGGACCATGGTTTGCTTTGTAATTATCGTTGTTTTATTGAGGATGACAATATTTTGAACTTTGAAGTTGTAGAGGGTGTCGGGATGTTTTCAGATTTTGTTTTGTTGATCATGATGACATGGGATAGTTAACTTTCCACTATGTTATGCAGTCGGTTTCTCTTTGGCGTGACTACTTAAATTTCGTTCAAGAATATGATTCGTTGGTGCAAAATTGTGCAACTTCTGGAGTTAAAAAGGCTAGAGATTTATTTGAACGTGCTCTCACAGCCGCTGGTTTGCATTTCACTGAGGCTGAAAAATTATGGGAAGCATATAGAGATTTTGAGAAAGCCATATATCAAACCATTGCTGAAACTGATACTCAGGTTTGAACCTCTTTCCTAACTTCTTTTAATGTTTATGGGCATCTTCTATGAGGTCTCATTTACGATGTAACTTAGTTTTATTGCTTAGAGCTATATATACATGTCATATGCTACATTTTGTGGAATATATAATGTTAAGATTTGAATTCTTGAAATGCATTTAAATTTACTACCGAACAAAATATATTTTTGAAGAAATATTTTGCTTAATGCAACATTTTGTGGAATATATAGTGAAGATTTGAATTCTTGAAATTCTTTTAAATTTTCTATGAAACAAATACATTTCTGAATTATTGTGCTTAGCATGCCAAAGCAGAACGATTGGGCAATATTGAAGGATCATAACATAGCGGCCAAGCACAAAGTACCAAAAAGACAAATAAACCAAAGAAATCCATGATACTCAATGTTCACAAAGGTCAAACATGGTAATTGCATAACTCTAAAGCAACTAGAATTTTGATGGCATATTGTGGTTTAACTTCCTTCTACAAGCTGACTAGGCCATTGTATACAATGAGCTTGATTTGGAAATTGGGAGATGTATGCTTATTGAATATTCTTTTGCGAACAAATTGTTGGTCAATTTCAATTTGCTTGGTTCTCTGATGCATAATAGGGTTAGGGTTAGGGTTTGCAGCAAGATAGGTGACACTAATGTTGCCACAAAGAATTATTGGGGCTGAACTAGGAAGGAACCAAAGCTTAGGTAGAATGTCCAGAAGCTAGATTACCTTAACAGTTGCATTAGCAAGGCCCTAGTTGAATTCATCACTAGATCGTGAAACAACCATCTATTTAGTTTAGCCAACGACGAAGAGATGATTATCGTCGAGGAAGGTATTGTTGCCATTGGTGCTACAATGACCTTTTGGACAATTTTTCCAATATGCATCTATAAAGCAAACAACACCATGGTAAGTAAGAAATGTGATCATGTGGATTTGGACTTCCTGGACAAAGTGAGAGATGTGACATTCTCTTTTCTTATAACTGGCAGTCCTAGAGGTAAAGTGGTGGCCATGAGAGGCCTTAGGCAAGGAGACCCTCTATCTCCTTTCCTTTTCATGCTTATGGTGGATGTTATGAGTAGTTTGGTAAGGAAGTGTGTTGAAGGACTATTTTCATCCCCTTTGAGGTGGGGGAGCGATTCTTTCACACCTCCACTTTGTGGATGACACACTTTTCTTTTAATCTGGTCATGAGAACTCGTTTTTAACTTTGAATCACATTTTAGCTGTTTTGAAGAAGTCTCGAGTTTGAAAATCAACAGGGGGAAGTGTAGCATCATGGGGATCAATTGTGAGGAGGAGAAGCTTAAGAGATGGTTGAAGTTGGTAAGGTGTGAGGTTGGGATGCTTCCCTCTTCCTATCTTGGCCTTCCTCTTGGGAGTAATCCCAAGGCGATTGCTCTTTGGGATCCGGTGGTGGATAAGGTTAATAAGAGATTAGCGTCTTGGAAAAAGGGTATTTTTATAAGGCTAGAAGACTTACTTTGATAAGATCTGTTTTGTCTGGCATTCCTATTTACTTCTTCTCCCTTTTTAGAGCCCCTTGTAACGTGTGTAAGAGTTCGGAGAAACTAATATGTAATTTTCTTTGGGAAGCGGTTGAGGAAGGAAAAGGAAAGGACTCACATTTGATTAGGTGGGAGGTCATTGAGAAGTCTATTGAGATAGGGGGCCTTGAGATTGGAAATCCTAGGTTACGCAACAACGCCTTATTCGCAAATGGTTGTGTCGCTTCTATTTCGAGCCCAACTCTTTATGCCGTTAGATTATTGTAGGCAAATATGGCCCCCATCCTTTTGAGTGGTTGCCTAAGAGGTCTAAAAGTTCTCACCGGAACTTATGGAAGATTATCTCGAAAGAGCTCCCGCCTTTTGCGGAGTTAATTCAGTGTTGGTGGCGGATGGGAGGATACTTATTTCTGGGAGGATCACTGGGTTGGCGAGAGGCCTCTTGGTGCCTTATATCCTAGACCCTACCATTTTTCATTCTTAAAAACCACTTTGTTGCCGACTTTCTCGTGTGGTTAGAGAATTTGTGTTCCTTCTACTTCGGGTTTCATCATAACCTGTCCGATAGGGAGACGATGGATGCTGCTTCTCTTCTTTCTTTGCTTGAGAATCACTCTTTTAGGCATGGGAGAAGGATGCGAGGGTTTGGAGACTCAATCCTTTGGAGGGGTTCTCGTGTAAGTCCTTTTTTTAGAGTTTGTAGACCATTCGTTCTAGGTGTCTAGGTCTTTTTAGTCCTTCGGAGGATTAAGGTTCCTCGGAAAGTGGGATTCTTCACCTGACAAGTGTTACATGGCCGTGCGAATAGGCTAGATTGTCTCTCTAGGAACCTCTCCTCTCTTGTTGGGTTGTTTTGTTGCATCATTTGTTAGAAGGTGGAGAAAGATCTAGATCATATTCTTTGCCATTATGAGTTAGCTCTGTTTGGGAGTGTTTCTTCTAGGAGTTTGGCTTTTCGTTTGCTTGTCAAAGGGGTGTTGTTGCTATGATCAAGGAGTTCCTTCTTAATCCACCTTGGGGGGAGAAAAAGCGCTTTTTATGGCTTACGGGGTGTATACGATTGTGTGGGTTTTGTGGGGGGAGCGAAATAATAGGACTTTTAGGGGAATGGATAAAGTGCCTAGCGATGTTTGGTCTTTGGTTCGCTTTCATGTTTCTTTGTGGGCTTCGATTTCAAAGACCTTTTGTAATTATCCTATAGGTGTCATTCATTTTGCAAAGTTGGATTCCCTTCATGTGGGGGGTTGATTTTGTGGGCGGGGTGTTTTTGTTGTCCTTGTATTCTTTCATTTTTTCTGAAAATTGTTATTCTTATTAAAAAAGGAAAAAACATACATGAGAAATAGATAGAGGGAGAGAACACAAGCACAAGTTGGTGGCAACATCGCTTTGTCACTTTTGATTGCACACTACGCGAAGAACTCAACTTGAAGTGTAAACAAGACTCAACTCAAGGGATCAAGGTTCTCAAGGATTTCTCCTACTTTATGGATTCCATTTGGACAAGTCCCAAGGTAATCCTTTTATAGGTGTGGATGTGGAGTTGGTTGGAGAGAATGATGGACGAGTGGGCTAGTGGGGATGGGCAACCACCCACGTTCCTTCCATCTAGGAGCCCACTCTTTCATGATCTCTAGTAACCACTCGATACCTTAGGCACTGCCATGTTCTGGATAACTCCCTTGAGCAACTACCCACTTTCACAAACCACTACTTTGAGTAGCCACCTACATTTTGGGCAGCTACTCTACTCTCCACTATTTTAGGTAACTACCCACAGTTCGGGCAACTTCTCACTCATCCATTATTTTAAGCGCACGACAGGCTGATTGGAGGTTATGGTTTAACAAAAATTATATCACTGTTCTCCTTGAAGTTTGGCTTTTTTTGGGACTGTGTTGAAGGTGCTGCCATTTTTCTTTCTCCAGTTTTTAATTTGACTGAAGTTCCCGAGCCATCTTTATTTATGAAAGAGAAATTGAATGAAGAAAGGAACGTTTTATTTGATGAAAATGTTCTTCCATCTTCATTAAATGTAAAGGCTTCCATGAACTGCTGTTGGTTGAGTGGTAAGTGAGGCAGTTGTAACTTGTTTATGCCCACGGTCCTGAGTTCAAATCCTATGGTGGGTATTTCAAAAAAAAAAAAAAATAATAATTAAATATTCAGGCTTCCTCTTTAGATAATGAAAACGAAAAGGCAAGGAAGTTGTTTCCCCCAATCTCTGATTTTCTTTCTTTAGCCAATAATTTTGTTCTACAAAGGGAAGAAGTTTCATCAGCTTAGATGAAAAGGAAAATGGGAAGGAGAAAGATCAGGATAACATTTCAGGTTGTTCAACTCCAGTACTCCCTTATCAATATACAAGAAAAAAAATTCCCCAAATTCCTCTAAGATTCTTAAGACAAATTATGATGCTTTAGATTGCTTGTGAGAAAGCTCAAATTCCAGGTATTTCTTCAGAAAAGAAAAAAGAAGAAAGATTTTGGGCCCTCCAAATTTGAAGAAGCGTTCTTTGGTGTTTTCTCAGTCAACATTAAAATTTGCGAATTCTTTAGTCCAATTTAGAAGGTTCACTCCTTGCATTTCTTCTCCAAAAAGCCCTACTTCTCCAAGTGATTTCAACGATGATTCCATAGCAAGTGTTAGTAGTGAAGAAGAGGATTTTATTCTCAATTGCTCGTGCCAGACTCTCAATTCTCAAAAGATCATTTTGAGGAAGCCTTGAATGGCCTTTTTCAAGGTTCAGTCGAGAAAACAGGATTGAAATCAAAGAAAGTAAGTTTCACCCCTTTGTCTCCTTCACAAATTCAATCTAACCTAAAATCGATTAATGATATTTGTGGCATTCAACTCGGTTAAGTCCTTTCTTAGCTTCCAACTGTTTCATAAGGCCCAACTGATGTTAAAATCTTTCTCAAGGAATTCAAGAGGGTTCAGAGTCATTTTTAAGTAGGCTGCCAGGCTTTTTCATTATTTGATTACTGCCTGTGTCCTCCTAAAGAAGAAATATCAGAACTGATGGTTATTCTGGTGCTTTTAGTCGGCTCATTCTTTGGGAGTTGTTGCAGTGGAGGCTTCTTTTCTATTTGTTTTGGTTTTGGCTTTGTTTGAGTTAAAGTCTTATCAAGTGGTTCTCTTTGTTTGATATTCATTTTTAGTTGTGTTCATCTGGTTTGCTTTTAATTATTCTGAGGGCTTTTGTCTCTATACTGTAATCTGGTTTTAGCCTTGTATTGGCAAGTTTGGTGGGTTCTTTATTTTTTTTAATTTATTTACTTTTGTTTCCTCTAATGCTGCATTAGTCTCTTTCATTTTTCAATGAAAGTTTTGTTTCTATTTCAAAAAAGAAAATACAAAAAAAGTATTTCTTCCTAGAAGAAGTGTCTCTTTTCGAAAGGAGAGATGCTGACCCTGATTCAGTTGATTATGAGTGGAATCCTTGTATATTTCCTTTCCTTATTTAGGATATTGGATGCCCTCTTGAAACATGAATTTTTGGGTTGAGGGCATCCTCTTTTTACTTTTTCTCTTCCTTTTTTTCTCTTGTATATTTATAAATATCAATTTTTTTTATTTGCATTTATAATTGAAATCAATACTGTCAACCATATATATCACTTTGGTTGTATCTTAGTTGTTTTTTTAGAAAGATATTCAAATTCAAATTAATATTTGGTTTATAAAAAATCTTAAATTAATATAGATTATTTTATTGAGAAAAACAACGTATAAAAATAATATAAATTGTATTACTTAAACAAATACGTTATTTAAGTTAAAATTAAATTAAATTAATTATAAATTAATGAATGTATGGACATTATTGGAATATTAGGTAAATTTAAGACATTCCCGAATAGAAATTCTACGATACAAACATAGTTATTCAAGTATTTCTAGTCATTTTAAAAAAAATATTCCTACTAAAGAAACATGGTTATCTAAAGATATCTGATATTTGTGATTTCAAGCATCTATAATTTCGGGGATCTAAAGATTCTGGTTATATATGTTCCCAAAAGACGAACCTAAGAGTATAGTTACGAAAGGGCTTGTTCACAAAAGCCAAATGTAGAATCTGACAAGGGATCAAACATCTCTCAAAGACCTCTCCTGACTCCTACAGATTCTATAATTTTTAGTCGCTGTTTCTTTGTATTTCTTTCTCTTTCTTCTTTTGGAGTTGTATCTTTTGAGTGTTATTCTATCTTTTCATCTCTTCAACTTATTGAAAAAAAAGAAGAATTAAATGACCTAATGAAGGCAAAGGAGCACATTCATTGATCCGTTCCTTGAATACATTAATGGTAGAAGGTCATGTATGGTAAGTTTATGATCTTTTTCATATATATTTTTCTCTGTTGTGGATGACCAATGAAAATAATTTAACTTGGATAGAAGTTATACTCATGATCAGAGCTGCATATTTTTCTGTAGGCAAAGGAAAAACAAGTCCAGCTAATCCGGAGCATTTTCCATCGTCAGTTGTCACTTCCTCTATCTAACATGAATTCAACACTTGAGGCCTATAAAGCATGGGAGGTGGAGGTGAAACAAGGATGCGTTCTTGATACGGAATCTAATTATTCTGATGGGGTTCCCTCTCAAGTGTCCTCAGCTTATCGAAGAGCATTGGATATGTATAATGCCCGTGTTCAATTGGAAGAACAAATATCAAAACAGGATTTAACTGATACTGAAAGACTTCACCAGTATATTGTATGTTGCACTTACACTTTATTATGCCTACCAGACTTCTTTGGGAGTTGATTCATCATAATGCTTCTCCTTGCCAGTTTTGAACAGGAATTTTTAATTTCTATTTTACCTCCAGATTTATCTAAAGTTTGAACAATCTGCCGGAGATCCAGCAAGGGTCCAAGTTCTGTTTGAGCGCGCAATTGCTGATTTTCCAGTCTCGGTTGATCTTTGGCTAGATTATACCCGTTACATGGACAAAACTTTGAAGGTTTCTTCTTCCAGTTTCCTTTGAACTATGGATATGTCTTAAGATATAATTATACATGAGGTTTGGGTTTTCAGGTGGGCAATATTGTGAGGAATGTGTACTCCAGGGCCACTAGGAATTGTCCATGGATAGGTGATCTTTGGGTTCGGTATTTGCTTGCTCTGGAACGTGCTCGTGCTTCCGAAGGTGAAATTGCTTCTGTAAGTCACACCCTCTCTGGAGCAGTTTAATTAAGTACAGTTTGGTCAGACTTCATTTGACATGATGATTATTTTACATTTTGTCACAAGCAACTCCTCCCTATTTGGTCTTGTACTTAATGCTGTTGTCATGGTTTTTACTGGAACTCGAGAAGTTTGTCTTGCTTTTATTGGAAAAGCAATTGAGAGCGATGAAAAAAAAATGAAAAAAATGAAAATTTAAGTGCTTTATTCGAGAAGTAATTTTATCTTGTTTGGCTTTTGCCTTTTGTTTTGGTTCCTCTTTGTTTGATCTGATTTGTTTTCCATTACAAACAAAATTGTAGTGATTAGGTGGATGGCATCTTACCGCTGGAGTTTGTACCTTTTTTTTTTTTTGTATTTATTTATTTCTATTTTCTGTGTATGAACAGATTATATAATAAATTATACTTTACATGATTTGAGATCAGAATTATTTTTCTTGATGCATTGTACAGGTCTTTGAGAAGTCTTTGCAGTGCTCATTCTCAACCTTGGATGAGGTATGCAGTTTTATTTTTCTGGATATATGTGTAATTATTCTTGTTGTCTTAATGCAATCTATACTGGTTCCTACATAGTAGGTCTGCAGTACTCCCTCTAAAGAACGGGCTTTTAGTTTTAGGAGGATGAACTTGTATTATCATTATCTTTTATTTGATAAGAAATGACTACATTGAATAAATTAAATACAACAAAAAAAGATGGCAACTTATATCATTGCTTTACTTGGCATTTTCATAAATTTATGCATGATACAAATTCACAAATGAGAAGTAAAATTTTAAATTATCACTTCAGTTTGATGATATTGCGGATTTTACCTTGTTGTAGTACTTGGATTTGTTTCTTACGCGAATTGATGGCTTGAGGCGAAGAATCTCGTTTGCTGATCAGCTAGAGGATGTACTGGAATATTCGTTGATTAAAGAGACCTTTCAGGTTTTCCATATGTTTTTCCATGTTCTTGGATTCCATCTTCTGTGTAAACTGTTGATTACCAATCTGCTTATATTGAACGTCTCCATCACACATATCAACTGCGCTGTTAATATTGTTTCTTAAGGACTTCCAATATAAAAGGGATGACAAATGTTCTGTGGAGCTTTACCCCAAATTGGATATTCAGAATGGTGTTGGATTAGCTTTGGGGTCGGGGACGAAGGATAAACTTTCCTCCAATCTTTTTCCAGAGATGGGGACATGCTCATTTATTTTCATTTTGTCCCAATCCCGACCTTGCGGATTCTTTCGGATGATCATGATTCTTACCCTAGTTTAATTCTTCTACTCTGTTAACTTTAACACTTTTAAGGATGATAAAGGATAATTCTACTTTTATTTGTTTCTTATTAAAAAGTTCCTTATTTAGTTGGATATTCACATGAACTAACACTAATGATTTTATTTGTAGCGTGCATCAGATTACTTATCACCGCACCTAAAGAATTCAGAAGTTTTGTTCCGTTTGTATGCTTATTGGGCCCGTTTAGAGATAAACTTGGGGAAAGATCTAGATGCTGCCCGTGGTGTTTGGGAAAGTTTGCTTAAGATCTGGTTTTCCTCATTGCCTTTTTATGATTATCGCTTTCTTGCTTCCATATTATTGTGAAACACTTTTCTTCTTTGTTTACCTTTTCTGAAAGTCATTTGTTTTTTTCTTGTTGCTGCTCCGTTGGTAGTGGCTCATTATTGGCAGCATGGGAAGGTTATATAGCCATGGAAATTGAGTTGAACCATATAAATAATGCCAGATCCATATATAAGAGATGTTACAGCAAAAGATTTCCAGGGAATGGTTCAGAGGTAAAATTACTTTGAGTTGGTGACATAATCTCCATTGACATTCTTTTTACTTACTAGATTTTGTTGCAAGGTTTATACCTGTCGTTAATTGGATGGCTACTAATACGTCTGGGTTAACCTCTAAATACAATGGCATATTTAGTATTTTTAACAGGCCTGTATTGCTCCTCTTTAAGTTTTTATTATATAAATGTCAATAACACTATTCTTTTTTAACCAGAAACAAACTATTCATTGATAGATGAAAAGATTAGAAAAATGCACTTCTACTGAGGAACAAGAACACAATTTTATTGTTCCAATATTAAATTCTAAGCTTTCATTTGGAATCAATCTCTTACACATTATTCAATACATTTTGGATTGGATTATACCTTCCATTTCTAAATGGAAAAAAATTGTTCAGGATATTTGCCATTCTTGGTTGCGTTTTGAGAGGGAATTTGGAAGTCTCGAAGATCTTGATCATGCTGTTCGAAAGGTACAATTCTTTAGCAATTTACCTGCTATGATACTTGTTTCATGGAAATTAAGTGCATATATAGCTGATCAAAACAAAAAGTTTCAATTTTTCATTGGGAGAAACTTTGTTATTTTGGATTTCAGTACACCATGTTCATGGGGTAGAATCAATTTTTCCACACAAGAAGTACAATGCCTAGTAACCAACTAATTTATTTGGATGAAAAATACATTATCTAGAGGATTAGAAGTGTTTACCCAACTGATTCCATTATTACGAGTTTTGGACAGAATACAGATTGAATGTTTTCTTTTTTGATTGTGAGTACAGTGCAATATCTTGAAGCTTTAATTAAGGGCTGAATTTTTTTTCTGAAAAATATAGAATGTAAAAGATTTTTTGTTTTTTTCTGAAACTACAGCCGGTGCAAGTTCTTTTTGTTAATCTGGTGGCTCCTGAATATATGTGTTTGTGTTTATCATTTTTTTTCCCTTTGATCTTCTAGAATTTGAGCCCTCATGTACTGCATCAAGTTCATTTGTATTATTGTCGTTTCTATCTTATTGACATACCATACTTGTGTCCATTGATATTAATTTCATTCTTCAGAGAAGAGTTAGAAGTGAAACTTATACTATTCCAAGGACATTCCTGGTATTAATTGAATTTATATTTCTACTTGTAATGCCACCACCTTATATAACTTGCAAAATTTTAAAGACATCTTTAGAATCGTGTTTACAGTCCATTGTTCATGACACTAAAATAAAGTTTGAAATCAACTTTATTTCTGTTTTATTAATATTATAAGTCAGTTCTAGAAATTTGAATGCTCTCCCTGAGTTGAGCAATTGAACATGAAAATAACATTTATTTCTTTGCAATGAGTAGCAGCTTTCTGTATGTCTAGACAGAAGATCAAAAGATTCATTTTGTAGAATTTCTTTAACTATTACTCTAGCTGCAAAATACCTTAGCCTATATTTATCATTATTTTTTGAAACTACCAATTCTGCAGTGTGTTTCTTTGATGAACTACTAATACTGGATGATTTCTTTATCTTAGATTAACCCTCGTCTGGAAGAGTTGAAGTCCTATAAGTTACAAATGGATGAGTCAGAAAATCCTGTAAAGCAGAATGATCATGGTAAGCGAAAATTGGGTGGAGATGCACCCAATGTAGAGTCTCCTGCTAAGAAACTAAAAGATTCTGCCCATGGGCTAAAGAAGGTTACTGAAAAGGGTAAAGCTCAATCACAAAACGTAGATGATCAAACAGGAGACATCAGAGGAAGAGTTAAAAAACCTGATGACACAAGTGACCAACAAATGAAAGATTCCATTCAAGAAAAAGGGAAAGTATATAATGACCAATGCACTGCATTCATCTCCAACCTCAACCTCAAGGCAAGTTATTTCCAAGTGCTTTTTACTTTTAATTCACTCTCTGCATTTTCGTGGATGAGCACATAGTTTATGCTGCTTCATTACAACTCTGGCAGGTTACCTATGAGCACTTGCGCGACTTCTTCCAAGATGTTGGTGGAGTTGTTGCAATTCGAATATTGCATGATAAGTTTACTGGAAAATCACGGGTCCACTCTCTTCTTTTCTCCCCATATTTTCTTTCATTTGTTGTCTTTTGATATATATATATATATATATAACAAGAAATTATTGTCTTCTTACTTTACCTCATGACAAATTCTTACTAATTACATACTGCGATATTTTTGGGAATTCATAATGCCTGCTTATAATTTTGATAAGCAATTGTCAAGAATTAGTTCTGTATGGGTATGCTTGAAAGGACAGATGTCTTGGTGAATTCCCAAAAATGCTTCTCCTTTTATCTTTCCTTCGTAATTTGCATTCTTTTGTTATCTTTTGTACTTTTTGAGCTTTGTGTCACGTGGCTTTGATTTTGAACAACCAACCGTGCAGCACTTGGATTTTCTTGCTATAAAAAATGCACCATGTAAGCCTTGGAGAATGCTTAGCCTTGCTAAGGGCACGTTGAAGGGTAAGGAAAGTGTACGGCAAGTGAGTGAATGGATGAGAGCTTTATTAGGTCTTTCAATCGATGAGTACAAATGAGCCCTCTTGGACTATTTATAGGCCACGCCACTGACCTATTGGAAGGTTCCTACCGACTTTGTAGGTCGGTCATGGGGCTTGTCTAGTGCCTTCTATACGTTCCTCTATGTACAAGCTAGTTCTTGGTAGAACTTTCTATACGCTTCTAGGCTAGCTCTTCCTAGATCCTTCTAGAATACTCTAGGGCCATCTAGTATATTTACATAGACTTCTTCGTATGCCCGTGCTAGCACTCTCTAGCGTTCTCTAGCACCTTGTAGAGCCTTCCAAAAGTGTCTGGACCATGCATACCTGAGATGGGCATAGGAGCTTCGAAAAGCTTCTTGAACTTGCTTGAACTCCCTCTGGGCCATTTAAGGAGTCTTGGGCCGAGCCTTAGAAATTTTTTGGGCCATAACACCCTCCCCCTCTCAATCTCGCGACGCGCTTTGCTCCTTGAATCGCTTGATTGCTTTGGGGAATTGCCATTTCCCATTCCTAGCTAACCTCACTTTCAGGAAGACCATGCCATTTCACTAGATACTCCGTGTAGCTAGGAACTCCTCTTCAACTTATCTTTTGATCCCCAAAGATCTCTTCATCCTTTTTGTATAATTCGGTTACTACGATGGTTGTAGCTCTTTTGGACTTCGACCTGGGCCAGTCTTGTCTTCGTGGAAAGGTTTCAGCATACTCACAAGGAAGACATTGTGGATTTTGAGCTTCTGAGATAGCTGCACCTTGTATGTTGCCTTCCCGATCCTTTCAATGATAGGAAATGGGCCTTCATACCTTCGCACCAAGCCTTTTTGTACCTTTTGTTGGGACTTAAATTGGCTAGGTAGCAACTTCACCATCACCATGTCGCCTGCCTAGTACTCCTTGTGGGAGCCTCTTCATGTCTACCCATTTCTTCATCCACCTAGCACCTTGTCAAGGCATGTCCACGTGATATCTTGCTCTTCTTGCCATTCCTTGGCAAACTTGTAAGCTGAAGGATTAGGGCCTTCGTAGGGAGCGGTGAGGGTACTTGGCATGTTAGATTGACACCTTTGCACTATCTCGAAGGGACTTTTGCCCATGGACTCACTCCTTTGGAGGTTGTAGGAGAATTGTGCGATGTCAAGGAGATTCTTGTAGTCCTAGTCTTTCTGATGTGCACTGACATAGTGCCTCAGGTACAGTTCAAGCAGGGCATTAATCCTCTCGGTCTGACCATCGCTTTGGGGATGAAAGCTTGTTGAGAAGTTTAAGTCTGTCCCCATTAGCTTGAATAAATCTCGCCAAAACTTGCTTGTGAAGCGGGGGTCTCGATCACTAACAATGTTTTTGGGCATCCCCCATAACTTCACTATGTTTTTGAAGAACAAACGGGCCGCTTCATTTACTTTGACATTGGCGGGGGCAAGGAATGAAGGTAGCATATTTGCTGAATTTGTCTACCACCACCATGATGCACCAAAGCCATTAGACTTAGGTAGTGCCATGATGAAGTCCATGGTGACATTGTCCCAAGGTTCTTGGGTGATAGGGAATGACTTCAATAGGCTTGCAGGGTGCTGCTACTCAACCTTGTCTTGCTGGCAAACAAGGCAAGTCTTCACGTACGCCTTTACATCATCTTGCATCTGTGGCCAATAGTATTTATCTTGGATTAGGGCAAGTGTGCGGTTCATGTCTGGGTGGCCAGCCCACATAGAGTCATGGCACTGCTTTAAGATTTCTCTCCATAAGTTTCCCCACTTTGGCACAAAGAGCCTGTTGCCGAGAGTCAGGATTGTGCCATCCTTCTCCTAAAATCTTTTGAGTTTTGCCCTCTTTGGCTAGCTTGATCAGATTTCTTTCTAGTGCGTCTTGCTTCATTCCTTCCTTGATTTGATCAAGGAAGTCGCAGAGTCAGGATTGTGCCATCCTTCTCCTAAAATCTTTTGAGTTTTGCCCTCTTTGGCTAGCTTGATCAGATTTCTTTCTAGTGCGTCTTGCTTCATTCCTTCCTTGATTTGATCAAGGAAGTCGCTCCTCGGCATGCTAGTGACAAGGGGAGCAAGCTCAGCCTTGCAACTTAATTCATGGGCCGCAACATTAGCTTTGCGTGGCTTGTACTCAAGCTTGTGTCAAACTTGGCCAGGAAGTCTTGCCATCGAGCTTCCTTGGGTGTGAGCTTCTTTTGTGTCTGGCAGTAGCTCGTGGCAATGTTATCAGTCATGACTACAAACTTGCTTTCCAACATGTAGTGCCTCCATGTGCACAAGCAATGGACGATCACAGTCATCTCCTTCTCTTGCACCGTATATCGCCGCTTAGTGTTATTTAGCTCGCGGCTTTTGTGGGCGATCAGATGACCATCTTGCATGAGCTTTCCGCCAATGGCATAGTCAGATGCATTCGTATGCATAATGCACCTCAAACAGCTTCGAGTAGTTGGGCAACCAACACCACGATTGGGTCACGCAAGACAACTTCTTTGAGCTTGGCGAAGGCATCTTGGCACTCTCTCGACCAATCCCATGGGTGATTCTTTTTTAGTAGATTGGTGAGAGGGGCCGCGATGGCTGAGTAGTCCTTTATAAATTTAATCTTCTGAAGTAGTTTAGTAGACGCAAGAAAGATTGCAGTTCGGGTATTTTAGTGGGAGGTTTCTAGTCTTGGAGCACATACCTTAGCTGGATCCATCACCAACTTGCCCTCTTTGATCCACTGCCCAAGGAACTCCACCTCCGGTTGACTGAATGAGCATTTCTCCAGTTTGTTTTCATTAGGGGTGTTCAAAAAACTCAATGACCCGAAAAAACCAATCAACCCAACCCAACCCATGCGGTTTAGGTTCAGTTATCAACTCATTTGGGTTGGGTTGGGTTCAAATAAATGAAAATTTTATAGGTTGGGTTGGTTCATATGTTCATCTAATATAACTCAAAGTAACCCGAACCAACTCGAATTTATTATTAACTTTAAAATATATATTTTTTATTACTTATAATACAATTATTTATACATATATTGATCTTAATTTTATTCAATTCCAATATTTTTTGAATAATTTATTCTTCAACAACTCTTAAAGGTAGTTTCTTTGCACATTAGAAAGAAAATTTTCACTATATAAATTGAAATTGAGCTGTTAATCTTAATTCAATATATGAAAATAATTAAATTAGATTTTTACATATTTACGTTTTGCTTCTTTTTAGAACAAAATTTTAATTAAATGACCCGATTAACCCGACCAACCCAACCATTGGGTTGGGTTGGATTAGGTTCATTTTTTAATAAGGGTTATTTGGGTTGAAGAAATTTACAACCCGAACAATTGGATTGAGTCTAAAAAGTCTTTCAACCCAACCCAACTCAACCCATGAACACTCCTAGTTTTCATGTTTTTAAGAATAGGTTTAAAAGGTCCTTGAAATAATTTTTTTAATTATTTAAAATTATCTTATGACTCTTTAAATTAGAAAATTTATTTTTAAAAATTATTTCCTTTCTAAAATTATTTTTCTAATTTAAAATGTTATATAATTATTAAATAGATGTGTTTTGAAAACTTCGAGACCGAACACTCCTATTCTTAAAAACTTGGGCACTAAAAAGATACATTTTGAAAATTCAAGAATCAAGTACAGCTATTGTTCAAAATTGACTAAAATGGTATCATACGCATTACAAACAAGTACAACCAATTGTGCAAATTGACTTTGAAGCTATGGTGGGACCAATCAGTAGTGTAAGATGTTTTCCTTTTGAATAGCTTCCACCAACAATTGCTTGAATATGAACAGTACAATGAGTGATTGTTAGTGACATAGCGGGAAAATCTGATTTATGGTTGGAATGTAAGTTATTGCTTCCCCACCCACCCCCACCATGAAAGGTGATCTTTCTAACAAAAGCCAATAGAGGACTTAACTGTATAGAGTAGAAAAAACAAAAAGTAGCTTTCAATGTGACAGATAACACATGACTTCATAATGATCAATCCTTTCACATTAAGGAAGTATAGCTCATTGCAAACCTCCATGATGAATTATTGACGTGGACTATTTTGTTACTCTTCTTGCTCTGCTCAATGTGAACTCTTTTGTTACTTTTTGTTAGAATTGGAATTCTCGTACTCTTTTTCAGCTTTGCCTGCTAAATTTGCGGTACTTATTAATTCTGGACTTGATTTTGGACTTTATTTTATGTGTTTTGTTCTAATTGGTAAGTGCATTCACATATTCATGTGCATTTCTATGAATATTTTGACCGAGCTGTAGCACCCCTACTAGATTGCAAACCAATGGCATGATTTTTTTGTATTACTTATGGATTTCTACTGTATTGATGGAATAAATTCCTTATCTGCAGGGACTAGCATATGTAGATTTCTCTGATGATGCACATCTTGATGCTGGAGTTGCAAAAAACAAGCAGTTGTTGCTTGGGAAAAAGATTAGCATTGCGCGGTCAGATCCTAAGAAAGGTATAACAAAGAAAAGTTGAAGATGAAAATTAGATAACATCCAATCAAATACATTTAGTGCAATATAATTGAATGTGGTATACTTGGTAACTAAATAAAAAATATAAAAAATTGATGCCTTAGAATTACTAAAAAGGGACAGGAGTAGTCTATGGAAGTAGGAGCACGTTTTTCAAAAGAAAAAGACAAACACACAAAAGTTATTAGAAAGTATGGATGTTTACCACCATTTAGTTAATGGAAATGTTTTATCTATTTTAACAGGAACATGGTGGTCAATAGTTGAATATGGGTATGCTAGTCAATAGTTAAATATGGGTTTCTGTTGTAGCCTAAACATTCCAAAGATCCTCAATGGTAAATCTTATTTAACGATGAGTGAATGCAAAGCTAGAATCTTTTTTTTTTTTTTTTTTTTTTTTTTGTTTGGGTAAAGAATTAAGAGAAGAACAGCTACTAACTAAAACTCATTAACCAACGAAATATTAAACTAAAAAGTAATTGGAATATTGTTCTGCAATATAAGTATCCTCCTTAGAAAAACATGGCCTTGGGTTGAAAAGTAATGGAGTCAGGATGTTAAGATTGAAAAATTCTAATACAAAATGCTGTTTTCCACCCATGTGATCTACAATATAATAAAATTCTAAAAGAAGCAAAATTTTTCATTGATAAAGTGAAAAATCACATGTGTACCAAAAAATACCATGGAACAAAAGTGGGAGAAGGTTTCCAACAAGCTTGAAAAGACACCTACAAAGCTACTAGTTCACACATCAACCTAAGCAGAGCTCAACTAGTTGAGGTATTATATCATTGACTAAAAAGTGTCAAAAGTCTGAATTCCTACTCTTGATTGAACTAAAAAAGTTGCCATACACATTACAAACAAGAACGGTCAAACTCAAGATTTACAAAGCTTCTCTACTTATGCAAGAAAGATATCCTGCTTGCAGCTTCATAACCAAACCAAAATGTAACAGCGACGAGAAGATCAAAAACTTCAAACATGGTTCTTGGACAGTAGATCTGCCTACATGAAAATCTTGTGTAATTCCGTTTAGTTATTGCTTCTTCGGAAGAGGAGGATACTCTCTAAGAAGTATCCTCATGTACATTAGTATCGCTGTTGCATATTGAGTATAGGATTGTGAAGCTTCCTCTTGTGGTGTGTCAACAAGAATTTTCCGTCATCTACTCGTGCTAGCCATTTTTTGACCTTGATGGATTGGTCTGATATCAAACTGGTACCTAACCACTCCCTAAAATCCTCAAATGATTTTTTCACAAATGAAATTGATACTAATGATGTGTGAATACAGACTCAAATCCTCTATCTATACAGGATTATAAAAACTACCAATTAAATTCTTGTACCACCTAAATATTCAACTTTTGATTGATGAAATAATCTATGGTTATGAACTATAAGCAGACCTTTGCAAGAAGATATGCTATCACTGTCGGTTTTGAAATCATCAAAGGTCATGCCCAGTATCACTTAACTTTGAGTAAATGTTATAATGCAGCAACCTCAGTTCTTAAATTAGGCTGTCAATATGCTATCGGATGTCCCCGAAGGGATAGGCTGTCAATATGCTACTAGTGCGTCTTTTTCCTAAAAGTTCAGTGAGGATGTAAGAAACTTTCATGCTGTATTATATTGTGTATAACTGGCTCTACTTGCTATCTGTTGGTCGACTTTTAGTTTCTGAAAATGGGGTCTTGCAGCTGGTGCAGTATTGGGTCTTAGTTGCATTATGATCTGTATATGTCAGTTATTTGGATTGGTAGAGTATGTTCTGTCAGTGTCATCAATCTAGAAAGTTTAATTGGACATACCTTCGACAGATTTTATGTTCATTGGTCATATCTTTTCTACTTAGAAAAGGAATACGTTTTTTGTTCATTTTTACTCAAATAAAAAGAAAGCTTGCATGTCATCTGCTATGAATAGTGATTGATTACCCACCACATAAATACATCTACCAGTCCGCATGGTCAGAATTCATTTTGACGCCAGCTAGATTCTATTACCACATTTGGGATTTTGTCATCAGATTCAGAATTTGCAGCCTTCTTCATGATCTAATCTGTATATATACCGTTAGTGGAAATCATAGGGAATGCCATGTAGATAACTTCAAACATATTAGTATGTAGTTCTAAAATGTTAGCTCACAAACTGAACGAAAAAGGGTTGGGTCGATAGACACTGTTTTTATGGTCCCTCATTAGCTTTTATTATTATCATAATGTAATATCAGGTTCATCTCTCTGAACGAGACAAGCTAAAAACTGTATGATTATTTTCACTTGTAGGGGGCCATACTACGGATCGAGCTGGTGGAGGTAAGAGATTTGAGTCGAGAAGTTCTGCAAAGGCACCTCAGAAAGCCCATGAACAACCACCTGGGGCGAGGAAGCATGGAGGGAACAATATCGAGCTTAAGGGAAAGAACACGTTTGCGGTGCCTAGAAATGTTAGAGCACTTGGTTGGACTGCAGATAAACCAAAAACCGTAGAACAAGCTGATGAAAAGCCAAAAACCAACGATGAATTCAGGAAACTGTATTTTAAAGGCTGAAGCTTTTTTTTTTTTTTTTTTTTGGTTGTAAAGATTGTAATGGATTCAAGATTCTGATGTAGACTAGAGTTTATCCCTAGATATACGTATACCATACAAGGGAATTTCTTTTTTTTTTTTTTTTTTTTTTGTAATCTCTTACAATTAGAGTTTTATCTAGGCATATACTATGGTATCCTGTTGTTTGGATACTTGAATTTGCTCTGTTGTATATATAGTCTCAGTTGAGATTTCAGGCCTATTTATAAAAACCAGCAGTTAACTAGTGATTGTGCTTTGATTATTCATGTTTGAAGAGGAGTAATACCAGTAGTTTTCTTGCCAACAGTGTGACAGTATAGAGGGGGGGAAAAAAATCTTAACAATCAATATTTATTTGTCTTGAATTTAAATTTTTTTAGGTTTGTTGAATAACAATCTCTTCTAAAAATTTTTATATTTTAAAACATATTTTTGAAGTATATCCAAATTCGTTTACTTATGGGACAACCCAAAATCCTTTCTGTTTTCAAATTTGGTCTAGCCTTCAAAATGTTTACTCAATTCAAAATGTATTCTTACAAAACCAAAGAATAGCCTTCAAGAATTTGATTTGAAGATACAAATTATGTTTTTTTCTTTTGCCCTAAAATGATTGTTTTGGTTGTTTGGAGGAACTGAAAATCCATTGTTATAAATTCCGGTTTAAAATAAATCCCCTTCCAAATAAAAGTAAAATACTCCTTCCAAAACAATTTAAACACTATAACAATGGGGGACATTTTTATGACTAATAATCAAGTATTTAACAAGATTTTTGAAAAATTGTAAATACATCAAATTTATTAGTGATAAATTCATCCAATAGACTCCGAAAATTGGATCTATTTTTTACACTCTATAAATTATTTTACATCGTGCTATATTTGCTAATAATTTAGACTTGGATGTTATATTTGCAACTACCCATTTTAACCTTTGACAAATGAGTAAGGAACCAAAAGCAATAAACTTTTTGGAAAGTATTTTAAACTAATTGTATGGAATTCTTCTCACCATTTTCCAGAGGAATTAAAATGGGCAGAAATTGATTCTTGAATTCTTTATTCAAGAAGTTGCAACAAGGTTAGAGAAACTATAATGAACTTGGTACATGCACAAAGCTTCAATCTTCATATATGTGTTGCTGCATATCAAGAAAAAGGGTAAGAGAGAGAGAGAGAGAGAGAATATATACTAAAGGGGAAAATAGGTAAAAGAAAAGATGGTCTTTTGCTTTAGAAATGAGTAATAATGTGGGGATTTTGCATGCTTTGAATCTCAAAGAATGGAGAGTTTAGAATAATGGAGTAATTGGATGCATTCAGGTTGGCTATAGCCTTTGAAATCCCATTTGCCCCTATATTTTTCAAATGCTGACAACACAAAAAAGGCTAACAGAATGTTCCTCAATGCCCTTGCATATGCATTATATTCCTCTCTTTCTTTCTTTTTCCTTTTTTTTTTGTTTGCTTTTACAAATCCAATGGAATAATGCTTACCCATTTGCTTTTTTTCTTAATCCATAATAATAAAAAGAAGAAGCATATTCTATTCCTTTCTCCCAATCACTAAAATCAATTCTACTAATTCATTTCTTATTCTCTTTCTTTTTTACTCAACTTTCAATGCATGCCATGTACTTATGTATTGATCTACTCAGCTTTCTACTCATTAAAAAAAAAAAAAAAAAAGAAGCTTTTCCTTTCTTTGGTACCATTCTTGATCATCCATAATTCTTCTTCTACTTGGTTCTAATTTTCATCTAAAATCATTCGTCACAAGTGGGATGAAAATACCATATTGGTTCGGGAGATCTTACAAATGAAGAAATATGGACAATCCACTTAACATTGACATGGTGAGACATCATTTTTAAAAAAGCAAAGCACAAACATAAAAAATAAAATATGCCTTATTTTTAGTGCAGAAGAAAATTTAAAGTCAATAAATTTATGCATACATTATTTGTATGGTTATAAAGAGTTTGATGTATTTCACTCTCATAATTTGTTAGTTTTATCCTACACTACTATTTGAAACTATTTTGTATGCCTAGCGAATTGTCTCTCTTACTATGCTAACAAGTGTATTTGATGTGTGTCTAACAAGTGTAGGAGCATTAAATGTCAACGTTATTGAACATGTTAACCAAACTAAAGTGTCGGTATTTCTTAGTTTACAAATAAGAAACATCTTTGACCGAAAAATATTTTTGGTCTCAAAGCAACTTAATGCACTAAAAGTGAACATCATGTTAATGGAGATCGTTCCTAATCAAAGATGAAAAGATTTGTTGACATGACAATGTATCCACAAATCAAAGCATTCGACATCAATATTTAAATATCCATGGATATTTTCAACCTCTTTTATAAATACTCGTAAAACATTAAAAAAAATCTATTTAGTCCAATATATGAATAGAAATACAAATAACAATATCCATAACTTAGTTTGAGAAGTAAAAATAACTTAATTATTAATCTAAATAAAACTTAAAAATTTTACGACTTACAGAAATATCCATCGACATCGATATTCTATCGATATCCGTAAAATTAAAATAATCCAGGTTTCTAATTAGTATGTAACAAAAAATAAAATTGATTTACATTGGTTATGATCTCATTTACATTATAATATATAGTTTATGTCTCGGAATGTTTATCGACGTAAAACCTTAGTAGGGTTTAAAAGAAAATAGTTCTCGAGCATCTAGACTCAATAGATAATATCATATATGAATAAGAAGTATGAGATACGTTTGGGTATGATTAGATTGCAAGGTTTGAATTCTAAAAGAGGGAGTTTCGATGAAGTTAGGAATATGGTGGACCACAAGATGCCTAGATTGGATTAATATGAACCATATATTTGCATACTTTGTTCGAGGCATGCAAGCTTTAATATAAGTTCATAAAAAAGAAACAAAAAAAAGTGGGGTTTGAAAACATTTTGAAATGAAAAAGAAAATAAGTAGAAAAAGAGTTTTGTGTTTAATGATAGTCAGCAGCAATCTCTGGTCCTTCCCACCAAACTTTAGCTGTGGGAAAAAAGAGAAAATTGGCAGATCAATTATTCCTTTGTCTGAACATTTCAATCTCAAGGAACCAAATGGCAACAAATAATTAACACTCCAAAACACACAAAAAAAATTAAAAAAAAAAAAAAAAAAAGAAGGCAAAAGATAAAGTGCATATGCTGCAAGATTGAGTATGGAATTAGCAAGAATGATATTTTTGTACTATTGAATAACTAAAAAACCAAAGGCACTTGATCTATTCTATCACTAATAGTTACATTACAACCATGGTGTGCTCTTGAGTATTTCTCAAGCAAGTCAATTCATACCACCACTTCAATGATATTATATTATAATATGAAACAAAAGAGAAGTATATAAAGATATTTGTAGCTTGGGTTTGCTTGAAGATTGTTTCAAACCCTCTAAACTATATATGGAATTTTTTACAATTATACCCCCCACCTTTGGTATTATAGATGTTGTTCTAATTTAAGTTCTAAAACTATATATAAGATTTTTTTTTTTTAATAAGTTACTAGAGGAGTGGTGAATTCAATAGATGTAATCGAATATCTCAATTAGCTGCTTCTCGATGCTCCAAGGCACCGTTCGTTTGTAACTATGATATCTCTTTTATTGCCCTCAAATTTGTCTACATCAATTTTGAGGTTATATAACTGTTCAAGTTTGAGCCAAGGTGAGATAAGTTGTTTAACAGTAATTGACATATATTTCCTTTATAGAGATTGGAGGTTCGATTCTCATCCCTGCAATTGTTGTACTTAAAGAAAATACTTAAGTTTGATTCGAAATCCAATTCTTTTAATTGTTAATATATAATAGTTTTTTTAAATTTGTAAGGTTAATGTAAATTATAGAAGTTGTAAGTAAGGTTTGAAATATTGATGTCAATGAAAATATTGAGGTCTCGTTTTTATGGAAATATCGATAGAAATTTCAGGAAACTTCATGGAAATAGATGAAAATTGACAAAAATTGTTATAATAATTAGTTAATGGAACTTTGATTGTGTTACTGAATTAGACTATAATTGACCATTTTTAATCATCATTTCTATAGAGTAAAACAATATTTAAATGTATATTGCAATTTTTTTGTGTAAATGTCGATGCGAGAGAAGAAATTTAAAAAAGAGATGGAAAAATAATTGCAAAATATTGAAAATTAATTACAAAATTAAAGAACATGAAATATTTGCATATAGAAATAATTGTAAATTGTTTATTATAAAATGAAATAGATACGAAAATGAAAAATCATAGCATTAAACTAACCTAACATAATAAGGATAGAAAAACGATAACATTAAACATAAGAGGGATGTAACATAACACAACATAATGGAAAAGAAAAAAGAAAAAGAAAACTCTAGAAGTAGATAAAGCTCGAGGAAAAATGAGATGGAAAACTCACTTTAATTCAAGTTTGAGGTGAAATGATGTGAAAATTCAGTGGAAATGATTTGAATGAAAATATGTGGTTTCTTGAAAATAAAAAATTTTATGGTAAAAGAGAAAAAACGTCCATGTACTAACATAGCTAATTATTTTTTTTAAAAAAAACTCACAGTTTTAATGGAAATATCGAAATATCGATGGAAAATCAAAATTTCTCCCCTATCAAAATTTTGAACCTATTGAAATTTCGAGATTTCGACCGAAATTTTAAACTATGATGGTAAGAACTCTATAACTTGACTTTTGATTGGATTGTAATAATCATTAATTATGGGACAGTTGCAAATATAGATATTAAACTCGAAGTATTAGCAGATATAACATAATGTAAAAAAAATTACAAATATGGCCAAATTTAAATAGTCTATCAGTTGTAGACCTTATTATTGGTAGAAGTCGATTAGTGATAGACCATATCACTGGTAAGAGTCAGTCTATCGCTGATAGACTTGACTATATTTGCAATCTTTTAAAAATGATGTTATACACTTGTTAATTATTTTTAAAAATGCTATCAATTGTAATTATCCAAAATTGAAACTCCGTAATCCGGACCTATAGTTTAAGATTATTTATGTATTGCACATGTAATTGAAAATGAAGAATAATAATGAATGCATGTGATTGGATGGTGTTTTGGAACTTGGAAGAAAGTAATATGTGATTTCCTTAAAGAGAATTTGGTGATAGAGAGAGATTATAAGGGGGAAAGTTGGTATCTTTAAAAGAAAAATGTGGATATGAGAAAGACACACCACCTTGATTATTATGAAAGATAAGAATAAGATTGAATATAATATAGAAGGGTAATCTTTTCATATATAATATATATATGTTTGTTTGTATATATAAAGTTGGTTTGAATAATATATATTCCTTTGGCTTTACACAAATTATGAGTCCACTTATTAGAAGAATCACCTTTTTCTCACTTCTTTACTTCTCAATCTCCCTTTGTTGAATTAAATGAAGAGATAGAAAAAGGATCAACAGAAAGGCACAACTAAATCTTAATCATATAATTTGTCTCAAATGTTAAATCAAACTTTCCAACTTTTGTTTTGTTAAATGATTATTATATTTCTCTCCTCAAATCATAAGTAAAAGCATGCAATGAAGAAAATAAAATAATTAAGGCATTGTAAATTTATTTTGCTTAAATCAAAGTAGGGCCCACATGTTGTGAGTTTAAAATTTTTGTTCTCAAAGACTCACATTTCATGGTTTTTTATGGCACTTTGATTTGAAATAGACAATCAAGTGGGCAGATAGTTTCCCCAACATAAAATTTATGTTATTGTTCCTAAAGTTCAATTATTTGGGTAATTTGTTGCTCCCTACTTAAAAATTTATAAGAAAATTTTAAGCATGTTCTATCATCTATGATATTAAAATTCACACATGTATATGATATAATAAGTATGTTCGCGCAACTACTATTTTTTATTCATATATTTGAATTACGTAATCTATATTCTAATTTATTCACATTAATTTATTCCAATTATTTTGTATCATTAAAAAAGATACAAAATCTCAACACGGATCATAGAGAATCTGGACAAGAACCTCAATCAGCATCAACGAATGCCTTCAATATAAAAGAAGAACTGACAGAAAACATTAAATCTTGTCCTGGAAAAGACTTCAAATAACGTAAGAGATGATATGTAGCATCCAAGTGAGGTTTTCGAGCCTGTGAAATAAATTGACTAAGTTTGTGCACAAAAAAAGTAATATATGGACGAGAGATTGTCAAGTATAACAATCGCCCTATGAGACATTGATATAGAAGAGGATCTGGTAACACGTCACCTTCAAAACAATTCAACTTACAATTTGGATTCATAGAAGAAGCGGATTTAGAGCCTATAAAACCAATATCTTCCAACAATTGTAAGGTGTAATGGCGTTGGGAAAGAAATATGCCTTTAACAGACCAAACAATTTCCAATCCCAAGAAGTATTTTAAAGATCCAAGATCCTTTAATTTGAAACTATCATGCAAGAGGCTCTTTAAAGCATAAATGTAATCAACATTCGGACCTGTAATAATAATATCATCTACATATACCAATAAGGCAATAAAGAAATCACTAATACCTTTTTTAAAAAAGAGAATAATCAGATTTAGATTGAGAAAATCCATAAGACAATAAAACCTTGGAAAATTTAGAAAACCACTGTCATGAAGCTTGCTTAAAACCATATATAGACTTGTGCAATCTACATATAAGTCTTTCACCTTCAACTTTAGATTTAGGAGACACATGATACCTGGGAGGAAGATCTATATATACTTCTTCAAATAGATCCCCATTTAAAAAGGCGTTATTGACATCAAGTTGAATAAGTGGCCAATTATATATAGCAGCCTTGACTATAGTATATTGAATATGTGAATTGCACCTTTTTAATCCGAAATCCAATAAAATAAGAACCCTTGACTATAGTATGAATACTTGAACTTTATGTGGAGACATAAAATTGGATCAAGTTCGAGTAATAGCCAAAATGGTCTATAGTATAAGGATAAGGCTGGGTACTTTAACCTGGGGACACTATAGATGCGGTCCACTTTGTATTTGATACAGACGATGTGATCCTAAATCGATCATGTGGAGACATACGAGTTGGGGCATTCTATGCAATGAGTTTGCATAAGACCGAACCCCGGAATAGTCACTTTTACTTTGTAACGTCATTTACTGTTAAGACTGACTATTTCAATTTGATAGCCTAGATAACTCGATCTTAATCTTGAACTAACTATGACCTCCTATGTATTTAGGATTATCCATTAATCTATATGGGTGAGAGTGGCTCAACATGACCGACTCAATAAGTCTTTCATTTTAGGGGTAAGACCAGGTAGATTGCTGGGGATATATTCCTGCAAGATAGAATTCGTTCATACCCAATTCTAGGGATAGTAGATAGGTTGTTTTCTTAAATGCTGATCTTGGGTCTTGAACAGGGAGCCCCATCCTCTTATTGGCCCGAGAGGTACTCGGTTTGATGGTTGGGCTACAAACCAATTGTTCATGCAAATTTGAAAATTAGAGAAGAATTTGTTCTTCTCAAATTTTTAGACAAAAACACACAAACTCTCTAAAATTCCCTTCAAATTCACCATAATTTGGATCCCACAATCCATTCTAAGGTTAGAGAATAACAGGAAAGACTCTATTGGTGGTCCACGACGTGTTCGTGATCAAATTTAACCAAGATGTTGCATCAATTTTGAGTTTCTACAAAGGTTATAATCTCAAATCCTAATTTCCTATTATGAACATACATGCTTAATCCTCAAAATTAATATAATTAAAGTGTTTAAGATCCTAATTGCTTTCGCATGCATGTTGTTGACTCTAACATTTACAGTCAATAGAATGCTTACCACGAGGTAGAGAAGTAATAGACTTAGTCTTATTTTCTTCCATGGCGTCTAATTCGGCGCGCATAGCTTCTCACCAGTGATCCCATTTAACAACTTGATGATAAAACTGAGGCTCAAAATGAGAGAACACTTGCATGAGAATTGACCATGCAAAGGAGAGAAAGAGAAAAAGAGATAAATTTATGCAAGGGATGAGTAGTGTTAGGAAAATTAGGCATGGAAGAGTTTTAACCATGTATAAGATTAAAGTGATATTGTTTAGATAAGAAGGAGGTTTGGTCTGTCTTATTGACCTTCTTAAAGAAACTTGGAAAGTGGTTGAACGTATAGGAAGAGAAGCATCCACCATTAGTTCAATAGATGTTTGAGGCTCAAATAACGTGTCGACCAAATGTTGAACACCATAACTTGGACCTTTATCTTCAACAATATGTGGAGATGATAGTTACCAGGCACAGAAAGTTGAGAATCACCGTTAAAGTCAATGTAAGCATCATGTGAGACTCTAGGTAGGACTACAGAAGGAAAATGTTCGATGTACTTAGGTGAAGAAGTAATCGAGTGAAAAGGAAATGTATCTTTGTGAAAAACATACATGGAATTAAAAAAAGACATTGTCGTGATGTCATATAATCGATATCCCTTAACACCTGATGGATAACCAAGAAAAATACAAGCACGTACACGTGGCTGAAATTTTGTTATGTGAGCAGTCAGAGTAGATGCATAACATAAATGACCAAACACACGAAGGCTATTTAATCCATTAAAGAGTTGAAAAATAATTCAAATGGAGAGAGATCTTTCAATATCTTAGTAGGAGTTTGATTGATAAGAAATGTCGCTATAAGTAGATATTCTCCCCAAAAAGATATAGGAACTCTTGATTAAAAATATAATACTCTTGTAGCATTAAGTAGATGTTGATGCTTTCTTTTGACAACTGAATTTTGTTCCAAAGTTTCAACATATGAAAATTGATGCAAAACACCCTTGCGACCAAAAAATTATGTGAATTTCAATTCATGTGCATTATCTGACCGAAAACGCTTAATTTTTGCTGAATATTGAGTCTCGACCAAAGAAAAAAAATTGGCACAATTGTAAGGATCTATTACTTATGTTTCATGAAGAAAGTCCAAGTGAAATGAGTACAGTCATCTACCAATGTGAGAAAAAAATGATGTCCAACATGTGTAGGGCTTGGATATGAGCCCCATACATCATAATGAATAAGATAAAAGGGAAATGAGACAAATAATTATTAGCAACAAAAGAGAGTTTCCGTTATTTAGCCAAGGGGCATACACAATATGGATATTTATTAAAATCATGACTGATAATATTTAATTGATTATTCAATTTATTCAAAACTTTGAAAGATAGATGTCCCAATCGATAATGTCATATCTTAAGAGACACATTATTCACAACTGAATTACAATAAACTATAGTAGGGAGGACAACACTCATGGTCATGATATAAAGATCACCAATCCTTTTATCCTTGCCAATCGTCTTCAAACTCAACGGAACCTAGAAAGTTCATGAATTAGTAGAAAAAGTCACAGAAATTAGTGAGGTTTTGGTTAAAGAACCCACTGACAATAAATTGAATTTGAACTAAGGAACATATAGAATATTCTTCATCAAAATATTTTGAGTGAACCAAACATCGCCAATACAGGAAACATGATTCCTCTTTTGATTTGGCAAAGTAACAAAGTGATCTGATGTTAGTGTCATAGAGGAGAACAAATCCTTTTTTATAACAAATATGACAACTTGCACCTGAATCCACTATCCAGACCAATAGATTGGTAATAATAGGATCAAGAATAGCCAAAGAATGTGTACGTGAAGTTGAAGCTAAGTTATATGGTGAGTCAGTAATATTTTCCTTTATAGTAGATAAATGCCCACTTAAAAGAGAAATTAGATTCTAATACTAATCAGTGCTAAGAGATCGTACAAAATTATCAAGAGAGTTATTCTCAATACTTGAAGAAGCAAACCCAACAATAACCTTGTCAGAGTGATGTACTTTTAATATGCGATGAGATGAATGTCAAGTGATGGTTTATAACGCACAGTTTTATCAAGTTAAACCCAAGTATAAGCTCAACTAGAGTCTTGGGGAGTTCAAGGTCGAACTCAGAGATTGCGTTGTATATATGTGTTGACAGCTATTGTTTCGATCTTGACGTGACTTATCTACTAAGTAGGTGATGAGTTTTAATGTTATTTTAACGCTAAAGGTGACTCTAATGATGAATGCGATAGAAATCACAACTTTAAGTAAAACGGTATGTGCGATAAGTATGAAATTTGAATGAATGAGAATAGGGTCGAGAAGAATATTCACCAACATTCCTAAGTAAATGCATAAATCATGCATTCAAGCAGACCACACAAAATTATAACTTACACATTTCAACGTACAAAGTCACAATATCCTATCTCTAGGATGCATGCGATGAGTGCTTGTTGCAAAATATATTTCTTCATTTCTAAAGAAGCTCTCTTCTTGTTCTATGAGATCTAAACTTTTAATCCTTTCAAACCTAGATTTAATCTACTCAGAATAATCTTTCGACTTATTCTTGTAATTCAATAAGCATGCATAAAACAAATTGAACACATGGTTAAGCTTTACTTAGTTCATGTTAGTTGTAATGCTTCTCAACTCATAGAAAAATTAGTTGTCCATGGCAGAAGTGGTAAGGATGGATAAAATCTAAACTAAAGATGCATTCATATTGAGAAAAGATGTCTTTCAACGTTTACACAATACAAATACAACTAGGAAAGATAAGAGATATGGATAGAGAATCAAGTCATGGTATGCAATTTCTTGCTCCCTCCAACTCAATAACAACGAGTGTGTTGAAAATGAAGTTCCTCTTCTGATTCTAGATGAAAATCCCAGGCTTCACTTAAGGTTTCACGAGGGTTCGAAAGAGGAGTAAGGATTTGAGCATAGTTTTCTTCCAATTTCTTGGTTATCTTTTGCATGATAATCTTGTGGAGCATCCAAGGGCAGTTTGTCTTATCTCACTAATGATCATGCTGATAAGGTGTATTAATTTCTATATCCTGATGCGCCACCTGCTTCGTGTCAGAAGTTGATTGGCTCTACTTCCTACTTGGTCTTTGAGTTGACTTCTACTGACCACACGTTATGTCATTTCCTATCGCATGAACCCATTAATTTGTTCAACTATGTGATCCCCCTATTGGCGCTAAAAGTTCCTCGCGATCGCATAAGTAGACTTTTTGCACCAAACAAAGTACGATTTTTATAAACTTTTTTTTTAAATAGATAAGCTTTGTGTGTGTGTGATCGCATGACGTAATTATTTCTATAAATTCCTTATCAAGCTGTCACATTTTCAGAACTTTTTCCTAATTATTTTAGATAAAAGAGGCAAAATAACTTGTATTTCTACAAGTTATCACAGAGCTTTTTGAATTTATTGAACCCTAGGTATTTGAACATTGTTTTGCTTGTAACCAGGTAGATAGCCAGCTTATAACACTTATCGATGGTATGACCAAGGATTCCACAGTTTGTACATGCTGGTTTGTCTTTCCTCTGTCTAGATGAGTTTGAATTTAATCTAGAATCCATTGCGTGACCAACAAAAAATTCCATGGAATTAGTTTGGTTGCCGGCCAAATTGATCCCACGTTGATGTTCTTCTTGCACTACTAAAGAGAAAATTTTATTGATAGAGGGAATGAGATCCATACCTAAAATTTGAGCACATAATTGTGCAAGTGATTCATTTAATCCTATAAAAAATGACATAACATACTTAATTTGATGAAATTCAAATAGAGATTAACCCCATCACAAGTACATTTTGAACATGAACAACTTGATCGATAATTGGACATCTTCTCCCAAAGTGACTTCAATTTTATGAAATATGAACTCACTGAAAGTTGACTTTGAGTTAAATTAGATAATTCTCTATGCAATTGGAAGATTCGATGACCACTTTTTTGGGAAAAGCACTCTTTCAGGTCTTTCCAAATAAGAAAAGCATAATCACAATAGATTACGCTGGCAGAAATTTCTTTGGAAATTGAATTTAAAATCCAAGAAATTAGCATATTGTTGTTCAAAATCTAGGAGATCATCATTGGATCTGAATCACCAGGATGTGTAATCAAGCCATCAATGAACCTAATCTTGTTTTTCACAGACAATAAAATTTGCATGACACGACTCCAAGAGGAATAATGTTCATGGGAAACAAGTACAAGCCCTGAATTATCTACATGATGTAGAAAATATGGGCTGACTACGCCAATTGGAAGGGCACTTGAGCTAGAAGGTGTTTCAGGAACAATTAGCAAAGATAAGAGCAAAGAAAGGAGCCATTAATTCACACCAATAAACCTTAGAAGCTAATGAGTCATTCAAAATTTAATTGAGAATAATTATAATGTTCATTGAGTTGTTTTAAGAATATGTTTTCACAAATGTACAACTTTTTTTAAATTTTAAATTTTAGATTTTGTTGTATATTTTATTACCATTATGCCCTTCTATGTCTATTTATCTCTCCCTAATTAAATATACTAGATAAGTTGGCCTACTTGATAGGGAACTCAGATTTTGTTTTATGCCTTCAAATTTACTAAGTTTAGTGAATATCTGTTTAGTTGGCCGTTTGGATTTTTTTTTTCGGAAACAGTTTTTGGATTCTGTAATCCAAATAATGTAAGTTCAGAAAACAACTTTTTTATATTTTCAATGTATTTATTAAATTCAAAGTTTTAAAATGCAAAATTATATTAAAAATGATAAAAACAATGATAAATATAGCATTTCATGTTATAAACTCAATTATTTTTATTTAATTAAAATATGTAATATGTTTTATATATTATTTGATATTACAAATTAATGATTATACAAAAATTTTAAAATAAAACAAGTTCATAAATTAATTAGTAATAGTTTATATTCAACCTAGTATTTCGTGAGTAACTAAATATATTTTCAAACCCATTTTAAAAAATTGTTTAAATATGACTTTTGTTTCTAAATCTTCTACCAAACACATATATGAAAACATGAAATAAAAATTTGTTTTCTAAATTTCTTATTTTCAAAAATCTGTTTTCAAATTGCCAACCAAACAGGCTGTCACACCCCCTCTCAAGCTTACCTCTTTCACTCGAAAGAAAGTGTGAAGACAGTAGACATTACCCTTTTGTAACACATGTTATCCATTAACTGGTACTTACCAATCACATCCAAAGTCGGAAACATTTTTTAAAGGATTAATATCCTTAAGAATACAATAATGTTCATACCGGTTCATAATTACAGACACTGTATCACCATATCCAAAAGTCCTAACACAATCTCTAGGACGAAATGATTTATGTAATCATTCTGCCAACAGACTATACCTTCTAGTAACACTTTGTAACATCCTCCTCCTGCTACCTGGGGGGAAAAACAAAACATTTGGAAACATGAGTTAGAAAAGCTCAGTGAGTGATATGTTTTGTATAAAAATAGGTTTTGTTTTTTTAAATTAATTTTGGGAAAACAATTGTATAAACAATCAATCATAAGATCACATTATAGCATAAATGACCTCATTCTGGTAACTGAGAAGATGTTGACACGATCATATGTTTCTCTATAAATGTAATGTTTCAACCAACCATAAATTCATGAAATAGTCTCAGTACCTAATGCAATAAACGAATGTGCACATGTCGACAATATCCCGTTAGACATACTCAGGTACGCTAACAATCCCAGCCAGATTATACTGAAAATCTCAACCAGACATTCGCGAGATATGTTAACAATATCCCTGGGTACAACTTTAGTTTCCAATTAAACACACATATCCACACAATTCTAAAAAACAGTAAACGTATCAGAAAAATCACAAGGAAACATATTTCTCGATAATGTCATCGATTTTCGAAACCATACATACATACATACATACATACATACATACATACATACATATATATATATATATATATATATATATATATATATATATATATATATATATATAATACCATATAAGTATATAAATTCATAAAAACATTGAAAGTAAACCACTCGCAGTTCATCGAAAAAGGGTTCCTTGTATCTCTTTCCCTCTTAAATCCCGAGTTTTTATTAACCCAACAAGCAACTTAGAATCCTACGTTTAGGGTTAAAATAATCTTAAAACACTTCCTTAACCCTAAACCTAGCTTACCAACCCACAATGCTCAAACTAAACCTTTAATTTGAAAAAGACAGTTGTTGGACGTAGGGGTTGGATTTTCTTCACACTACTGGACACAGGGTTATTCCTCATAGACAAGTTGGATGTAAGGTTGGCTCCTTTTCAACGCATAGGTGGACTCCTCAACACATGGTCACTCCAAAATTCCTCCACTCACTCTCTTCTTGAATCTTTTTCAAGCACTTTTGAGTTGTGGATCAGAACTTTGGAGTGTATTTATAGGCTTCCATCGTTGTCATCCTCTTCCACTCCCAACGCATGACCCCCCTCCTTGTGAAAATTTTGAGTAAAGGAAAAGATTGGCTGAGTACCTAAACTATGGCTTGGAGAAAGGGAAACTTTCTAAGTATTGGAGACATAAGAAGTTGGGGTAAAAAATTTGGCTAAGTGTCCAAAATATGCTATGAGAGTTGAATTCATAGCATAGGGAAAAATGAAGAATATTTTCTAAGTTCAACTCATAGAATAATTGGTAGATTTATAGCATAGCAAGTAAGATTATAGCATAATAACATAAATTTGTAGCATAAACTAAGAAGTTTAACTTATAGCATAGGACACCACCTTGGGCACATAGTGGTGGATGCATGGAGTTATTTGGGTGCATAAAAGACTCCCAAGTAACCCTAGTTGAATGCATAAAGAAGCTATCTTAGACATGTAGAAGATATCTTGGAAGCTAAGCTATAAGATTAAGGGAAACTATGCTATAAGAAAGGAAAGCTATGTTATGAACTTTAGAGAACTTCAAGTCGGTCTAGGAAGGTGAAGACTTGACTAAGTAGTAAGGGGATGTGAAGTAGGGTTTAATCTTTGATAAGACATTTCAAGTAGAGCTTATTGTGGGAAGAGAATGAAGACATGGGCGAATACCAAGGCATGTTGGGCGCATACTAAAGCATGTTGAGTGCATACTAGGGAGACTTGTGATGCATGCTAGGTGTTGTCTTGGGATGTTTAGGGTTAAGTGAACACGTAAAGGAAGAATTGGTTTAGTGATGGAAGACCATGCATTGAACCTTGTTCAACCAAGTGGAAGAATTAGGGTTGGACGCATAGTCTTTGGAAGTTGGATGCACAAGGCAACCTAGGTTGAGAGTTTGGCTAAGTGTTGAGTAACATATGATATAAAAAGGGAAGGAACCCTATGGATTTGAAGGTTGGATGCATGGGAGGTGAAGTGAACGCATGGGAAGAGGTGGAACGTATGAGAGAAGGTGTTGAACTCTATCTTGGAAACATGAGGAACATAGGCAAAGCATGAGCTACAACAAGAAACCCTAGGAGAAGCAAGTGAACATATACTTTGGAAAGATGACTATCTTGGATGCCTAGGGAACTATGCAACCATGCTATGAATAACACTTAGGAAAAATCAAGGGAAAAAATCATGTTATAAGAAGGAAATTAGATCCAAGAAGGAAGAAATAGAGGAGTTGAACGCTTGGAAAAGAAGATCATGCATCCAACAAGGGGTGTCTATGCGTTGAGCAAGGCTAATATGAGAACGAGGAGAGAAATGTGGCTTAACCAAATGATATTGTAATTAACCTAAGTAGGTGGTGGAAATTCGTGGAACAAAGTTGAGCATGTAATACTTGGGACGGCCACATCAAAAGTTGGCATGCGTTGGACATGTTTAACGAAAACACAACCTACTTACATGCAAGCAAGTGGTGGCAAGATAGTAGGTAGTGGCACGGGAGGAAGACACTCAAACTCTACACAAGGAGGAGGTGTATGCGTTGGGAGTGGAAGAGGATGACGAGGATGGGTTTTTGAAGCCTATAAATACTTTTCAAAATTCTCATTTCATTACATAACTCAAAAGTTCTTGAAAACGACTCAAGAAGAGAGTGATTGGAGGAATTTTGAAGTGATCATGAGTTGAGGAGCTCACCTATGCGTTAAAGAGGAGCCAACCATGCGTCCAACTTGTTCGTGAGGAGCAACTCTATGTCCAGTAGTGTGAAGAAAACCCAACCCTTATGTCCAGTAGCTGTCTTTTCCAAATTAAAGGTTTAATTTGAGCATTTTGGGTTGGTAAGCTAGGTTTAGGATTAAGGAAGTATTTTAAGATTATTTTAACCTTAAACACGGGATTCTAAGTTGATTATTGGGCTAATACAGGCTTGGGATTCATAAGGAAAAAAGATATAGGGAATCCTTTTTTCGATGAACTTAAAGTGGTTTACTTTCAATGTTTTTATAAATTTATATACTTATAACAATTGAAGAAACTCTTATACAAAAGTACCTCTGAGCAGAAGCAGATCTTTCCAAAAGTATTGTGACAGAATTACCACATTTACATTCGCACATACAAATATGCATCAAACGACTAAATTACCTGCATGCTTAGAGATAAATAAACACGAGAACAAGGAAAGTTACCAGTTGAAGACTTTCTTGGCAAAGCTCGTTCTCTCCAAGTGAACAAACTCCTCACACTCTCGTTAGAACAATAAGCTTTCGTTCATCAACACCCGATTGTCTACCACGAATGGACTCCACACGAACAGACGAAGAAGATGGGGATGACACCACCACTTGGAACCTTTAGTATTCTCAGAGTGAGAATCCAAAGAGTGGGCTCCGTTCGGATTTGGTAGAGGAAAGGAGGAAAAGAGATCGTATACAATGATCAAGTAAGTGAAAGAAAGCAACGTCTATTGTATAGATAGGGTGCTTTATCGTTTAGGCGAAGTACACGATCGTGTAGGAAAAGGTAAAGATCATCTATACGATCATTTAGAAAAGCTCGGGCGCTAAGCAATCCTTTAGAAAAAGATAAGCGATCACTTAGTAAGCAGCGCGTGCGTGTAAGCGATCGTCAAGTAAAAGTGAGCTATCGTCTAGGCTCTCAATTCACTAAGCAATGGGCAAAACACTTCATGAGCAAAATAAGCACGTTCATTCGATCTCCTTGCAAAATGAAAACAATTTTCATTTTATTCTTCAGTTACGAAAACTGAATGGAACTCCCCACTAACACATGGTTAAGAGAAAACGGTGGCCAATTATCCTGTAATTGCCAAGTTAATAAATAATAAATATAATCATATTATATTCATAATCTATAGTTTGATATCACATATCAACCATAGTGTTTTTGTTCGCACGAGATTTCAATAGAAATTTATTTCGTGAAACTTGAACTTTGTATTTGTATTAATTTTGTGAAAAGTGAGTACAATCTTTAATAAACAGTATTTTGATGCTTTCAAAATAAACTATAAACTTTAAGCTAGTTGATCTTCTTGAACGATCGGCTTTTGGGCTTGTTGATCTTTTTGGGGGATCAGTCTTTGGGCTTATTGATCTTTTTGGGTGATCGACCTTTGGGCTTGTTGATCTTCTTGAGTGATCGGTCTTTAGGCTTGTTGATCTTCATGGGTGATCGGCCTTTGGGCTTGTTGATCTTCTTGGTAATCGGCCTTTGGGTTTGATGATCTTCTTGGATGATCGGCCTTTGGGCTTGATGATCTTCTTGGATGATCGACCTTTAGGCTTGTTGATCTTCTTGGAGGATCGGTCTTTGGACTTGTTGATTTTCTTGGAAGATCGGCCTTTGGGCTTGTTGATCCTCTTAGAGGATTAGTGTTCGCACGAGGCTTCCGGAGAAACTTGTTTCGTGGAGTTGAACTTAAGTTGGTGTTGATGTTGAAGTTGATTTGATGCGATGTGGTTCGATCTCTAGTACTTGATCATCTTATTCTCTCTCAGTTGAATGCATACGCTTGATTTGAGGAAGTGAAGCGCGTGATGATCGTGGAGTTGAAGTCTTGGAAGAATACTTGTATCTCCGAAGGACTTCAGTCTTTAAGGGTCTTCTATCTTCTAAGAGTGTAGCTGTAGGAGTCTTGGGAGTCTTCTGCTTTTTGATAAATTCTCTTTGGACTCTCTAAATGTAGAATTGCTTGTATCTCAAACGACTTCAGTCTTCAGAATGCTTGCATCTTCAAAGGACTTCAGTCTTCAGGATGCTTGTATCTTCGAAGAACTTCAGTCTTCAGGTGTGGTCAGCTTTAGGAGTCAAGGAGTCTTCTGATTGTAAAGAATTCTCTATAAGCTCTCTGGAGTATAGAATTGCTGACCCTCACAAATGAGAAGAACTCATCTATTTATAGAGTTCTCTGTTGGACTTCATGGGCTTGGGCTTGGTCGGTTCATGGGCCTGACTAATTGGATTTGGGCCTTACTCGACAGTTTGGTCAAATTAAGCCTATTTATGGGCTAAATTGGACTTTTAGCCCAAAAAATAATATCAAATTGAACCGAAGTAATTTTATTCAATCCAACGGTTACGAAGGAAACATGTGGCATCATCAGACTTCGCCAATTTATGTCTTCAACTTCAATTTGGGATAAATGTAACTTCTAATTAGTCTCGAAATCAATTATTTGGAATTTCATCATTAATTTAATAAATGACGTGGCAATTTGCGATCGGTCCAAAATTTCTCAATCAACAAATGCCCCCTTTTCGAGATTTATACACGTATATGGGTGGATGAATCTCGAAAAATGTAGTTTGAAATCAAAGTATGATTTTGACTCTTTTAATTTGATGCATCATCATGATCAAAATATGATAATTTAGCTCAAAATTTTGATTTGAAATTTTGTTTGCTTGACACATTTTTCGTCAAATAAACAAAAAATTGAATTTCAGTCTCTGATTTTCTTGTTCTCGAGTAAACTCTAATTTGAACTAAAGTAGAATTTATTCTCCACTTTAATTACAAATTGAATTTTGAGTAGTATCCCAAATTTTAACAACTTTTCTTTTTAGTTCGGAATAATCTCAATTCTTCATGCAAAATTGAAGTATAATTTTGACTTTGCCTTTCTCTTAGCTTCAATTTTGATTTGGAGTAGAATTTTGAGTTCGTCTTTCTCTTTACTTCAACCTTGATTTGGTGAAGCTCGGAATGCGCCTATATTTTCATTTAAGGCAACACTTAAGTTATATAAAAGTTTCAACATTGGATAAAATTTTATTGGTACCCGAATAGTATTTTTGTCTCATTCCAATTTGGATTTGACATAAACTTTGGAATATGCCAAATTTTGTCTTCAGAAAATTTGATTTTGACTATAATTTGAATTCAAATTTAATAATTTGGTTCGCATCCAACTATCACCAATGTAAAATTTGAAATATACTAAAATTTTGAGCTAAAATTTTGATTTAACTTGAATCTTGATAAAACTTGACAATTTCATACTTAGGTATTCAAATTATTGTTTGTTGTATCCTTTAACTTAGTCAAATATGGTTTTCAACCAATTTTGTTAACTACCCTAAATAATTGAAAGAATCTTAATTGAATTTGAGATAAATATTCCAACAGTTGTGATTTCTTTTATATATATTTCTTTAAACATAACCACTTCCTCATCTATAAATAGAGGTAAGTCTTCAAAGAGAACATATCCAATGGAAAAGCTTATGATACGATGAATTTGTATGGTTGCAGAATTTCTGTTAGATCCATTCGATGGCAAATTGATGAAAGCACCTGAACTTTTTATGAGAGCTTTTCCTCATTTGGATTTCTATTTTCATTGAGAATTTTCTTCTACTGTCCTCTTTAATTGATTTGTTTTCCCTACTTCTTGTTGCTTTTCATGACAAAAGATCTTCAATTTGATGAGGCAAGTTGAGTCAATGGATGAAACTACCGATAGAGTTAAAAGAAAAAATTTCCCTTTTTTTTTCTTCTTCTCTTTTACTTCTTTTTTCCTTTTGTTTTCCGATTTTTTCCTTCTTTTTTTCCTATTTTATTTTTTAAAAGAAAATTTTGTATTTTTTCTTTTTTTTCTTCCCCCTTCTTTTTTTTTTTTTTTTATGTAGGTTTACTAACTTGTCCCACTTACTCTTTTATAGGAACTAAAACGCAACTCAAGGGAGTATAACCGCTTCTTTTGTAAGATGACCTTGGTATGGTCTATCTACTGTATGCTTGTTCGTGCTTCCTGATCGTCATGGGAGGGCCCTGCAAGGCTTACAACTCTCCCAAGCTTTCACCCTAGGGAGGATCCCGATAATGTCTACCTTGTAGCACCGTTCGCATATCCTGTTCATCATGGGAGAGGCCCCGTAAGGCTTATAGCTCTCCCATGCTTTCACCCTAGGGAGGATCCCGATAAAGTCTACCTTGTAGCACCGTTCACATATCCTGATCGTCATGGGAGGGGCCCTGCAAGGCTTACAACTCTCCCATGCTTTCACCCTAGGGAGGATCCCGATAAGGTCTACCTTATTATGTTACTTCTTGATCAAAATTTGAAGATAAGGGAAATATGCCATCAAGTATTGAAGATGAGGCGGATATGCCATCAAACTTTGAAGATGAGAAGAATATGCCATCAAGCTTTTGAGTGGAGTCAGGTTGGCTAGAGTCGATCTCGCGTACAAGGCAGAGCCAGACGAACCAGAGTTGTCCTCGCATATGAGGTGGAGCCGGATGGACCAGAGTTGTCCTCGCATATGAGGTAGAGCTAGGCAAACCAAACTTGATCTCGCATATGAGGTGGAACCATACTCATATTTTTAGAGAGGAAGCGAAGCTACACCAACATTTTGAAGAAGGGGTGAAGTTGTACCAATATTTTGGAGAAGAAACGAAGCCACACTTGAATTTTGGAGATGAAGCGAAGCTACACTTGAATTTTGATGTTGAAGTGAAGCCACGCCTTGACTTGTGAAGGTGAAGTGAAGCCACGCCTTGACTTGTGAAGGTGAAGTGAAGCCACGCCTTGACTTGGGAAGGTGAAGTGAAGCCACGCCTTGACTTGGGAAGGTGAAGTGAAGCCCGCGCCTTGACTTGGGAAGGTGAAGTGAAGTCGCGCCTTGACTTGCGAAGGTGAAGTGAAGCCGCGCCTTGACTTGCGAAGGTGAAGTGAAGCCGCGCCTTGACTTGCGAAGGTGAAGTGAAGCCGCGCCTTGACTTGTGAAGGTGAAGCGAAGTCGTGCCTTGACTTGTGAAGGTGAAGCGAAGTCGTGCCTTGACTTGTGAAGGTGAAGCGAAGTCGTGCCTTGACTTGTGAAGGTGAAAAGAAGTCGTGCCTTGACTTGTGAAGGTGAAGCGAAGTCGTGCCTTGACTTGTGAAGGTGAAGCGAAGTCGTGCCTTGACTTGTGAAGGTGAAGCGAAGTCGCGCCTTGACTTATGAAGGTGAAGCGAGTCACGCCAGACTTTGGAGGTGAAGCAAGCCACACCAAACTTTAGAGGAGAAGTGAGCCACGCCAGACTTTGGAGATGAAGCGGGTCATGCAAGACTTTGGAGATGAAGTGGGCCACACTAGACTTTGAAGATGAAGCGAGCCACGCCAGACTTTGGAGATGAAGCGAAGCTGCGTCATGATTTTGTAGACCGATTCATTGAAGATGGAGGAAGCCATGCACACCAACCTTTGAGCTTGAAGACGGAGTGAAGCCATGCACACCGACCTTGAACTTGAAGATGGAAATGGGGCCATGCACGCCAATCTTGACATTGAGCTTGACTTGTGAAGATGAAGTCAGCCACACTAGACTATGGAGGTGAACCGAGCCACGCCAAACTTTGAAGGTGAACCGAGCCACGCCAGACTTTAGAGGTGAAACAAGCCACGCCAGACTTTGGAGATGAAGCGAGCCACACAAGACTTTGGAGATGAAACGGGCCACGTCAGACTTTGAAGATGAAGTGAGCCACGCAAGACTTTGGAGATGAAGCGAGCCACGCAAGACTTTGGAGATGAAGCGGGCCACGCCAGACATTGAAGATGAAGTGGGCCACGCCAGACTTTGGAGATGAAGCGGGCCACTTCAGATTTTGGAGATGAAGTGAGCCATGCCAGACTTTGGAGATGAAGCGAAGTTGCGTCATGATTTTATAGACCGAGTCATTGAAGATGGAGCCGAGCCATGCACACCGACCATGAACTTGAAGATCAAGCGGAGCCATGCACATCGACCTTTGAGCTTGAAGACGGACTGAAGCCATGCACACCGACCTTGAACTTGAAGATGGAAGTGGGGCCATGCACGCCAATCTTGAACTTGAAGATGGAACAACTTCGATGGAGTCTCTGAACTTGAGGATGGAGAAGCATTGACGAGACCTTCATGTTTGAATTTGACAAAGCATCGGCAAATCCTCCACATTTGAGTTCGACGAAGTATCGGCGAATCCTCTACACTTGAGCTTTGAAGAATCGGTGAATCCTCCACATTTGAGCTTGAAGCATCAACGAATCCTCTGCACTTGAGTTTGACGAAGCATCGATGAAGCTTTACATTGAGCTCGACTTTGCGACTTTGAGCGTGAAGATGGCATTGCAAAACCTCCAGACTTGAGCATGAAGATGAAGCATCAATGAAGCCTCTAAATTTAAAGATGGAGGAGCATCGATGAAACCTCTGAACTTGAAGATTAAAGAACATCGACGAAGCCTCTGAACTTGAAGATGGAGGAGCATCTAAGTTTGATTTTAAAGAGGAAGCGAAGCGCATACCAAGTGCGTGCCTTTTATTTATCGTGTTGGCTCCTTACGAGGGATGAACATCTTCAATCCATCGTGTTGCCCCCAATAGGGATGAACATCTTCAATCTGGAGTGTCATTCTTTAACGGGGATGATCAACATCAATCTTGTAATGTCATACTTAGGTGGATGTGGTACATTTTCTGATGGACTAAACTTAAATTTCTTTAAGTTTCCTTCGTGCCTTTAAAGAAAAGGGTCAAATCATGACGTAGTTTAAGTTTTCTTTTTTTTTTTTTTAACTGGATTGAACTTGAAGTTTCTTTCAAGCTGCCTACATACCCTTCTTAATGATAGGGATCAAGTCATAATGTAGTTCAAAAAGATTTTTTTTTTTTTTTTATGCGTGACTGAACTTAAATTTCTCTAAGTTGCCTACGTACCCTTTATAATGACAGGGATCAAGTCATAATGTAGTTCGTAAAGAATTTTTTTTTGGGGGGGGCTGTTCACATTTTAAGCTCATGCGGGCAAGGAGTATCATGCAGTTTAGGCTCTTGCGATAAGGAGCATCTTCATTTAAACTTCAGAAGCTCTTATTTCATCTTGGTTTTGATCATCCTCTTCATTTGTAGGATTCGTCAATATAATGAGTTTTGGCTTCACTATCAAGTAACCTTCTGTACTTATGTCAATAGAAAATTTCCTCTTCATTCGTGAAGGGACATGACTGTGAATCTTTTCGTCGTTTTTTTCTTCATGGAATGACGTTGGCTTCAAGATTTTCATCATTCCTTTACATTGATCGCTTGTTGTCTTGAGACGATCAAAAGCAGATGCTGAAGGTTGATCTTTCTTTGATGTGGAAATAATTAGCCTTTTGAAGGCTGAAGTTCGAGCAGAAGTAGTCGTTGGACATTGGTCTTCTTCTCCTACCATGGCCATACTCAATCTTTGAAAGACTGAAGATCGAGCACTTGAAGGCTTAATACGATCGATGGCAGAAGTTTTTTGCTTCATTTCTTCTAAGTGGTTGACTTCTTCAGCAGTCACATGATTGTCGTCAACTTCCACTATGCCGACAGTGTGATATGCAATAACTTCTGATACTTTCTCTGGATGATTATTGAGAAAACTTCTTGGGAGAAATTCTACCGAAGTTTCCGACCGTTGAAATTGAGGGAAGTCCTTGTCTTCTTTCTTAGCAGACTTAAGCTTTTGTGTCATCTTTTTGCCTTTCTTTTTATGAGTCTTGTTTCTTCTTCTATAGCTTCGATAGGAACGCGACTCTTTTGGGTGGAGTTTGGTTGTCTTCTCTTTCGATGAGTCACTACTATCCACCCTTCGTTGTCATCTTCAACAAGCTCATCTTTCTTTTCCGAATTTGCTATTTGAATCTCTTGTTGGAATCGAACAACTATAGGCTCGAATTCTCCAAACTGGATCAGGCTTTGTCTTTGAGCATGGGACACAGACAGTATTGGAACATTTGAAGTCGCCGCTACTGTAGCGTGATTTGTCTGAGCTACCTCATCCAAATCTAGCTCAGTCTTCTTTTCACGAACCAACTTCATAATTCGTTCCTTCAGCACGAAGCACCTTTCAACTGGGTGACTAATGACCCGATGATACTTGCAGTAGTTAGGATTATCTATTTTTCCTTCTTGTTCCGACCGCTTGCATTCTGGTAGTTGAATAAATTGCTTCTCTAGTAGTTGCTCCAACATATCTGCCACATCAGAGTCAGGGAATAGATAAACCTTCTCTTGTCTTTCTTTAAGAGTTGGACGACGCTTCTCACCCTCATTGTGCCTTCTTTCAAATTTTGTTTGTTTTCCTTTGGAGGAAAATTTCAGCGGGGTCACATGAACGACCATAGATTCTTTTATGGCACATCCACGATCTTTTCAGTACCCTTGGCATCATTTTTGTATTTTCTCCCTTCAAGGACTAGGAAATCTTTAGTTCCCCTGTTGGCAATGCTCAACTTCATATCATGAGCACGTGTTGCCAGCTCCTCAAACGTACGAGGTTTTATCCCTTGTAGGATGTAGAGAAGCTCCCAGTGCATGCCTTGAGTGCACATCTCCACTGTAGATAATTCAGTAAGTCTATCTTTGCAATGCATACTTAAAGCTCTCCATCGGTTGATGTAATCGATGACTGTCTCTCACTTCCACTGTTTGGTGTTTGTCAGCTCCATCATGCTAACAGTGCGCCTTGTACTGTAGAAGTAGTTCAAGAACTCCCTTTCTAGCTGTTCCCAACTGTCAGTCACTTCTGGCTCTAAATCAGTATACCAATCGAAAGCATTTCCTTTCAAAGTACAGACGAACTTCTTGACTAGTTGGTCTTCTCTAGTTCCTGTATTTTCGCAGGTTTTAATGAAGTGTGCAACATGTTGTTTTAGATTGCCCTTTCCATCGAATTGCTGGAACTTTGGAGATTGATACCCAGTTGGCATTCTCAGGTTGTCGATTCTCTTGGTGTATGGCTTGGAGTACATAAAGGAAATTTGCAACGGTCCTCCGTACTGAACTCTTATGGAGTTTGTGATCATATCTTGGAGCTGTTGAACTGACAGGGAGGCAACATAGGTGGATTTGGTGGCTGAATTTCCTACAAGACAGTCTTTCCTTTGTCATTGGCTTTTGTAGCTGGGGATTGACTTGATTCAACAGTATCTCGAGCCTGTATCTGATCTCTTAAAGCAGTGATTTCATGATCTTGCTCCTCTACAGCCTTCATTAGAAGATTTATCTTTACCTTCATCTCTGCTATGGTCGACTCAGTCATTACGTCAGTCATCATGACAGACAATACATCAAAATGTGATTCTTTCTCTGATAGATCATTAACAGAAGCATAGTTTTCAAACAAGGGATTTTCTCTGATGACGATCCCGCCTTTAGGAAATTCCATCAGCTGGCCCCAAATTTCCTTCGTGATAACAGAGCTTATGTAAGTGTTGCTTGCGATGGTAGCTTTGGATGCAATTTCTTTGGTGCCATTTGTAGATTTGTTGACTCGGATGACGAGAGAGAGATGAGAGGTAAAGAGGTCCCACCGAGCATGCCCATTTGTTCGCACGAGATTTCAATAGAAATTTATTTCGTGGAACTTGAACTTTTTATTTGTATTAATTTTATGGAAAGTGAGTACAATCTCTAATACACAGTATTTTGATGCTTTCAAAATAAACTATAAACTTTAAACTAGTTGATCTTCTTGAACGATCGGCCTTTGGGCTTGTTGATCTTCTTGGGGGATCGACCTTTGGGCTTGTTGATCTTCTTGGGTGATCGACCTTTGGGCTTGTTGATCTTCTTGGGTGATCGGTCTTTAGGCTTGTTGATTTTCTTGGGTGATCGGCCTTTGGGCTTGATGATCTTCTTGGATGATCGACCTTTAGGCTTGTTGATCTTCTTGAAGGATCGGTCTTTGGACTTGTTGATTTTCTTGGAAGATCGGCCTTTGGGCTTGTTGATCCTCTTAGAGGATTAGTGTTCGCACGAGGCTTCTGGAGAAACTTGTTTCGTGGAGTTGAACTTAAGTTAGTGTTGATGTTGAAGTTGATTTGATGCGATGTGGTTTGATCTCTAGTACTTGATCCTCTGATTCTCTCTCAGTTGAATGCATACGCTTGATTTGAGGAAGCGAAGCGTGTGATGATCGTGGAGTTGAAGTCTTGGAAGAATACTTGTATCTCCGAAGGACTTCAGTCTTTAAGGGTCTTCTATCTTCTAAGAGTGCAACTGTAGGAGTCTTGGGAGTCTTCTGCTTTTTGATAAATTCTCTTTGGACTCTCTAAATGTAGAATTGCTTGTATCTCAAACGACTTCAGTCTTTAGAATGCTTGCATCTTCAAAGGACTTCAGTCTTCAGGATGCTTGTATCTTCGAAGGACTTTAGTCTTCAGGTGTGGTCAGCTTTAGGAGTCAAGGAGTCTTCTGATTGTAAAGAATTCTCTATAAGCTCTCTGGAGTATAGAATTGCTGACCCTCACAAATGAGAAGAACTCCTCTATTTATAGAGTTCTCTGTTGGACTTCATGGGCTTAGGCTTGGCCGGTTCATGGGCCTGACTAATTGGATTTGGGCCTTACTTGACAGTTTGGTCAAATTAAGCCTATTTATGGGCTAAATTGGACTTTTAGCCCAAAAAATAATATCGAATTGGACCGAAGTAATTTTATTCAATCCAACGGTTACGAAGGAAACATGTGGCATCATCGAACCTCGCAAATTTATGTTTTCAACTTCAATTTGGGACAAATGTAACTTCTAATTAGTCTCGAATTCAATTATTTGAAATTTCGTCAGTAATTTAGTAAATGATGTGGCAATTTACGATCGGTCCAAAATTTCTCATTCAACAGTTTTCTCCTCCACTAGATATAAATCATATTTATATCAAATTTCTTCCAAATTCATGTATCTCAAACATAAAGTCAATCATATCATATATAATTAACCAGTTCAATTATATCATATATAATCGAACTCTCTCTTGTCAATTTGAACATTTCAAACTGACCCAAAAACTGATTCCCAACTTGAATCCAAGCTACCAAGGGGACCTTATGGACCTATAGCTTGAAGCTCCAATGGTACGTGAATAGCTGACTAAACTCTTTAGCCACGAGATCCACCATCCGTTAACTGCCATGCATTCCACTAAAGACCGACAGTTGAACTCTTCTTACCACAGATATATTTTTGTGTCTATTGGATATAACCAATCATCAATACGATAACCCTTCACAGATGCTGTAAGTACAACTGGACCAATTTACCATTTTCCCCCTGTAGTTACATTTTACTCCTTATGTATCGCTGATCCCTCTAATGAACAATACAACATAGTCCTACTATGTCCTCTCGAGCCATGAGAAGGTGTGTCGCGCCACATCGTTCAAGCCCCAGGATCAGCCCTGAAGGGAGCAATCTATCTACTTACCCCTACTTCGGGGAAGGAGTGAATAAAATCTTGTGTAGTTGAGTTCCCAGCTCCCAAATTAGACGAATCCCCAAAGTGGTAGGTTTAAGTCGACGACTTGCCTACTCACACCTATGCAAATCAAAGAACCGCTCTCAAAGGCAGAAGTTCCCAACTCACTCAGAATTGAGGTCATGTTACCTATGATCATCCTAGTGAAGTAAAGTCTCTGTCATGAACGACATTATATAACGAGACGTTAACACTTCGTGGTCAAGTCTTATATAAACTTTTTGTATAGGACATCCTCGCTCGCATGTCCCCACATGAATGATCAGGATCAGACCATCTGTAGCAGATCACAACACTTGTAACTATTCTACAAAGCAGGCCGCATCCGTAACGTTACCAGGATAAAGTTTTCCTCTTTTATCCATATACTACAGACCATTCTGGTTATCACTTAAGACATGATCCACTTGTATGTCACCACACACATGCTTAAGTTATATAATGACAACCAGGGATTTTAGTTTATTAGTTTTTGGTAAGTAAGTAAAACATCCAATGTGCGAAGTCAAGAAGTGAAGTAAATATCATATATTATACATCACAAGCGTACATACAGAATGTGTTTACAAATTACAGGACACGAGACTTTAGAGCATCATCCCCAATAATAATGATATTATATATCTATGTATTATTTCGAAAATCCATGGCATGATCAGAAAATATGTTTCCTTGTTACTTTGACTATTTTTTGGAATTGTGTGGATACATGTGTTTGATTAGAAACTAGAATCGTGTCTAGGGATATTGTTAGCATATCTCGTGGACGTTTGGCTGGGATTGTCAGTGTACTCGAGTATGTCTAACGAGATATTGTCGGCATGTGCATATTTGGCGGGTTGTATTGGGTACTAGGACTGTTTCTTGAATTTATGGTTATTTGAAACATTGCATTTATAGAAAAACATATGGTCATGCCAACATCTTCTCAGTTACCAGGCTAATCTCATTTATTTTGTAATGTGATCTTGTGATTGATTATTTATTCAATTATTTTCCCAAAATGAATTTAAAAAATAAAACCTATTTTCATACAAAACATACCACTCACTGAGCTTCCTCATCTCATGTTTTCCAAATGTTTTGTTTTCCCCTCCTAGGTAATAGGAGGAGGATGTTACGAAGTGCTACTAGAAGGTAGAGTCTATTGGCAGAATGATTACAAAAATCATTTCATCTTAGGGTTTGTATTAGGATTTTCGGATATGGTGATACAATGTTTGTAGTTATGAATCGGTATGAACATTATTCTATTCTTAAGGAAATTAATCCTTTAAAAAATGTTTCTGGCTTTGGATGTAATTAGTGAGTACAAGGTAATGGACAACAAGTATTACAAAAGGGTAATATCTACTATCTTCACACTTTCTTTCGAGCGAAAGAGGTAAGCCCGAAAGGGTGTGTGACACAGGCTCTTAAATTCTCTTCATTCTTTGTCAACATTGATGGGATGTAGAATCAGACAACGAAAGCAATCAAAATCAATAAGCACTATAATTATATTTAATTTGAGTTCTAAAAGCATGCAAAACATAATTTTTCAAAAGAGGGTTTCAAGAACAACATACCTTTGTTGAATTCCTCCAAATCTAAGTTGATCCTCACGAAATCTCAGCTCCAAATCCGCAGTGAACCACTAAGAGATCTTCTCTACTATTCTCAGCCTTGAATTTGGATGGTAGAACTCAAGATTAAAGTGAATTGTGAAGGGAATGGAGTGGGTTTCAAGAATAGAGAAAAAATCTGCAGAATTTTAGTAAATCCCAAGATTCAATCCCCCTTCCATTTATGAAATTAGAGAGTTTTTTATGTGATATTTACCTGCAAACACTGAATACCAACCCAATTGACACCTCAATTGGATAAAGTTAATAGGCTAGGTGGGATTAAGGAGGTTAATCCACCTCCCACTTCACAAATTGTGGAAAAATCCACTAAGGATTCAATTTACATTTTTTCATTCTCAATTTTAATTAATTCTAAATTAACTAAAATAAAAAAAATAATATTTCAATTTCTGAAATTGAAATAAAAATGAAAATTAATTTTATTTTAATTAATTAAATAAATAATAATTTAATATCAAATATTAAATTAATCACGCACCTAATTTTAAATATGAAATCCTATTTATGTAAGTAATATTTAAAAAAAAATTAAATATTACAAACTCTCTAATTTCGTTTAATTTCGATCAATTAAAATATTAATTAATTATATCAAATATAATTATATAAACCCTAACTTGAATTTTAACTATTTAAATTCAAACCCTAAATTCAATTTGAACACTTCAAATTGAAATCATTCCAAATTCACTCAATTTATAAATCTAAGGCGTTCATGTTTTACGAACTAGTAGAAGGATCTTATGGATCTACAGATCATGAGCTCCAACGATTTGAGATTAATTGGCTAAAACTCTTTAGACCGAATTAATCAGCATTCGTTAACTACCGAGTCACACCACTATAGCTCGATAGTTGCACTCTCCTCACTATAGATATACTTGTGTCCACTTGATTTAACCATGATCAGTAAGTTGACACTTCACAGGTTTTTCGTAATAACAGCGGGGTCAAATGTTGTTTTACACCCGAAATTACATCTTACTCCTTAAGTTCCACCGATCCTCTAATGAAAAATTGGTTTATGATCCAATCACTAAACCAAATCCCTCTCGGGCCAATAAGAGAATGGGGCCTCTTGTTCAAGACCTGGATTCAACACTTAAGAGATCAACCTTCCTCCTATCCCTAAATCGAGTAGGCGTGAATTCCATCTTACACCCTATGTCCCCAGCTATCTACCCGGTCTTACCCTTAAAATGGGAGGCTTATTGAGCCAGCTCTGTTGAGTCAACCCTCACCTTGCAAATTTAAGGATAATCCTGAATAAACAGGAGTTCATAGTTAACTCAGGATTAATATCAAGTTACCTAAGTCATCTATGCAAAATAGTTAGTCTTAAATAGTAAACAGCATTATAAAATAATAATGACTTATTTCTTGGTCCAATCTTATGCAAACTCATTGCATATGATGCCCCCACTCCTCATGTCAATAGATGAACTAATCAGGATCACTTTGTTTGTAGCACCTTACAACAAATTGTAATAACTACAGAATGGACCGCATCTGATAGTGTTACTAGAATAAGGCACCCACCTTATTCGTATACTATAAACCGTTTTGGCTATTTGCTTGAACTTGATCCATCTTTATGTCTCCACATAAAGTTCAAGTATTCATATACTAGTTATGGATCTTAGTTTATTGGATTTAGTCTTTATAAGTGCAATTTACAAATTCAATAACAACTTTATTGTATAAATGTTGAACAACATCTTTATTGATAATAGAAAATGTTTAACTGCGAGATTTATGACATACAACCCAACAAACATTTTCTCTGTAAGCAATCCTTATAAATTAATTGTCATTTTATTTTTCTTAATTATATGGATATTCCCACCATTTTAGCAAGTAATTTTTTTGCATGTTTCAACTTCACAAGCTCTGATACCATATAAAAGAATATGAAATTTTCATCCCATAACCAATTAACAATGAGAGAGTACCGTACCCCATGCATTATTTTAGAAAGATTATGATGTCTCTCTATTTTTCAACGTGAGATCCTCAATAACTTTTATAATATAAAGTAAGAACGACGAACATTTGAGTAAATTTTGTGAATTTTGAATAAAAATGAATAATAGGTCAATTATATAAAAGGGTTATTTTCAAATATAGTAAAATGAACCAAAATATTTACAAATATTTACAAATATAGCAAAATGTCACTGTCTGACATTAATAGACTACTATCATCTATCACTAATAGACTATGACATTTTACTATATTTGAAAATATTTTTAGCAGTTTTGACATTTAAAACAATTTTCCATAAAACCTATCCATATAGTTATCCCTATGTATTTAATTATATCAACATATATTTTAACAGATTTCTTGACTTATAGACTTCAAAATATTGTAGAATATCTAACTATTACTAAAAAGAGCAAGATTGCATATAATTCCATAAATCTCATTTTCTATACATAATATGAAAAAAAAAAAATTCAACTAAAAAAAATTGTCGCGTGACATATTTTAACCCTATCTATATAGGTAAAATTAAAAATAGGTCAATTATAAAAATTTTGGATAAAAATGAAAACTAGGTCAATTATAAAACCTATCTATATAGTTATCCCTATGTATTTAATTATATCAATATATATTTTAACACTTTTCCTCGTTAGTACACTTCAAAATTTTGTACAAGATTCAATTATTACTAAAAGGACAATGATTAAGTAAAGTCATTGTATTTTTATACATAATATTAAAAATAAAAATAATTTTGTTTTAGAAAAATAATCATCCATAACAGATTTTTATTAGATGTTAGCTGTGTTGTACAATAGATGAATGCGGCTGAGATTAAGGGTGTTCAAAAAATCCGATGACTCGAAAAAACTAATCAATCCAACCCAATCTGTTGGATTTGGGTTGGGTTGGGTTTAAATAAATGAAAATTTTATGGGTTGGATTGGTTCATGGGTCACATAAAATAATCCAAACCAACCCGAAATTATTATATGTTTTTTTTTTTTTTGCTTATGTACAATTAGATATACATACATTGTATAAATTGAAATTGAGTTGTTAATCTTAATTCATATATGAAAATAGTTAAGTCGAATTTTTACATATTAACATTTTACTTCTTTTTATAAAAAAAAAATAAATAAATGACCCGAGTAACCCGAATTAACCCAACCCAAATATTTTATTGTATTCATTTTTTTATGAGAGTTATTTGGATTGAAAAAATTTACCACCCAAATAATTGGGTTGGGTCTAAAAAGTCATTAAACGCAATTCAATCTAACCCACGAACATCCCTAGTTGAGATGATATTTAAATTTTTTTAATTAAATTATTTAAATTTATGAACTACCTTAGATTAACCATGAAGAGAGAAGGTTTTGTTTAATCCCAAAAGGGAAGGAAATGAAGTGAAGAGAAGAGGGAAAAAAAGGTAAAAAAGTTTAAAAAAAAACAGAGTTCTGAAACACATCTTGAAAAATGTGATTGGTTTGTGGTAGATTTCATGAAATGTCATCCACACCATTTATTCTTGTGGCCCATACACTCTCTCTATCTCTTAATAATCAATAAATACACAATTTCTCTCTCTAAGAGAAATAAGTTTATTAATCTCATATATATATATATATATATATATATATATATATATAAAGCAAAACAAAAAGGGAAAAAAAAAAAAAAAAGAGATAAAAACAAATTTTGTAAAGAATAAAGACAAATAAAAACAAAGCCTTTAAAATGGGACTGACCTATATTTATAAAACTGCTTAAACACTGTGTGAAAAGTGGAATATATAAAAGCCAACCCCATGGATAATAAAAGAATAAAGTCATTTTGAATCTTTAATCTGAATAATCTTTCTCAAATCTCCTCCTCCAAGTTTTTTTTTTTTTATTTACACAAAGCACAAAAATTAAAAGAAAAAAAATATAATCATGATGAGGTATAAAGTATAAAGCCACCCATTGCTTTTTATTTTTAAAAAATTACTCTTAATTTTTTAAATCCAATTTCTGACTTCTTAATATCCTTCTGATGTATTTAATCTAAAGTAATATTTGGTGTATTCTATGAAATACTCAACTGATTATCCTACATTCATTATACATAAATAATGAATTAAAATATTTTTTAAAAAAAATAAGAAGAATTTTATCATATGATAAATTATGATTGAATAATTTGGTGAGACGCATAAAAATAAGTGTACCTCATAAACACATAGGTGAGAAGTTTAATTTCTTTTTTTTTTTAATTAAAAACCACTCAGTTTAGATTTTACATTTAAAAAATTACAACAAAATTACAAAGGAATCGAACTTAGATAATATCGTATATATATAAGTTTAACATTAAAAAAAAATAATAACAATTAGTAGGTTGGGGATTGAACCTTGAACATTAAGATTGATAGTACATATTTAATATAAATTGAACTACGCTCTTTTTGACAATGAAAACAAAATAATTATTAAATATGAGATTTTTAAATTAAAACGTAATCTTTAGGTCGATTGGAGACAAACTTGGGATTTGTGATCACAGGTAAGATCGGTTCAGGATCATGGGATCCTTTTTTATCAGATAGGAAGGGTTGTTGCACAAAACGTACTTCTAAGTAATTGCTCCATAGATCCTATATCTATCTATATGAAGAAGAAATCATGTAACGAAGGGGGTTCTTATTTGTACAAATGGTACTTCGAACTTAGAACGAGCATGAAGAAATTAACGATACTTCTTTGTCTTTTGAGTTGTTCTGTTGGATTGGTCGTTCAAGACCTTTGGTCTCTACCAAGACCCGATGAAAAAAATGGGATTACTTCTTATGGACTCGTTGAGAATGATTCTGATCTAGTTCATGGCCTATTAAAAGTAGAAGGCGCTCTGTTGGGATCATCACAGACAGAAAAAGATTGCAGTCAATTTGATAATGATCGAATGACATTGCTTCTTCAGCCCGAATCCAGAAATCCCTTAGATATGATACAAAATGGATCTTGTTCTATCGTTGGAGTAATCCAAACCCGGGTTTAAAATTAAAATTTAGATATTGAATAAAAAGAAAAACTACACAGTTTAGAATTTGAAAAAAGCTTCAAAAAAGTTGACAACAAAATTATAAAGGAATTCAGATTAGATAATATAGTATGTGTAAGGTTAATCTAAAAAAACGAAGAACGTATATTTTTTTTGACAATTAGTGAATTAGGGAATCAAATCTTTATACTTAACGTCAATTGAATTATGTTATTTTCAAGAACGAAAAACAAAAGATTTATTAAATATGAGATTTAAAAACATAGATTTAGAATTAAAAATTGAAATTGAAATGGAAAAAGGGAAAAAGGGCATTAAATGAATTTGCAGTGATGGAAAATGATATGTATGTCATCAGAGTTTTCCTTCAAAGTAAGATTTAGAATTAAACACACAACACAACAATCTCTTATTTCTCTGACAAACGTTGGCCTCTCCAAGCAATAGAGTAGCGTAAACTTCATCTCTCATTTTCCCATCCCAACCACAACCCCACTTTTTTTCTTTTTCTTTTTTCTTTTTAAAAAAATTAAAAATAAAATATCATTTTCGTGTTTTTTTCGATTTTAATTTATTGAGCGATTTTCAAATATAAAAAAATTAACCGAAATATTTATAAATATAACAAAATATCACTGTCTATTAATGATATGTGTCTGTGTCTATCACTGATAGTTTGTGACATTTTACTATATTTGTAAACATTTGCAACAGTTTTTCCATGTAAAACAATTTTTTCCACTTTTACTTCTCCAATTTTAATCTGAAGTCAATTTTTAACTGAAATTAGTTACATATAATAATATTTTTCATGTAAAAAAAGAAGATTTTCAAAAATAGAAAAATAAGGGAAAATATTTATACAAATAACAAAATTTAATTATAGTTGTGATAGACATTGTTATCAATGTTTATTACTAATAGACACAGATAAAAGTTTATCAATGATAGAAATTGATAGAAGTCTATCATTGATACTATCAGTGATAAAGGTTGATAGAAGTCTATCATTGATAGAGGTTGATAGAAGTCTATCAGTCTCCTTTTTACTGTTTTTGTAAATAGTTTGATATTTTTCCTATCTCTAAAAAAATATAATACATAAATATGTCTTCAAAATTTACAATAAAAACATCCATAAATAACAATTATTTTTTTAAAAAAAAATAACAGTAAACTAATAGTTGAGGACTAGATTTAAGTTTATAGAAAACAAATTAAAATTGAACAAACTTCAAACTATATGTAACAAAATTGTATTTTTAACCCAAAAATATATGTAATAATAATTTTTTTTTTTTAAAAAAAAAAAACCACTGTGTCTTGTGTTGTGTTCTTCAGTTTTGTCGGTTAAAAGAACTTTTTTTAAAATAAATAAAAAAAGAAAAGGAAAATTGAGAGGTGGTAGGGCCTAAAACTAGCAATAGAGGTCCATGGTTTTTGTGTATAACTATAAACTCTTTACTTATTATTTTAGTGTCTTCACATTTCACACACCAATATGAAATCTCCATATTCATAAACTCTCTCTTCATTTCCCTTCTTTAACCAAACTTCTATTTTCCTCCTCTTCTTCTTCTTCTTCTCAAACCGTAATATTATTGGAATATGCAATGCAACAACTCTCTACTACTATCTTTCTTCTAATTCCCACACCAATTTCTCACCTCCTCTCTTTTATCCAATTTTAATAACCCCAAACTCTTACCCTTTATTATTTTCTCTCTCTTTCTCTTCGACTCCTCCTTCATATAATGGAGCTTACTACTCAAGACCCTCCTATCCCCATCCCTATTCCCATCCCCTTAAATAGTCGTTACGGCGGTCACGACCACGACCATATCATCCACCACCATGACCCTTCCGCCACCCGTAACCACATCATTGCAGCATCGATCAATGGTGGAAGCCCACTTCCAACTTCCCAAATGGAACCTGACCTTCACCTTCATAACAATAGCAACAGTAACAATAACAGCAGCAACAACAAGAAGCATATCAAATACAAAGAGTGTCTCAAAAACCATGCAGCTTCCATGGGAGGCAATGCCACGGATGGCTGCGGCGAGTTTATGCCGAGTGGTGAAGAAGGTTCCATTGAAGCCCTAACATGCTCGGCTTGCAATTGTCATAGAAACTTCCATCGAAAAGAGATCGAAGGAGAACCCTACGATTGGCTCCACCACTCTCGCTTCGGGCGAAAGCTTCTCGTCGGTGGAAAGAACATGATCAGCCCACCAGAGCCTGCTGCATTCGCGTACCCGACTGCAGGAGGGGCGACGTTCATATCATCAAGAGCAGCAACAGCTCAACCCCACCACATGATAATGTCGTACAACATGCTCGGTGGGGGCGGTGGGCACTCAGAGTCGGAGGAGCAGGAGGAGGCGACAGGGGTAGGAGTCGGGGGAAGGGTCTATTCGGGGCCAATGATGAATAAGAAGCGATTTCGAACGAAGTTCACGGCGGAGCAGAAAGAGAAGATGCTACGGTTTGCAGAGAAAGTTGGATGGAAGATTCAAAAGCAAGAGGAAAGTGTGGTTCAACAATTCTGTCAAGAGATTGGAGTGAAGAGGAGAGTTCTAAAAGTTTGGATGCATAACAACAAGCACAATCTTGCCAAGAAGGATACAATTTCCCCTTCTCATTCTCCTAATCCCTTAAATTAAATTAAAATTTCTTCATTTCTTTCTCTCTTTTTAACTCATCAGATTGAATTATATAATTATCATTACTATTATTGTTGTTATTATTGGCTAATGATGATGATGATGGTCAATGTGTTGGTGTTGGAATATGTTTAAATCTGAGTTATTGCACTGAATCCAAGGCACTTAATTGGTTTATTTAATTGATGGTTGATTAATTTAGTTTATTTAATGTGGTTGGGTGAGGAGCATCATCTATTCGAGTATGGTTCAGTAAATTAATCATGTATATATATATATATCAATAGAGAATTTGAACTTCTCATCTCTCGTTCCACGTTTGTTAACTTTAAAAAATTAAAAATTAATGTCCATTTTGTAACTATTTTATTTTTTGTTTTTGTTTTTGAAAATTAAATATATTTCATCAACATTTCTTACAATCATTTTATATTTCTTAAGTACAATTGTTGAATTCTTAGTCAAATTTCAAAAACTAAAACAATTTTTTGGAAGCCATTTTTTTAGTCATCAAGTTTAGTTTTTTAAACTATTAGATAAAAGTAGATAAGACATATTTTAACTTCTAAAACACTAGTCATAAGCTCCTACAGATATTTGTATTTGTGACGTGATTCACATACGAGAAAAGATTATATATACGAATAAAGAAAAATTACGAGTATGATTTTTTTTTTCCTTAGGGTTCAAAATGGAGAAATGAAAGAAAAGAAAACAAATATGAGTGAAATTTGGAAAGAGTAATATTTATTCCATGGAAAGTTCTTGGGAGACATTGAATGCATTTTGTTTTTATAACAAATGTGAAAATATGATGTAATTTGAAAATTTTCGAGATATATTAAATCAATATTGAGTTAGGTTAATATAATGACTTATATTACACGTAATGGTATATATATGTTTGATTTTGTACATTTAAATACTTGTTAGGATTCTTTTACATGGCGAAAAGAAGAGTTTGACACTTTTTTTTCTTCTACTTTCTTGATTGAAGATACGTACGTCTTATCGAGTGAAGTTATATATATTCAAATTAACTTAAAAGTTAAGAGGTTGTGAGTGTTTGTCACTCTCTTGTGAGTTGGATAGATGGGGTATGGTATGACATTAAATATGATTGTAATATCTCTTTTTGTTTTTGGTTGTTGCATGCCTACCTCTCTTTCTAGCATTGTCTACCTTTGACTTGCTTTTTCTCCCTTTCCAAAACCCTAATAGTGAAACTTCCTCCTACATATTTATAACCCATTAAATTCACTTTTTTTCCTTCTTCACATGAACTTTTACAATAAATATTTCCTTGTTTTTAATTTTCCTTTTCAAAACCCTAGTTTCATTTCTCTCTTCTATTTATTAACTTTTTATTTCAAACCTAACTCACACCTTATATGTATTTACAAAGGTTTCATGTCTAAGCTATAATGTTGTATTCCATATCTTTTTCGACAATACGTGGGATAGGAAATCGATCTAGGTTGATAATATATGTTTGATGTCAGTTGAGCTATCCTCTATCATTTTGACTTGATTCATATATCCAAAGATATTTTACCCTATATTATTTTTAATATATAAGATATATGTGTAATTGATTTGGGCTCCATTTGAGATTGCTGTAACTCTTTAAAATAATTGTTGGTAGCTGTGCTTTTAGAAAAATCAGTCGTGAAAAAAAGTAAGTTAGTATTTGAAAATTTTCAACTTAAACTTGAAAAGGTGGGGTTAGAGTGTTTGGTAAATAAATACAAAAACTTCTTATTTTAGATATAATAACTAAAATAGATTTATAATCAATTTTTTTTAAAAAAATTATTTGTAGTTTAAAATTTTAAATGATTATTTAGTATGATAAATTTTGTTTGTTATAGATTAATTTTTAAATATTAATGAAAATAGTTTTATTTTTAACAAATAAATATGATTTTTTTTAAAAAAAAAATGATGTATTTAACTCATGAAAACTAGAAAATAGTTTTGATTAGGTGAAAAATAGATAAAGATATAAAATAAATCTTCTTTTTAAAGTATAAAATTGAAAACTAAATATTAACTAAAAATTCTACCTGATTTTAAGAGAATCTAAAGCTAGAAACATATTGTTTTTAAATTCTAAAGTAATTTTAACATATTTAATTTAAATTTATTTTACCAAATTCACCAAGCGGTTAAAATATTTTACAAATGACTATTTGACACAGCAAATACAGTGCCAAACGTACGGATATAAGAGATAGAGAGGTTGAAATTTTTATCCATATTTATTATGAAAAAAATATAATTCAATTTGGTTCATTTTATTAGGTAAGCTATAATTTCTACCTATAATTTAGTTTTAAAAGAAATAATCAATCTCTAGCATTTGTTTTTTTCAAATATAGTTTTAAAAGAATAATCTATCGGTTTAAAATTTTCATCTATAACCAAATTTACTAACATATTTTTTTTTTAACAATTTAGTTGGACTTTCATTTGTAACAATTGATTCATGTAATTTTAATTTTATTTTTTTTTAAATATAGTTGTTGAATTTTAGTATGTAAAAACTTAGTTCCTACAGTTTAAGATTTATAAAAATTGCATCCATCATATGATAAAATCCATCCAAATTAAAATTAAATGTTAATTTTTATTAGGTATAAATTTAGTCTCTATAATTTACAAACACATTTAGTTTCTAATCAATTTAATGATCTATATCAATAATAAATCTCACAAAATCTTAATGAAATACTACAAAAAATCACCCATTTCTCGATGCTTCAAATCACCAAAAAATGGTAAAAAATGTGTTGGAAGATCCACTCCCAACGATAAGTATGTCATCGGGCATTTGGTCGGGATATGTCCGTCGGGAGTACAACTCCCAACGTGAAAACACATACTGTCAAGAGTTTTGAACGAACTTCCGATGCGTGTTGTACAGCATCGCTACATGCGTTGGGAGTACCAGTGGTCGGGAGTATTTAATTTCATAAATTCAATTAACTATGATGTTTCAATTAGTTTAAAATTTGAATTGCTTAATGTAAGTTTCAATTTCAAATAAGATAATATCTTATTATTGAAATATGTTTGAATTCACTAAACAAGTATGATATAACAATATATATTGTAAAGAAAAACAAAGCATCCAACCTCCGACTTTGTTGTTTTACATCACATTCACACTTAATTGAAAAACTTTCCAACATGAATCAATTGCTTTCAACAAAGCATATATGACAAAATATTGCTAACTCCCGACTCTACCTTACGTAGTCGAGCGAGATCCTCTCTCCCGACGGTTGTTTTAGACATCAGGAGAGCCTATTTTTCTTGTAGTGAAAGCTTACGAAATAAAATTTAAAAGTAACAAGACTTAAAATGTTGGTTACTAAAGTTTGAACTATATTGTTATAAAGTTGAAAGTATAGGACTAAACGTTTGTAGATTAAATTGTTGTTCCTTAATGGTTTTTTTTTAAAAAAAATCATTTTTTTACAAATTGAATAATAGGGATATAATGTAAAATCCAAAATATTAATGGAAAAATTGAAACCGAACTAAATCAATGGAATTTTATATAACATGTTTAACCTTTTAATGTTTTTTATTTTTTTTTTTTTTAAACATCGCCAATAGTTATAATAAAATATAAAGTTTGGCTACAGTTAAAAGATATATAATTTAAAAAGAAGTGCAGATAGCTTAGCTTTGGAATTTTGCTCTTCATTCAACTTTTTAAAATGTCAAATTAATTAATCATATATACTAAAATTACAAGATTAACAGAAAAATGCATTGCAAAAGTAGTATATTTATAAAATGCCTAAAATATTGGGAAAAAAAAGGTTTATGTCAATAAAGACTAAAAAAGAAAACCTTTTTCTTTTTGGTTTGTTGTGTTGGGAGATACACTTTTTTTTAAAGAAAAAAAAAAAAGAAAAAAAATACACAGAGAATGTTCTTTTGTTATCAAAAGGAAGAACGTACACAGAAATGGCAACATCAAAGAAAAATCATGTTATTACAAAATAATAATAATAAATAAACATTTATTTTAAAATACTAGTTGATGTCAATATTTAAAATATCAATGTCAACAAAAATGTCATTAGATTATCGACAATATGTATCGATAAATATATCTAAAGTACAAGTTTAAAACAAAAAGAAAAAATATTTAAATTAGCAAATAAATATTATATTTTTTTTTAAAAAAAAGTTAAGATATCTATTATTTATATTACATATATGCATTAGTGATATTTTGTTGCTTATTTTTTTGGTGTTTCATTCATTTTGTACGATATATTAGAAATGCCCAATTCACCCTTTAAGTCGAAGAAAATATTAATGTAAATAGCTAACATGTCTATAAAAATTTAATACCATATTCATTATATTCAATTAGGGTTCAAATTGTATAAATTGAACTTTGTCTATAATATATCATTTTTCTTATTTCTACTACAATAATAATAATAATAATAATAATAATAATTATTATTATTATTATTTTTTTTTTTTATTTTGCTTAAGAAAATTAAAATAATAATTTAGGTTTAAAATGCAAAATGAAACAGATAAGAGATAGAATAGGAATAAAATATAGGGTTAAAATATAAAAGTTTGTTTAATTTTATTCAAATTTAGTCTGTGCATTGAATATATCTTAAATTTAGTCCCATGCTTTGATTGTTATCCATTATTATTTTCGGTATAAATTTGTATACATATTCACATATAATATTTTCTTGTATAAAAATTTTATTATTATTTATCAAATTTCGATAAAATTAGTTTGAGAGATTAAATTTAATATTTATTAAAAATACAGTAATATTTGGTTAGTTTCAAATCTTTACATTTCTATTAAACATTTTAACAGAAATGGCTAATAGTGCTATTTATTTTTATTTTTATTTTTATAAACTGAGACTAGAATTTTGAATTTTTCAAGGTATTAAAGTTAAAACCAATCCATAAAGAAAGAGGCATTATATTTTGTATAATTATTTTAGCATTAAATATAAGAAGTGATAATTTAGAAAAGCTTTTATTTATAAGAAGACCAAGACAGCATATGACATTACAATATAGCCCACAAGTAAAGAATGATTGCTTTGAATTAATATTTTTGGAGATTTTAATAGTAAATTTCATGCATTGTCACACATCAAGCATTAAATTATGAGTGGCTTTTGCTGTTTATTTTTTAAATATTCATGCTCCTCTTGTGCCTTCATTGACCACCTTTAACCAAATTAATTAATAACCTATACCTAATTATTAATTCATATAGAGGATACACAAAGAATTTTCCAAAAAAAAAAAAAAAAGAATTATATATTAAAAAAAATTTAAAAACATATCATGATAATCTATAACCATACTTATTTATTTATTTTTATTTTAGGATTACAAATGTGAGAGTGAAGATTTGAATCTCTCGCCCTTCTAATATTTCGACTATAAAATTTCATCTTGTGAAAAAATAAAAATGGATTCTAACACGAGCTATTTTCATCGTAGAACTTTTGGTATGAGTGAAATCCTTTTTTATTTATGTTTATTTTCTTCTTTTTTTTCGAGTATAATAGTAGGGGTAATAATCGGTTCGATTTTGTTCGTTTTGGGATCAACCAATAACCAAATTGAACCGATGAGTTTTAAAGAAGAGATCCAAACCGATGTCTAATAAAGAACAAAACCAATAAATTAGTTTTTATTTGATTTGGTTTATTATCTGTTTGGTTTTCGGTTTTTGACATTTTCTTTCAAATTTTAATTTCTATTTCCAATTTAGTTTTTTGGTCTTTTTTTTAATTTTAAATTAAAATTGGGTCCATTTATTTTTTTATAGATTGAGATTGGACATTTTCTTAGGCACTTTCTAAATAAAAATTAACATACACATTCCACAATCATTTTTCTTTTTTCTCCAAATACAAATCAATATCTCCAATTTTATACTAAAAAACCAAACCAGTGGATCAGTTTGGATTGGTTCGGTATTTATGTTTTTCGATTTTTTGTTCACTCCTAATAATAAGGATAAGATATTTGAATCACAAACCTCACCGTCACTAATATATACTATTAACCAGTTGAATTGTATTCACATTGATCTATTCATTTCTTGATTTTTTATCTAAAATTGTAAAAATTTGAATCTTTTTTATAATTGTGAGAAATATTTTCAAGCCTTAGGAAAAGATATATCTACTATGAAATTCAATTTAACATTTTAGTATCTAATTAAATCCTTTGGCTAACCATGGTTATTTTTCAATTTGATCCTCATAGTTTTAAAAGACATGGATTGAAAGGTTTTAAACTAGCTTCTATGGTTTAGGCTTAGTTTCAATTTGATCTTATGGTTCAATTAAACTATATAAAGCAATCCCTTATGTTATCACATTGATAAATTATATTTCACATATGTAGTAGTTTTCATAAATAGATAACATTTTTTTTTTCTTTTAACATATCTTAGATTAAAGATTGAATCTCTAATTTTTTTTTTTTTTTTTTTGAAAATATATGTCATAATTAGTTGAGTTGTGTTCAAATTAACGTCTATTAAAGTAACTATGAGATTATATTTGATTCAGAACCAAGTAAAAATTTAAAGTAAATAAGTAACACTATAACAATTCGACTTTTTAGATTTAGGATAATTAGAGTCATCAGTACATAAATACTTCCATGAGAAAAGTATAGAAAACAATCATTTTCTATAAACACAACAAAACTTTGTTTATGACTCCATCAATAATCAAAAACAAAGAAAACACAAATCAAATTCTTAAAATAGCAAAGCAAAAATCTACTGAGAACCGTTTGGTTTAAAATTTTATAGATGTCTAATAATAAAAAAATACCTAAGAATAAGATACCTGAAAATAAAGAATGGTAGTGTTTGATTACGCATAGAAATACTATCACAGTTTTATAAACAAAAGTTATGTTTGTATTTAATTTATGAAAGTAAGCATGAAAATCTTTTATAATAGTAATAGATTAATATATTAATTAATAAACAACATTCAATATATCAATAAAAAAGTTAATTAATTATGAATTAGTAATAATTTTAATTATAAATACTTAACCAATTAATATATTTAATGAACGTCATACTAATTATAATCTAATACCTAATCATTTTTATAATTAATTAATTTCAACATTAGTAATTTTAATTTTTAACTAAATAATATAAGAATATATATTTTAATAAACAATATATTTTATAAAAATTAAAAAAAAAAGATAAAAATATGATATAGTAATAAAGAATACTATTTTTTTAAAAAAATATGATATGCTAATAATGAATGAAATAATAAAAAATAATAAACTTGTTGATAATGATTACATGTTCATAACAAATAATCAAATTAAAATTAATCTTAATAAATAATTACTTGATTATTAAAAAAATAAAGTAATAAATTATTAGTATAGAAATAGAATTTTCTTACTAATTAAATTTTACTAATCCTAGTATACTAATTTAAGATATTGTTGGCTAATAAATTATTAACTTATGTAAAAAAGTAAATATATTCATTTAATAATCTTTTATTATAAAAATAAGTTAAGTATATTTTAATAGATTATTATTGATTTATTAAAATAAATATTTATATTATCTTTATTAAATTAATATTAATTAATTAATTAATTAACTAAATTTAAACTGTAATTATATATAAAATAAAAACAGATAAAGAAGGGAAAAGAGAATAGAAAACTAGGAAATGAGAATGTTTAGGAGTTTCCAGACAAATGGTTGAAAACTGTGAAACAAATATGAGATTTGGATGCTTGTGCCAATTCCCATGTAGAAAATTTTCCAACCAAACGACTTCCTAGTTCTAAAACTTAAAAAAATAGCAAATCAAATTTAAAATCACAAACACGTGTAGGTCTAAGACCCCCTCTAGCCCCATAGCATCGTCAATAGACCAACTTCATCATGCACCTCTCTAGTACATTATTGAAAAAAAGTTCGAAAAATGTTAAGTACTATAAATACACATAAGCAACTCTTTTAAAGAGATTGGTCATGCATATACAAATGACATAGGCGTGCAAGATGCTTATGCGAGACCTACATCATTTTGTCCAATCATAAATAATTAACAATAAAAATAATTGTCAATTTCATGTGTCGGGATCTCAGAGGACTTTACCCCAACTTAAAAGAATCAACACTCAATCAAGAGAGTCGAGCCTCACTTGTCACATAATAAAAAATAGGTAAACAAATTCAATCAACATGCATGTTGCTCCATTCCATCAATACATAATACATATTAAGGTCATACAACAAATTATATATACACTACACATATTAGACCAGTCCTAAGGTCGTCCATTATGAAAGCTATTTGCTTTATTAGGGATCCATAAACTAGTTTGACTCAACTTGTTTGTTATCTACTTCAATAAATCTTCAAAACTTATAGCTTTTAGGCAAACTAATTTTGCAACTTCATTTTAAAGTTTATTACTCAAGGCAAAAATGAACATTATCCAATGTTGATATCCTCAAATCATGATTGATTACTCTAAACCACATTCAAAACTACAAATAAAAATATCCACAATGTTATAGTCTCATTCATAGCATTTAAAACGAGCTCAAAAGTTGATAAAACAAATTTCTACCTATGGATTTTTGGTCAAAAAATTCAAGTCCCGTTTAATAATCATTTCGTTTTTATTTTTGGTTTTTGAAAATTAAGTCTATTTCATTCTCATTTCTTATAATCATTTGCATGTTTCTTTCTTAAGTACAATGATTGAGTTCTTAGCTAAATTCCAAAAACAAAAAAAAAAATTAAAACTATTATTTTTTAGTTATCAAATTTTGACATAGTTTTTTTAAACCATTGATAAAATATAGATAACAAACGGAGAAATTTGGAGGTAGAAGTAATGCCTATAGTCTTAATTTTCAAAACAAAAAACCAAAAATCAAATGGTTATCAAACGGGACCTTAATTACTTGTTGGTCCGCATGTTCAAATATGTTCAAACTTACAAATGTAAAATTTTTAGACTCTGGGTAATTTTACTCGGATCGTTTTATTGTGAGTTATATTTGACAAACTTAAATATACCACAAAACTTGTTGCCAAGGCCCTTAATCTTGCTAGAAAGTGTGTATGAAATGAAGCCAAAACATCATGGGTAAACAAATTTAAAATAAAAATGATCGTGGGTAGTATGAACAACCAAATAAATGTTAAGTAAACATTGTCACCTAATTATACTAAAACACATAAACAAGTTGAAACTAAGTGATCTATATCATTAAAATGATACTTAAAAGAAAAAATAGTTTATAATTTAATTTATAACGAGTACAAATAGAAAATTTTAACACAATAATTATAGAATAGAGAATCGAACCTTCTACTTTTTAAGAAGAATATCATGTCAATTATTATTCAACTAAATTTATTTTCAAACATTTTAAATTAAATTACGTTGAAATTATAGAACACCAAATTGATAATTGAAGTTATAATTAATTCAGAATTGAATGTTGTGATATTATTTCAGTAGAAAACTTCACGTGAAAAGAATTATTACTTTTCTATTGTAAAAAACGAAAAAGAAAATGATGGAGAAGAAATTGAGGGGCCTAATAGCATTAAAGAGGGGCAGAAGAAAACATGATGTTTGTCTTGTGGAATGCTTTTAATTTAGTGCTGGGGACACATATGAGACAATATTAATTCCTTTTATCTACCTCACACAATACACTATACAATTTATTACTAATCTCGACTAGTTAAACATTCGTTAAAAAATACTTTTGATCTTTAAATTTTCATAAAAATGATAAGATAGTTCTTGAATTTTAGTTGGTTAACGATTTAGTCCGTGTAGAATTTAATTTTTATACTTTGATATTTGTAACAATTTAATCTCTGTTAAGAAAAATCTCTTCAAAATTAAGTATCAATTTTATTATATAACGACTAAGTTTTATAATTTATTAAAAAAATAAAAAAGTGATTCATGATCAGATTCTCGATCTACATGTGTGAAATTTTATTATATTTTAATAATTTTTTCCATAATAAAGACTATAAATCATTATAAATTGTAAAATACGAAGACTAGATTATTACTTATTAAAATTCAAGGACTGAATTGTTACAGTAAAAATACAGCTACTAAATCATTACTAACTAAAATTTAGAAATTAAATTATTAATTTCATGAAAGTTTAAGGGATGAAAAGTGATTTTTGACCTAAAACATATAATGTCTATAAGTAAAAAGTTAGCATTTTGAATCTCTCAACCTCAATTCGTTCGTGAACTCAAAAAAGAAAAAAGAAAAAAATCATTCTTTTGAGTGTTAAGTATGTGTTTGAATTTTAATTTCTTAAATATATATTTGTTTGGTAAATACGAAATTTACAAATCAAAATATTTATTAATTAGCTATTTACTTAACAGTAAAAGAGGGGCAATTGCCTGTTATCAAAAAGTAATACAAAAATTAACCGTGTATCTCTCTATTTTCAAATTTCTACAAAAAAAAAAAAAAAAAAAAAAGCAAAATAGTTCCGCCCACTAACTACTGAATGTGAAAAGTCCAAAAATAATATCAATTCCTATTTGATTATTATCTGATTATTGTTTGATTGTTATATAATTGTTTAGATTGTTAACGATATTGATTTATTATCTGATTTTTGTTAAATTAATATTTGATATTGATTGTTATTTGATTATCAATGGTACTGATTGCTATTTGATTGTTTTCTAATTACAATTTGATACTAATTGCCAATAATATAGATTGTTTTTCTTATTATTGACTGATTACTATCTGATACTGATTTCTATTCGATTGTTGTCTGATTGCTATTTGATGTTGATTATTAATGATACTGATTGTGATTGTTTTCTGATTACTATATAATATTGATTGCTAGTGATACCGGTTACTATTGCATTGCTATCTAATTGCTATTTGATACTAAGTATTTTGTGATTGCTATCTTTATCTTATTACCATGCCATTTCAATTTGATTGTAAGTAGTAGACACATATGCAATATTGTATTGTTAAATGGACACCCAATGCAAATTCCCAAGGAAAATACTATGTATTAAATTATATCAAGAACTTCACTTTTATTATGCAATTAGCAAAGTATTATTTTAAAAATAAATGAAATGCTTCTAATACATTGCCGCTTAGTTTTCTTCAAATAATTTATTTCATGAATTAAATATTTGATTGTTCATGAGAATATAGTCGTATATGAATTGTTCTTTATACAAATATATGTGTCAATAAAGTTTATATATATATATATATTAAGAGTATCAATCTTATTCAATTATTCATCCATTGCTATATTCACTAATTTACTAATTATCATAAGAATTCTTCTAAAAGCTGTAATCTTGAAGATGAATTAATAATTAAAAAAAAAAAACTAAAATAATTTAATTAATTAATTTCTCAAAAACCATGCAGTTAAATGATTATACTATATGATTTTTGTATTTTTTACAAGAAAATGAGTTTTGGAAAATTTGTGAATTTAGAGCAATGAATCCGACATTAAATCTAGAGTTAACGTTCGTGATTTAGAATTTATAATATTTTTCTTTTTATAATTTACATGGAAGAAAATTTTAAAGTATAATAATATTTTTCTTATGAATTAGTAACTATTATTTTACGTGAATGACCTTATTTTTAATAATACTATATGGTGAGTCTTGGTGAAGAAATTTTGGCCAATTAAAATTCATCTTGACATCACAATGAAAGCTCATTTTATTAAATTTAGGCCAATTAAAAATTATTGTGTCCCTAAATTAAATTCTAGAAACAAATAAATGACAAACTAAAAAATGTCACATTTCTTTTCTAGCTATCTCATCACAACGATATGCTTATAAAATTCATTAGTGATTAAATGGAGACCACGATCGATAAATTTGGATAGTGGGTTGATTGGGCCTAAAATTATAAATTGGACCGAGCCAAGTAATTAAAGTCACTCGAGTCCAAAGTCCAACAAAATTAAAGTCCATTGTGCAAAATTAAACCAAACAAAATATTGGATTCAGGCCCAACTTTGGTCCAAACCCAAGCCCAATTGTTGACCCAAAAACTAATTAGGCCCAAGCCCACCTTAATCCCTTGAATGCTAGCATCTACCCTTCCTTTTGTGGGAGATTTTGAAGAACTGAGGACCAAAGATTTATGAGACCAAAACTTCTCTCAAATTATAGAAAACTTCAAAATTGAAGCTCCAGAAAATACTTGAAAGACATAGGTGGTGTTTGGGCCATCGACTTCAAGTAGTAGAGTTGGCTATATGTTTGAGACTTCAATTATAATAGTTAGTATTTTCAATTTTTATAACTTACAATTAACTATAATGATACTATTTCAAATTCCTCTTTGTTACGGTGTTTACCATATCCTACCTATATTAAAATAATTTGTACCCAAACACATACTATAATAACCAATTCAATACCCCAACACACTTTCTTAAACTTCCTTTGACATTTGAGACAAAACATCAAAATAATATATATTAGAGATTGTACCTACCATACTTACATCAATACATATAAAGTTCATTATGTGAATTAAATTTCTGGGGAAATATTGTCAAACAATGAGTTGAAACTAATATCTACTTGAATAACTATTATGTAAAATAAATATTTAGTTAGTTTCATCATTGTTTTCGATATTTATCAGTGTATGACAAAATACATAAAAGATTATCTATTTAAATTTATAAAATATGAACTATGAAGTTAATAGGTTGGAGTTATGAAATCCATATTTGGGATGCAAAGTTACGAGATGAAAATCTTTGATAAATGTACAAAATAAAGAAATAATAGAAGATGAAGTTACTCGATAAATATGCAAACTCCTATAGTAAATACTATTATTATTGAGTTAATACCAACTTATGAAATTGGTGAGCCAAACACGTCATGGCAAGTAAAAATAATTATTATCTTTTTTAACTAAAATTATTTTATTAACTATAAAATTTCCCTTAAACTAACTTTTATTTTATTAGTAAAAATAATTATTATCTTATTTTAACTAAAATTTATTTACTTATTAATTATAAAATTTCCCTTAACTTTTATTTTATTAGTTTATCTCATAAAAAAATTTAAAGCATTTTAGACCAACGATTAAAGACAAAATACCAAACCCAATGAGTAAAAGATACTGAAGCCAAATCTGAAGAGTATCTAAGTTTAAAATAATGAACCAAAGAATCCTCTTAATGAAAGATTTGAATTCTTTAGTTAAATTCAAAAAACAATAATCAGTTTTAAAAATACATATTTTAGGTTTCAAAACTTGGATTTTGAAAAAACGTAAATAAAAAATAGATAATAGAACAAAGAGATTTTTAAGTGTATGAAAGTAGTATTAATATTTTTATTCCTAGAATCAATAAATAAAAAATTAGATGTGTTAAATTTTCAGAGAAACTTGTTTCGTCGGTGTTGAATGAGAAATTTTGGACCAATCACAAGTCACCACGTTGTTTGCTAAATTAACGACGAATTTCTAAATCATCGACTTTGGGTCCAATTAGAAGTTAACACATGTCCCAAATTGAATTGAAGACAAGTTTCGATGACATCACGCGGATGAATCAGATGAGATTAAATTGGTCAAATTTGATATTACTATTTCGACTTAAAGTCCAAACTACAAAAAAAAGTTGAATTGGACCCAAATTCCAGATCAGGCCCAAAACCAACTAATTGGGCCCAAGGGTCAGACCCATGGACCAACCAAGCCCACGAAGCCCACCTGAGAACTCTATAAATAGAGAAGTTCTCTTCATTTGTAAGGGCAATATTTTCTACCCTCAGAAGACCCAGAGAGAATTCACTAACAAGCAAAAGACTCTCAAGACTCCTGAAGCTGCACCCCTATAAGGCAGAAGACCTTTGACACAAATACTCTTCCAAGACTTCTACTTCAAGCTTCCAAGACTCCTGAAGCTGCACTCCTATAAGGCAGAAGACCTTTGAAGATACAAATACTCTTCCAAGACTTCTACTTCAAGCTTCTAAGACTCTTGAAGCTGCACTCCTATAAGGCAGAAGACCTTTGAAGACACAAATACTCTTCCAAGACTTCTACTTCAAGCTTCCAAGACTCCTGAAGTTGCACTCCTATAAGGCAGAAGACCTTTGAAGATACAAATACTCTTCCAAGACTTCTACTTCAAGCTTCCAAGACTCCTGAAGCTGCATTCCTATAAGGCAGAAGATCTTTGAAGACACAAATACTCTTCCAAGACTTCTACTCCAAGCTTCCAAGACTTCTACTTCAAGAACGTTCGGTGCTTTCCTTCTCCAAGTCAAGCATATTCACCCAATTGAGAGAGAATCAGAGGATCAAGTATTAGAGATCGAACCACATCGCATCAAATTAATTCCAACATCAACACCAACTCAAGTTCAACTCCACGAAACATGTTTCTCTTGAAACCTCGTGCGAACAAATTGGCACGCCCAGTGGGACATCTCTACCTCTCATCTCTCTCTCGTAATCCAAGTATAACAAATCTACAAATGGCACCAAAGAAGGTTGCATCCAAACGCAAGCAACACTTACATAAGCTCTGTTATCACAGAGGAAATCTGGGACCAGCTGATGGAATCTCCTAAAGGCGGGATCATCATCAGAAAAAATCCCTTGTTCGACAACTATGCTTCTGCTACTGATCTATCAGAGAAAGAATCACATCTTGATGTAGTGTCTGTCATGATGACTAACGTAACGACTGAGTCAACCATGGCAAAGATGGAGGTAAAGATAAATCTTCTAATGAAGGCTGTAGAGGAGAGAGATCATGAAATCGCTGCTTTAAGAGATCAGATACAGGCTCGAGATACTTCTGAATCAAGTCAATCCCCAGCTACAAAAGCCAATGACAAAGGAAAGACTGTCTTACAGGAAAGTCAGCCACCACAATGCACCTCTGTTGCCTCCCTGTCAATTCAACAGCTCCAGGACATGATCACAAACTCCATAAGAGCTCAGTACAAAGGACCGTTGCAAACCTCCTTTATGTACTCCAAGCCATACACCAAGAGAATCGACAACCTGAGAATGCCAACTGGGTATTAACCTCCAAAGTTCCAGCAGTTCAATGGAAAGGACAATCCAAAGCAACATATTGCACACTTCATTGAAACCTGTGAAAATGCAGGAACCAAAGGAGACTAGCTAGTCAAGCAGTTCGTCCGTACCTTGAAAGGAAATGCTTTCGATTGGTATAGTGATTTGGAGCCAGAAGTGATTGACAGTTGGGAACAGCTAGAAAGAGAGTTCCTGAACCACTTCTATAGTACAAGGCACACTGCTAGCATGATGGAGCTGACGAACACCAAACAGTGGAAGGGAGAGACAGTCATCGATTTCATCAACCGATGGAGAGCATTGAGTCTGGATTGCAAAGATAGACTCACTGAATTGTCTGCAGTGGAGATGTGCACTCAAGGCATGCATTGAGAGCTTCTATACATCCTACAAGGGATAAAACCTGGTACATTTGAGGAGTTGGCAACACGCACTCATGATATGGAGCTGAGTATCACCAATAGGGGAACTAAATATTTCTTAGTCCTGGAAGGGAGAAAATACAAGAATGAATCCAAGGGCACTGAAAAGATCATGGATAGTGCCACAAACGAATCTATGGTCGTTCATGTGACCCCGCAAAAATTTTCCTTCAAAGAAAAACAAACAAAATTTGAAAGAAGGCACAATGAGGGCGAGAAGCGTCGTCCAACTCTTAAAGAAAGACAAGAGAAGGTTTATCCATTCCCTGACTCTGATGTGGCAGATATATTGGAGCAACTACTAGAGAAGCAACTTATTCAGTTGTCGAAATGCAAGCGGTCGGAACAAGTAGGAAAAGTAGATGTTCCTAACTACTGCAAGTATCATCGGGTCTTTAGTCACCCAGTTGAAAGGTGCTTCGTGCTGAAGGAACGCGTTCTGAATTTGGCACATGAAAAGAAGATTGAGCTAGATTTAGATGAAGTAGCTCAGGCAAATCACGCTACAGTAACGGCGACTTCAAGTGTTCCAACACTGTCTATGTCTCATGCTCAAAGACAAAGCTTGATCCAGTTCGGAGCCTTCGAGCCTATAGTCGTTTGGTTCCAGCAAGAGATTCAAACGATAAATTCCAAAAAGAAAGATGAGCTCGTTGGAGAGGACGACGAAGGGTGGATAGTTGTGACTCGTCGAAAAAGAAGACAACCGAACTCCACCCAAAAAGAGTCACGTTCCTATTGAAGCTATAGAAGAAGGAACAAAACTCTTAAAAAGAAAGGAAAAAAAGATGACACGGAAGTCTAAGCCTACTAAGAAAGAAGACAAGAACTTTCCTCAATTCCGACGGCCGGCAACTTCGGCAGAATTTCTCTCAATAAGCTTTCTCAATAATCATCCAGAGAAAGTATCAGAAGTTATTGCATGTCATACTATCGGCATAGTGGAAGTCGACAACAATCATATAACTGTCGAAGAAGTCAACGACTCAGAAGAAATGAAGCAAAAAAACTCTATCTTCGATCATATTAAACCTTCAAGTGCTCAATCTGCAGTCTTTCAAAGATTGAGTATGGCCACGGTAGGAGAAGAAGACCAATGTCCAACAACTACTCCTACTCGAACTTCAGCCTTCGAAAGGCTAAGTATATCCACATCAAAGAAAGATCGACCTTCAATATCTGCTTTTGATTGTCTCAAGACAACAAGCAATCAACATAAAGGAAGGATGAAAATCTTGAAGGCGACGTCATTCCTTGAAGAAAACCACGGCGAAAGGATTCACAGTCGTGTCCCTTCACGCATGAAGAGGAAATTTTCTGTTAACATAAGTACAGAAGGTTCCGTGATAGTGAAGCCAAAACTCATCATATTGACGAATACTACAAATGAAGAGGATGATCAAAACCATGATGAAATAAGAGCTTCTGAAGTTTAAATGAAGAAGTTTCTTGTCGCAAGAGCCTAAACTGCATGATGCTCCTAGCCCGCATGAGCTTAAAATGTGAACGGCCCAAAAAAAAATTGTATGAACTATGTTACGACTTGATCCCTTTCATTATAAAGGGTACATACGCAACTTAAAGAAATTTAAGGTCAGTCGCGCATAAAAAGAAAAAAGTTTCTCTTTGAACTACATTATGACTTGATCCCTATCATTAAGAAGGGTATGTAGGCAGCTTGAAAGAAACTTCAAGCTCAGTCCAGTTAAAAAAAAAAACTTAAACTACGTCATGATTTGATCCCTTTCTTTAAAGGTACGAAGGAAACTTAAAGAAATTTAAGTTTAGTCCATCAGAAGAGGTACCACAACCACCTAAGTATAATACTACAAGATTGATGTTGATCATCCCCTCAAAGAATGACACTTCAGATTGAAGATGTTCATCCCTATTGGGGGCAACACAATGGGTTGAAGATGTTCATCCCTCGTAAGAAGCCAACACAGTAAATAAAAGGCACACACGTGGAATGCGCTTCGCTTCCTCTTTAAAAGTAAACTTATATGCTCCTTCATCTTCAAGTTTAGAGGCTCCATCGATGCTTCATCTTTATGCTCAAAGTCACAAAGTCAAGCCTACTGCCAAAGCTTCATGCTTCATCAAACTCAAATGCGAAGAATTTTTCAATGCTTTGTCAAACTCAAGTGCGAAGGTCTCGTCGATGCTTCTCTATATTTAAGTTCAAAGGCTTCATCGATGCTTCTCCATCTTTAAGTTCAAAGGCTTCGTTGATGCCTCTCCATCTTTAAGTTCAAGATTGGCATGCATGGCCCCACTTCCATCTTCAAGTTAAAGGTTGGTGTGCATGACTCCACTCCATCTTCAAGTTCAAGGTCGGTGTGCATGGCTCGGCTCCATCTTCAATGACTCAATCTACAAAATCATGATGCAGCTTCGCTTCATCTCCAAACTAATGACACGGCTTCACTTCATCTTTAAAGTCATGGTGTGGCTTCGTTTTATCTAATGACGCGGCTTCGCTTCATCTTCAAGTCGTACCGTGGCTTCGTTTCATCTCCAAACTAATGACGCGACTTCACTTCATCTTCAAAGTCGTGGCATGGCTTCATTTCAACTCCAAACTAATGACGCGGCTTCGCTTCATCTCCAAGTCGTGGCATGGCTTCGTTTCATCTCCAAACTGATGATGTGACTTTGCTCCATCTTCAAAGTCATGGTGCGATTTCGTTTCCTCTCCAAAATATTGGTACAACTTCACCTCTTCTCCAAAATTTGTGTAGCTTCGCTTCCTTTCCAAAAATGTGGGTGTGGTTTCACCTCATATGCGAGATCAAGTTTGGTTTGTCTAACTCTACCTCATATGCGAGGACGACTTTAGTCCATCCGGCTCCACCTCATATGTAAGGACAACTCCGGTACGTCTGGCTCCACCTTGTACGCAAGATCGACTCTAGCCAACCTGACTCCATTCAAAATTTTGATGGCACATTCTTCTCATCTTCAAGGTTTGATGGCATATCCGCCTCATCTTCAAATACTCAATGGCATATTTCCCTTATCTTCAAATTTTGATCAAGGAGTAACATAACAAGGCAAACCTTTCGAGGATCCTCCCTAGGGTGATCGAATGGGAGAGTTGTATGCCTTTGCGGAGCCCCTTCCCATGACGATCATGATACACGAGCGGCGCTACAAGGTAGACCTTTCCGAGATCCTCCCTAGGGTGATCGAATGGGAGAGTTGTTAGCCTTTGCGGGGCCCCTCCCATGATGATCAGGATACACGAGCGGTGCTACAAGGTAGACCTTTCTGAGATCCTCCCTAGGGTGATTGAATGGGAAAGTTGTAAGCCTTTGCGAGGCCCCTCCCATGACAATCAGGATACACGAGTGGCGCTACAAGGTAGACCTTTCCGAGATCCTCCCTAGGGTGATCAAATGGGAGAGTTGTAAGCCTTTCGGGGCCCCTCCCATGACGATCAGGATGTACGAATGGTGCTACAAAGTAGACCTTTTCGGGATCCACCTAGGGTGATCGAATGGGAGAGTTGTAAGCCTTTGTAGGGCCCCTCCTATGATGATCAGGATGTACGAATGGTGCTACAAAGTAGACCTTTTCGGGATCCACCTAGGGTGATCGAATGGGAGAGTTGTAAGCCTTTCCGGGGCCCTTCCCATGACGATCAGGATACATGAGCGCACTAAAGACAGGTCGATGAGATTAAAAAAAAATTGTTTTGTTGTGCTTCTTTGGTTGCACCATAACTCCTACAAAAAAAATAGTAAGGGGGCAAGTTAGTAAAAAAAATAATAAAAAAAAAAAAGAAAGAGGGAAGCCCTAATTCCCCATCCTTCCTTCTTTCTCCCTTCTCCTCACTTACAGCTTCCTATTGCAATCCAAGTCTGATTGACAAAGGATGGAAAGGACGTAAGAACGAAGGAGATCACACTACAAGATGAAGAAGAGCAGCGTCCTGCCAGTATTTATATAGCTAAGTTCGATAGGATTTTTTTCTACTAATCAGTTGAAATCTGATAAAATCACGGGTGACTCGAACTGAATACTGTTTATTTTGTTGTGGAACTCCGATTCTTGCTGAAATTAGTTAAGAGTCAACAAAAAAAGATCATGCTCGATTGGAGGCTGTCTGAATTAGGAGTCACGGTGGAGTTTTGGATCCCCAAATTCAATGGCGAGGAGTTTTGAGCTTAAGACTTGAGAGAATCTTGCATAAGCCAACAGTATGGAAAAGGAAATCTCGCTAAGGTTGGTATCGCTAGCCACAAAGCAGACGGCTGCCTGAAAAAAAAATTATTATTAATAAATAATAATAATAAAAAAAAAAAGAGAGAATCTCACTCGAAATGCTCTTGCTGATGTCGCTCTCTCCCATAATCTTGCTCAAAATGCTCCCGCTGATCTTGCTCTCTCCCACGATCTCGCTCTCTCCAGTGTCGTTCTCTCCCACAATCTAGCTCTCTCCAGTGTCGCTTTCTCCTAAAATCTCGCTCTCTCCCACAATCTCACTCGAAATGCTCTCGCTGATCTCGCTCTCTCCCACGATCTCGCTCTCTCCCACAATCTCGCTCTCTCCTAAAATCTCGTTCTCTCCACTCTCGCTCTCTCCCACTTTCTCACTCAAAATCTCGCTCTCTCCAACAAACTTCACGTGCATCAAGCACTGCAAACAGAAGATTATGAAAGGAAAGGAACTTGTGAACTTAGTCGCCATCTTAGTGCCTTCAGAGACAACGTGTTTGGACAATTCTCGAAGATACCGTTGATGAAGTTGTTCATGATACCCATGGCCTTGCTGGAAATACCGTGTCTGGATGAACTTGCTTCAGCACCTTGAAGATGTAGTCTTCTACATTTCTACACTCTTCTTCGTCCTCTTCTTCTTCTTGTCTCCGGCAGCAGAGTATCATTCCTTCTTCAGCTGTTAAACAAATCGAATTCGATTCTCAAATTAAGTTCCTGGTGAAGTTGGTAGGGTATCGCTGGTGATGGCTTGGTATCGCTGGTAATGGCCTGGTATCGCTAGTAATGGCTTTGTATCGTTGGTAATAATCTGATCTCGCTGGTAATGGTCTGATCTCGCTGGTAATGATTTGGTATCACTGGTAATGGCCTGATCTCACTGATAATGGCTTGGTATCGCTAGTAATGGCCTGATCTCGCTAGTAAGGCTATCTTCCAATACATTGGCTCTCCAAAATCTCTTCCATTTAAGTTCAAATTCATATTCCATTCAAATTGGAATTAAAATCAACTGTTATTCCAAATCTCAGTCTAAAGTTTCGAATCCAAATTTTTATTCTAAATTCAATCCAGCCAAATCGAGTGAGATAAATGTCAAATCCGTCCCAAATTAAAATTTTGCCATATCCCAAATTTTATCAATATTCGAATGCTTAATCTTGATATTAAGTTATGAATAAAATGCCGAGTCAAAATTTGGCTATATTCCAAATTTTATCTCAAATTTAAATCAACCTTAGTTTCTATACTCATTTCCAAGTAAAATTGAGCATATCCCAAATTTTTATCTCAAACTAAAATTGATCAAGATTCAATTTCACCCCAAATTCTATTCCGAATTCGAATTAAATTAAATTTGCAATTAAAGTGGAACATAAATTCTACCTTAGTTCAAATTAAAGTTTACTTAGCGAAAGTGTGTCAAATGAACAAGATTTCAAATCAAAATTTTGAGCTAAATTCTCATATTTTGATCATGATGATGCATCAAATTACAAGAGTCGAAAAATCATACTTTGATCTCAAATTACATTTTTTTTTTAGATTCATCCACCCATATACGTGCATAAATCTTGAAAAGAGGGCATTTGTTGAATGAGAAATTTTGGACCAATCACAAGTCACCACGTCATTTGCTAAATTAACGACGAATTTCTAAATCATTGACTTTGGGTCCAATTAGAAGTTGACACGTCCCGAATTGAATTGAAGACAAGTTTCGATGACGTCACGCGGATGAATCAGATGAGATTAAATTGGTCCAATTTGATATTACTATTTGGGCTTAAAGTCCAAACTATAAAAAAAGTTGAATTGGACCCAAATTTCAGATCAGGCCCAAAACCAACTAATTGGACCCAAGGGTCTGGCTCATGGACCAACCAAGCCCATGAAGCCTACTTGAGAAATCTATAAATAGAGAAGTTCTCTTCATTTGTAAGGGCAGCATTTTCTACACTCAGAAGACTTAGAGAGAATTCAATAACAAGAAGAGGACTTCCAAGACTCCTGAAGCTGCACTTCTATAAGGTAGAAGACCTTTGAAGACACAAATACTCTTCTAAGACTTCTACTTCAAGCTTCCAAGACTCCTGAAATTGTACTCCTATAAGGCAGAAGACCTTTGAAGACACAAATACTCTTCCAAGACTTCTACTTCAAGCTTCCAAGACTCCTAAAACTGCACTCCTATAAGGCAGAAGACCTTTGAAGACACAAATATTCTTCCAAGACTTCTACTTCAAGCTTCCAAGACTTCTGAAGCTGCTCTTCTATAAGGCAGAAAACCTTTGAAGATACAAATACTCTTCCAAGACTTCTACTTCAAGCTTCCAAGACTCCTGAAGCTGCACTCCTATAAGGCAGAAGACCTTTGAAGACACAAATACTATTCTAAGACTTCTACTTCAAGCTGACTCCTGAAGCTGCACTTCTATAAGGTAGAAGACCTTTGAAGACACAAATACTCTTCCAAGACATCTTGTAATCTCGTAGTTTGTAAACTCAATATAAACATATTGTTGTTAATAAAATAAGTGTTATTTTATAAACATATACTTAATCCAATAAACTACGATATGAGGTTTTTTCATGTAATTTAAACAAGTATATAGAGACGTACAAGGGGATCTTGTTTAAGTAATAACCTAAATGGTTTGTAGTAGATGGATAAGGCTGGGTACCTTATCTTGGTGACACTACGGATACAACCCGCTTTGTAGGTGTTACAAGTGTTGTAAAGTGCTACAAATGATCTGATCCTGATCACTCATGTGGAGACATGCAAGCGGGGTATCCTACATAAAGAGTTTGTATAAGACCAGACCACGAAATGATTAGTCTCTTTATATAACGTCGTTAATAATAGAGACTTACATTTCACTAGGATGACCATAGGTGACATGAATTGAATCATGAGTGAGTTGTGAACTCCTGTTCATGAAAGCAGTCCTTTGATTTGTATGGGTGAGAGTGGCCTGATTGCCAACTCAACAAACCTACCATTTTGGGGATTCGTCTGACTGAAGAGCTGGGAACACAACTACACAAGACAAAATTCACTCCTTCCTCGATGCAGGGGCAAGTAGATAAATTGCTCTCCTAAGGGTTGATTCCAGGTCTTGAACATAGTGGCCACACCATCTCCTGGCCCGAGAGGGACTTGGTCATAGTGGGACTCATTAGAGGAATCAGTGGTACTTAAGGAGTTAGATGTAACTATAGAGGCAAAACGGTATTTTGGCTTAGCTATATTTACGGGCAATTTGTGAAGGGTCATCATACTGTTGATTGGTTATATCCAATGGACACAGAAATATATCTGTAGTGCGAAGAGTGCAGTTGTCGATCTTTAGTGGAGTGCCCGACAGTTAATGAATGGTGAATAATGTAATTAAAGAGTTTAATTAATTATTCATGTACCGTTGGAGCTTCAAGTTATAGGTCCATGAGGTCCCCTTGATAACTCAAAAGGATTTAGTTGAGAATCAGTTTTTAGATTAACTTGAATTGTTTAAATTAATAGAGGGATTTAATTATATAATTAAATTATTTTAATTATATGTGGTATAATTGTCACAATGTATTTGATACATTATAACTTAATAGGAGGAAATAAATATTTGAATGAGATTCAAATATATTTTATATGAATTGGATATAAATATGATTTATATTAAATTCTATATAATAGAGAAAAGAAACTATAGTTTATATTGTATGTGATACAATATTAAAACTATAGGTTATATGTTATATTTGATATAACATATAATTTAATATAAATATAATTTGATAAGTTAGTTATCATATTTATTTATATTATATTATTATTTGAATAATAAAGAAGGGAGTTACAACTCCCTTTCCCATCTTTTCTCTCCACCCACTTTAGTGGAGGCGGTTATATTTTATGGCAAGAGGAATAAAACAAAAATAGTTTTTTCTTCTTTCTCTACATTTCGAACGTTGTTGTTGAACGATTGAGAGAAAGACAGAAGTGTTTGTGTGAAAAAGGTCTCAATCTTTCTCCTCCATAGTAATCTTCCCCTCTAAACCAAAATAGTCAGAGCCCACCACTCCTGGGTTCTCACTCTAAGAATACCAAGGTAACATTGTGGTAATGTCTGGATCAAGTTGTTCGTGACTATTCGAGGGAAACGCGAAGAAAAGTTCTTCAAAGGTGGGGTTTCTTGAAACCTATTTTCGTGTAAAAGCATGTTGTAATTTAATTTTAAATGCATATCTATTTGCATGTTTACTGTAAATTTTGTATTTGATAATTAATGGAATTTGATCGATCCGCTTCCACTCAAGGTTCTCCTCATACGAGATCCTTAGATTGGTATCAGAGCTAGGTTGTTGGTTTCTGATTCCAAATTCCATTCTTGTATTGAATCGTTTACAGTACTGGTGGGTTTTATCTACATGTCGTTTATGTAATAAATGTTTGTGGATGGCTTTGTTGATGGATGTTTCGGGATAGAAATCTCAGTTTAAGGCTTTCTTTAAATTTACAGAGTTGGATTATAAAGGGCCCTTGTGTTTTTAGGCATTATTATTGCAATCGAGTCTATAAATTTGTTAGTTTTGAGTCGTTCGTGGTGTTCCAGAGGCTTTAAAGAAGGGTTACAGTTCATAGTTTCGATGGAGAAGACAAAACAGAGATTCCAGATCATATAGCTAGAGCTAAATGATCAGGTAGCTTTTGTTATGCAATTGTGTAGAATTTCCACATGATCGTGTAGCATTTGCTAAACGAACACATAGCTAATGCTACACGATCATGTAGAGTTTGCTATACGATCATGTGGCATTTGCTACAAGATCACATAGGCACTCGGTTGCTGAATGATTGTGCGATATTGGACACTCGACGCATGCTTGCGTGCTACATGATGGCGTAGACTATCATGCTCATTGCATAGTCATTAGCTATGCAATTGCATAGTGTTGCATACTCAACGCATGCTTGCGTGCTACACGATCGCGTAGATTATCATGCTCATCGCATAGTCGTTAGCTATCGATCACATAGTGTTGCATACTCGACGCATAGTGCGTTTGCTACATGATCAGCTGCAAGGTGTTCTTTGAGGAGCGGTTCGGTTCGAGCGGTTCAAGACCCAGTTCACCTGTTCCGAACCGATAGACTCAAATCTTGTAATAGTTAGCCTTTGTTTTTCTTTTTTAGAGAGGTTTTATTCCAGTCCATCAATTTTTAGTATAAATATACATGTGATGTATGTTTGATGTTATATCTCATAATGTATGCCATATAGTTTTAAAACCCACCATAGGTTATGTATTTATTTTCATGCATCATTTTATATTATAAGTGTTATAATATATGAATATGCATGATTTAAATTACAAAAAACATGCTCATGCATTATATAATATAAGAGTTATAGTATATGTATGCATGCATTATAGCATATCCATGCATCATTTATATTATAAGTGTTATAATATAAGGTTGAATGGTTGTATGAAATGTATGTTATAGCATGGTTCATTACTTAGCTATATAAATGTTATATATTGGTAATGAATGAATATCCATAAAGAATGACATTACCTTAGGTTAAATTATAAATGTTATAATTAACTAATGTATGTCTATCATACAATGGTAGGTTTTAATTTGTTTCATTTACTTTATAAAAGTTATAAAAATGAAATTAGAAATTAAAATCAATAATCAATAGTTGCATGCAACATTTTTTAAAATAGTTTTAAAATATGATTGAGATAAACCTAAGTTCACAAATTTGTAATGAGATTAGAAATTAGATTAATCTTTTAAATCGGTTTAACAGGATTAAATTGATTTCAAGATTAAATTTGTAGCAAATATATCTACAAGAGACCTATTGTCTAAGGAGGGTTCTGGCTAGGCTGGGGTATTTAAGCTGACAGAAACAGAACACCCCTACCTGAAAACCTACCTGGAAAGATGAATTAGATATATTTTCTACAAGTATATAATTGTTGATTAATATTTGTTAAAATGTTTAATGAATGTTAATCAAAATTGTTTAACTTTCCGAAGTAAGTGTTACTTTTTGGCAAACTTAAACAATCACTTAGTAACAATAATCAGTCGTATTTTTCCTAAGTAAATTAAACCCTAGGTTGTTAAAATACTTAGTGGGAGGAATAAATGTATATGATACATCATTTTTCCATTCACGTTTCTCACTTAATATTAACACCTGAGACTCATGCTTGGCTTTGAGGTGTCCTAGGAGCGTCCCCCTTCAGATGGTGTTTGCATGAGTCAATATCAAGGTGAATGGAGAGAGTATTTATAGTAAGTGGAAGAGGGATGTGTGTCAACATGTCCTATGGTCTCTTTCATTGGATTGCACCGTGAGACCTTCTTACACGGCCTCGAGGCGCCCCCCTTCGGATGGTTTATGCAGTTGGTCAATATCAAGGCGAACTCAAGAAATGGATAGGGTCACTTTAGTTTTTGCCCCAATCGATTTTTCCTTTCTGTTGGCTCATTGGGGTGGAACTCTAGGATCTAAAATGAAGGGTCACACTTATGGGATATTATTAAGTAAGTTAAAGATTTCTTGACCAAATAAATGATGACTTATCTGTTAGGAATATCCTGGAACTCACAGTTTGTGTTAAACATTCTATTTATCAATAAAATATTATTGAGTATTTTATTCAATAAAATTGTTGATTTTGCATTCTATTATGAAAATCCAATAAATATATCCATGGCTATAGTATGAATACTTTAATTTTATGTGGTGACATAAACAGAATCAAGTTAATAGTATATAGTCTAAATGGTCTAATAAATATATGGATGAAATTGGGTATCTCATCCTGGTAACACTATGTAAAGCCCCCAATAATCTACACTTATAAAAGGAAGGGTAAAAAGGGGAATGTACAAGGAAATTCGGTTATGGAGACAGTGAGAGGTGCAAAGACGGTTTTAGGAGAAATATGGGGAGAGGATTTCGGTAAGGAAGGGACCACCAGTGGGTGATTAAATAGGACATGAAGTAACCTAAGAAAGAGGGGAAAAGAAGAATAAGGAAGAGTGTCTTCATGGAGGGATTTCCCAGCATCTCTCGAATTCCTGCTGGGTTTAGGGTTATTTTAAGTTGTTCTCTGTTTTTCTGTTTTGGTTTGAGAACCGTAGCTATTGTAGTTCTTGTTTGTTGATCGTTGGATATATTAAAGAAGTGCTTAATCTCATCGATTGTTTATTCTTGCTTCGTTGGTTCTTTTATTTTCTTATTTCTTGTGAGTGTGTAAGAGGAGAAGGTCGAGGTAGAATAGAGAGTCTTAACACACTATTGGATGCGGCCTATTTTGTATAAGTAATATAAATGATGTGATCCACAGATCATTCATGTAGAGACATGTAAGTGTGCATATAGATTGGACCACTAAATAGTCACTTTTCTTTACAACGACCGTTTACTGTTAAAACTGACTATTTCATTTTTAAGTAACCTAAGACAACTCGATTTTAATCATGAGCTAGCTATGAACTCCTGTTTATTCGGGATTATCCTTTGATCTGCATGGGTGAGAGTAGTCCAACAACACTGCTCAATAAACCTTCCATTTTGGGGATAAGACCGGATGAATAGCTGGGGACATAGCTCTGCAAGATGGAATTCACTCCTACCCATTTTAGGGTTAGCAGATAGATTGTTCTCTTAAGTATTGATTCCAGGTCTTGAACAACCGAGCCTCGCCTTCTCATGATAGAGAAAGTTCTAGATTCATAAGTATTATGAATCAAATTGTTCATTAGAGGGTCAGTGGGAACTTAAGGAACGATATGTATTCACATGGGAAAAACGGTAATCTTGACCCAACTGTAATTACGAACGACCTGTGAAGGATCGACTTACTGATTATGGTTTTTATGGACAAAAATATATCTATAGTGAGGAGAGTGCAACTATCGAGCTAAAGTGGAGTGTCTTGATAGTTAACGAATAGTAATTAATTCGATTAAAGATTTTTAACGAATTAATTACAGATCGTTGGAGCTCATGATCTGTAGGTTCATTAGGTCCCTCTACTAGCTCAATAAATTGGAAAAATAAATTGAGTATTGATGTATGAATTTTAGGGTTTTCAATTGATTGTATATGATACAATTATAACGTTTATTTTAATTGAAATTAAACGGAATTGAAAAATCAATTAATATTTAAATTATGAATTAAATATAAAATTGATTTATTGGTGATATTGTATTCATCTAATATTTAGATACTAAATTAATATTTAAATTAAAAATTAGTTTTATCTAATTAATTATTTTGAATTAATTTTATAAAACTAATTTAAAAAATAATGTTTTTTGAAAACATTTTTAGTTAGTGAATTTTTCCATATTTTGTGAAAAATCTACTAACTATATTTATCAGAGAATCACCAAATTCCATTGGTAATCTTCAAACTGGCGCTGCCCAACATGCAACTTGATACATTTGGATGGTTTTTATCTGTATATTGAAGCTCCATGCATGAAGATCAGTGAGAGATTGAAAAAAAATAGAAAAAGTTCTACATTGATAACCCTGCTCTCGTTCCTCATCAACTCAATTTGATTCAAATATTTCCACCACACATTTCAGCTTGAGCATAATAGAGAAGATTTCGGTGATAGTCCTTTCGGTGATTCAAGCAAGATCTTGGTGTTTTTCCAATTGATTTTATAGAGGAATCTTCAAAGGTAATATGTGTTTCAAATCCTCTTTTGAATATCATATGTACAACATGCTTAAAATTCAAATTAAATGTAGTTTAAGTGCTTGTTGATTCTTAGACTTTGCTGCGTGATATAGCATTCTTGGTATCAGAGAATGATTTAAGCACTTAACTATTGTTAATTTGAGTTTGGTGGGTGTTTTTCCATGAACTGCATGAAATAGTATTCTGATATGGTTTTTCCAGTTTTTTGGAATTTTAATGCTTTCAATTATGTTGTTTCTCTTGTAATTGGCTCTTGATTGATGGGTCTTAATATGTGTTTAACAGTCTGTAATTCAAATGGAGTCATTAGAAGTTGAAATTAGGTTGTAATTGAAGAAAGAAGTGAAGAAGGTCGAGCTGTAGATTCAAGTTTTTCAACATCTGCACAAATCTCGTTGTTGAAATTCAAGCGAGATTTCCCTTTCTAGCGATTTCGAGATTTCTCTTACCAGCAAGAGCGAGATGTTGATGTAAGTTCAAGCGAGATTTCATTTCAAATGAGATTCTGATAGAATTTTCGTGCGAGATTTCAAGTTCAAATGAGATTTTGAATCAAGTTTGAACGAGATTTCTAGTTCGAGCGAGATTTTATTGGAATTTTGAGCAAAAGATCGAGTTGAACGAGATTTTGAATTAAGTTCAAGCGAGATTTCGAAGCATGGAATGAGAGATCGATTTTTGAGCAAAAGTTGAACCGAGCGACACTAGAACTGGCGAGAGCTAGCGAAAGCAGCTGGTTCGACCGATTTTTCTCTTGAGATCCTGTCGAGTTCGGCCTTAAATGGTTTTGGCTGGTTCGGTTCAAACTTTTCTGGTCCGATTCAAGTTGTTGTTTGGGTTTGGTTTGGAGCGGTTCGAGCAGTCCAGAAGCGGTTTTGAAGCTGTTTTTGTCATATTTAGACTTTTTTGCACTTTAAAATGCCAAAACCAAAACTAAAAAACCATACCAGTATGTGTTTAATTGTTTATGCATGTGATGCATGGAATAATTAAATAAATCTTGTATATGAATACAGTATGCCATGTAGATTTAAAACCCCACCATAGGAAGCATGTTACTTGCATTGAAAGTATGTTGTTAATTGTTATAATATATAGTATGCATGAAAAGGGTTTTCTTTTAAAACCGTCAACTTAAGTACTCCCACCCTTCCCAGATACGTATCTGACACGCGATTTAACGTATTTATATTTTCAGATACTTTCTAGATACGTATCACGCGATTTGACGTATCTGTTATACTTTTTTTTTTTAAAGAAAAAAGATAAGTAACTCATCTAATCTTTCCCAATCTAAAATTAGGCAACCTATTTAAAAAGCTCACTATTTGAGTCCAAAAATAAAGGAAAAAAATAAATAAATAACAGACAGAATCCTAGACTAGAATCATATATTCTCCATCTTCACATTTGAGTTCCCACAAAGTCTACCAAAATATAAACCATTTGGATATCTTCAACAATTCAATGAAGAAGTTATTCGTTTACCTTCATACTTCTCCCTCTAATCTTCTTTTTCTTCTTTGTAATATGAGTCACTTTTCTATTGCATTTTATTAACTATTGTACTTCAATATCTTAGATGTTGCTTTTTTTGTATTGTATTTCAATGTTTGTATTATATTTTGTGCTATTGTTATTAACTTGTATGATAAATTTATCTATATCCTATATTTTTTTTAAAGAAAAAAATGTATCTTCAACGTATCAGTATCCTCATTTATTAGAAATATATATATTGAAAATATATGTATAAAAAATGATGTATTCTTAGACGTATCCATATCTTAGTTTTTTAGAAATTGACGAATCGCCATATCCGATCGTATCCGTATCGTGTAGCCGTATCTGTGTCTGTGCTTGATAGGTTATAGATGTTTAGCATGGTTTTTTTTTGTAAAATGTTATAAAATTAAATTAGACTTTAAAATCCATAACAAAGAGACACAACATGCTCATTTAGATTAACAGCTAGTTTTAACCGTTAAAATAGATTGTTACCTTATAAAATTTGGTTACAAACTCAAATCGGTTCATAAACCTGTCTAAGGTTGGGAGTACTTAAGTTGACGGTTTACGTAACACCTTCTACCTGGGAATTATGATCGAAAGATTGAGCGTTGTTAACTGATTTTATGAGCTGCATGATAGTGTGAGGTTTAAAACTGGTTTAAACACTTAGGCATTGTAGGGTTATATCCAAATATAAATGTTATACTTGGATAAAAATGATATAGACTTAGGTTGTTGATGACATGCAGAAATGCATGTCATCTTAGGCTTTTTATTTAGAATTATGAGGCCTGTTAAGTAGAATATGTGGCAATTATGTTAGGAATTCATGAGAAAATGAGCTTATGTCATTCAACATGATGAATCTTGACTAACCCATTATTATGCGTTATTATGCATTCAATGTTCTATTTTTGTAGCTAACGCAAGAAGTGGACGCAAATGTAGAAGCCGGACCACTGCATAGACGATCGCATGTGGAGAAACTCTCCATCGCAAAGGTGAACGCATTCGATCAACACATGGGTGTTGCGATAATCAGCCGCATGCGTCCATTGCATGGTAGTTGCGCTCGTCAAGTGATTGCGATCATCGTGTAGAGTTGCGTATTAAGCGAATGCGGTCACTGCATGATTGTGGCTACACGATAACACACACTAATGGGATTAACGCAAGGTTGGTGGAATGAATGCATCAACGCATATCTCGGGAAAATCAAAAGATGATGTTGACATTTTACCTACCACGCCGTTAGCAGCAGAGATTTAGAAAGGACTAAACGCGCCGCAAATGTCAGAATTAGAGCAGTTCATTAATGTTGTCGGTGATCTAGGCTCTATATAAAGAAGTCGATGAGCAGAATTTCAATTTATCTAGGGTTTTCACCCAAGGTTGAATCCAAGGTTTTCGCCTGAGGTTCGCCTTGGGGCGGATCCTTGTGATCCAGAAAAATGCGTGAGCAGAAGCTTGAGAGTTCTTTACCTCCTTCATCCATTCCAAGTGATGACCAGAGCTAGATCTCGAGAGAGTCAGCTCCTCCGCCCATCCATGGCAGCATCGGCAGCCTTGATGTACATCCGCTGGAAGCAAGTCATTACTTCTAGCCAGTCATTTTATTTTCTCTTCTTTTCTTATATTGTATTATATTACATTTTGTGATAAGGAATTAATACATGATGTGTTCAATGCATTTCTGTGTTTCCTTCAACTCCATCTCCATTTTCTTTACTTAGCATCTTTAACTTTCATTGCATCACTTAGTGAGATTGCTAGAGTATCGTATACTTAGTCATGTGGATTAGGGATATGAAGCATATAGCAAACCACCGAGAGGTGTGCATTGCGTGAGTGTGTGAGTAAACCTTATTTGCTTAGTGTGAAGCTGTAGTAACACCTATCTATAGGCGGACGCAACGCTTGTCTATGAGTAAAGTCAGCAATAACTAACAAGTAATATAAGTTATTGTTCACTAGAAATAGGAATAATCTTATGTCAGCAAAGTTCATGCGGTTACCTTGTCTTATGAGCGCATTATTAATCATTTAGGCATACTTGAGAGAGTAGTCTAAAACCCAAATCTAAGACTCGAGAGAGTGGATTGGAACGCATAAGCAAGAATGGGGAACTTAGAGATAAGATCCGTTTGCTATCACACAGCGTATGCACCCTATGGATAGGATATTGCATGCGTCCAGGAAGTAGGATACGGTGGTATGCGGCGAGAGCACATGAGCGGGTTATGGAGGTTTAGGCAGGCATAGGCTTCCCAAAAATATCGCAGATACATCGCATACGTCCTAGAGTTAGGCTCAAATGTGTGTAGCATGATCACATGGCTTGCGTTGACTAAGGTTGCCCTTGCGGTCACTCTTAAGGGTTGCAATGAAATCATCTCCACAATTTATCTAATTTCCCATGTATTTGTTTCATGTCATGAGTTGTCATGTATCTACCTCTCTTTCATATTCTCATTGCGTTGTCTATTACTTAGGAGTAGGAGTAGTGTTAACATAGAAACCTCCCATCCATTCTTTTATTCAACCGCCGCATGCACATTACCGCATTCATCTAACTACAAGTCCCTGAGTTCGACCTCAGATCACCTGAGAAACTTGCATTCACGTTATACTTGGCGTGAGCGCAGGAAAACTTGTGATAGGACGCATGGTCATTGCATATATTTGCTAACGCATAATCATTCCAACGCATGACCACGACGCATGATAATCAACTCATACTTCAAGAACATGCATCGCATATTGCGTCCACGGAATTTTAGTTATTGAGTAATTGACATCTAATTTCCCGTCATTAGTTGTTTAAAAGTTAGCCGTTTTTAACCTAAGTAAATAGATACCCAAATATATAGAACACTACAGTGGGAGATTAACAATATATTTGATATATAGTTATTAGCTCTCACATCCTCAAGAATTCACACCGTGAAATCCATGCTCGGATTCGTGTCGCTTTTAGCCCGACTACTTCATTCGGAAAGTGTTTGCATGGGTCAATAACAAGGTAAATGGGGGAAGTTATTTATAGTAAGTGGGTGAAGGAAATGTGTCAACATTGTCCTACGGTCTCCTTCATTAGTTTGAACTGTAAGATTCCTATGTTGCATCTGTTGTCGTGTTTAGGCGGCACTAGCTAGTCGTTAACCACGACAATCCCTCGGAGGGTTATAACATAGGACTCAGAACAACCTAAGCTTCAATAATGAATAGGGTCTTAAAGTTCCGTCTTGGGTATTGTCTTCTATTTCGGGGGCATATTCATACCGTTCTATAAGATCTGAAAATGGCGGGTCATACTTACAAGAATTACTAATTGTTAGTAAAGATCTTGACCAAAAGCGATAACTAAAAGAACTATAGGAGTAAAGAGTTATTTTGATAAAGTATTTGTTCAAGAATTTGTCTTGCTTCAGTGAAGGAATTGTTGACTACCCCTCGTTAGCAACTGATCTAAATCACTAAAGTATCGTTGCAAATAAATAAGAATTTGTTGGGTACTTTATTATTTTGCTAAAATTGGATTTAGATGCATAAATGTTTAATAGAATTTGTTTAAATTATTTCAGCAATGTCGAATTCAATTATACAACTACTAGCTTCCGATAAATTTAACGATGAAGGATATTCAAACTGGAAATCCAACATCAATACAATATTAGTTGTGGATGATTTGAGGTTTGTGTTGACGGAGGAATGTCCTCCGGTTGCCAGTACAACACCGAACCGAAATGTTTGAGACATCTATGATTGATGGGTAAGAGCTAATGAGAAAGCTCAGGCCTATATCTTAGCAAGTATTTCTGATGTACTTAATAAGAAATATGAGGTAATGCCCACTGCCTGTGAGATAATGGCGTCGCTCCAAGAGATGTTTGGGCAATGGTCATCTTCTGTTCAACATGAAGCCATTAAATATGTCTACATTACTCGAATGAAAGATGGAACCAACGTTAGAGAACATGTTCTCGATATGATAGTCCATCTTAATGTTGCTGAGGCTCATGGGGCGATGATAGATGAAACAAGTCAAGTAAGTATGATATTGGAATCTCTCTCGGAGAGTTATTTGCCATTCAGAACCAATGCTGTTATGAACAAAATTACTTATAATTTGACCACGTTGTTGAACGAGTTACAGACATATCAGTCTATGATGAAACTTAAGGAGAAAGATGTAAATGTTTTTTTCTAAACCTAATAAGTTTTTTAAGGGGTCGACGTCTGGAACAAGACCTACTAATAACAAAAAAAATATGTTCATTCTTCTTCAAAAGACAAAGTCGTACAAATGAAGAAAAGTGGTAAAGGGAATAAGAAAACTACTGCTAAGAAAAACAAAAACAAATCTCCTAAAGGAAAATGTTTCTATTGCGGAGAAGATGGGCACTGGATGCGTAACTGCCCAAAGTATTTATCTGAAAAGAAAGCGAAAAATGCGAAATAAGGTAAATCAGATTTACTAGTAGTTGAAACATGTCTAGTGGAAAATACTCACCTAACCTGGATATTATATTCAAGCGTGGCTAATCATGTTTGTACTTTTCTACAAGAAACTAGTTCTTGGAGGAACTTTCTGAACAAGAAATGACTCCAAGAAATGACTTTCAAGGTGGGAACGGGTGAAGTCATTTTAGCTCATGCAGTGGGAGATGTTAAGCTATTTTTTGGAGAGTCTTTTATCTTACTTAGGAATGTATATTATGTACCTAAGATGAAAAGAAACTTAATCTCTATTTCCTGTATGCTAAAAAATAGATACAGAATAACTTTTGAATCTAATGAAGTATTTGTTTTTTCAAGAGGTATTCATATTTTTTCTGCAAGACTCGAAAATAACTTGTACATATTAAAACCAACTGAAGCAAAGGTCATTCTAAATATAGAGATGTTTAAAACGGCTGAGACTCAAAATAAAAAACGGAAAATTTCTGCTAACACCTATCTTTGGCACTGCAGACTTGGTCCCATTAATCTCAACGGGATTGAGAGATTAATAAAAAAGGTCATCTAAATCAGTTAGAAGATAGTTCTTTACCTCCATGTAAATCATGTCTTGAGGGAAAAATGACAAAAAGATCTTTTTCTAACAATGTGCCAAAGAGCCTCTCGAACTTATACATTCAGACCTATGTGGTCTAATGAGTGTAAAAGCACGAGGTGGCTATCAGTATTTCATCTGTTTTATTGATGATTACTCAAGATATGACTATATTTACTTAATCAGTCATAAGTCTGAAACTCTTGAAAAGTTCAAAGAATTTAAGACCGAGACAGAAAATTTGTTAAGTAAAAGAATTAAAACACTTTGATCTGATCGAGATGGTGAGTATATAGAATTACAATTCCAAAACTATCTAGGAGATCATGGAATTCAGTCTCAACTTATAGCACCTGGAACACCACAACAAAACGGTGTTGCAGAAAGGAGAAATTGAACCTTGTTAGACATGGTTTTGTTAATGATGAGTTATGCTCAGTTACCTCAATCCTTTTGGGGGTATGCAGTATAGACTGTAGTATTTATTCTAAACGTTGTTCCATCAAAAAGTGTTTTAGAAACACCATATGAATTATGAAAGGACGCAAAAATAGTTTACGTCATTTTTGTATCTGGGGTTGTCCAACACATATGTTGGTACAAAATCCTAAGAAACTAAACACACGTTCGAAATTATGCCTTTTTGTAGGATACCCCAAAGAAACAAACGGAGGATTGTTCTATGATCCCCAAGAAGACAAAGTATTTATATTGACAAATGCTACATTCTTGGAAGAAGATCATATAAAAAATCATCTACCTCGCAGTAAACTAATGTTGCAAGAAATGACCAAATATGCTACAGAAACATCAACAAGAGTTGTTGATCAAGCTGATCCATCAACAACTGTTGTTGTCCCGTCACGTCCATCTCAAGAGTTGAGTATGCCTCGACGTAGTGGGAGAGTTATTCAACAAACTAAAAACTATATGGGTCTAATAGAAACTCAAAACATCATACATGATGATGGATTAGAGGATCCATTAACCTTTAAAAAGACAATGGAAGATGTTGATAGGGATCAATGAATAAAAGCCATGAACGTTGAAATGGAGTCTATGTACTTTAACTTTGTCTGGGAACTTGTAGAACAACCACATAAGGTTAAACCTATAGGTTGCAAATGGATCTACAAGAGGAAACGAGACCAAGCAGGCAAGGTGCAAACCTATAAAGTCAGACTCGTGGTAAAAGGTTTTACCCAAAGAGAAGGGGTTGATTATGAAGAAACTTTTTCTCCTATTGGCATGATAAAGTCAATTAGAATACTTTTATCCATTACCACATATTATGACTATGAAATATGGCAAATGGATGTCAAGACAGCTTTTCGGAACGGCTATCTTGATGAAAGTACTTTTATGTCTCAACCAGCAGCGTTCATCGAACAAAGGCAGGACAGAAAATCTGTAAGCTTAAACGATCCATTTATGGGTTAAAACAAGCATCAAGATCCTGAAATATAAGGTTTGATACTACGATCAAATCTTATTGCTTTGAACAGAATGTTGACAAACCTTGTGTATACAAGAAGATAGTCAACAAAACTGTAGCATTCTTAGTTCTTTATGTTGATGATAACTTGCTCATTGGGAATGAGACAAGCTTCCTTGTTGACGTCAAGAGATGGTTAGCAACACAATTCCATATGAAAGATTTGGGTGATGCTCAATACGTTCTAGGTATACAAATATTTCGGAATTGAAAGAATAGAACTCTTACACTATTTCAGACATCTTATATTGACAAGATGCTGTCAAAATATAATATGTAAAATTCCAAAAGAGGTATGTTACCTTTTAGACATGAAATTCATTTGTCAAAGGAACAGTATCCTAAGACACCTCAAGATGTTGAGGAAATGACAAGTGTTCCATACACATCTGCAGTTGGAAGTTTGATGTACGCAATGTTATGTACAGCCCTGACATATGCTTTGCAGTTGGAATTGTCAGCAGGTTCCAATCCAATCCAGGACACAGTTATTGGACTGCTATAAAAAAACATACTCAAGTATCTAAAGAGAACGAGGGACTATATGCTTGTGTATGGACCTAAGGATTTGATCCTTACAAGATACACTGATTCTGATTTCCAGACTGACGTAGATTCAAGGAAATCTACTTTAGGATCAGTTTTCACTCTCAATGGAGAAGGTGTTTGGAGAAGCACTAAGCAAAGTTGTATCGCTGACTCCACAATGGAAGCAGAATATGTGGCCGCATGTGAAGCTGCTAAAGAAGCAGTATGACTATATAAATTCTTAGCTGATTTGGAAGTAATTCCAGATATGCACCTACCTATCACACTGTATTGTAACAATAGTGGTGTTGTTGCCAACGCGAAAGAACCAAAGAGTCACAAACATAGAAAACATATTTAGAGAAAGTATTGTCTCATCAGAGAGATAATACATTGAGGAGACATGATCGTCACGAAGATAGCCTTTGAAGACAATCTTGTTGATCCATTTACAAAGGCCCTCTCGATTAAAGTGTTCGAGGGCAACCTAGTTGGACTAGGACTTCAAGCAACATAATCTAGGGCAACTGGGAGAATATCTATGGTATTAAAGATGCCCTAGTTTATTGTATTTCCCCTTTATGTTTCTCAACATTGTATTATATATATTTGTTCTCACTGGAGTTTTAGTCCAAGTAGGAGATTGTTGAGAATGTCCTAGAACTCGCAGTTTGTGTTAAACATTCTATTTATCAATAAAATATTATTGAGTATTTTATTCAATAAAGGTGTTGATTTTTGCATTCTATTATGAAAATCCAATAAACATATCATGGCTATAGTATGAATACTTTAACTTTATGTGGTGACATAAACAGGATCAAGTTAATAGTATATAGCCTAAATGGTCTAATAAGTATATGGATGAAATTGAGTATCTCATCCTGGTAACATTATTGCATGCGGCCCATTTTGTATAGGTAATACAAATGATGTGATCCACAAATCATTCATGTAGAGACATGTGAGTGGAGGCATCCGATGCAATGAGTTTGCATATAGACTGACCACAAAATAGTCACTTTTCTTTACAATGACCGTTTACTGTTAAAACTGACTATTTCATTTTTAAGTAACCTAGGATAACTCGATCTTAATCCTCAGCTAACTATGAACTCCTGTTTATTTGGGATTATCCTTTGATCTGCATGGGTGAGAGTAGTCCAACAGCACTGCTCAATAAGCTTTCCATTTTGGGGATAAGACCAGATGAATAGTTGGGGACATAGCCATGCAGATGGAATTCGCTCCTACCCATTTTAGGGTTAACAATTAGGTTGTTCTCTTAAGTACTGATTCCAGGTTTTGAACAATCGGGGCCCCATGGGTAAAGTGAACAAAGACTCGATTCATAAGTTCACATGGGTAAAGTGGTAATCTTGACCCAACTATGATTATGAACGACCTGTGAAGGATGGACTTACTGATCATTGTTTATATGGACAGAATATCTACAGTGAGGAAAGTGTAACTATCAAGCATAGTGGTGTGTCTTGATAGTTAACGAATAGTATATAATTCGTTAAAATGTTTTAATGAATTAATTACAGATCATTGGAGCTCATGATCTGTAGGTCCAATAGGTCCCTCTACTAGCTCATTAAATTGGAATAACAAATTGAGTATTGATGTATGAATTTTAGGGTTTTCAATTGATTGTATATGATACAATTATAAACGTTTATTTTAATTGAAATTAAACGAAATTGGAAAATCAATTAATATTTAAATTATGAATTAAATATAAAATTGATTTATTGGTGATATTGTATTCATCTAATATTTAGATACTAAATTAATATTTAAATTAAAAATTAGTTTTATCTAATTAATTATTTTGAATTAATTTTATAAAAATAATTTTAAAAATAATGTTTTTTGAAAACATTTTTAGTTAGTGGATTTTTCCATATTTTGTGAAAAATCCACTAACTATATTTATCAGAGAATCACCAAAATTCCATTGGTAATCTTCAAACTGGCGCTGCCCAACATGCAACTTGATACATTTGCATGGTTTTTATCTGTATATTGAAGCTCCATGCATGAAGATCAGTGAGAGATTGAAAAAAAAAAAAAAAAGAAAAAGTTTTGCATTGATAACCCTGCTTTTGTTCCTCATTAACTCAATTTGATTCAAGTGGTTCCACCACACATTCCAGCTTGAGCATAATAGAAAAGATCTCGGTGGTAGTCCTCTCGGTGATTCAAGCGAGATCTTGGTATTTTTCCAGCTGATTTTGTGGAGGAATCTCCAAAGGTAATATGTGTTTCAAACCCTCTTTTGAATATCATATGTACAACATGCTTAAAACTATAATTAAATGTAGTTTAAGTGCTTATTAATTCTGTAGTCTTCCATTGTGTGATATATCACTCCTACATAATCATTATAGGAATAAGAGTTATTCTGGCGTAATGATTAGTTGAGAGTGTCTCATCTTAGTGAAGGGAGAAACTGACTACTCTTTGGTGGCTTTTGTCCTAAATCACTGAAGCACCATTGCAAAATTAGATGTTAAATGGGGTTCATTTAGTTTTTGCTAAAATTGATTGGATATTTAAGAGTTATGCTAAAATCTAATGTAGATCAATGTGTTTGTTTTTTTAGCAAATATGTTAAATAGTGATTTTCCGTTAGTTTCCTTTTCTAGTTTGACCGGTTTTAATTACATGACATGGAAAGAATCCATTAAAACGTTTTTCATGGTAAACGACCTCGAAATTGTCATGAATGAGGATTTTCCTCAAGTCCAAACCCTTGATGCACCACGAAATGTTCGTAATACATATGAGGTGTGGATGATGGCTAATTTGAGGGCCCGATTTACATTTTGGCAAGCATACCTGATGCATTGGCCAAAAGGTTTGAGAACATGGTCATAGCATATTAGATCATAGAATCAATGCGAGAATTGTTTGAACGAAAGTTCTCACTATTCAAGCAAAACGGGATGGATGACAATGAAACCAGTAGTGTCAGTACCCTAGATAATCTCTAGTCCATATTGAATGTTAAGTGACTAACAGAGAAAGAAATTGTTGCTAACTCTGATGAAGTTCATTGACGAGGATTGTCCTATGAGATAAAACTTGGAGTTTTTATATGAGTTCTGGCATTGATCCCATTACTCTCTAGAAAAGGAAGAACTCTAAAGAAAATAAATATGATTTATTTGTCTTGAAGACGTCCTTAGTAGAGAATGATGATTCTGCCTGGATAGTTGATTCAGGAGCTACTAACCACATGTGTTCTTCCCATCAAGGATTTAGTTCCTGGAAACAGTTGAAAACTGGAGAGATGACTCTTAGAGTTGGTACTGGTAAGGTTGTTTCAATTGTTGCTGTAGGCAGACTTAAGTTATTTTTGGACAAGAAACGACATATGTTATTAGATAATGTATATGTAGTTCCTCATATCAAGAGGAACCTAATTTTTGTTTCCTGTCTGATTGAACAAAATTATTCCATTTCCTTCTTTGAGAATAAAGTATTTATTTTTAAGATTGGAATGGAATTAGGTTTTGGTTCAATGGAAAATAACTTGTATGTACTAAGGTCGTTAGTCATAAAAGTTGTGCTCAATATTGAAATGTTTAAAACAACAACAACTGTAAAAAGACCAAGAATTTCTCCTAAAGAAAATGTCCATCTTTGACATCTAAGGTTAGGTCACATCAATCTCAATAGGATTGAGAAGTTGGTGAAAAGTGGACTTCTAAATGGTTTAGAGGAAAACTCTTTACCAGTATGTGAGTCATGCCTTGAAGGAAAAATGACCAAACGACCTTTTACTGGAAAAGGTTATAGAGCCAAAGAAACCTTGGAGCTTATACATTCAAACCTCTGTGGTTCGATGAATGTAAAAGCACGAAGTGGGTATGAATATTTCATCTTTTTAATAGATGATTGTTCTAGATTTGGGTATCTATACCTAATGCAACATAATTCTGAAGCTCTTGAAAAGTTCAAAGAGTACAAGATTGAAGTTGAAAACTTGTATCTGATCGCGGTGGAGAGTATTTGGATTTAAGATTCCAAAACTATTTAATTGAACATGGAATCACGTCCCAACTCTCAGCCCCAAATACACCTCAGCAGAATGACATATCAGAAAGGAGAAACAAAACCTTATTGGACATGGTTCGGTCTATGATGAGTTATGCTCATCTTCCAGACTCATTTTGAGGATATTCAGTAGAGACTGCAGTTTATATTTTTAACAACGTTCCCCCAAAGAGTGTTTTCGAAACACCTTTTGAGTTATGGAGAGGTCGTAAAGGTAGTTTATGCCACTTCAGGATTTATGGATGTCCAACTCATGTGTTTATCCTTAGATTTGGGATGGAATAGTATCCCAACTCTTAGCATCTGGTACACACCTGTTTACTTGAGATTATCTTTAGATTTGCATAGGTGAGGGTTGACCCAATAGAGCCGGATCAAAAAGCCCTCTATTTCAGGGGTAAGAGTGGGTAGATAGCTGGAGACATAGGGTGCAAGACGGAATTCACTCCTACCCGCTTTTAGAGATAGTAGAGAGATTGTTCCCTTAAGTGCTGACTCCGAGTCTTGAACAAGGGGCACCACCCCCTCATTGTCCAAAAATTAATGGGTATCTGATGAGAGAGGGGAGTTACAATAACTCCCTCCCATGTAAACATAATAACTCCCCATGTGAGGAGTTATGAATAATCATATTATATTAAGATAATATAATATAATAAATAAATAACTAATTAACCATTAATTAGTTAATCATATACTATGCATCTTAATCATATTAAAATGCAATTCTTTCTTATAACCCATAGTTTTAATATGAATCTTATTCATATTAAATTTTAACCTATAGTATATATGAATCTCATTCATATAAATGATATTTGAATCTTATTCAAATATTTATCTCTCGCATAACATATAGTTTTAATTATAAATCATATTTATAATTAACTATATACTATAACGTATCAATATACATTATATTTTATATTAATCACATTAATATAATTAATACCTTTAATTCCCTTAAATAATTTAAATAATTCAAATTATTCCAAAGCCATTTATTCCTTGTTTTTTCCTTAATGACGTTGTTCCTAGGAAAACTTAAATCTAAATGGTTGGGACCATTCATTATCCATAAAATATTCTCGCATGGTGATATGGAATTAAGGGACATCCGCATCTTCAAAGTCAATGGGCAGAGAGTGAAAGCTTACTGGGATGAGTTGGTGGACAAGGAAAAAACTTCAATTTTTCTTGTTAAGTTGAAGTAACAATCCCCCATGTACAGGTACGCTATTTTAAGATATTATTTAAATTAAAGAAAAAATGGAGTTTTGAGTTTTTAGTTTTATCTACTAAATGAGTAAGCTCTGTCTAGGTTGGTTTTGTCTAAGGAAGAGGTATTTAAGATGACCATAGGAAACACTTCGACCTGGTAACCTACTTGGGAGTTTATTCAATTGAATGAACGTTCTAATTTTCTTACTTGAGTGTACAAATTAGGAAAAAAAAAAGGAATAGAGTTGTAATGCATTTGCATCAAACGAAGTGATGTGAACACATTAGCAGGTAAAATTAGGGTTCTGTGATGTTACTTCAGTTCAGTGGGCCAGAACTACCTATAAATAGTTTGACCTGCCCCAATTAATTTGTATCCGACTTCTGACCTACCCCTCCCCCCCCCTCCCCCCCCAAGATTTTAATTTCGACCTCCCTTCTGAAAATTGCCAAAGATTTTGCGTGCACCTTCCCCCTTTTTCTTCTACATGATTAGGTAAACCCTCATCTCACGACGATGAAGTCTAACACTAGTCCATCATCAAGGGGGAAGTTGTCATCGGGCGGTCGGACTATCATTCAAAAACAATCGAAGAACTTTTGAGAATTTCGCTCCAAAATAAAAAATCAAGCAGTGAGTTGTGGAGCAAATGCGCCCTTCAACTGTTTCAGCTTTGTCCAAGTGTCATATGAAAAGAAAGAAGCACCAAAGAGCTCGAACGTCTGAAAAAGGAAGAGAAAAAGTGCTCACGACCCGATCGAGCATGCATGATCGCCAAGAACTTTGTGGCAGCATCATGGAGATTTGTGCCCAAAGAAGATAGGTCTTTACAAAAGACGTTAAGGAGGAATCACAACTGGAAGTCTCTGTTCCAGTAAAATAAGGTATGGTTCCTCTTTCCTCTTCGTTGCCTAACATGCAAGAGAAGGCTTATCCTCTAGCAATCCATTATCTGAGGATGCATGGAGAAGAGTGATGAGACGAGTGGAAAAATTAGTTCTGGGAAAACCTAAGGTATTAAGAAGTCGAGAAAGAACTTTAACGAAATCTGGCAGAAGATGAGAAAATGACACGAAAGGAAGAAGAAGCTCGGACAAAGACGAAAGGGAAGCCAACCTAAGATGAGGGAGGTCAACACGGGAGAGAGGAACTGGAGATATGCCAGCAGGACTTTGATATGGTCGCATTAGTTCTACCTTAGCAAGAAGCTAAAATTGCGAATCTTGAGCAACCTATTAAATTCGATGCGGCCACAGCACCCTTCCAGTAAAGAGAGGGAAAATTCCATGTTATAGATGAAGAAGAGTTTGATGACCTCTTCACTTATGAGGTTAGAGGAAAAACCCCCATAGTGGAACCAGGAGAAGAGGGAAATGAAATGAAGGACGAAGATATGGTGAGCTCTACCAAAGCAACTCCAAAACAAGTGGCTTCAAAATGGTCACACTGTTGGAGTTGATGCCCTAAAGTCTCGTGTCCTATAATTTGTAAACAGTTTGTATGAACGCTTGTGATGTATAAAATATAATATTTACTTCACTTTTTGATTTTGCTCATTTGGATATTTTATTTCCTTTACCACAAACCAATAAACTAAAATCTATGGTTGTCTTTATGTTACTTAAGCATATATGTGGTGACATACAAGTGGATCATGTCTTAAGTGATAACCATAATGGTCTAGTATATTGATATAGGAGGGAAACCTTATCCTTGTAACGCTATGGATGCGGCCCGCTTTGTGGAAGTTACAAATCTTGTGACTTGTCATAGATGGTTTGATCCTGATCATTCGTGTAAGAGACATACGAGCAGGGGCGTCCTATACAAAGAGTTTGTATAAGACCTGACCACGAAGTGTTAACGTCTCGTTATATAACATCGTTCATGACAGAGACTTCACTTCATTAGGATGCTCATAGGTAACATGACCTCAATTCTGAGTGAGTTGGGAACTTCTGCCATTGAGGGCAGTTCTTTGATTTGCATGGGTGCAAGTGGCCAAGTAGCCGACTCAAACCTACCATTTTGGGGATTCGTCTGATTTGGGAGATGGGAACTCAGTTACACAAGATGAAATTCATTCTTTCCCTGAAGTAGGGGTAAATAGATAGATAGCTCCCTTAAGGGATAATCCTAGGGCTTGAACGATGTGACACCACACATCATCTAATGGCCCGAGAGGTGTTCACATATAGTAGGACTATGTTGTATTGTTCATTAGAGAGATCAGTGATACTTAAAGAGTGAGATGTAACTACAGAGGCAAAACAGTAAATTGGCCCAAGTGTACTTACGAGCATCTGTGAAGAGTGATCGTACTCATGATTGGTTATATCTGATGGACACAGAAATATATGTGGTAAGAAGAGTTCAGCTGTCGGTCTTTAGTGGAATGTCTGACAGTTAACAGATGGTAGATCTCGTGGCTAAAAAGTTTAGTCAGCTATTCTTGTACCATTGGAGCTTCGAGCCATAGGTTCATAAGGTCCCCTTAGTAGCTTGGATACAAGTTGAGAATCAGTTTTTGGGTCAGTTTGAAATGTTCAAATTGACATAAGGGAATTCAATTATATATGATATGATTGAACTGGTTAATTATATATGATATGACTAAATGTATGAGATACATTATTTTGGAGGAAATTTGATATAAATATGATTTATATAAAGTAGAGGAGAAAACATTATAGTTGAGAGAAGTTCAATTCAATTTTAGTAACTGAAGAATAAAATGAAATTGGTTTTCATTTTGCAAAAAACACGCATAATTGCTCACGGTGTGATAAATTTTTTATCGCATAGTGTTTGAGAACCTATATGATAGCGCTTATCGTTCATTAAACGATCGTACACCCCTGCGCCTTTTTCTAAACGATCGCTTACCTTTTCATAGACGATCGCTTAGCGCCTGAGTGTAACTGAACGATCGTATAGACGATCACTTAGCTTTTACTACACGATTGTGTACCCCGCACTAAACGATTAAGCACCCGACTATACGATAGTCTTTCTATTCTCCCACTTGCTTGATCTTAGTACACGACTTCCTTTCCTCCTCACCTCTACCAAATCCGAACAAAGCCCATCCTTTGGATTCTCACTTCGAGAATACTGAAGGCTTCGAGTGATGGTGGCGTCCCTGTTGCCTGTTGTTTGTGCGAAAATGTTTGTGTAGACGATCGAGGTGTTGCTAGATGATTACTTGTTGGACTAGCGAGAGCGAGAGGAGTTCGTTCACGGAGAGAGCGAGATTTCAAGTGAAGAAAAGTCTTCAACTGGTATGTTCTCTCGGTCTCTTGTTTTTATCTTTTAAGCATGCGAGTAATTTAGTGTTATCAAATACATATCTACATGTTTGAATGTATATGTGGAAATTATGTCACAATGAATTGGAAAGATCCCCTTCCGCTCATAGGTACTCTTGTATAAGAGTTCCTTCACACACAGTCCACAATTAAGAGGAAGGTGGAGGAAAGCAGAGACAAGACGGTGAATCAACAAAGAAATAAGCTTGTCGCACGAATTTTCATTTCATCGTCTCGTGATGAAGACAGTGTTATTCAGTGGGAACAAAGGATAAAGAAGCTAAGGAGTAGAGAAATTTTATAGGAAAATAGATTCTCGGCCAAATGAAAAATTCTTCCTCACTATATCACTCAAGTGATAGCCAATTACAAGTGGAAGTCTTTGAGGCTAATTCCAAGAAGTTGGAATCGCGGTCAAGGTTGTGCCTCTTTATAGTCTACCCTAAAGGTATATGAGGGGGTTATTTTTATGATCTGTCGGAAAATAGGGTGTTTGTTTCCACGAACGCTACTTTCCTGGAGGAGGATCATATTAGGCATCACAGTCTACGTAGTAAAGTCGTGTTACGTGAGCTTTCCAACGAAACTACTGAAACTTCAACAAGAGTTGTTGAATGGCCTACTTCATCAGCAATAGTTGTTGATGATAGTTCATCTGGTAGGTCAGTTCCACCTCAAGAGTTGAGGGAACCTCGACATAGTATGAGGGTTGCGAACCCACCCGTTTGCTATTTAGGTTTCACGAAAATCCTGACTATGGTAGTCGATGGCGACGTTGAGGATCCGTTGTCTTATCAGAAAGCAATGGAGGATGTTGACTGGGATGAATGACTCAAAGCCATGGATCTCGAGGTGGAGTCAATGTACTTCAACTCAGTATGGGGTCTTGTAGATCAACCTAATGAGGTAAGACCTATAGGTTGTAAATTGATCTACAAGAGGAAATGGGGTGCTGATGGGAAGGTGCAAACCTTAAAAGCTCGACTTATGGCAAAGGATTATACCCAGGGGGAGGGAGTTGACTATGAGGAGACTTTCTTGCCTGTTGCCATGTTCAAGTCTATATGCATCCTCCTGTCCATTGGCCCTTATTATGATTATGAGTTTTGGCAAATGGACGTTAAGACAACCTTTCTGAATGGCAATCTTGAGGAGACCATTTATATGGTGCAATCCGAAGGATTCATTGCCCAAGGTCGAAAGAAAAAAGTTTGCAAACTGAATCGGTCCATTTATGGGCTGAAATAGGCATCTCGATCTTGGAATATTCGGTTTGATATTGCGATCAAATCGTACGGCTTTGACCAAACTGTTGATGAGCCTTGTGTCTACAAAAAGATTGTCAACGGTTCAGTGGTTTTCTTAGGTTATATATAGACGATATCCTACTCATTGGGAATGATATAGGACTACTAACTGCAGTTAAAAATTGGCTAGCGACCCAATTCCAAATGAAAGATTTGGGAGAGGCTTAGTTTGTTCTGGGTATAAAGATCTTTCGGGATCGTAAGAACAAAGTGCTAGCGCTGTCTCAGGCATCGTACATTGACAAGATGTTGCTCAAGTACTCAATGCAAAACTCCAAAAAGGGCCTACTGTCATTCAGGCATGGAGTTACTTTGTCTAAGGACATGTGTCCTAAGACCTCTCAAGAGGTTGAGAAGATAAGACGGGTCCCATATGCATCTGTCGTTGGCAGTTTAATGTATGTGATGCTTTATACTAGGCCAGACATCTGCTATGCTGTGGGAATAGTCAGTAGGTATCAGTCTAACCCAGGCCAGGTCACTATACCATAGTTAAGAACATTCTCAAGTATCTTCGGAGAGCGAGGGACTACATGTTCATGTATGGATCTAGAGATTTTATCCTTACTGGATACACGAATTTTAACTTTAAGACTGATAAGAACTCTCGAAATTCCACTTCAGGGTCAGCTTTTACTCTTAACGGGGTGCATCGCCGACTCCACTATGGAGGTCGAGTACGTAGTGGCTTGTGAAGCTACTAAGGAGGCCATTTGGCTTAGGAAGTTCCTGACAGAGCTGGAAGTGGTTCCAGATATGTCTAGGCCCATCACTCTCTATTGTGACAATATTGGTGCGATGGCGAACTCCAAGGAGCCTAGGAGTTAAATGCGCCGCAAACACATAAAGTGGAAGTATCATCTGATTCGTGAGATAGTGTATCAAGGGGACGTAATCGTCATGAAGATCGCTTCAGAGCATAACGTTGCTGACCTGTTTACGAAGGCTCTCACGGCTACAGTGTTTGAAGGTCACCTTCAGAGCATGGGTCCACGGGACCGCCCACGGCTTAACTAGGGCAAGTTGGATATTTTCATGTACTGGGCCTTAGTGCCCTAGTTTATTGTTTTTGTATTAGTTTTATGTACACCCCACTCGCTTTAGAACAAGTGGGAGATTGTTAGGGATGATGCCCTAAACTCTCGTGTCCTGTAGTTTGTAAACACAGTTTTGTACGAACGTTTGTGATGTATAATATATGATATTTTCTTCACTACTTGTCTTTAACATTGGATGTTTTATTTGCTTTACCACAAACCAATAAACTAGAATTCTTGGTTGTCATAATGTAATTTAAGCATGTATGTGGTGACATACAAGTGGATCATGTCTTAAGTGATAACCAAAATGGTCTGTAGTATATGGATATAGGAGGGAAACCTTATATTGGTAGCACTACAGATGTGGCCTGCTTTGTGGAATAGTTACAAGTGTTGTGACTTGTTATAGATGGTCTGATCCTAATCATTCATGTGGAGATGTTATATAACGTCGTTCATGACAGAGACTTCACTTCACTAGGATGATCATAGGTAACATGACCTCAATCCTAAGTGAGTTGGGAACTCTTGCCTTTGAGGGTGGTCCTTTGATTTGTTGGGTTCGAATGGCCAGATCGCCGACTCAAACCAACCACTTTGGGAGTTCATCTGATTTGGGAGCTGAGAACTCAGCTACACAAGATGGAATTCACTCCTTCCCCGAAGCAAGGGTAAGTAGATAGATTGCTCCCTGAAGCGTTGATCCCATGGCTTGAACGATGTGGCGCCACACACCTTCTCATGGCCCGAGAGGTGGCCATACATAGTAGGACTATGTTGTATTGTTCACTAGAGGGATCAATGGTACTTAAGGAGTTAAATGTAACTACAGGGGCAAAACGGTAAATTGGCCCAATCCTACTTACGAGCATCTGTGAATGGTTGTTGTATTGTTGATTGGTTATATGCAATGGACACAGAAATATATTTGTGGTAAGGAGAGTTCAGCTTTCGGTCTTTAGTGGAATGCCTGGCAGTTAATGGATGGTGGATCTCGTGGCTAAAGGGTTTATTCAGTTATTCACATACTGTTGGAGCTACGAGCCATAGGTCCATAAGGTTGCCTTGGTAGCTTAATGGATTCAAGTTGAGAATCAGTTTTTGGGTCAGTTTGAAATGTTCAAATTGACAAGAGGGAGATACATTAATTGGAGAAAAATGAATATAAATATGATTTATATCTAGTGGAGGAGAAAACACTATGGTTTATATGTGATATTAAACTATAGGTTAATGAATATAATATGATTATATTTATTATTTTATTTTGTAAAATTATGGGATAATTGGCAGCCGTTTTCTCTGTAACCGTGTGTTAGTGGGAAGTTCCAATCAGTTTTTGTCACTGAAGAATAAAATGAAAATCGTTTTCATTTTCGAAGAGATCACGTAATTCGCTCAAGTAAAGTGTGTGTTGCCTATCGCTTAATAAACTCATAGACTATACGATAGCTTAAATTTACTACACGATCGCTTACACGCACACGCATCTTCTAAATGATCACCAACGTTTTATTAAATGATCATATAGCACCCAAGCATTTATTAAACGATCGTATAGATGATCGTTACCTTTTTCCTACACGATAGTGTACTTTACCTAAATAATGAAGCATTTTGTCTATACGATAGATTTGCCCTTCTCCCACTTGCTTGATCATTGTATATGATCTTTATTCCTCCTCTCCTTTACCAAATCCCAACAGAGCCCACTCTTTGGATTTTCATACCAAGAATACCGAGGATTCCAAGTGGTGGTGTCGTCCCCATTTGCTTCTGTTCTTATGGAGGTTGTTCGTGTGTAGACAATTGGTGGTGTTGTTGAACGATTGCTTGGAAGTTCCAACGAGAGCGAGAGGAGCCGGTCCTTGGAGAGAGTGAGATTTTCTGTGAAGAAAATTTCTTCAACTGGTATGTATTCTTGGCCTCTTGTAATTTATTGTTCTAAGCATGTTGGTAATTTGTAGTATGATGCATATTTGTCTGTTTGAATGTATATGTGGTAATTCTGACACAATGTTTTTGGAAAGATCCATTTCTACTCAGAGGTACTCTTGTATAAGAGTTCCTTCAGCGGATTCTTAGGGTATTTATAGTTAAGGTATTAGATTGGAGACTCCTTCTGAAAGTTGTTATCTTTGCATTTATCAAACTAAGTGTGCATGTTTTTGCCTATGTGAGTTGTTTATGATATTTTTCTTGGGGATAAGAAAAAGTTTAAGTTTGGGGGTGTGATTCATGCCATGAAATGTATGATTTTGAGCTTCTATTTGTGCACTTTTAGGATGAAAAATGGATTAATGCATGTGTTCTCCTCTAATTTTAGTCATAATCTGTTAAACTGAGCTCATTAGGGGAATTATGCTCAAATGATGTTATTTGCTAATTTGGTGCTGATATGGTGAATTTGGTAGGTCTTTGGCTATTTCTGCATATTTTCTTTCTGATGCACATACAATAGTAAAGTGATGGGCCCGCATCAGTGAGCCTTAAATTCCAAAAACTCGAACCAGTCAAAAGCAGTTGTGATTTTCACAATTTAATCAGTTGGGCAACTCCATTTTCGCCAGAAAAATGTTTGGAGCACAAAATTTGGTCCTCCTCAACCACTTCGGGGCTTATACAATGGATGGAAGCCCTTCTTTTCACAACATTAACTCGCCATAGCTGAAATCATCACCATCCTTCACGGTTTCTGACATGTTTTTATAGCCACCCCTTGGGCCTTTTCTCGGTGTTTCAAGTTAGCAGCCTAAAATATGAAAGTTCCTCTAAGGCATAGTTGCTGTACATTATCTCATCACCACGAAAATGTGCGTTGAGTGGCGATTTCACCTTGACAGAGGAGGAATCTACCTAAGGAAAGACTTGAGGCTTAGGGATTCATCCTAAGTTCACTTGAGTTGTATTTTTCCAACTTTTATTTTTGAATTGATTCTTGCACTTATTTTATTTTCTTTCTCCCAATCGAACTTGATATTATTTATGATTCTTGATTTAATAAAGTTCATTATTTCATCAATTATCATGAGCTAAATTTCTCTAGAGGTTCGACAATGCGGATGCCCTAGGATCTTTATGGCTTAAGTAATGTTGCACTTTGCACCAACTTGATTTTATGCATTCTCTTTGTTGAATTTAAAGCTAGCATTAGTAAATTAAATTAGCCATTTAATTTAATAATCTAGTGGAGCTCTAGTGCTGAGAAGGCTAGGATGTAAACGAAGGTCACAAAGGGATATAGGACCAAAAGCCTAGACATAGAAGAGCCATACCACCTTAGGTATAAGAGACACCATAGGGTAAAGAAACGAATCTTTAGTTAATCTAAGATTCAGCTACCCATAAGGACATTAGACAGTAGCTGCTTAGTGTTGAGATTGATGTCCTAAATCTAGTGTATCTCGTGGTTTGTAGTTATGTTAACACAAATTATTTATCTAATAAAATCTGAAGTATTTTTTTTTTTTACGATTAGACTGCATTAATTCAATCCAATAAACTAAAACACAATGTTATTTTATGAAACTTAAACATTTATGTGGAGATATACATGTGGATAATGTTTAAGTAATAACCTAAATGATCTGTAGTAGGTGGATAGGGTTAGGTACCTTATCCTGGTGATACTACGAATACGACCCGCTTCGTAGATGTTACAATTATTGTAAAGTATTGCAAATGATCTAATCCTGATCGTTCATGTGGAGACATGCAAGCAAGGATAAGACCAGACCACGAAATGAATAGACTCTCTATATAACAATGTTACTAGAAGAGACTTACATTTCACTAGGATGACCAAAGGAGACTTGACCTTAATCTTGAGTAAGTTGTGAACTTCTGGTTATAACGACAGTTCTTTGACCTATATGGGTGAGAGTGGCCATGATAACCAACTCAATATGCCTACCATTTTATGGATTTGTCTTATTAGGGAGTTGGGAACATAGTTACACAAGATGGAATTCACTCATTCCCATTCCTTGGGAAAGTAGATAAATTACTCTCTTAATAGCTAGTTCTAAGTCTTGACCAATGAGGCCTCAATCTCTCACTGGCCTGAGAGGTGTTAGTTTATAGTTGAACTATAAATTGTTTGTTCATTAGAGGAATCAGTGGTACATAAGAAATTAGATGTAACTGCAAGGGTAAAATGGTATTTTGACCCAACTGTAGTTATGAGCATTTGTGAAGGGTCATCCCTCTAGTGATTGGTAATATCCATATACATAGAAATAAATCTACAGTGTAAAGAGTGCAACTATTGGTCTTTAATCGAATGTCCGGTAGTTAATGAATATTGATTAATTAGATTAAAGGAGTTTAATCAATTAATCTCATATCATTTGAGCTTTTAATCTTTTGATCCATAAGGTCCCTTCAATAGCTCACTAAAGGAAATACAAGAGGAATGATTTGAATTGTTCAAATCAATTGATGGAAAAGCATATTAATGAGATTAATATGATACGGTCAATTATAGATTTGATCTATAATTAAGAGAGAAATATTTGAATAGGATACAAATAATGAATTTTTTATGAATCAAATTCATAAGAAAATAGTTAATTTTAAGAGGTGGAGTCAAATAAACATATGATGTTTGTTTAATTAATTAACTATATACATTAAATCTATATATATTTATTTATTAGGTTTTCTAATTAATCAAATAAATGTTATTTGATTAATTGAGCCCTAAGGTCAAATTTGGAAATACTTGGAGAAAGGGTAAATTGTTTCTTTCACCCAAATTAGGGTAAGCATTCATTTTGAAAAACCTAGCCTCCAAAGTTCTCCCAAATTCTCTAAAAAATTTCTCCTCTCCACCACTCTCTATTCCTCTTTCTCTTCGAAGGGTTAAACACCACACTTCTACCCTTGGATTCTGAGAGAATATCGAGGTCACTCTTGGTGGTGTTCATAGTTCGTTGGAGATTCGTTGCGAATAAAAAGCTTGGATTTTCGGGAAGATTACGGGAATTTCCAAAGGCAAGAAAATTTTCTTCCTTCTCTTCAATTCTCTTTAAAAGCATGTTGAATTAAATATGCTTATCCTCTGTTTTATTATGATTGTTACTATAGTTTTGTTTCTTTTGAACCAAAATCGGAAATACAAGGCGTTCACACGATTCCACTCGAGATTCGATCCCTTCATTTAGAACTCCTAAAGGAACTTAACACAAGACCGAATAAATGTAGATTTTTGCCCATGCAAATTTCACTATCTTGGTGTGATGCAGCCGCATCACTTTTGACATAGAGTCTGAAAGGTTAAAGCATCGTTAGCCCCTATTCGATTATAATTGTTTACTATTTTTAATCTAAATTCTCAACTATTCACCACCCAATTTGCCACCTGTTACCTTTGATCACATCTAGTTACAGTTGTAGTCAAATTAAATTTAGAAGCTAGTCTTGTGGGTTCGACTCTTAGAATACTCCAAGGTTTGCTATTTCTTCAGTGGTGTATGCTTGCACATAGAGCTAACTTATCCATATATTTTTGTTACTCATACATTTGGTCGATCAATCAGCCGATGGGATCCTCTTTTGAGAGATGGATGGAATTTGGTGGAGAATAATTTTTGTTCAGAGAACTATTTCTATGTGATATAAGATCTAGAGGGAAGGCAAAGAACAATCGACCGCAATAACAAAGAGTTTCTCTATCTTTTACATGAAGTGGAACTTTCCACTTCTTTTCTCTCTCCCACTCCCACAGGGGAGTTTTTTAAATCAAATTAAATAATAATTTATAAATTAATTAATTGATTAATTAAATATCTCATATTTAATCAAATGAATATTTGAATCATATTCAAATATTTATCTATCTCATAACTTTAGTTTTAACATAAATCTTATTCATATTAACTTTTAACCTACAGTTTTTATATAAATCTTATTCATATTAACTATAGTTTTAACCTATAGTTCACGGATTGTTCGTAATTACAACAAGGTCAAATGTCTGTCTGTAATAACCTTTATATCCTTAAGTACCACTGATCATCTAATGAACAATTTGTTTATGGTCTAACATAACTAAGTCCCTTTCGAGCCAATGAGAGGGTAGGACCCTCTTGTTCAAGTCACGAAGTTAGCACTTAAAGGAACTACTCATCTACTTACCCAATATGCGAAGAAGTGAATTTTCATCTTGTGAATTTATGTTCCCAACTCCCTATTCGATTAAGTCTCCGAAATGGTAGGGTTACTGAGTTGACGACTTGGGTCACTCTCATCCATGCAAATCAAAGCATGAGCCCCAATAGACAAGAGTTTATAATCCACTAAGGATTGAGATCGAGTTACATATGATCATCCTATGAAATATTAATCTCTTCAGTTAACAGAGTTATAAAGAGAGATCAATGATTTCACGGTCCAGTCTTATACAAATCTTTATATAGGATACCTTCACTAACATGTTTCTATGTAAACAATTTTGATCACATCATTTTACAAAATGGGTCGTATCCATAGTGTCACCGGGATAAGGCACCCAACCTTATCCATATACTATAGACCCTTTAGGTTATTGTTTGAACATGGACAACCTGTATGTCAATTACTAATTGTTAAAGTTTGATGTATAGATCTTTACTGTAATAGATAATTCATGATTTCATATTTAATAAATAATTAAATAATGTATTAAATGACTCATTAACTACGAGACTTTATGGCATAACTCCCAACAATCGTTACCCTAAATTCACTAAAAAGCCTAGACTTTGTTTACTCTTCACACAATCTTCAACATACTCCTTGGAACCCAAAATGGATCATCTACCAATTTCTTTGCCTTTGGATCTTCCCAATGAAGGAACTCTTATCAAAGAGAACCTATGAGTGGAAGCAAGATCGTTTCAAATTCATTGTGACAGAATTACAAGCATTCACAAACATATAAGCCAGTTATGCATATTCTAACAAATTACGGCATGCTTTCATAAATGAATACAAAAGGATGAGAGACATATCTTTTGAAGAACTATTCTTCTAATTTTCTCTCGCTCTCGTGGAGTCTGAACCAGCACCTCTCACTGTCGCTATGAACACCAACACAATCGTCTAGTGTATCGTCTCATCAATCACAAACAACCTTCTCCACGAACAAGTAACAACTGGGACACCACCACTCAGTGACCTTGATATTCTCGAAGTGAGAATTCAGGAGGTGTGGGCTTTGTTGGACTTGGTAGAGGGAAGGACGAAACAACGATCGCACTCAACGACCAAGAAAGTGGGAGAGTATAGAGTCTATCGTATAGACTGTGGTGCTTGATCATTTAGTAAAGGTAAACAGGTACACGATCGTTTAAGAAATGTGGCCTGATCGTTTACACGATCGTTTAGTGAATCTTGCTCAAGCGCACGATCGTTTAGCAAAATGCTACACGATCGTTTATACAAACACTTGAAGCTGTCATGTAGTCTCTCGTGAGCTAAACGATAGGCAGTGTACTCAAATGATGCGATCCTTACAAAATGAAAACATTGTTCATTTTATCCTTCAATTATGAAAACTGAATATAACTTCCCACTTTTACACACGGTTATGGAGAAACCACCAACAATTATTTCATAATTGTTTTAATTATAAATAAATATAATAACTAACTTATCATATTATATTTATATCCTATAGTTTTAATATCACATCATAAGCAACATTTAAACCATAATTCTTTTTTCCTTTACTTGATATAAATCATATTTACATCATTTTTCTCTAATTAATGTATCTCATACATCATGTCAATTATATCATATATAATTGAATTATTTTAATTATATAATATATAATCAAACTCTCTCTCGTCAATTTAAACACTTCAAACTGACCCAAAAATTGATTCCCAACTTGAATCCATGAAGCTACCAAGGGGACCTTATGGACCTGTAGCTTGAACCTCCAATGGTACGTGAATAGTTGACCAAACTCTTTAGCCACGAGATCCAACATCCGTTAACTGTCGGGCACTTCACTAAAAACCGACAGCTACACTCTTCTCACCACAGATATATTTCTGTGTCCATTGGATGTAACCAGTCAATAATACAATAACCATTCACAGATGCTCGTAAGTACAACTGGGCCATTTTACCGTTTTTCCCTTGTAGTTACATCTAACTCCTTAAGTTCCACTGATCCCTCTAATGAATAATACATCATAGTCCTACTATAAGTGGACACCTCTCAGGCTATGAGAAGGTGTATGGCACCACATCGTTCAAGCGTCGAAATCAACCCTTAAGGGAGCAATCTATCTACTTACCCCTGCTTCAGGGAAGGAACGAATTCCATCTTGTGTAGCTGAGTTCCCAACTCCCCAATCAGACGAATCCCCAAAGTGTAGGTTTGAGTCAGCAATCTGGCCACTTGCACCCATGCAAATCAAAGGACCGCACTCAAAAGCAAAAATTCCCAACTCACTCAGGACTAAGGTCATGTTACCTATGGTCATCCTAGTGAAGTGGAGTCTCTGTCATGAACGACGTTATATAATGAGACTATACACTTCGTGGTCTGGTCTTATACAAACTCCTTTGTAGAGGACACCGCTTCTCACTTGTCTTCACATTAATGGTCGAGATCAGACCATTTGTAGCACATCACAACACTTGTAACTATCTATAAAGTGGGCTGCATCCGTAGTGTCACAAGGATAAGGTTTCCCTCCTATATTCATATACTACAGACCATTTTGATTATAAATTAAGGCATGATCCACTTGTATGTCTCCATATAAATACTTATGAAGGAAATCGAACACGAGGATTTCCATGAGCAGCGGAAGGATCTTTAAAAATTACAATTGTATATGAACTTTACAATTACAATCATAAATGGAAACATATGATTATGCGAAATACAGAAATTACAGCATACTTTACTATAGATCAAGGACAAGAAATAACAAACATTTGTAGACTCATCTTCAAGTTCCTAGATCAAGAACGCTCGATCACAATAACACACGAACATTCACCCAACACGACCGCTACACTGCATGAACACCGCACACTCGAACTAAGCGATCACCAAGGTCACGAACACCCTGAACACCACGAATGGCCTCCACAAAACCTCGACAATGTCGAGTTGAGTATGACACCACCTTGAAGGTTACCTTGGTATTCTCGGTGTGAGAATCCAAAGGGTGGGTTCTGTGTGGACTTGGTTTGAGGCAGAAAATCGGAGGAACCACAATCGTGTAAACGATTGAGCAAGTGGGAGATGGAACGACCTATCATATAGGTCGATGCCTAATCGTTTAGGAAAAGTTATGCGGTCGTCTAGCAAAAGCTATGCAATCATTTAGCTCATCGCTTAGCTGAGTGTCTATCGTATACTAACACTCCACGATTGTTTAGCTAACTCCAAGCTGTCGCTTAGTAAAGCTGATTTACTTCACAACTATCCTTGAGTAAATTAACCACTTTCCAAATCTTCTTTTCTTACCAAAATTAGGAAAACATTTTTCCTTTTATCTTACGGGTACCATGAAACCACTAATCTGTTAACTGTCAGGCACTCCACTAAAGACTGACAATTGAACTCTTCTTATCAAAGATATATTATGTGTCTATCTTAACCAATCAGCAGTGTGACAACCCTTCAAAGATCACTCGTAAGTACAACTCGGCCAATAACTGTTATGCCCCTGTAGTTACATCTAACTCCTTAAGTACCACTGAATCCTCCAATGAACATAAGTCATAGTCCTACTATGACGGACTTGTCTCTTCCAAAGAGAAGTTGTGGCCGCTATGTTCAAGCCCCGGAATCAACCCTTAAGGGAGCAATCTATCTACTTACCCCTGCTTCGAAAAAAGTAGTGAATTTCATCTTGTGTATTGAGTTCCCAGCTCTCAAATCAGACAAGTCACGAAAAAGGTAGGCATATTGAGTTGACAATCTAGTTACTTTCACCCATACTAATCAAAGGACCGCCCTAAAAGGCAGGACTTTCCAAAACACTCAGGATTGAGGTCGTGTCACCTATGATCGTTTAAGTGAGATGTAAGTCTCCAGTATCAACGGCGTTATATACAAAGTCTAGTGATATCATGGTCCGGTCTTATACAAACTCTTTGTATATGACACCCCCGCTCGCATGTCTCCACATGAATGGTCAAGATCAACCATCTGTAATAGTTTACAACACCTGCAAACCTCTACAAAGCGGGCCGTATCCGTAGTGTCACCAGAATCAGGTATCCCACCTTAATCCTTATACTACAAATCTATTTAGGTTATCACTTAAGGCATGATCCACTTGTATATCACATATACATGCTTAAGTTTACATAAGATAACCATGGAGCTTTGTTTATTGGATGTAAGTAAATTCCAGAATGAAATAACAGTTATTTTGTTCATATAAATAATGTGTATAATTACAAACAACGAGACTCCGGGAGAATTAGGACACCAATCCCAACAACTTAAGTTACAACGACAACCAGGGATCTTAGTTTATTGTTTTGTGGTAAATGCAAATAAAACATCTCATGTTTCATAGATAATAGTGAAGAAAATATCTCATATTATTACATCCTAAGCGTTTGTTCAATACAGGTGTTTAAAAACTACAGGACCCTACGAGAGTTTAGAGCATCATCCTCAACACCCAAGTCATCAAGGAAATTTATTTTACTCAATTTCACTGCTTTTTCGAGCTTTGATTCTTTTTCCCTTTCGTTTTATAAAAATTGAGGTATGGCGATTTTCCTTCAGTATGAAATTATATTGAGTGATTTTTCTTTTCTGGAGTTTTTATGATGCCTTTGATTTTTGCTTCCCCCTGCTCTCATTCAACTCGTTTTAGTCATTCATTTATTGGAGTCTCCAACATCTTCGTGTTTGCACCTTCAATCACTTCTGCGTCGATTCCTATGCCATCGATGTGATACATCTAAATGTGTGTATCAAAATCTTTTATAATACATTGGATATTGAAGAAGAAGGAAGGAAGTAAAAATGGATCAAAATCTTTTGTAATGCATTTCAAATTGAAGAAGAAGTAGGAAAAAGTAACAAGTGGATGAAGGAGCGAGGAACAGAAGTCATGAATTAAGAATCAAGAGGCCTACACGCTTGTTTGTTGGTTGTTTTGGTAATTTCACCTAACGATGACTCAAGAAAAAGATAAAAAGCTTATGTTTTCAAAAATTGGGTTAGATTTCATTTGGATCTCCAAATAGGGGTCATCCTTACCAATTTCCTAATAATTCTTTAAAACAAATGAATAAAGATTCAAATTGTTGGGGTTTATGCCCTAAACTCATGGTTTATATTTTTTAAACAAATTGTTTAGTTAATAAATAAAGTGTTAATTATTTTGACATTTAGATTTGCATAACTCAAATCCAATAAACTAAGATCCAAGGTTATTTAATATAACTTGAGCAGTATGTGGTTGACATAAAGGTGGATCATGTTCTAGTAATAATCTAAAAGGTCTATAGTATATCGATAAAGTTTAGTACCTTAATCCACTTTGTAAATGTTATAAACTCTTTGATCCAAATCGTTCATATAGAGACATGTGAGTTAGGGTATCCTATACAAAGAGTTTGTATAAGACTAGACCACGAAATATTTAATTTGTCTTTCTAGCATCGTTGATTGAAGAGATTAATATTTCAAACAATGACAATATATAACTCGATCTCAATCTTTAGTGAGTTATGGAGTTCTGCCTATGAGGGATCATCCTTTGGTTTGTGTGGGTAAGAGTGGTTTGAGTCGTTGACTCAATATGCCTAGCAGTTTGGGGACGAGACCAAGTAGGGAATTGAGAACATAGCTACACAAGATGATATTCACTCCTTCTCACCTTTAGGGTAAGTAGATAAGTTGTTCCTATTGGGATTGGTTTCCTAATTCTCCCGGAGTCTCATTGTTTTGTGAAGATGCACATTATTTAATGAATAAAATAAGTGTTATTTAATTTTGGCATTTACTCATATCCAATAAACAAAGCTCCTTGGTTATCTTATGTGAACTTAAGCATGTATATGTGATATACAAGTGAATCAAGTCTTAAGTGATATCTAAATCGGTTGTAGTATAAGGATTAAGGTGGGATACCTGATCCTGGTGACACTACGGATATGGCCCGCTTTGTGGAGGTTTGCAAGTGTTGTAAACTACTATAGATGGTTGATCCTGACCATTCATGTGGAAATGTGAAGCGGGGGTGTCCTATACAAAGAGTTTGTATAAGACCAAGACCACGAGATGACTAGACCCTGTATATAACGTCGTTGATACTAGAGACTTGCATCTCACCTAAACGACCATAGGTGACATGACCTCAATCCTGAGTTTTTGTGAACTCCTGCCTTTGAGGGCGGTCCTTTGATTAGTATGGGTGAGAGTGGCCAGATTGCCAACTCAACATGCCTACCTTTTTAGGGACTTGTCTGATCTGGGAGCGGAGAACTCAATCCACAATATGGAATTCACTCCTTTCCTGAAGCAGGGATAAGTAGAGAGATTGCTCCCTTAAGGGCTGATTCCGAGGCTTGATCATATTGGCCACAACTTCTCTTTGGAAGAGAAGACTCAGTCATAGTAGGGCTATGATTTATGTTCATTAGAGGGATCGGTGGTACTTAAGAAGACAGATGTAACTACAGAGGCATAACGGTTATTGGCCCAGCTGTACTTACGAGCAATTTGTGAAGGGTTTTCGCACTGCTCATTGGTTAAGATGGACACATAATATATCTGTAGTGAGGAGAGTTCAGCTGTCGGTCTTTAATGGAGTGTCTGGCAGTTAACAGATGATGGATCCCGTGACTAAAGAGTTTAGTCAATTATTCACGTACCGTTGGAGCTTCGGGTCTACAGGTCCATGATGTCCTCTTGGTACTTTGGATTCATATTGAAAGATCAAGTTCTTGGTGTTGATTTGAAATGTTCAAATTGACAAGAGGTATTTGATTATATGTGATATAATCGGTATGATGTATAAGATACATCTAGTGGAGGATTGATGTAAATGAGTTTTACATTAAGTACCATGGAATAGAAAAAGAACTATGGTTTATATGTTTCATGAGATGAAATATTAAAACTATAGGTTATATATATAGTATGATATGTTGGTTATCATTTATATTTATAATAATATTGATTATTAGATAATTAATACTTTTTCTTTTAAATAACCAAATGTAGTGGGTGGTTATTTATCATGGTAACCGTGGGGTTTTAAAAGGAAATTGATTTCCTATTTTGAAAAAAAGGGTTTTTACAAAAGTGAAAAATTTTGAGTTTTCTCTCCGGTGAATAGAAACTCACAAATACAGATTTACTAAACGACGGCTGGGTTTACTAAACGATCGCATAGCTTTGCTAGACGATCGTTGGCCCAAGGTAAACAATCGTGTAGAGTTTATCGAGCTAGACGATAGAGCTAAACGATCGCATAGCTTTTGCTAGACGATCGCATAGTTTTATCTAAATGATTGGGTATCGACCTATACGATAGGTCTCCGACTTCTCCCACTTGCCCAATCGTCTACACGATCTATCTTTCCTCCGTTCGTCTGCTTCACACCAAGTCTGAACAGAGACCACCCTCTAGATTCTCACATCGGGAATACCAAGGTCACCTTGTTGGTGGTGTTAGACTCAACTCGACACCATCGAGGTTTTCCATAAGTCGTTCGTGTGCTACGGAGGAGTTCGTGACCGAGGAGATCGTTGAGGACGAGTGCGAAGAGTTCATGTTGTGTTCGTGCGGTGTTGCAGTCGTGTAGATCGAGTGTTTGTGGTTGCGATTGTTCGATCAAGAGTTGCACATCGAAGCGTGGAGACGTTTCTGCATATGTGCGTAAAGTGCCCTCTGTATATTTGATGTTCATGTTGTAATTTCTCTATATATTTGCATAACCGCTTGTATTGAAGTCGACTGTAAATGTATTATTGAGTTATGATTGTAATTTTGAATAATCTTGCTTCCACTGCTCACGGAAATCGCGTTTCTGATTTCCTTCAGTTCCCTTGAGTGATGACTCTCGAACTTGAACAATGGGGCTTCACCCTCTCACCGACCCAAGAGGGGCTTAGTTTATCGTTGGACCATAAACAGGTTGTTCATTAGAGGATCAATGGTACTTAAGAAGCAAAAGGTAATTACATGGGTAAAACGGTAATTTGATACAATTATAATTACGAACAACTTGTGAAGGATCAACTTACTTGTGTTGGTTATATCAATGAACCCAAGGTATTCTACAGTTCATAAGAGTGCAACTATTGGTCTTTAGTGGAATGCCCCCATAACTAATGAATGTTGATCAATTTAATTAAAGAGTTTATTAAATTAATCTCAAATCATTGGAGCTTGTAACTGTAAGTCCATTAAGTCCTTCTGCTAGTTTATAACGGGTAAAACAAGGATCAAGAATTTTGAAAGAATTTGAAATGTTCAAGTTAAATAAGAAAATGTAATTGGATATGATACAATTAATATAATATATATAGATACATTATAATATAAAGTTAATTTTGAATGAGATTCAAAATTAAACTATATAATATGAGAGTATTTATTTGGATAAGATTCAAATAATAAAAGTATGAATTGGATTCATATTAAAACTATAAGTTAAAATTAATATGAATGAAATTCGTATAAAAACTATAGGTTATAAGAGAGATATGCACTTGAATATAATTCAAACATATATTTAATTAAGTTAATTAATTATTAATATATAAATATATAATTAATTTAGTTAAATTAAATATGATTTAATTTAATTTAAATTAAGTTTATCTTCCCTATGTGATGTAGAGGAGTAGAGGAGTAGAGGAGTGGAGAAAGGGAGTTATTCTTCCTCCTCGTCTTCTTTAAACTATGTAGAATGACTACAAAAAGTGATTGATTGTTTTTTATGAAAAAAAAAAATCACTTTTCCCCTCTCAAGAATTCTTTTTCTTTTCTCGTACTTTTTCTCTCAAGCAAAAATAGAGAAGAGTTATCTGTCAAACACATATTCCCACTTTCAAAATATTTTAATTATTTTATTTAATACATTTTCAATTTCAATCTTATACTCCTTGAACCTTTCAAGGACTTCAGACTTATGTTGCATTAAATAAACATACCCGTATCTAGAATAATCATCAGTAAAAGTGATGAAATATTCAAACTCTCCTCTTGTCTTAACATTCATTGGACCATAGAGGTCTGAATGTACAAGTTCTAAGGGTTCTTTGGTCCTGTGACCTTTTTCAATAAAAGATATTTTAGTCTTTTGCCTTCAAGGCATGACTCACATACAGGTAAAGAATCTTCCTCTAACTCGCTTAAAAGTCTATTTTTGACCAGTCTCTCAATCCTATTGAGATTTATGTGTCTTAATCTTAAGTGCCAAAGGTGCATTTTCTTTAAGAGAAATTTTCTGTCTTTTATTAGGAGTTACCGTAGTCTTAAACAATTAAGTATTATAATGATCTTAGCATAATTTAAAATTGAAGTCAATCCCAAATCCTCATCAATTTAAAACTTAGATTCCAAATTTTCTTTTCGAGAAGTTTGTTTAAAAGAGTTTTAGTTGCTAACGGTCTTAGCATATAAAGATCATCTTCCAACTTAACAGAACAAATATTAATACCATTTTTGTAAATAAATATTTTATTTACAGAAAAAGATAAAGTATAATTTTGTTCAAATAAACACTTTACATAAATTAAGTTTCTCTTTAATTTAGGAACTACATATACATTTTCCAATAAATTATAATTTTTCTCTAAAGTAAGTCGGAGTCCTCCTACTGTCGTTGCAAAGACAGCGTGCCCAGTTCTTATACACATTGTCATCTCCCTAGCCTCTAGTTGCCAGCAGGAACTAATTCTCTGAAACGAAGAACAAACATGATTAGTGGTGCCTAAATCTATTATCCAGGTCGAATCATCGTTCTCCACTAAACAAGTTTTTAAAACAAGTAAATCACATATACCTTGCTTGGCCTTCTTCTTTTCTGCCAAGTACTTGAGTCAATTTCTCTTCCAATGTCCCTCCTAGTTGCATGGAAATAAATTCCCTTTACAACCTTGGCTTTCTTGCCCTTTTGGGCAACGGTTGGTGGATTAGCTTTCCTCTTTCCACTTTTCTTCTTCTTCCACTTTTTGGTGCCTGAAGAGGAAGACACAGACTTAAATCCAGAGGTCGAACCTCTGAAAAACTTTTTAGAGGACGAGACAACATTTTGCTCACCCTTCTGTTCCTTGACCTTCATCAAGGATTAGAAAGTCAGCAGCTCGTTTGAGCAAGGTGGTTCGATTGTAGTCAATCCTGTTCATAATAATATTGCTACAAAATTGTAGGAAACTTTCAGGTAAGGTTTAGAAGATGAAGCTAACCTGAATGGCCTCAGTAATGACATACTCATTCATCTCAGTCATGTTAAAGTGGACCATCATGTTGAGAACATGTTCTCGAACAAATGCCCTCTCTTGTATACGGACATTAAAGATGAATTTAAGAGCGTCATGCCTGAGTTATGCGGACGATTGTCTGAACATTCCCCATAGGTATTCAATGATCTCACAGGCAATGAGCATGGACTTATGCTTCTTGGACAAGACTTCATAAAGGCTTGCCAAGATATACGCTCGGGCCTTTTTATTTGCCCGTACCCAACACTCGTATGCCTCCTGAACGTTTCGAGTGACATTTGGAGCTGGGAATGGAGGACATTCCTCCACCAAGACAAATCTTAAGTCATCGTTGATTGTGTTTTTTCAAGTGATGTACTTATTGCCAGTTTGTCGGCAACGAGCATATTTAATGTTGCGGAAGTCATATTGAAAAATTGCTGAAACATACAATTTATTTATATTAGTAATCCATGCATTACCCAGTTTGAAAAACCAATCAAATTTAGCAAAATAATTTAATGCATCCTATGTGATATCTATTTTGCAATGATGTTTCAGTGAGACAAGGTAAAAGCCATCGTAGGGTGATCAGGTACCAATATTTGAATCACATTCAAATATTTATTTCCTATCAAATAAGCTTTATATTTTAATGTATTGAATACATTATATTAATTATATCATATATAATTAATTCACTCAATTAATTTGAACTATTCAAATTAATCCTAAATTAATTCTCAATAATCCTAGTTGAGCTATAGAGGAGACCTTATGGATCTATAGATTGAAGCTCCAATGGTACTTGAATAATTAATTAAACTCCTTTAATTAAATTACTCAACATCCATTAACTATCGGTCACTCCATTAAAGAACAACAGCTACACTCTTCGCGCTATAGATGTATTTATGTGTCCATTAGATATAACTAGTCAATAATGCGATGACCCTTCACAAATTGCTCGTAAGTACAGCTAGGAAAAATTTACCTTTTTGCCCCTATAGTTACATCTAACTTTTTAAGTACCACTAATCCCTCTAATGAACAATAAGTCATGTTTAATCATGACCAAACCCCTTTCATGCCAAGAGATGGTATGGTGCCACATTGTTCAAGCCCCGGAATCAGCCCTTACCTCGACATTAAGAAATGAGTGAGTTTCGTCTTGTATACTTGTGTTCCCAGGTCCCCAATTAGATGAATCCCCAAAATGGTAGGCTTTTTGAGTCGGCGATCTGGTCACTCTCACCTATACAAATTAAATTCATAAGTAGGAATTCACAATTCACTCAGGATTCAAGTCATGTCACCTATGGTCATCCTTGTGAAATGTAAGTCTCTACTATTAATGGCGTTTTATAATGAGATTAATCATTTCGTAGTCTGGTCTTATACAAACTCTTTGTATTGGATTGTGAACTTCTGAGACAAGGCCAATCTTCTGTTTTTAAGATCCCTGATGATTTGGATCTCTAGAACAAACCATGTCTTTCCCAAATCTTTCATTTGGAATTGGGCGGCCAACCATTTCTTTACATCAGTAAAAAAACCTAAATCATTCTCAATTAGTAGGATATCATCCACATACAACACGAGGAATGTTACTGGGTTGTTAATGATTTTCTTGTAAACATAAGGCTCATCAACATTATGATCAAAGCCATAAGATTTGATCGCAGCATCAAATCTTATATTCCAAGATCGAGATGCTTGTTTCAGTCCATAAATGGACTGATTAGGCTTGCAAACCTTTGCTCTTGATTTTGTTCAATGAATCCTTCTAATTGATTCATATAATGGTCTCTTCAAGATTACCATTCAACAAGGCAGTCTTGACATCCATTTTCCATATTTCATAGTCATAATATGTGACTATGGACAAGAGAATCTTGATAGACTGTAACATGATAACATGTGAGAAAGTTTCTTCATAGTCCATTCCTTCAACCTAGGTAAAACCTTTTGCCACAAGTCTAGCTTTAAAGGTTTGTACCTTTCTATCTACACCTTTTTTTCTCTTGTAGATCTATTTACAACCTATAAGTTTTATCCCATCAGGTTGATCTACAAGCTCCCAGACAGAATTGAAGTATATGGACTCCATTTTTTTATTCATGGCTTTAATCCATTCATCCCTATCAACATCTTCTATTGCTTATTTATAAGATAATGGATCCTCAACCCCATCATCACTTATGATGTTTTAGGCTTTTGTTAAACCCATGTAGTGTACAGACGGGTTCATAACCCTCCCAGTATGTTGGGGTAATCTCAACTATTGGATGGATGTGTATGACTAGACGAACCCACATCAACAACTCTTATTGATGTATCATCCTTTTCAACAACCTTTGTTGAAGTCCTAGTAGATTCATTATAAATTTCACTTCAAACAATTTTGCTTCATGGTATGGTCCCTCATGTTGTCTTCTTCCAAGAAGGTAGTGTTTCTTAATACAAACACTTTATTCTCACTTTGACCATTGAAGTACCCACCTCTCGTTTCCTTAGGGTAACCTACAAATAGGTATACTTTTGAACGAGGTTTCAACTTTTTTGAGGTTTGTCATTAGCACATGAGCTGGACATCCCCAAATTCTGAAGTGGTGTAAACTACCTTTACGACCTCTCATAACTCAAAAAGTATTTCAGAAACACTCTTTGAGGGAACGTTGTTCAAAATATAAACTCTAGTATCTACTGCATATCCCCAAAACGAGTCATAAAGTTGAGCATAACTTATCATCGACCGTACCATGTCCAATAGGGTTCTGTTTCTCCTTTACAATACACCATTCTATTGAGATTTACTAGAGGCTGAGAGTTGGGACGTAATTCCATGTTCTATCATATAGTTTTGGAATCTTAAGTCCATATACTCTTCACCACGATCATATTGTACTGTTTTTATCTTTTTACCTAACAAGTTTTCAATCTCAGTCTTGTACTATTTGAACTTTTCAAGTGCTTCAGACTTATTTGCATTAGATATAGATACCCACATCTAGAATAATCATTTATAAAAGAGATGAAATATTCATACCCTCCTCGTGCTCTTATATTCATAGAACCACAGAGGCCTGAATGTATAAGCTCCAAGGTCTCTTTTGCTCTTTAACCTTTTCCAATAAAAGGCCGTTTTGTCATTTTGCCTTCAAAGCATGACTCACATACAGGTAAAGAGTTTTATTCTAAACCATTTCGAAGTCCACTTTTTACCAATCTCTCAATTCTATTGAGATTGATGTGACCTAACCTTAGATGCCAAAGATGGACATTTTCTGTAGGAGAAACTCTCAGTCTTTTAATAGTTGTTGCCGTGTTGAACATTTCAGAATTTAGCACGACTTTTGTAACTAACGACCTTAGTATATATAAGTTAATTTCCATTGAACCAAAGCCTAATTCTATTCCATTCTTAAAATTAAACACTTTATTTTCTGAGAAGGATAAGGAATACCTTTCTTCAATCAGACAAGAAACTGAAATTAAGTTCCTCTTGATTTGAGGTACTACATGTATGTCATCCAATAACATATATCATTTCTTGTCCAAACATAACTTAAGCTCACCTATGTCAACAGCTGAAATGGCCTCACCAATACCGACTTTAAGAGTCATCTCTCCACCTACCAATTGTCTCTAGGAAATAAATCCTTGATAAGAAGAACATACGTGATTAGTAGCTTTTGAATCAACTATCTAGGCAATATCATCATTCTCTACTAAGCACGTCTCTAAGACTTATAAATCAGATTATTTTTTTCGGAGTTCTTCCTTTTCTTGAGAGTAGTGGGATTAGCTTCACAACTCATATCATAAACTCCAAGTTTCATCTTGGAGGACGATCCTCGTTGATTAAGTTCATTAGATTTAGCAATAATTGCTTTCTCTATTTGTCCCTTAATATTCAATATGGACTGAAGTTTATCTAAGGAGCTGACATTACTGGTTTCATTGTCATCAACCCCATTTTGCTTAAATTGTGAGAACTTTTGCTCAAACAATTCTTGCATTGATTACATGATCTGATGTGTAGTGCCCATGCTCTCAAATCTTTTGGCTAATGCTTCAGGTATTCTTGCCAAAATGTGAACCCCGGCCTTAGAATTAGCCTTTGTCCATATCTCGTATGAATAATAAACATTTCGTGTTGCATCAGGGCTTGGGACTTGAGGACAATCCTCAGTCATGACAATGTTGAGGTCGTTAACCACGAAAAAGGTTTTAATTGAATATGTCCACGTCGGATAATTAAAAACGGTCAAATTAGAGGCAACTAACTGAAAATTACAGTTTTCCATATTTGCTAAAAAAGAAACAAATTGATCTACATTAGATTTTAGCATAACTCTAAAATATCCAGTCATATTTAGCAAAAACTAAATGAACCCCATTTAACATCTAGTTTTACAATGATGCTTCAGTGATTTAGGACAAAAGCAACCGAAGGGTAGTCAATTGTCCCTTCACTATATTGAGACACTCTCAACCAATTATTACACTAGAATAACTCTTATTCCTATAACAACCAGTCATCATTTATTTGATCAAGAAATCATTAACTAGCTTAACAATTTCTCGTAAGTGTGACCCTTCATTTTAGACCCTAGAGTTCAGCCCCAGTGAGCCAACCAAAGAGAAAAACCGATTGGGGCAAAAACTAAAGCGATCCTATCCATTTTTGAAGTTCGCCTTGATATTGACCTACTGCACAGACCATCCAAAGAGGGACGCTCCTAGGGCTCCTCGAGGCCATACAAGAAGATCTCACGGTGCAAACCAATGAAGAAGACTGTAGGACATGTTGACACAAATCCCTCTCCCACTTACTATAAATATTCTCTCAATTCACCTTGATATTGACCCATGCAAACACCATTCGAAGGGGGATGTTCCCAGGGTGCCTCGAGGCCAAGCATGAGTCACACGGTGCGAACATAAAGGGAGAAATGTGAGTGAAAATTGATGTATCATATACATCTTTGTACTCCATTAAGTATTATAATAACCTAGGGTTTATTTTACTTAGGAAAAATACAGCTAATTATTTTTACTAAGTGATTATTTAAGTTTGCCCAAAAGTAACACTTGCTTTAGATAGTTAAACAATTTTGATTAATGTTTGTTAGACACTTTAACAAACCTTAATCAACAATTGTATACTTGTAGCAAATCTATCTAATTCACCTTTCCAAGTCAGTTTCCAAGTAGGGGTGTTACGTTTCCGTCAACTTAAATACCCCAGCATAGACAGAACTACCCTTAGACAAAAGACCCCTTATAGATACGTTTGCTACAAATTAAACTTTTATTAGAACTAATTTAATCCTATTAAACTGACTAAAAAGATTAATCTAATTCTAATCTCATTAGAAATTTGTGATCTTAGGTCTATGTGAATCAAATTTTAAAACTATTTTTAAAAAATGATTAAATCTCATTACCTAAGTTTGCATGCAATTCTTATTGATTTTAGTTTCTAATTTCATTTAGTTCGTTATAACTCTTATAAAAAAAATAAAACAAATTAAAATCATACATTACATCGAGTGACATACTTTATAAAATTATCTAAAGTAATGTCATGCATCATGCAATTCCCATTTCATTATAAACTATATTTAACGTTTATATAATAAGGTAATGAAACAATTAATAACATCCATACATATATACAACTATATATTATTGTTGGGGATGATGCCCTAAACTCTCGTGTCCTGTAGTTAAACACAGTTTTGTGCAAACGTTTGTGATGTATAATATATGATATTTTCTTCACTAATTGTCTTTGAACATTGGATGTTTCATTTGCTTGACCACAAACCAATAAACTAAAATCTCTGGTTGTCATTATGTAACTTAAACATGTATGTGGAGACATACAAGTGGATTATGTCTTAAGTGATAACCAAAATGGTCTGTAGTATATGGATATAGGAGGGAAACCTTATCATGGTAACGCTACGGATGCGACCCGCTTTGTAGAATAGTTACAGATGTTGAGACTTGCTACAAATGGTCTGATTCTGATCATTCATGTGAGGACATGTGAGTGGGGGTGTCCTATACAAAGAGTTTGTATAAGACTTGATGAAGAAGTGTTAACGTCTCGTTATATAATGTTGTTCATGACAGAGACTTCACTTCACTAGGATGACCATAGGTAAAATGACCTCAATCATGAGTGAGTTAGGAACTCCTGCCTTCGAAAACGGTCCTTTGATTTGCATGGGTGCGAGTGGCCAGGTCGCTCATACATTATTTTATGAGATGAAATTAAGGAATGAAATACGGTGATGGAAATGCATTGAGCAACAAATTTTCTCAGCGGAATCCAAGTAAACCCCACTGAGTTTCCTGGTAAGTCCAGGGTCGAACTCAGGGACTAGGAAAACGATATGTAGTGGTAATTTTCAAGAAGACTTTGCGGTAACAAAGAAATCAAATAGTTTTTTTGGGTTGTTGTTTGCGGTAATAAAATAAATGAATGCGGAAAATTTGAGAAAAGTTCGATTTTGCGGTAGATACACTGAGTATGCAGAGGAACGAGTTGAAAAGGTCTTTAGTTAGCGTTTCCCCGGAATGCGTCAAACTATGCGATCATGCTACACTCATGCAACAGCAAGTCATTTTCCAATGCAAATGCGGTGATCCTAGTTCTAAGACGCATGTGTTGAATGCAACAATGTCCATAGAGCTTATTCCTAAGTCTCTACTCTTTCCCTATGCGATGATGCAAGATGCACAGAAAGACAAGGTGACTGCACACAATCATATCCTATCTCTAGGTTGCATGCGATGCGTTAATAACAAACAGTGCTTATTCCTAAGCTCCTATCTCTTGATTATGCATTCTAATCTGACTCTCTCAAGCCTAGATTCTAACCTGACTTTCCCAAGCCTAGATCCTGTCCTTAGACTCCCCTCCCGAGTATCTCTAATGGATGAATGAAGTATACATAATACAAGATAATCGCATAGAATGAAGATCCCAATTATGCTAGCTAAGTGCTTCTCAACCCATTCGACAGATTTAGCTACTCATGCGTAATAAACAGAGAGTGAACAGATATAAAGAAGTAAATTCTATTTCTATAGATAAGTTTGAGTACAAAATGACAATGGAAGATAAGGATAGAGAGCCTGGTAGCAATCCCTTGCTTCCCAAGGCCTTTACACTGTCAACTCTATTCTATTCAAAAGATATTCCTGCTTCCGCAGGAGCTGGCCCTCTCTCCGATCTCGACGCTTTCGGCACTCTCCCAAGTTCATCGGAATGATCTATCGGCACAATCTCGCTTCTCTCAATTCTACCTTAAAATAAAAGAAAATCTAAGAACAAGGCTATTCTAACTATGGAGGAAATTATCTAAGTATCCCAACTCATTTTCTGAAGGTTACCTTCAGTATTTATAGAGCTTCAGGGTGAAAGGCGGTTTATCTCTTATGATTGCACAGATGGGATGACTTTAATTCTCTGACTGATGCACCGAATATTTGTCACTGAAAAGTTGAGTGTACTTGTTATCGTTAGCGGCTTGTCAACTTAATTCGGACTCGACCGTCATCAGCTTTCTGTCCCATCATGATTAATTATGTTTTTCACCCAGATGCGCCCACCGCAAAGCCTTCTTGAGCAGATGTTTGCGAGCACAAGTCACCGCAAAGCCTTGCGGTAACGCTGCGTTCAACCGTTGATTTTTTGTTATCGCACCTTTCGCCTAGCGTCAACGCATATTCTGCATAAAAATATCAAAGTAAACTATTTTTATGCGATGAACGCATGCGACCGCAATGTTATGAACTTAATGCTTTTTGGACCCAATCTAACATATTTTATCAACGCAAACCTTCATTGTTTAATAACTTAGCACTGTAATAACATGCATTTATGCCCATTATCAGTCGCCGACTCAAACCTACCACTTTGGGGATTCGTCTGATTTGGGAGTTGGAAACTCAACTACACAAGATGAAATTCACTCCTTCTCCAAAGCAGGGGTAAGTAGATAGATTGCTCCCTTAAGGGTTGATCCCAGGGCTTGAACGATTTGGCACCACACACCTTCTTATGGCCTAAGAGGTGTGCACACATAGTAGGACTATGTTGTATTGTTCATTAGAGGGATCAATGATACTTAAGAAGTTATATGTAACTATAGGGGCAAAACAGTAAATTGGCCCAACTGTACTTACAAGCATCTGTGAATGGTTATCGTACTGTTGATTGGTTATATCTAATGGACACAGAAATATATTTGTGGTAAGAAGAGTTCAGCTGTCGGTCTTTAGTGGAATGCATGGCAGTTAACGGATGATGGATCTTGTGGCTAAAGAGTTTAGTTAGCCTCAGGTACTGTTGAAGCTTCGAGCCATAGGTCCATAAGGTCCCCTTGGTAGCTCAATGGATTCAAGTTGAGAATCAGTTTTTGGGTCAGTTTGAAATATTCAAATTGAGAAGAGAGAGTTCGATTATATATGATATGATTGAACTGTTTAATTATATACGAAATGATTGAATTTTTGTATGAGAAACATTCATTGGAGGAAAATGGATATAAATATGATTTATATCTAGTGGAGGAGAAAACACTATGGTTTATATGTGATATTAAACTATAGGTTAATGAATATAATATAATTATATTTATTATTATTAATTGGACAATTATGGGATAATTGACTGCCGTTTTCTCCGTAACCATGTGTTAGTGAGAAGTTTGATTAAGTTTTTGTAACTGAAGAATAAAATGAAAATCGTTTCATTTTGCAAAAAATCACGTAATTCGCTCAAGCATAAAGTATATTGCCTATCGCTTGGCTAACCGAGAGACTACACGATAGCTCTAAGTTGCTACATGATAGTATACAAGCGTGCATCTTTGTAAACGATCGCTTACGTTTTTCTAAACGATCGTCTAGTGCTGAGCGTTTTCTAAATGATCGTCTACACGATCACAACCTATTTACTACACGATCATATATATTCGTCTAAACGATCAAGCATAGTCTATACGATAGACCCTGCCCTTCTCCCACTTGCTTGGTCGTACTATACGATCTTCATATCCTTTTCCCCTCTACCAAATTCCAACAAAGCCTACTCTTTGGATTCTCACGCTGAGAATACCGAGGGTTCCAAGTGGTGGTGTCATCCCCATATTTTTTTTGTGCGTGTGGAGGCCATTCGTGAGTAGATGACCGGTGGTGTTGGTGGACGATTGCTTGACGTTCCAGCGAGAGCGAGAGCACCGGTTCGGTTGGAGAGAACGATTTTTTGCTGTGAAGAAAGAGTTTTCAACTGGTATGTATTCATTCTCATGTTGGTTATTTGTTAAAAGTATGTCGGTAATTTTGTAGTATGATGCATATATGTATGTTTAAATGTAAATGTGGTAATTCTGTCACAATGTCTTTGGAAAGATCCACTTCCGCTCAGAGGTACTCTTGTATAAGAGTTCCTTCAGTTATAACACTTATAATATATGATGCATGAGCATGCTATAAAATTAGATCATGCAACTATATATTATAACATTTATAATATAAACAATGCATGAACAATGCATAACCTATGGTGGGATTTTACTATGACATACATTATGACATATATTACATAATTAAACCATATATCATATGCATAATTTAAATAGCAATTATGGACTGGGATTGGACTTTTAAAGTATTAATTAAATTAATATAACATTTATATTAATTCAATTAATAAAAAAACTAACTATTACATTAGAAAAAGGTCCATTAGGTTCTAAACAGGTGAACCGGGTCTTGAAATAGCACGAACCGATCTCCAGCAACCGAACCACCCTTGAACTGCTCGAACCAAATGAACTAGACCCGAACTAGCTCCAAATCAAACCTAACTGCATGAAAACCGACACTGAAACGCGTTTCTTATTCGTTGCGATGTTGTGCCTTAACGTCGAAATTCTACGGAGAAGAACTCCATCCTCTGCATTATAGCATCACGACGCTAGGGCACAATATCGTGACGCTACTGTACAGTCGCCTACTGTACATATTCAATATTCTTCAAATCTCGTCTGATTTGAGCCCCCCTTTCGCTAGAATGTCACCGAGAACATCACGATCGACTCAAGACTTAAGAAATACATACTCGATAGGAGTTTACGCCCAAAACAACGAGCCCCTTACAAATCGAATTTGTAAAATCAAAGTAGAAAACTAAAATCAACCTCGAAAACATCCATAATCGATAACCATTCATAAAACATTCATCAACATGAAAATTTACAGAATGAAACCCACCATCATTCTGTAATTAAATTCCGAAATTAAAAAAAGGGGTAGAAACTACCGCTCTGATACCAATTGAAGGGAAACCATCGAAGATTTCGTAGTGGAAGCGGGGATCGCTCCCATTTTAGTTTTCACAAAATTCATAAATTACAGAATCAAAATAAAGATTATGCAATTTGAAATCCAATTGGGTACCACCACTTGAGAACCCTCTGTATTTTCTTGAGATTATGAATTCAAGCAAAAGTTGTGGGCTTTGCTTGAATTCTTGGAAGAGGGAAAAGAAAGGATGAGAGGGAGGAGAAAAACTTTTCTTCTCTGTGTGATTGTGAGTAAAAACAGAGATAGTTTTTTTTTTTTAAAAAAAAAAAAAATTTAGATCCACAAATCATGAAAGAAGATGATGTGACAACACGACGACTAGCATGAGCAAAGGCGTGGTGTTTTCCGACTGGCGTGAGAGGACGTGCGTTTTGGTGTGGTTTTGTGGGGGTTTGGGGTGATTTGGGGTTTTGAGGGTGTCTCCCCCAATTTTTCATCTCTTTAATATATGAAACCCTAAAAAAATAAACAATAAATTACTTGATGGTTATAAAGTGTCAAGTAAAAATGGAATGAAAAAATCCTAACATTTCCGCCAATCTCTGCTTTTTTTCATTATTCTTGAGGTTTTTCATCAAATTTATATGTTACTTGACATTTTTTTTAAATAAAAACATCAAATACTCAAAAGTTCCAAACGTCAAGTAATGTGGTTTTTGTAGTAGTGACCCTAGACATAGGACAAAACCCTTAGAACCAAAAAATTGTATTTTTAATTACCTAAATTCATATTAGCCATAAACATATAGGTTTAAAGGCTAGCCTTCTAAACTTATTTAATTGAACGTCAAATAGGTGTCAAATCTGGTTTATCATGCATTTTACATTAAGCTTGTTGGGTGTTAGAACAAATAGTTCTTGGGTGTAAGTATACACTACTGACAAGTAATATAAAATGGACAAGTCCACTATCGAATCTCAAGGGAACATAGTACAAGTAATTAGTTTTGATTAAAGGAAGACGTCCTCTAAATTTGCAATCGATGGTGACCAAAGAAATTGAACTGTTTCATGGTGTACTTTGAAAATAAAGAAATATAATTCTGGAAAAAACTATTAAAAAACTGATGTGAAAAAATATGATGGAAGGATGAGATTTAAAGGAAAGTTTCAACCTATAAAATAGACATTATGCCCTTTATATACCCACAATTACTCTCCTCAACTAGATTCAGACACAACCTAGCATGCAACCCATATGCACCCACATTTTTGCTCTTTCAAGCTGAGAGAGGTTAAGTCGGATGCAATCAAATTGCTATAAAGATTGCTATAAAGAATATAATGTGGATATCATAAAATTATAATTAAATTATCACCTATGTTGGGTGCAATAAGATTACAAGATTGATTATAATAGAAAAATGATGAGATGCCAAAAGTGACCACGAAATTTTTAGTTCGAATCCTTACTTCTCATGTAGTAAAGAAGAAAAGGGTGTGGGACGCACTTTAATCGGGAGTGCACACAGCTGCCACTGTTCTGAGCTCAGAAATTTCTTCACTGCAACTTTTGCCGGCGCTGCTCATATTTGCTCTTCACAATTCCACAAGAACTTCGAAATCCGTACAATCATCCGATCAGAATACTCGAAAAACCACTATGATTCCACGATTCAGAGTCAAGAACACCGAATTCATCAAGCTATTCACATCCATGAGAACTATCACCACCACTGACTCGCCGTTCCACCGCCGTTTCATAACTCCCCTTCCGTCTAAACCCTTTCTACAACCCCATGCCGCCGCCCGTTCCGCCGGATTGTTCCTTTGGTTTTCTCAGAGACGCCACAGTTGGAAAGGGGCCTCCGACTACGATTACATTAGGGCTGATGTCAACTGTCCAAGGTGCTCCAAGCAAATGCCTCTCATCTTCTCTAATCGCCCCTTGTCCATTACGGCTCGGGAGACTGGCGTCTATCAAGCCCTCAATCTCTGCCCCAATTGCAAAACTGCATTCTATTTTAGACCCTTCAAGTTGGTTCCTTTGCAGGGTACTTTTATTGAGATTGGTAGGGTTAAGGGCGCCAGGGACTTGGATGACCATGTGGGCAATGAATCGAGCCAACATACGAAAGGAGATCTTGGCGCCAATTGTACTGATGATTCTGCCTTGCCTCCACGGTGGAATGGTAGCTGTGGCGGTGGCGGTGGCGACGGTAACTTGGGTTCGGTGGAGAGTAACGGTGTTCAAAAGGGCGACGGCAGTTTAGAAATGCAGTTGCTAACTCCCAAGGAAATTTCTGAGGCGCTGGACAAGTTCATCGTTGGACAAGAAAAGGCCAAGAAGGTTGGTTTCGGGTGATATGACCATATACTGTGCTTCTTATGACATTTTTCACAAGCATTTTGTGCACATTCTACATTTGTGGCGTATTTTTCATAATTGAGGAATTGTGCGCTTCTCTTTTATGTTTCGGTTAGAAACTAAGAGTTCAAGAACGAAACTACAATTGAGGGACTACTATCTCTCCATGAGCATGGAGTTATAAAAAGTCTCCAATTAGCATTGACGAAGAAAGGAGTGATTTTAAAAAATATATTCTATTGGAAGAATGTTCCATGAGGAAGTTAGAAAACACCACCCTCAAGAAGGAACAATGAAAATTTCCGTGAAGACAGACGCACAACAAAGTTAAGGAAAAGGAGTCCCTTGATGAAGGTAGAATATACACAACAGAAGCAGATTTGAAGGATCCTAGAGAATGGATGGGAATAGGAGATGAAGAAGGGACTCACATAACCAAAAATCCTCCCAAAAAATGAGCACCTAAGCCATCCCCAATGGAGAATTTTACATTTAGTAAAAAAGAATTAAAACTAGAAGAAATGACCTTCCCAAGGATTCGTGCATTTGTCCTTAGCCCTAGAAAATGAGATCCATTAAGTGGGAAGAACCCCATATTTGCTTGCAATGATATGATGGCAGAAAGTCTCAGGCTCTAGGGAAAAACAATATAACCACTTAGCTAGGATGGCCTCATTATGAACTCTCAAATTACAAATACCCAAACTGCCCAACTCTTATCAGTTTCATAACAATTTTCCATCTGGTCAAGTTAAAAGCTTGGTGTTTCTCGTTCTCCACTCCCTCCTAAAGAAAGTTCCTCAGGATCTTCTTCCAACCTACTATGAATAGTAAAGAAGATCATAACCAATTATAGGAAATAGGTAGGAATCCCACCCAATGTTGACTGGCTGAATCAGAGTTCCTACCGCCCTAGAAAAGATTACCTTCTTAGATAATTGCTTTTGTTCTTCTCAACCATTGGGTTATAGAAAGATAGATAGAGTGTGGCGTTTGAACGTAATAATGGTGATAAGGGAATTCTGGAGCTGCCATTTGCTGCTTGATCAGGATTTGAAGAACCACCCGTTACTATAAGCTCTATACTTGCTGGTATAACTTAAGAGTTTTATTCTCTAGGCCTTTTTTCTTATGATGCTGTGGCTCCCTCTGTCCAGAGGCAAGGTGATGTAGGACATCATATGTAATTTATTTGAAAAGGAAACAAAGCTTTTCATTGAATAATAAAATTGTAATTTATTTGAAAAGGAAACAAAGCTTTTCAATGAGATAATAAAATGAAGGACATTCTATGTAATCTTGGGTAGTTCTTGACTTTCTTATAATTCTTGTTCAAGATTTTGTTTTCCAGATGGATCTTTTCATTTAAACCATAATAGAAGCAAATGAATCTGGATAGTCAATACCATATGTTTGAGTGAAGCCTTTAGCTACTAGTCTGACCTTATATCTCTTAATTTACAGCCTAACGGTTTCTTATCCTTTGGTCACTCTACTATTTCCCTAATACCAATTATGGTAAACACCCAATTACAGCCTACCAGTCTCTTATCTTTTTGTAACTCTACTATTTCTCCTCCATAACTACTTATTTCCAATTTGGATTTTCTAAAGTCTTATATATATTCTCCTTGGAAGAGCCAAGTCATTTATCCTAATTCCTAGATGTGAAGTCTTTATGACTATTTGCCAATTTTTTATATGGGATATAGGTTGCCATATGGTATTTTGTACAACTTCAAATGCCTTTTCTAATTACTATGGGAGCATCAACATGAGACATAATTGACATAATACTTTAGGGGAGATAAATAATAATGTTTAGAGACGTCAAGAAGGATCCTAGTGATGTTTGGCCGTCGGTGAAGTTCCATGTTTCTCTTTGGACTTTGATTTTGGGACTTTTTGCAATTACTCTATATGCAACATTTTACTTAGTTGGAACCCCTTCCTTTAGTGGGGTTTTTGTGGGCCCGTTTTTCTGTATGCCCTAATATTCTTTTAGTTTTCATTTTTCATTGAAAGCAGTTGTTTGTATATATATATTGCATCTGTAATCTCTTTTACTTGAAAAGTATCCTAAGAAAATGCATTTAATAGCCCTATGATCAAGTTAGGTCGAAAGTGGTTGGTTATGTGGACATAAGTATTACATCAAAATTTTTTGAGGAAAATCAAACTATACGTGGGATGTTGGAAAAACATGTTTTCACTACAAAAATAAGATTAATGCTTTTCTTTTCCCTCCTTAGTCTCTTTGTATTGTATTTGTTTTGGTTCTTTTCGTTTCTTATTTCATTGTACCTTGAGCATTAGCCTCTTTTCATTAATTTAATGAAAAGTTTCCTTAATAAAAAAATTTACCTTCCTGCCACCTATTCTGTACACTGGGATGAAAGGATGGGGGTTTAATCCAGGAAGAAGTTTAGTGTTATTTAGAATTGTCTTTTGGTCCATTGATTTTACCACGAATCTATCATTTTGATTGACTTAATGTTGACATTTCAGGTGCTTTCTGTGGCAGTATACAACCACTATAAGAGGATATATCACGCTTCATTGCAGAAAACGTTAGTTTGCAAGAGTTGTCTAGTTGTCATTTTGCAACCCTTTTCGAAATATAATTTAAATATGCTTAATATTGCTTACTGATGCATGGAGTTCACTGTGATAGTCTATATTTAAAGGAAGAAAATAGTATTATTTTTGAGGGAAAGATATTTTTCATGTTAATGATTGTGATTGGCTTTGAGTTGGTGTCTACATTTGTATTTAGATCAGGACAAGGATCGCTGGGTATTGAATTGGAGAATGATGATAATGAAATTGTGGAATTGGAAAAGAGTAATGTGTTGCTAATGGGTCCTACAGGCTCAGGTACGATTGATTTTCTTCTGCATTTCTTTCTGTGTCCAAGAGCCTTAATTTTGTTGGAGGTTTTTCATTAACCATTTATGGAATCTCTAAGGATAGGGAAGACGTTACTTGCAAAAACCCTTGCTCGTGTTGTGAATGTGCCTTTCACCATAGCTGATGCTACTGCCTTAACTCAGGCAAGTGCATTTTCGGGATAGTTATTTTTTCTTTCCTTGTTAGTGTTATGTTTTTTTCCCTTTCTAAACACTCTCTCTCTCTCTCTCTCTCTCTATATATATATATATATATATATAAACAACACAATTCTGTAAGGCCCCTAGTTAATGGTGATATTAGGATTATTAGTAGAATATTAATATAGTTATTAGGAGGGCATATTAGTAATTGCCTATTAGGTTTGTTAGGACTTTTTAGTTATAAATAGAGGGAATGGGTTGAGAGGAAGGTATGAAAAATTTTGTGAGATTTCCTTTGGGAAATTTGGGAGAGGATTCTCCACCCTCTAGAATGTGCTGAGGTATATTGTAATTTCTTTATAGATATTGCAATATAATTCTACTTTTAGTGTTCTTTGTTTTTTCTTTGTGTTCTTGAGTGTCCTTGTTAGGTGGGTATCCTAACAAATTGGTATTAGAGTTGTAATCATCTTGGGAAGAATGCACAGTAAAACCAAGAGAGAAATGGAGGATAAGATCGAGAGCAATTCGAAAAGTAGTCTAGAATCGAGGAAATGCTTGTTTGATATGGCAAAGTCCGTCGAATGAGTAGATTAAACAGTGCATATGCTTGCAAACAAGAAGGAAAACAAAGGATCGGCGTTCGTAACCGGATCCGCAAGATCATTGAAGGATAAGGAGAGCGATGAAGGAGAGAACTCTCGATATTGGACAAACGAAGGGGGAGTTGATCAGAGTAAATACAAACAATTGGAGATGCTGGTTTTTTCAGGCGATCATCCGGATTTCTGGATCTATTAAGCGGAACATTTTTTTTCGAAATTTATGAACTATTAAATGAAGAGAAGATCAAGGTTTCGGTTAGTACATTTGCACCTGATGCAGGAGATTGGTTTTGTTGGTCACACACCCGGAGTCCGATTCGAGGCTTTGAGCGTGGGGCAAGTTGAAGCAGCGGATGTTTGCATGATTCCCTCCTACTTAGGAAAGTACTCTTCTCTCCCGACTTCTATAAATTAAGCAAGACAAAACGTATGAAGATTATCACAAGAAATTCGAGACCTTAAGAAAAACAGGAAGGGCCGGTGACGGGTGCGAAATCTGAAACTTCCAATAAGCCTGTGGAAGGATCTTTACAAACGTTGAAAGGTATCGAGGTAGAAGGGATGGTGTTTTTTCCAGCAAGCTTCGTTGAGAAAAAAGTGTGTGAGGGTGAGGGTGAGGGTGGGGTTTGCATTAAATGGCAGGAAAAACAAATTGGAGGCTGGGAGAAAAAAGTGGCTAGGGTAAACACCATTATGGATGAGGACCACTAACCATTACCATGTGGAAAGTCATTGGCCCAGGGAGTTGCTTAATGGGCTGAATCCAAATGAAGGAATCGAAGCCCAATTTGAAGGCTAAAGAGAAAGCTGGTGGTCTGGGTTTACTACTTGTTCATTAAATAATTTTTTTTTTTAAAGAAAAAAGATGATTAATCAATTAAAGACTAATCTGAGGAGAAAAAAGAGATGCAACGTAAGTTATTTGTTTTTTTAAGCTGATCTTCAGTTCAAGCTTTTTTGAGCTTTTTTTTTTTTTTTGGGTTTTTTTTCTCGTTCCATATGATATTTCTAAAATCTTTATTATCAGAATTCAATCTCAATTGGAGGGTGTTTGCCTCCCTCTCAAGTGATGGTTTTTAGTCTCTTCAGCAGCCAACAGTTTTATTTGATTTTTCAGACCGTTTGTTTAAGTTTTTGCCCCAGTGTTTGTTCTTTTTGGGGAGTGTAATGCTTTGTGCTTTTCATTTATAAGCTAGTCTTAGTTTGTTTTTGGATGTGATGAGGGCGCTAAGGGGGTGTCAACCTAGTTGAGATGCCCGGGTGCGCTAGCTGATCTGTTTGGTATTCGGTTGTTATTTAGCTCATTGTATAACTCTCTTGTACTTTGGGTTTTTGTTCGCTATTCTCTTACATCAGTGAATTGTTTCCTTTTAAAAAAAAAACATCTTTATGGAAGCATGTGAGGTTCCTAGTTAGGGGTATGATGTTAGTAAGGGCATAGAGTTAATTAGCTAGGGATGCTTTGGTTATAAATAATAGGTGTTAGGGGCTTCTGAAGGGTGTGAAGAATTTTGGTAGTGTCCAACTGTCCATTGTGAAACTTGGGAGAGAGATAACCCCGGTTATTATATATTTATATTGTAATTTCTTTATTGATATAGCAATGTTGTTATGTTTAGTGTTCTCTTGTATTTCTGTGTTTTGATGCCACAGAATAATTTTTAGAAATATTTAATGATTGGACCAATCTGTCTTGATATAGTTCCATTGATTTTTGTTTTTTTTGTTAAACTACCATTTTGGTCTCTATACTTTGAAGTTTGTTCAATTTTAGTTCTGTACTTTCAATAAATCTTAAATTTAGTTTCCAATGCTACTTTATTTTTTGGTTATCTAATAGCATTTTTATTATAAATTTTGAAAATATATTCATACATTTATTAGTTCAAGGTTTTAATCGATATTTTTCCAAAGTTCAGGGGTATAAATTGATATTTTAAAAAAAATAATATAATGAGAAGTTAATAATACTTTCACAATTAGTCCCACCTATCATACAAATTAAAAGTTATTGATCAGTACAATTTTCACATCTCACCCAATGACATCAAAAAAAAAAAAAAAAAAAGGAAAAAAAAAAAAAGAAAAAAGAACTTTCAATATAAGCCTGATTTTTGATAAAAAAATATATGCTATTCCAATCAGTAACCGGTAAGCTCTAGATCTTTTCTCTTGTTTCTATATCAGGAATTTTGAGCCTGAATCATCTCTACATATTTTATTGATTCGAAATAATTCAAGTTCTTTTTACCAAGCAGCACTTTTGTCAGTTGGCTCAGTAGATTTTAATTCTCACTCTCCTTTTCAGGCAGGTTATGTTGGAGAAGATGTGGAATCAATATTATACAAGCTCCTTCTGGTATTAATTTATTTGTTTCCCCTCCTGTCTCAATTACTTTCTAAGTCGTTTTGAAGGTATTTTGACTCTTGAGTTCAAAATCTGTGTTTTGACCAAGATATGCTGAGAGTCATGGCTTTGGAATCACTGGATCATCCTCATATAATGTTACCATTTATTTTGTGTGTAACTATTACTAAGTTTTTAAAAATCCTTAAATCTAAGTTTTGATTCAAATCGTTCAACCACCTTTTTTTGAGTCCAAATGGTCCTGCGTAGATGGACTCTGAGGTTCAAAAGAGGGCACAGCTGTGGTACAGTTTGTTTATTTAATTTTATATTCAAGAACTATTAAGCTTTTGAAGCGTTAAAAAATAGTAACACTGTCTGTTTATTTCTTTGTTTTTTTTTAAGAAACAAACACTTTTCAATGATATAATTAATAGAGACTAATGCTCAAAGGTAAAAAAACTCTGAAGGGGAAGCAAGAACATTAAAATGATAATATCAGAACATTAAACCAGACGTCTAGTCATGATGAATTATAAGGGAAACATAAAAGCAATTCAATTAAGACTGATATCTTGAATAGAGTAGCCAGTGAAGCCTTTAGAAAGAGAGCAGTAGAGCACCATGAAGATGCCTTTAGATGAGCTGAACTAAAACGATCATCCTAAGGAAGACCTGTTATGGAAAACCCTTCAGTCACGCTTAAACCATAATTCGGATAACAAAGCTTTCACTGCATTAGACCACTCTCTATAGTAAATTTGCCCCTGATGAAGTATGTTTCAATTTTTTACCATATATAGAACAAAAACGAGTTCAAATTTTCTCAACTTTGTATGAACTAGAAATACTAGCAAAAGAAACAAAGAATAATTCATAAAGCAATTGTAGACTTGGGATATGTTCCTTGCATGTGGAATAAAAGACAGTTTTCATTATTTATTTACCATTGCAACATTAAGAATTTACTTAGAAATGAAAAGTAGGTTGGTGTAGCTGATTGAAAAACCTCAAGGAACTATTTTGTGATAAATTTCCTCTGGCTAATGGATCCGAGTTTGTGTCCGTAGGGGTGTTCAAGAGGAGTGATTTTAGACCCATCAGCTTAGTCACATCTCTCTATAAGATAATATTTGAAGTTCTTGCTAAAAGACTTAAGAAAGTCCTCCCTCTTATTGTGCATTACTTGCAAGCAGCCTTTGTTGAGGGGCATCAAATTCTGGATGCAATTTTGACCGCGTCTGAATCCTTGGATGATTGGCAGTCACTTGGGAAAAGAGGGGCTCTCCTAAAGCTTAATTTGGAAAAGGCTTATGATAAGGTTGACTAGTCTTTCCTCGATTCGATTTTGAAGTTAAAGGGCTTTAGTAAAAGGTGGAGGAAATGGATTTGGGGTTGCCTCTCATCGACCAACTTCTCTATCCTTATTAATGGAAGGCCGCGAGGCAAGATCTTTGCCAAACGAGGTTTACACCAGGGTGATCCCCTTGCTCCCTTTCTTTTCACAATTGTGGGAGACGCCCTTATTCGTATGATTTACTTTTGCAATGAAAGAAAGCTCATCATAGGGTTCTCCTTTGGCGTTATGACCTTTGACTTGACTCATCTCCAGTACGCTGATGATACCTGACAGAGCATTTGCCGTCTCTAGTAAACCTCAACCAATCAAATAATATTTATAATCATGAACTAACAACTTATACTAACTAGTAGCTTAAGTGGTAAATCTGAGTCGAACCATAGGGAAGCACGAAAGATTAATCCTTCAAAACTCATTTTTAGTTAAAGTGGTAAACAGAGGGGGGGTTTGGTGTGGATTGGATGATCGAAATGCAGATTAATTTCTGCGAAAAGTAAATGATATAAGTGTAATTAATCAAGATGTCCTAGTTTAGAGGAATGGAGTCACCAAATGCAATTTAGATCACTGAATTATTATCTTATGACTTAACGTTTCTTGCCTATGCCTAACCAAGTTAATTTGAATCCCAATTAACCGTCCTTATTATCTAATTAGCTAACATGAGGAAACGAAACTGCTCTAAACACATTAGCTAATTGTATTAAGCTTTAGGGAGATGCTAGGATGAACTAATTAATTTCCAATAATTGATGGGCTGGTCCCCCCACACCAAGTAGCGCTCTAGATAGGCCGAAGCGATGTGAGCCCCAACACTGGAATAGTTTTAGTAAACTGTTTGGTTCATAGTACTTCAAGTTAAAGCTAGATTATCTCTTTCCCCGTCTAGTTAACTCGTTCAATATGATTTTCACATTAAGAATGATTAAAGCATTACTTAGTGCGGTTGACTTCAAAATTAAGCAAGTTAATCTATTCTCTTGCTTCCTATGGTTCATTGCCTCAACTAAGGTTAAACCTAAGCATGGAATTACATAAACAAGTACTGGTTGTCAATCAAATACATAGAAATGCAATTCACAGTCAGTAAATTCAGAGTGAGAATCCATAAACAAGATATATATATCATAATATAAAGATTCTCCCATAATTGCAATGGTTTCTCCAAATTCTCTAAACTAAGAAAACCCTAGAACTTACCTTCTCATGGAGATGAAGAAGACAAATCCTGAAATCTCCTTGATTATAATTACAAAAAGAACATCCAAAGAATAAAGTGGAATAGAGAAGAGAGGGGAAAGGGGCTGGAAGCCCATTGGGTGATTCTTCTGCTCTAGAATCGAAGAACAATATATAAGCTAGTAGTGCAACTTTGCAACGCTCAATGCGCATTGCAACACTCCAATCGGAGCGTAGACCTCTGGCAATGCAATGCTCTTTGCTACGCTTTTGGGCTGGTCGTGCGCGCGCGTTTCTTTGAAGTGCCCGTCAAACTTCGGAGCGTCATACCGCTCTAAGATAGCGTTGTGATGCTGTGTGAAATGATAGCTACTGCCTTTGAGCGTAGATCTATGCTTGGTAGAGGGTTGCAATGCTCGATCTAGGGGCATTTTGGTAATTTATCTCCTTTGAAGTCCGGATGCTCAATTTAGCTCCAAATTGCTCCAAATTAACCTTGAATGACTTGTAATGGTCGACTCTATCTCCTAGGCGCTCGAAACCCTGTAAAAACATTAGTTGAACACATTACACATAGTAATGACCTCGAATTAAGAAGAGGAAGATAGCATACATCAACACCCTTTTTTGCTCTTTGGGAGAATGAAATCTTTCGACTTGGTGGATGGTTGTCAACTTGTTCCTATTGGTTTCGGGTTTGTCTCTTAATGTCTTTAAGACCTCTCTTATCGGTTCAAACCATGATAATGAGGAAGTGAATCTCTATGTTGCAAAGTTTGGTTGTAAAGTTGAGTTTCTCCCGTTCACGTATTTGGGTTTTCCTATGGTCGGGAAACACAAAGCGAAGGAGGCTTGGATTGCTCTTGAAGAGAGGTTTAAAATTAAGGTTGATAAATGGAGGGGGATCCTCCCTCTCTAAGGGTGGTAGACTGCTCGCCCAATTGGTGCTTAACTCTCTCTCTCGTGTTACTTCTTCTCTCTTATGCAAGCTTCGATCGTTACTGTCAATCGCTTGGAAAAGATTATCAGAGACTTCATATGGACGAGGGGTCCCTGCAATCCTAAGTCCCACCTTGTCAACTAGAGTGTGGCGTTTTTCCCCATCGACTTTGGTGGTCTTGGAATTGGCTCCCATCATCAGAAGAACACTGCCTTCTTATGAAATGGTTGTGCAGGTTTTGCCATGAAGAAGACACTTGAGATGTGTTATTGGGACCATATATGGGGTTGATGCTCTTGGCTGGGCTTTTAAAATGCCTAAGAAGGGGAGGAAATCTAGACTGTGGGCCAACATTTGAAAGATAATTCTTTAACTTCACAGAGTTTATCGTGGGAGATGGGAGATTGGTTGGGAAGACAGGTGGTGCGACTCTCAATCCTTTACTCTGAAATTTCCTGATACTTATACTTTATCTCTAGAAAAGGATACTGTGATTATGACTTGTTGGTGTGCCTTTAGCCAATCCTGGAACTTGGGTCTCAGATGACCAACTTTTGATAGAGAGTTGGGTGATTTGGTGGCAGTTTTGAAAACCTTAAACTCTTGGACGCCTCAAGATTCTCATGATTGTCTCAAGTAGAAGTTAGATGCCTTTGGAAAGTTTACTACTGAAGCTACTTTTTTGATTCTCATTGAGAGAACCTCTGCCCTTCCTTTAATGTCTCTTGTATGGAGGCTCAAAATCCCTAGAAATGTTAAATTCTTCCCGTGGTCCTTTGCTTATAGAAGCTTAAACACCCAGGAGAAACTTTGAAGGAAGCTTAAAAATTCTTCCCTTTGCCCTTCCATTTGTTGTCTTTGCCTATAGTTGAGGAGTCCCGGACCATTTGTTCCTTCACTGTGACTTTGCCACTATGAGGTGGGCTCCTCTGGTTAGAACGTTTGGGCTGGAGTGCTGCCTACCTAGTAGGGTAGACGATTAGATGGTGAATAGGTTGGACTGCTTTGCGTTCAGTGGCAGAGGTAAAATCATTTGGAGATGTGCTACTCATTCGCTCCTTTGGTGCATTTGGAAGGAAAGAAATAACAGAATTTTTTAAGATAAGTTTTCTCATTTTGATTCTTTTTGGATGGTTGTGCAACACACAAACCCTTGGTGGTAACGACTCGACTCCCTATGACTTGTGCTAGATCGTTACTATACGCATGCGTACTTCTCAAGACGACATTTTCCATGAATGGGCTAAAACTAAATAATTGTTATAAAATAAATAACTTTAATTAAAACTAAACTATTGAAAATCTTTAATCAGGATACCCTTAATGAAATAAAGCATCAATAGAAAATTTTATCTAAAACAACCATCAGTATAGAAACTGAAAGTTTTCTCAATTTAATTACAAAACTAAGATTTTAAAACATGAAAACATGGAAACAGGAGTGGAAGCATATGACTAGTCCCAGTGGCACGATCACGGATTTCTCCTATCATTCGTTGGTGTGCCTTTACCCTTACCTGAAAAACATAACATAATAAAGAATGAGTATAAAATACTTAGTAAGTAACCTCACTACCGGAGTCAAACTATGCACTTATATCCAATAAATGCAACGTACTGGTGGGACATGCATATAATAAACTAAGTCTTGGATGGCCACCTAGTGAGCGATTTAACTCAACCTGACATGCATATGGTGGCCCGAAGGTTCACAAACATAGTAGGGCACCTGTCGGCACCCGATAACATAGTAGGAAACTTGTTAGTTTCTAGTAATATAGTAGGAAACCCGTAGGCTTCTGGTAACATAGTAAGAAACCCGTAGGCTTTCGATAACATAGTAGGACACCTGTCGGTTTCTGGTAACATAGTAGTATTAGAAGAGTAAATCGTCACTTTTATCTATAGACATATCATGCTTTCCGTAAATTTCACAACATAAATCATAGTACATGTCTCATGGTCCTATACATAATCATATCAGTAGCATACTTAAATCAACATGCTCATAAAACAGTTCTTGGCATATCTTGCTTCTCAATTCATCCTGTCAAAACATAGAATAAAGATTAGTAACTCAACTTTAATTTATATTATGAAAAATTATTTTGTAAAATTGTTCAATAAAAGAACTATAAATATATGTATTTCATAAATAAAGGAAATACTTTTAGACTTCATAATATGTTCAATTCAACTTGATTCAATCCAAACTAATTTTAGGTGAACTCATGAACCAATCCAACCCATACAATTGGTGAGGTTTCATGTTTCTTTATGGGTTTTGGTTTCGAAGACTATTTGTAATTAGTTTTTAGGTAACATTTTACTTAGTTGGAACCCATTTAATGGAGTTTTTGTGAGTTTGTTTTTTTGTGTGCCCTTGTATTCTTTCACTTTTTTTTTTAATGAAAGCCTTGTTTTAAATATATAAAAAAAACCACCAACCCATACAATTTTGATTTAATTGGTCTTTCAAAAGGATAAAAAAAGATTTAATTGAACCCGAACTAAACATACAGGTTGGGTTATTAAGTTTTTCAGGTCATTGGGTTTTTTGAACCACACCTAATAATTTGTTTTTGTCACATACTTAGCTTTACCATTTTAGGAAGTATGTGAAGTCTAAGGTCGAAACTTTTCCGTATTTTTGTTAAATATTTTCATGTTTTCATTATTTGTCCTTTTACCTTTGCTCGAAATACACGGTGCTTTAATTGTACAGGATGCGGAGTTCAATGTAGAAGCAGCTCAACGTGGGATAGTATATATTGATGAGGTTGATAAGATAACTAAGAAGGTATAGCATGGTCTAAGATCTATTGGCAACTTTATCGTATTTGTCATAACTTGCTTTATTTCTTATTAGAGTGAGAGCATAAACTCTGGCAGAGATGTATCTGGAGAGGGGGTCCAGCAGGCACTTCTGAAAATCCTTGAAGGAACCGTGGGTATTCAATTTGACAGTAATATTTTTCATTTTTGTTGTTGTGCGTTATTTCTTATTTATTTATTTGTTTAACTTGTCTTGCATTGCTTCATCAGTAACGACCCAAACTTTCGAGTACTTTGACAAGGGCCGTTATTGATAAGCACACATTTACATTTAAAACATTTTGACCATTGAAGCAAAATTCGTTAAAACAATAAAGAAAACTTCAAAATCAATTTATAAAACTTAATAAAAGCAAATAAGCAAAACATTTATTCGGGGTCCCCTAAAATCATTTACAAAGAAATCAATTAGAATAATAAAATAAAATTTTCTGTCCAACATTAAAACTTTCAAATACCTAAAAAAAACATAGATTGAGCGGAAGCGATTCCTTTGGTCCTCTTATGGCTCTGTCCGGGTCCCGTCTGTCGCTCGTCAAGCTGTTCTTGTCATTACTTGAAAACATAAAGGAAGAAAGGATGAGTATAACAATATCTAGTAAGTTATTCGCTATTGAGCCTTGTAGGTAACCTGTTAACTAGTTTATCTAGGCATCGGTGTACATCCATATCATATCAGTCGTAGTGATCCCGAAGAATTGCATATTAGTCATAAATACGATCCGGAAGAAACACACATTAGTTGTGTTGTGTATCCCGAAGGTACACAAATCATTTGTAAACATGAATCCGGAGGAACATGCATCAGTCATAGTGTGTAACCTGAAGGTACATGAATCAGTCATAAATATGAACTCGGAGGAACATGCATCAGTTATAGTGTATGTTATAATTCTATAGTTAGGGTTTTCCATTCTTGTAAATATTTTGTGATATTTTCTTTTTCTATGTTTTGTACACTTGTATATATTCATATCTTTGGTGAATGAATAGAGTATTCTGATTCTTTCTCAAACCTAAGAGTTTTACATGGTATCAAAGCAACCTTAACAAACTTAGGGTTTTGTGAACCTTAGGGTTTGAGAATTTAGAACCAGTTTGTGATACGTTTAGGGTCTTGTGGAGAGGTGAATTTACACTTTTGCTCACAGTCGCCGTCTTTGGTTCGTTCGCCGTCATTAGTCGCCACCGTCGTGGGAAAAAAAAGGCTATTTTTTCAACACCACCCAGTCCATCGAGGAGCCCAGCTGTTGATCTACAAAACCCCAAAGTTCGGATCCCATCTAACCAGCACATGGGGCTCACGTGCCGCTTGTTCCAACTTGCCATCCGTCCATGCGCCGGTGCGTGTAGGCGCGTGCGCCATCGATTTTGGTTCGCCTTCTGTGGGTTTCCTTAGTGTTGTTGACTCTTTTTGGTGGTGTGTGTGTTTGGGATATATAGATATACTCACTGCTTGTAAAGACATCTCTTCGGTAAATTAAGGTTTGATTCTCTGCTGTCTGGTGTCTACTTTTTGAGGTAATGGCTGATAAGAAACCAGTAATGTCTGAGATTGTTCCTATGGTGTCAAAAGTAACTGAACACAAGTTGAATGGATCCAACTATTATTCATGGAGATCAAATCCAGGAGGTGTTTGCTATTATTGTCATAAACCTGGCCATACGAAACGTGAATGCAGAAGGTTGCTGAACAAGAGGTCAGAGGATGCCATCACCCTCTGCACATGTCGCCTCTACTCCTGATAATCTTGACAAGTCAATTACGATTTTTGCAGAGGAGTTTGCTAAATTTCAGCAGTATCAAGAGTCATTGAGGGCATCATCTTCTACTCCCATTACGGCCATCGCAGAGACAACTAACATTTCTAAATACCTTCTTTCCTCCACGTCAAAATGGGTCATTGACTCTGGCGCTACAGACCATATGACAGGTAACCCTAGTTTATTCTCTAACCTTTATACATCTATCTCTTCACCTAATGTCACTATAGCTGATGGAACCTCCACTCTTGTTTTAAGATCAGGAATCGTCCATCTCACTGAATCAATTTCTCTGTCATCAATTTTAAATTTACCACATTTCTCGTTTAATTTGATTTTGATCAGTAAACTCACTCGTAATCTTCATTGTTGTGTCTCATTTTTTCTTGGTTATTGCTTATTTCAGGATCTTATGACGAAACAGACTATTGGTAAAGGGTGGGAATTTGGAGGTTTTACATCTTTGAACCACAAACACCTACGGCCATTACATGCTCTAGCATGTCTTCTCCCTTTGAAGAGCATTGTCGTTTGGGTCATCCGTCTATTTCTGTGTTGAAGAATCTTCGTCCACAACTTCAACATTTGTCTTCTTTAGATTGTGAGTCATGTCAGTTTGCTAAATTTCATCGTTTGAGTTTGTATCCCCGAGCCAATAAACGAGCTAGTGCTCCTTTTGAATTAGTCCGTTCTGATGTTTGGGGTCCATGTCCTGTTAAGTCCAAAGGAGGGTTTAGATATTTTGTTACATTTGTCGATGACTATTCTCGTGTTACGTGGTTATATTTAATGAAAAGTCGTTCTGAGTTACTTTCTCATTTTCGTAACTTCCATGCTGAAATTCAAACTCAGTTTAGTGGTGCTCTTAAAATCCTACGGAGTGATAATGCTAAGGTATATTTCTCTCATGCACTCAAATCTTATTTAGATGTCCATGACATTCTTTATCAATCTTCTTGTGTCGATACTCCATCTCAAAATGGGGTTGCAGAACGAAAGAATCGTCATCTCCTTGAGACAACTAGAGCTTTGATGTTTCAGATGCATGTTCCAAAATCCTATTGGGTTGATGCTGTTTCCACAACTTGTTTCTTAATAAATCGCATGCCCTCTTCCATTCTTAAGGGTGAGATACCTTTTTGTACTTTATGTCTCAAGCAACATTTGTTTCCCATTCCACCCAAAATATTTGGTTGTACCTGCTTTGTTCGGGATGTATGGCCTCAGCATACCAAGCTGGATCCAAAGTCCTTAAAATGTATTTTCCTTGGTTATTCCCGTGTCTAAAAGGGGTATCGGTGTTATTGTCCTAGTCTAAATAAATATTTCGTCTCAATTTATTTATTCTACGATATATTTATATACTTTTCATCAAGTAAAATGAAAAGGTTAGCTAGAACAGGTCAAAGGGTTTATGGCCAGGAGGCTACGAAAAAGAATCGAAAGATGGAAGCTGTAAAGTGATGTTGTTACAAAATGATTTATTGACCGTGCTTTATTTGGAGGTTTAGACAACATCAAGGATATTTACGTTTATGGAGTGCTTTGAGTAAAGACTCCTTAAATTAATTCCTTTTAGATTTTGCTCACTTGTGCTACATTAGCATTCTCCAAGAGGGTGCTGGAAAGATTTTTAAATTGACCTTAGCCGATTCTCTTTCATCTATGATGATCATCCATCCCAATGTTCCAAAATTATTGTTTTTCTTCCTTCATCAACAAAAATGCTAGTATAATTTTTCATACGGTTTCAGAATTTGGAAACATTTCATTTCCACCAAGGACTTCTCCAGCAGAAGGCAGAACTATAAAGATTCAACTGAAAATCCATCATGTTCCAGTATTCCTAGGGAGCTTTGGTCCAGCATGAGGTTCCATGTTTCTCTTTGATCTTGAGTTTTGAAGACCTTTTGTAATTATTTGGCAACTTCTTACTTAGTTGGGAACCGTTTCTCTAATGAGGTTTTCCAATGGGCTTGATTTTTTTGTACCTCGTATTCTTTCATTTTTTTTCTCAATGAAAGCAGTTGTTTTTTTTTTTTTTTTTTTTTTTTTTTTTTTTAGAAAAAAAAAATCCATTAGGTTCAAGTGATTTCTAAGTTTATGATAGGTACCAACATTCAGCAGATTCACGATACCAATCATTCTTTTTCTTCCGTGTTCAGATCTAAATAATGTTCTTTAAATTGTCTGACTAGCGGCCTTGAAGTGCTTCAAGGCATCTGCCTATGCTAGGTAAAAAGAAGCTTATGCCTCTATGGATAGAAGTGTCTGCCTTTGAGGTGTGAAAGGCCTAAGCGTCAGTGAAAAGTGAGGAAAAAAATATTAATTACAGCAGATTAGGGGATGCTGGCGGTGGTGAGATCCCATTTAATGGGGTTTTCAAGGGAAAAAAATTGCCTTGCCGACTTAAAACAACCTGACACAATTTAGGGGACAACTTGAGTCATCTGTTTTACTCCCGTGAGTACCGCAGAACTTCTTGGATTTTAGCAGTGAACTGTGGTATATTCATATTACTGACTCCGAAGTCTTTCTTTGGGCTCTTTCTCAGATGTTTTATGTAGTTGTAGTTCATTTAGAATACTTTGTATTCTTCTTGGATCTTGCGGTTCTTTGTCTTATTATCATCCACTGTATATTTGCCTCTTTATTAATGAAATCTGGCTTCCTACTTTCAAAAAGAAAAAAGAAAAACAAAAATCATTCCGAACTTCTCATTCTACTTCTAAACCATTTACTTTATTTCAGGTAGTGGATGTTTCAGACAAAGGTGCTCGAAAGCATCCTGGAGATGATACGATTCAGGTGGAGTTGAACTGCAATTTAATATTGCTTTTATTGGTTTTCTTCCTTGATATATTTATAATGTGCAATCACATTCGAATGTTAGCTCTACTTTCAGCTACCTTATTAGGTACTTAACATGAAAATTCATTTGCTTTCTCACTCAATTGACGAGAAAGGTCTAGAAGTGATGAGCCATCATTTTAAAATATTAAGTTATTAACTTCTTGAATTCACATAGTCCAAAACCTTTTCTAGTTGTTTGACATTGACAACTTGTGGGCGATCAGTCACTGTAAAGGCTCAAGCTTGACCTAGGACCCAACCCATGGATTTGACCAATTGGATCGAACTTTGGATCAGGTTGGGTGGCCCATTGGATAATTGATTTTTTAACTATTTTTTGAAAAATATTTTTCTATATTTCTTAAAGTTGAAATTTAAAAAAATATAGGGAAAAAAAATCTATTTGTGTTCTTAAACTTCGGGGTTGTATCACTTAAAACCACAAATTAGTATTATAGCAATAAAAATTCTAAACTTCATAAGTGAACCAAGTTAGACCCCTTGTTAGTATTTCATTTTTAAACTGTTGATACTTAATTTTCATGAGCATTAGTCTCTTTTTCATTTCCTTAATGAAAAATCTCGTATCCTCTTCGAAACGTGTATAGAACTTTCTTTAAATGTTGGAATTAATATATTTATTATCTTTTTTGAGATAGGGATTAGTGTATTCATAGAGAAAAATACTGAAATTAAATATTGGATAAACTTTCCGTTCTAAAATTATCATTGCATAATTTTCACTAATGTGAGTGATTTTTCATCTTCTCATCTTTTATGAATGGCAGATGGATACAAAAAACATTCTCTTCATATGTGGTGGTGCATTTGTTGGCTTGGAGAAGTGCATCTCTGACAGGTATAGCATTGCTTCGTTCTAAATGTCAATAACTGATGAATTTTTGTTTTTACCCTTTTAATAATCCATGTATGGAAACTGAATATCAACGCTCTTTCTACAGGCAGCATGATTCTTCAATTGGCTTCGGGGCTCCAGTTCGTGCCAGCATGAGAACCGGTGGATTGACTGAAGATTTAGTGACATCTTCGATGCTCGAATCTGTGAGACCTTAAACCAAAAGTTAAGGCCCGTTTGGTAGCCATTTTGTTTTTGGTTTTTTGTTTTTGAAAATTAAGCTATGGACATTGCTTCCACCTCCAAATTTCTTCCTTTGTTATCGACTAAAAATAGTTTAAAAAATAAAGCCAAAATTTGAAAACTAAAAAAAAAGTAGCTTTTAAAAACTTATTTTTGTTTTTGAAATTTGGCTAAAAATTCAGCCATTGTACTTAAAAAAAAGATGCAAATCATTGTAAAAAATCGGGAGGAAATAGATTTAATTTTCAAAAACCAAAAATAAAAAATGAGATAGTTTCCAAACGGGCCTAAATTGTTGCACTACGAAGTATTTTTGTTATTATATCTTTGGCATTTTCTGAACTGAGGCTTCATTTACTTCATTTTTTCCCTTCCATTTCACAATTTGTCTTCATTCAACTACTGAAATGGTCTTTTAACTTTAGGTAGAAAGCAGTGATCTTGTTACGTATGGTCTCATACCTGAATTTGTTGGACGATTTCCAATTCTTGTGAGTTTGTCAGCTTTGGATGAGGATGAACTTGTCCAGGTTTGTCTAGTCTTTTGGGTCATATTTACTTCGACCATTGAATTCTAGCAACGGCCATATTTCTTTATTCTGTTTTTGCCACTTAACTCTGGAAGATATAACAGATTTCTTTATCCTTATTCCTCTTTAATAGGTTCTTACAAAACCAAAAAATGCGATTGGGAAACAGTACAAGAAGATGTTTAGAATGAATGATGTAAGTACTTTTTTAAATATAATTAATGAACCAGGCATTTATTACATATGTGAAATGTTAACCTAAGTTGCTTCTTCTCCAATTTATCAATAAAAGAAGTTAAATTGCAAATTTGGTCCTATAGTTTGATGGAAGTTAGAATTTAGTCTACATGGTATTGTGATTTAGAATTTAGTCATTATGGTTTGATAAAACCTCACAAATAATCTTTAATTTTCTCCAAACGATAAGGACCAAATTCTTACTTCAAACCATAGGTACCAAATTTGCAATTTAATTAAAAAAAAAAAAAAAAAAAAAAAAAAACTCAAAGAACTTGTAAATCCAATAATCTTCTTATGTGTTTACTCCAAGTCCTCATATGATTTTGCAGGTTGAATTACATTTCACCGATCGTGCTTTAAGAATGATTGCGAGGAAAGCAATGAAAAAAAACACAGGTGCTAGAGGATTAAGATCCATTTTAGAAAATATTCTGACAGAAGCTATGTTTGAGGTATCACATTTTGGAGTGCAATGTGTTTGTTTATTCTTCATGGAATTTTTATCTTCCTAATTTCAAAATCATATTGGTTCTGAACATATGCTTTTTTCTTTTCCAAATATTTATAAAATGTTAACTCGTTTGTAAGTTTGAATACTGGAAACTGCTGCGCCAATTAAATTCATTATATTCAGGTTCCAGAAACTAACAGCATAAAGGCTGTTCTGGTTGATGAAGAAGCTGTTGGATCAGTGGACGCTCCAGGCTGTGGAGCGAAAGTTCTTTGTGATGTCGATGAATTAAAGCAATATTCAAAAGGTGAAATAGTGAGAAATCTGAAGGTATATTCTCATGATGCCCACTTGAACCCTTTGTCGTCCCATTTTTCTGTTGATCCTTTGCTTCAGTTTGAATGTTATGGATATGTAACATTGGCAAAGATAACGTACTTACCATTTTGTGCCATCATTGACATTTACGTAAATCCTCTCATCGATTCATCTTCTAGAAGGGTTCAAAGCTTATAAAAAAAAAGTGTCCCAAGCATGTCGTGGACGTGCTGGATACCTTTTTTCCCTAGTATTAAACGTTTATCCAGCATGTGCCTGAGCATGTCCATGTTAGAAACCAATGATATGTTAGAATAGATTGTTCGTGGTACTGAATGAATGATATAATTTTTGTGAGACTGAAGTGAATGGTTATTTCATTAATACAATGAAATGTTTTGTTTGCCGTTTAAAAAAAAAAAGAGACATGAATTTTCAGTTCTCCTCATCAAATTTTTTTGTGGCTATGAAGTTTGACATACTATCTTTGCCCTGATGTACAGGGAAAGGGTGTTTTGGCAGACGAGGGTCGGTTCTCAAATGGAGTCGAGTTTCCATCTGTAACTATGAGATTGTGAATGCCTTCTGCAGACCATAATGTAAATTTATTGGACAAATCAGTATCAATAATAATAATAGGTAAGCATCCACTTTTTCTGCTGATTTTTTTTCCCCAAAACGGAAAACAAACTAGAGAAGAAAAGAAGGTTAAAATTAGGTGATGAAGTTACAGGCATAGTACTTGGTGAATTTATGGAAATATGGAGTAGAAAATATGTGATCTTAGTGAATAAAACTTGGAAATTCTTTCCAATTTCTTAGAAACTTGAAGGACTGACTAGAAACTTGATGTAATCGGGAGAGGAGTTCACGAGAGCCATGTGATGTGAGTTCTTTTAGACGATTAGGCTTTTGCTCGCTTGGAACATCGAGTTTAGTGTTGTAATCAGGGAGTTTTTCCTCCGTCCACCCTTTCGTTAGAAGGGTTGATTTTTTAGGCTGGTAGGGGTTTGTGCCATTTTAGGGGTTGGTTAGGGATCTAGTAAAGTGTGGTCCTTTGTTAGATTTCATGTTTCCTCAACTTCAATTTCAAAGACCTTTTGTTACTATCTTATAGGTTCTATTTGCATAGTTGGAATTCTTTTGTGTAATTTGGTTCCTATTTTTGTGTGTTGGTTTTTTGTACGCACCTGTATTCTTGTATTTTTGGGGTGATTTGACAAATATCTCACTTTAAAATGAAAATTTGAAAAATATTTGAACACAGTTTTTATCCCGAAGAAATGTTGAAACGTAAAATATTAAATTTACAGTGATTATTTAAAAATATGAAATATAACAAACCTAACAATCAAGAGAATTACACACTATTTTAAATGCAAAATCTAATAAAAAAAATTCAAATTTGTGTAAATAAAGGTATCATAATCTAATTTAATAATTCAAAATAATCGAAAAAAATTAATCGTATGAAAGCAAAAAAACAATCCTTATAAAGCACACGGTGTTTGCAAAAATACAAAGTCTAAGAAAAAAATATAAACAAAATCAATATGAAAATAAAATAAAGGAAAATTATTTTAGATGATAAAATTGTTAAAAATATTTATAACTAATAGTAAAATATCACAAACAGCAATAAATAGAGATATACTATTTATGTCTATTTTTATCATGATAGGCATAGATAGTAGTTTATCGAACGTGGTCTTTTATAGATAAATTGTGATATTTTGATATTATTTGTAAATATTTTGATTCATATAATCTCAAAATAAATTTCATTAAAAAAATATATAATTACAAATCATAACTACATATCATACTATAACACAAATACAAAGCTTGCGCACTACCTCGATATTGGGTGGAAATGGAAAAATGGAGATTAATAATTTATAGCTTCAATTGATTGTTCTTCAGTTCTCTCTCCAATGGTTTCTTGACACACTTTACATTTAATTTCATACTATGCTCTATCACTTTTTCTTAAGTCATCAGTTCTGCTCTATTCCTTTCAAATTAGCTTCCAACCTGTGTTTTAACTGGACATGTAATGCACCTTTTATTATAGTGTCACCACCCATGCATTAATCATCTTCTGGCTACATACTTCTTTTCAACACATGGTTCCGTTTTCACCACATTGTTATGTTTGTCAAGCTTTTTATGCATTCACACGTTCTAGCATAAGTTCGATAAGTTTTGTTTTTTGTGTTCTAATTCCTGCATTTTTAGGGGTTAAATTGTAACATTTTAGGATAATTAGTTTTGCATGTGCTAAACACAAGAATGCTATTTTTTCCATGATATTTTTTTCAAGTTAATATATTTTCTACTTAATAACCTTAATTATTCTATTTAAGAAAAAACAATAACTTGTATTTCTACAAGTTATCACACCCTCCAAATTTAATTTATTATTTTTCTTTTAGTAAAAGAAACATTTAAGTGATAAATGAAATCAAGAGAGAGCTCTAAGCACCAAAAGGTGATTACAATAGAGAGTGTCAATTATGGACTAAGAAAGATAAGCTATAATGAATAAAAAGGTGTTTCATTTTGCACCAAGAAAAAGCAGTAGACAAACCTAATTCTATAAAATTATTAAGGAAGAAGAATCCTAGAAAAGTCTTCGATTTCTTTCATCCCACAAACTCCAAAAAAAAAAAAAAAAAAAAAAAAAAAAAAATAACGGAGCCAACCAAATTGTCTTCTTAGAATCACCAAATGGATGACCAACCAGAAACCAGAATATCATAAATGTTATTTGGGCAAGTGAAGGACCAATCAAAGGTCTGCAAAATAATATCCCAAAAGCTAGTAGCAAAAGGGACGGTGCAAGAACAAATGAGCAGGAGATTCAGCGTGTCAGTGACACATGTGACACCATGAAGGAGAAATAGACATATATGCCATATGACGCTGCAGACGATCAACAGTATTAATGACACCCAAGTTAAGCTCTCAAAGAAAGATCTTAATCTTTTTAGGACAACGATCTTTCCAAATCTCAGAGTAAAAATCAAACAAAATAGGATTCATTGTGTCCACCAAATCAGTCATAAGGGATTTAACAGTAAAAACCAAGGAGAGATTGAGAATCCAAGACCATGAATCAGAATAGGATCGCAGTCTAATAAAGGCCAAGTGATGAGATAAGGATGCCCATTCAGAAATCTCCAACTCAGTGAGTCTATAACGTAATTGCAAATCCCATGCCGGTGAAGAGAGAATCCAGACAGTAGCCATAATAGCAGCTTAATGGGAAGCAAGAGGATAAAGTTGGGAATAAGTTGTGGATAGAACACCATAGCTAAGCCAGGAGTCATTCCAAAAAGAAGTAGTAACGCCATCACCAAGTCGACGACGGATATGATCAGCAACCAAAACAATGTACTGATAAATAAGCCTCCAAGGAGCTTTAGATGAACCTTGAGTGGAAAAGGAAGGCTAAATGCAGTCCAAAGAATAATGCTTAGCTATGATCAGATGTCTCTATAACGAGTCTCTCTCAGTTAAAAACTGCCAATTCCATTTAGCAAGAAGAACTGAATTAATTACCAATACCAATGACCAATGCCACCCAAAAGTGGAGGACGCTGATAAATCTCCCAATTCACATTATGTATGCCACCATCACTTCTGGAACCTTCCTAAAAGAAATTCCAAACCAACTTGTCCAGACAATTAATAACGGAAGTTGGAGCCAAACAATGACAAGTAATAAGTAGGACGACTAGAAAGAGTTGTCTGAATGAGGGTATGACGACCCCCCTTTAGAAATAATGGCATACTTTCAATTATGAAGTTTATGTTGAAATCTCTCCACCAACGGTTGCCAAAAGCTAACAAAATTAGAATTTTCTCCCAAGAGAAAACCCAAGCAAGAAGTTGGCTAAAACCCCCTTTTGCAACAAAAAGAACTCAATCACCAATCAAAATCAGATTTAGGTACATGTATCCCAAGGAACTCACTCCTGGTAAAGTTGACTTTAAGCCCTGATGCATATTCAAAGATACATACAATGTAAAAAAGGTTTTGGAGTGCATGACGCTCAATGATAGAGAGCAACAATGTATCATTAACAAACTGTAAGTGGTTTAGAGAGAAGGGTCGAATTCCTAATAAGGTGTGCAATAGTAAGACCCAAAGAGGAACTGTGGTCCAGAAGGCGACTGAGACAATCAACAACTAAAATAAATAGGAAACCGAAAAGTGGGTCACCTTACCTGATGCCTTGGGTTAGAATAATCTTCCCACGAGGATGACCATTAATAATAATGGAGTAGTTGACACTAGTGATGCATCCTCGAATCCAGGAGCACCAAAGACAACCAAACCCCTTACTTGAAGCATAGAGTCAAGAAAATCCCAATCAACTGTATCAAAAGCTTTTTCTAAATCAAGCTTAAGCCCTACCCTTACTTTCTTAGAGAAAGACCAATCATCAATGAGTTCGTTAACAATCAAGAAAGCATTAAGTATTTCTCTATTGGCCACAAAAGCAAGCTGGTTGGATGCAATAGTATAGGAAAGGACCATCTTAAGATGGTTCAAAAGAACTAGAGTAATAATCTTGTATGCACAAGGAATAAGGCTAATCGACCGATAATCCAAAATCGATTTAGAGTTAACTATCTTAGGAATAAGGCAAATATACGTCTCATTCAATCTAGCATTAATAACTCCAAAGGTAAAAAATCCTAAATCAAAAGCTTTATGTCAGAATTATAGTGGATCGAAAGTACTTGAAAAACTCTACAGTGAAGCCATTAGGGCCAGGAGATTTGCTAGTGCCAAGAAAGGTGACAACTAGAAAGACCTCCTCTTCAGTAAAGGTGCATGCCAGATTAATCTCCTGGGAAGAAGAAACCGGACTCCAATTCAGATTTGTTGGAAGAAAGCATTGACCGCCATCTTTAGTAAATAAGGTTGAATAGAAATCCAAACAATGTCTTGTGCTGTCAGTAGGCTAGTACTATTCTTGGAAAGGATTTAAGTAATTAAGCTCTTACAATGGCGAACAACAATTATGTGAAAAAACTGAGTGTTTTTGCCCCCTTTAATAAGCCATTTAAGCTGACAACATTTTTGCCAATGAATATGCTTCTATACTATCAAATTTTCAATCTATTCATGAAGTAAACGATAGCTAATGATTTGATCCTCACTGAGAGGGCCCATATCTTCCAAATCATCTAACTAAGAAAGTTGTGTCACTAGAGAAGGTAATTTGGAAGCCTTGAGACGTTGAGTATTATATTCCAATTACGAATAATAGATTTCAAACCTTACAGTTTCGTCATTAATTGATGACCAGGCCAATCAGTAATAGGGTGAAGAGCCCATCGATCTTCAACAAGAGGACGAAAAGAAGGAACTTGCAACCATGAATTCTCAAATTTGAATGGGTAGAGCCCCCAAACAACATTGCCAGAGGAGAGCGCTATAGGAAAATGTTTCGATGTGGTTTGGTCCAGATGTTTAAGAGAAACTGATCCAAATTGTTTAAGACAATTTTCGGTAAGGAGGAAACGATCCAACAAACACAGATATTGAGTAAGGTTAGAGTTGGATCAAGTGTAACTATTCCCCAATGGGATATCACATAACTGATAACTAGAGAACCATCGATTAAAGGCACACGTACTGGAAGAAATGTTTTTGTCACGAGATTTCTCACACAACCATCTAGTGACATTGAAATTGCCCCCAATAACCCAATAATTACCTCCTAAACGAGCCAAGTTATCAAGCTCTTGCCAATAATCAGCTTTGAAAACATCATCAGATGGGCTGTAGACTATTGTGAGCTAAATGTTGAATTTTATGCCCTAAAACTCGTAGATAGTGAATGTAATTAAATACCATCATTAATAAATAGTTATTAATGTTTTTATCAATAAGTGTTATTGATGTTTTATTTAATTTTGTCTTATTAACCCTAAAATCCAATTAATTTACATCTTAGGTTGTCTTATGAGTCTTGAACTATATGTAGAGACATATAGGGATCAATGTTCAAGATACAATCTAAAGGGTTTATAGTATAGGGATAAAGTTGGATATCTTATCTTGGTAACACCATAGATACAACCCACATTGTATTTGATACAAACGTAGTGATCTAATGTGTTCGTATAGTAGTCAGGCGAGTGGAGGTATCCTGTGCAATGAGTTTGCACAAAATCGAACCACGAAATAGTAACTACTAGATGTAACTTCGTTGACTAGTTAGGTTTCTATTTCAATAGGATGACTTAGGCAACTTAGTTTTACTCTTGAGTATATTATAAACTCCTGTTTACAAGAGATTGTCCTTTGATTTATATGGGTGAGAGTGGCCAATTCGCCGACTCAATATGTCTACCATTTTGGGGATAAGATCGAGTGGGTAGTTGGAAACTGTTGGGGTTGATGCCCTAAATCTCGTAGGGTCCTATAATTTATAAACTTTGTATGAACAAACTCTTTATGTGATTAATAAAATATATGATATTTTATTCACTTTGTCTATAAAATATGTGATATTTTAGTTGTATTAACCATAAACCAATAAACTAACATCCAAGGTTATCTTTGTAACTTAAACATGTATATAGAGACATACAGGTGGATCATGTTTAAGTGGTAACCTAAATGGTCTGTAGTAAATGGATGAGGCTGGATATCTTATCCTGGTGATACTACGAGTATGACTCGCTTTGTAGGTGTTACTTGTAAAGTGCTACAAATGATTTGATCCTGATCATTCATGTATTGGACATGCGAGTGGAGATATTCTATACAAAGGAGTTTGTATAAGATCAGACCACGAAATGTTTAGTCTCATTATATAACGTCGTTTATATAGAGACTTGCATTTCACCAGGATGACCATAGGTAACATGATCTGAATTCTGAGTGAGTTGTGAACTTCTGCCTATGAGAGCGGCCCTTTGATTTGTATGGGTGAGAGTGGCTAGATCGCCGATTCAACAAGCCTACCATTTGGGGATTTATCTGATTGGAGAGATGGGAACACAACTAAACAAGATGGAAATCACTCCTTCCCCAAAGCAAGAGTAAGTAGATAAATTCCTCCCTTAAGAGCTGGTTTCGGATTTTGAACACGCCACACCCTCTCTTGGCCCAAGAAGGGTTTAGTCATAGTAGGACTATGATCTATTGTTCATGAGAGAAGTCAATGGTACATAAAGAGTTAGATGTAACGGGGCAAAACGGTAATTTGGCTCAGCTATACTGACAAGCGATTTGTGAAGGTTTATCGTACTATTGATTGGTTATATCTAATGAACACGGAAATATATCTGTAGTGCGAAGAGTGCAACTGTCGGTCTTTAGTAGAGTGCCCAACAGTTAACGAATGGGGAATAATGTAATTAAAAAGTTTAATTAATTATTCATATATTGTTGGAGCTTTAAGCTACGGGTCCATAAGGTCCTCTTAGTAGTTCAAAAGAATTTAGTTGAGAATTAGTTTTTGGATTAATTTAAATTGTTCAAATTAATAAGAGGGATATAATTAAATTATAACAATTGTTATGATGTTTTTGATACATTATATTTTAATGGGAGGAAATAAATATTTGAATGAGATTCAAATATATTTTCTATGAATGTGATTCATAGTTATTAAATTTAATATAAATGAGATTCATATTAAATATGATTTAAAAGAGAAAAGAAACTATAGTTTATATTATGTGATACAATATTAAAACTATTTGTTATATGTTATATTTGATATAATATATAATTTAATATAAATATAATATGATAAATTAGTTATCATATTTATTTATATTATTTTATTATTATTATTTGAATAATATTCCTCATTTTTTCTCTCCAACCACTTTAGTGGGTGGTTATGGTTTTTATGGCAAAAAGGAGAATAAAAGAAAAACAGTTTTTTCTTCTTCTCCAACGTTGAGGTTATATAAACGATTGAGAGTTTTACAGAACTATTTGTGTTCTTGTTTTCTTGAGAAAATTCTCAATCTACCTCGTCCACCCAAACTTTTCCTCAAACCAAAATAGTCAGAGTCCACCACTTCTAGGTTCTCACCCCGATAATGCTAAGGACTTCTTTGTGGTTGTGTTCGAATTTTTTGTTTATGAAAATCTTAGAAAAAGGTCTTCAAGAAGTTGTTAATCCTGTTCGAGGGAGGATTCGTGAAGAAAAAGGTTCTTTAAAGGTAATGTAACTTGAACCATCTTCTTGTAAAAACATGCGATAATTTAACTTTAAATGCATATCTGTTGTATGTTTATTGTAAACTTTACATTCAATAATTTATGGAATTTGGGCGATTCGCTTCCGTTCAAGGTTCTCCTCATGCGAGTTCTTTTAGGAACATAATCATACAAGATGGATTTCACTCCTTCCCGACTTTAGGGTAAATAGATGAGTGTTCTCTTAAGTGGTGTCTCTGGGACTTGAACAAAGGGATCTACCCTCTCATTGGCCCGAGAGGGGTTTCTAATTAATGGTTGGACCATAAGTAGGTTGTTCATTAGAGGAGCACTGATACTTAAGGATGTAGAGGTAATATATGTAAAACGGTAATTTGATCTAGCTGGTGTTACGAACACTCGTGAAGGACTAACTTCTTGTTGTTGGTCTATATCTGTGGACACAAAACATATCTGTAGTGAGAAGAGTGCAGCTGTGGGTCTTTAGTGGAGTGTACCCAGTTAACGAATATTGATTAATTTGATTAATGAGTTTAGCCAATTGATCTCACATCGTTGGAGTTTCTGATCTGCAGATCAATTAGGTCTCTTTCCTAGCTTGTAAAGGGTATTGAGGTAATTTGTCATTAAATTGAACTTGAAATGGTCAAATTCAGAATTGGAAATTTTTCAATGCATGTTGATATATTTTAATATAAAGTTTAATTTTTGATTTTATTGTTAATTTTGAATATGGTTCAAAATTAATAAATGAGAAAACAAAATATTTGAAATGGGTTCAAATATTAATTTAATATGTATAAAATTTATATTGAAAACTATAGGTTAAAAATAATGTGCATTGGATGCCCATTATAACTATAGATTAAATGAGAGAAATGTTTTTAAATATGATTCAAATGAGAAATTAAATTAGATATATCATATTTAATTGGATGATTAATTAATTAATTAATTAAATTAAATTGATTAAATCAAAATTATAGGTTAAATTATATTAGATGTCCGTTAAAACTATATGTTATGTGAAATGAAATCATTTAAAGCTCTTTCCATCTCTCACCATCTCTCTCTAACAAAAGGGTTTTGTTTTGTAGAGGGGGAGTAGAGGCTCTCAAGCTCTTTATGTGTATTTTCGTTATTAACTTTTATTTCAATACAAAAATTGTTTTGATTCTAAATGCTAATTTGAAAAAAATAAAAATAATAAAAAAATGAAATGGTTTTGTATTTTGGCTTCAGTCTTAGGTTTTCATCCCTTTAATTGGTATCAAAGCCATCAATTTAGCCATTAATTTTTTTATTGGTTTGGTGAGATTTATTGCATTATGAATATTATGGTTTGCAATTAAGTATTTTCTACAATATTTGACCTTAGATTTATAATTTTGATATGATTAATGTAAAGACCCTCTGTATTTTGGGCACTATTGTTGTAAAGTCCGGGTCTAGAATTAGAGTTTTTGTCGATGAAAAACGAGACCAATTTGGCCAGAAATTAGTGTAATGCTTTATTTATCTTAGGGGCCAAAATTGTAGGTTCATTTGCTATTTAAATGCTTTGTAGATATCATTTAAATAAATTTCACCTTAGGTTAAGCATGTTCATACATTTTTTTTATATATATTTATAAGTGTTATAATGTATGGTATGAAATGCATGATTTATAATTTAAGGTTTATTTAATATATGTGATATGTTAAATATATGAAATTGGAGAAGCATGTTGCATGACATTAATTAGAAAATATAATTAGTTATATTTATTAATGTATATGAATATGCTTGGTTGATTTTCATAATATTATATAAATGTTATATTAAATTGAAAATTAATATACATTGAGCATGACATATCCATAACTTAATATAATGATTATATTAAAGTCATGAAATGCTTGTAATATGGTTTAATTTTTTAATTAAAATACGATTGTTAATTAATTAAAATCATAATGAATATGTTATAGGACTAATGATTAAAATTTGTAATATTTATAAAAATTAATGATTAGCAACCATTAAACTATAACAAAGAATGGCATGCAAACATAAGATCTTTGGAAAAATATATTAATTTTAAATTGTTTAAAATTAATTAGACCTAAGATCACATTTCTAATAAGATTAGAATAATTACTTGGTTTCTTTTAAAATAGTTTTAAAATTAACTAAGTAGGACAAATAAGATTAAGGTTATAAGGGAATCAATCATATAGTTTTGTCTAGACTAGGTATTTAAGTTGACGGTTTATGTAACGTCTCTTAACTGGGAACTAGATTGGAACTTAGTTGAATTAACTGAGGTCTTATTAGCATGCAATGTCACTAGATAAATTAAATGGTTTAATACACCTGAACTTTAGTATAAAGATCTTATTATAAGAGTTATAATAGGCATAGATTTAGATAGATTCATTAGTCGGAATTTAGCTAACTATAACATAATTCTAAAATAATTAGAACATGTTAGTGGGAGAAAAATGGTATATAACATATATCATTTTTACGCTCTCATATTTTTAAGAGTTCGCACCATGAGAATCATGCTTGGCTTTGTATCGCCTTGGGCGACCTCCCTTCGGAAAGTGTTTGCATTGGTCAATATCAAGGTGAATAGGGAAAATGTTCAGAGTAAGTGGGAGAAGGTCATGTGTCAATGTATCCTACGGTCTCCTTCATTAGGTTGCACCATGAGAATCTTATGATCCGCCTGCTTGTCATTCTAGAGCGACCATCCCTTCAGAGGGTTTGATCATAGATTTTGGAACAACGCAAACTTCAGAAATGAATCGGATTTCTTAGGTTAATTTTCAACTGTTGTCTTTCCGAACAGTAGCTTGTTGAAGCATACCTCTACAATTAAAAAAAATGAAAGGGTCACACTTACAGATGAATTAAATGAGTTAATGAATCATTGACCGATTAACCCGCTAAAAGCTATAGGAATAAGATTAATTTGGAATTAGTAATTAGCTGAGATAGTCTCAATTCAAAGGAGGGATAACTAATCACTCTTCGATGGCTGTTGTCCTAAACCTATGCAATATCGTTGCAAAATCAAATTAATGGTTTGTTTAGGATTTTATGATTGTCTGGTTTTGCTAAACTGATTGGATGTTTTCTGTGATGGGTTAAGACAGATAATTAAAATGGTCGTTTGTTTGTTTGTTTTTCAACATATCTTGCATGTCTTTCTCAATTATCGCTTTACTTAAAAACGAGAAATTAACTTGCGAAAATTATAGGACATGGAAATCGAATTTGAATACAATTCTTGTTATCAATGATTTGTGGTTTACCTTAACTGAGGAGTGTCCTTAGGTCCTCACTTGAAATGCACCTCTGCGACAAAAGCCAATGAAAAGGCCCAATCTTTACGAGTCCATCTGATGTACTCAACAAAAAGCATGAGGCCATGCTCACTGCTTATGAGATCATGGAGTCCTTCCAGGGTATGTTTGGGTAACCGTTCATTCAAATTTGGCACGAGACCCTCAAATGCGTTATAATGCACGTATGAAGGAAGGCTAATCAGTTAGAGAATATATTCTAGACCTGATGGTCCGGTTCAATGTGGTTAAAATGAACGGGGTGGTCATTGATAAGCAAAGTCAAATGTCTTTTATTCTGGAATCTCTTTTGAAGAGCTTTCTTCAATCCAGAGCAATGTGGTTATGAATAAAATTCAGTACACCCTAACGACTCTCCTGAATGAGTTGCAGACCTATTAGTCTCTTGTGAAAGGTAAGGAACTGGTAGGAGGAAAGGCAAATATTGCCCATTCTAGAAAGTTCCATAAGGATTCATCCTTAGAAACTAAGTCTGTACCTTGTACCTTCATTTTCTTGTCTTAAGAAGGTACAGAAGAAGAAAGGAGGAAAAGGGAATACTCCCTCTATGAGTAAGGGAAAGGTCAAGGTCGCCGAAAAGGGCAAGTGCTTCCACTGCAATGTGGAAGATCACTGGAAGCGAAACTGCCCAAAGTACCTTGCTGAGATGAAGGAGGAAAAGGATGGTATATGTGATTTACTTGTTTTAGAAATAGGTTTAGTAGAAAATGACCACAATGCCTGGATACTTGATTTAGGAGTCACTGATCATGTTTGTTTTTCTTTACAGGGAACTAGTTCCTTCCAGTAGCTTGTTGAGAGTGAAATGACGCTCAAGGTTGGAACTGGAGGCGCCATTTTAGCTCGTGCAGTGGGAGCTACAAAGTTGTTTTTTGGAAATAGATTTGTCTATATATTGTTCCTAAAATGAAAAGGAATTTAGTATCTATTTCCTACTTAATCGAACATATGTATTCAGTATTTTTTACAAGTAACGAAGCGTTCATTTCAAAAAATGGGGTATATATCTATTCGGCTAAATTAGAAAACAATTTGTTGAAGGAAATTTTCGAAAAAAATCCTTTGAACGGAAGCAAAGATCAACCCAAATTCCATTTTTCATTGAATATAAAGTTTTACCGTAAATCAACAACAAGATATGCATTTACATAAATTATAGCATACTTTAAAAAAAATACTTAGGGTTTCAGAAACCCTTACCTTTGAAGAACCCTTTCTTCAAGAACTCCCTCGTACAAGCCACGAAGGGAACTCCCTCTTCAAAAGGGACACCACCACTTGAGAACCCTCTGTATTATCTTGGGATAAAGTATTCAAGCAAGAGTTGTGGGTTTACTTGAATCCTTAGAAAAGGGAAAAGAGATGGAGAGGAAGAGATGGATGAGAATAACTTTTCTTCTATGTTTTTTAGTTTTTCCAAAGAGAACTCTTCTCTCAGAAATAATTGAGGAAGAAGGTCAATCTCCTATCTATCCCACATACATTAACTTGAGAGAATGAGGGAAGGGAGTTATAACTCCTTCATTTTAATTAATTTCAATTAAATTAATAATATATATATATATATATATATATATATATATATATATATATATATATATACTGGGGCATTTTTAAATATAAAAAAATATAAAAATATTTATACTTTATACCAAAGAGTTCCAAAACTACAAAGCACTTTTGAAACTTTTTGCTATGAAATGTAAATATTTTTTGAAATTTTCTATTTATAAGAATTTTCATATATATAATAATAATAATAATAATAATTACTTTATTATATATATACACTATATTTATATCAAATATAACATATAGCCTATAGTTTTACATTGCATCAAATACAACATAACCTATAGATTTTATTTTCTCTCAACAATACATGACATTTAACATAAATCACATTTATATTAAATTCATTTATATGAATCTCATCCATATATTTGATATTTGAATCATATCCAAATATTGAATTTCTCTCAATATAAATCATATTTATATTTAATTATATGAATCTCATTTATATAATTAGTATTTGAATCATATTCAAATTCCTCTCATATTACCTTAAATTATAATGTAATCAAATACATTATATTAATTATATCACATATATAATACATTTAATTAATTATATAATGTATAATTAGTTCCCTCAACTAATTTGAACACTTCAAATTAATCCAAAATTAATTCTCAATTAAATCCTTGTTGAGCTACAAAGGGGACCTTATGGACCTGTAAATTAAAGCTCCAACGATACTCGAATAATTTATTAAACTCTTTAATTAAATTACCCAACATCCGTTAACTATCGGTCACTCCATTATAGACTGACAGCTGCACTCTTCGCACTATAGATACATTTTTATTTCTATTGGATATAACCAATCAACAATGCGATGACCCTTCACAAATTGCTCGTAATTATAGCTGGGCCAAAATTATCATTTTGTCCCTGTAGTTACATCTAACTCCTTAAGTACCACAAATCCTTCTAATGAACAATAAGTCATAGTTCAACTATGACTAAGTCTCTCTCGAGCTAGGAGAGTGTGTGGCCATTATGTTCAAGACCCGGAATCAACCCTTAAGGGAGAAATTTATCTACTTGCCCCTCCATCGAGGAAGGAATGAATTCTGTCTTGTGTAGCTGTGTTCTCAGCTCCCCAATTAGACGAATTCCCAAAATGGTAGGCTTGTTGAATTAGCAATCTGGTCACTCTCATCCATACAAATCAAAGGACTGCCTTCATGAGCAAGAGTTCACAACCCACTCAGGATTTAAGTCATGTCACCTATAGTCATCCTAGTGAAATGTAAGTCTCTATTATTAACGGTGTTACTAATCATTTTGTGGTTCGGTCTTATACAAACCCTTTGTATAGGATACCCCAGCTCACATGTCTCCACATGAATGATCAGGATAAGATCATTTGTAGCACTTTACAACACTTGTAACACCTACAAAGCGGGTCGTATCCGTAATGTCATCATGGATAAGGTTCCCTACCTTATCCATGTACTACAGACCGTTTAGGTTATTATTTAAACAAGATCCACTTGTATGTCTCTACACACTTGTCTAAATTACATGAAATAACATCGGATCTTAGTTTATTGGATTGAGTATATGCTGATAAAATAACACTTATTTTATTAACAACAATATGTTTATATAAAGTTTACAAACTACGAGATTACAAGAGATTTAGGACACCAATCCCAATACTTATATATGTTAAGACCAACCGAAACAAAAGCACTTTTAAATCATGAGATGTTTAAGACTGCTAATACTCAAACTAAAAGGCAAAGAATTTCTCCAAGTAACAATAATACTTATCTTTGACACTTAATATTGGGTCACATTAATCTCGATAGGATCAGAAGATTGGAAAATAATGGACTTCTAAGTGAGTTAGAAGATGATTCATTACCTCTATAAGAATCTTACCTTGAGGGTAAAATGACTAAAAGACCTTTTAATGTAGAGCCAAAGAGCCCTTAGAGCTCATACATTCGAATCCTTGTAGTTCATTGAATGTAAAAGTTCGAGGAGGATATGAACACTTCATCTTTTTTTATAGATGATTATTCGAGGTATAGTTACTATACGTAATGGAACATAAGTCTTCAAGGAGTATAAGGTAGAAATTGAAAATCTGTTACATAAAACTATTAAAACACTTCGATCTGACCGAGGTGAAGAGTATATGGATTTAAGATTCCAAGACTATATTATAAAACATGGAATCCAATCTCAACTCTCAGTGTCTGGTACACCTCAACAAAAAGGTGTATCAGAAAGGAGAAATAGAACCTTATTAAACATGGTTTGTTCTATGATGAGCTATGCTCAATTTTCTAGCTCGTTTTGGGGGTATGCAGTAGAGACTGCAAATCATATCTTAAACAACATTCCATCGAAGAGTGTTTTTGAAACACCTTTCGAGTTATGGAAGAGTCATAAACCTAGTCTGCGCTACTTCAGGATCTGGGATTGTCTAGTGATAACTTGTAGAAATACAAGTCATTGTACTTCTTTCATTTACAAGAATAGGAAAAAGATATGAAATTATGTCACTTATACGAAAGAATTCATATAAAAATCAAAGAATGTGATCATAAAACTTCAAAATCTGATATATTTAAATTGTAGGCTTATATTGCTATGTTTATGCAGAAAACTCACCATCATGACCAAGCGAACACATGATCGCATGAACCAAGCACTTACTGATGCGATCAAGCAAAAGCTATCATATACAAACATACAATCACATAATCAGCTATGGCAATGAAGCATGAAAAAAGCGGTAGGAGTCAAATCACAGATTGAGTTAGTGGCTGACAAGAGAACTTCGTTGAAGAGTCAATGAACTTCTGACGCATTGCAGGCAGAGTGTCAGGGTATGAAATTTAATGTGGCCCATCAACACAATCATGATTAAGAGAAAAGAAAAGCATCCTCAGACGACTATAAATACCCATGCAATCGCCATGCAAAAGATAAGGAGAAAAATTATGAGAAGAAAAACTTTGCTAAAAAACATTCCCATTCAGCCATAGAAATAACTTAGCGAGAGCTCAGGATTCCTGTGGAAGTAAAGGAGGGATAACCTTGTTCGATAATATGAGTGAAGCAGTCGCTAGTAGAGTCAGAGGGATCAAGACATTGCATACCATGACTTGATTCTCTATCCCTTTCTTTCTCTTAAAGTGTATTTGCATTGTAATTTTGACTTTGACAATTCAAACGTTAACAATATAAATACATATTCATTCTACCCTCTGTTTATCTTATCCATCACCATGATGCTTAGCTAAATTGTCTAATGGGTTGAGAAGTATGTAGCTAACACTACTAAGCAACAAGAGAATTATGCGATCAACTTGTTTTGTGTGTGCTTATATGCATTACTTGAATAAATCGAAAGATTGTTCTAAGTAAATTTAACCTGACTTTGAAAGAATTTAGATTTGAAACTCATAAAGCAAGAGGAGATATTCCATAGAATAAGTATATCTTTTGCACAATGCACTTATTGCATGCATCTTAGAGATAAGATAATGTGGCCGAATACAATGAGAAGTGATGATCGTAATATTGGGTACATCACTTGAACGCATAATCCCCTTCATTGCTTAGGAAATGTCAGTGAAAATTCTTCTCAACCCTATCATCACATATCTCTCACCAACAACCATAATCCACTCTGTTTCACTTGGGCATAATTTTCATTACATAAATTTTTAAATTAAAATAACACCTCTAATCATCCCTTTGTTTGAACATTTCAATTTGTATTAAGATCATAATTTTAGTTTCACCATGCTTTATAAGCAATCCCTTAGTTGGACCCTGGACTTACTAAGACTCTAGTTGAATTTGCATTTAGGTTCCACCAGATAAAACAATGCATTATAACCTTATAGATTTCATCGCATATTACAAACGCATCATTCAACACGTGCTAATGACAAATCCTAAGAAATTGGAACCTCATTCAAGATTATGCCAATTTCTTGGTTACCCTAAGGAAACGAGAGGTGGTCTATTCTTCGATCCACAAGAAAACAAGTGTTTGTATCGACAAACATTACATTCTTGGAAGAAGATCACATGAGAGATCATAAACCACGAAGCAAATTAGTATTAAATGAAGCTACTGAAGAATAAACAAGAGTTGTTGATGATGATATTGGTCCTTCATCAAGAGGTAATGAGGGGACTAACACTTCAAGTCAGTCTCGTCCTTCTCAATCGCTGAGAGTGCCTCGACACAGTGGGAGGGTTGTAGCACAACCTGACCGTTACTTGGGTTTAACTGAAACTCAGGTTGTCATAGCAGATGATGGTGTTGAGGATCCATTGTCTTATAGGCAAGTAATGAATGATGTAGACAAGGACCAATGGGTTAAAGCCATGGACCTTGAAATGGAGTCAATGTATTTCAATTCAGTATGGGATCTTGTAGATCCATCTGAAAGGGTTAAACCCATACAGTGTAAATGGATCTACAAGAGAAAGGGAGATATAGTTGGGAAGGTACATATCTTCAAAGCTAGACTCGTAGTAAAGGGTTATACCCAAAAGGAAGAGGTTGACTATGAGGAAACTTTTTCCCCCGTTGCCATGCTTAAGTCTATAAGAATTCTCTTATCCATAGTTACATATTATGTCTATGAGATATGATAAATGATCAGCTTTTTTGAATGGCAATCTTGAAGAGAATATCTTTATATCTCAGCCCAAGGGGTTCATAGCTCAAGATCAGGAGCAAAAAGTTTGCATACATAATTGATACATTTATGGGTTGAAACAAGCATCCAAATCTTGGAATATTAGGTTTTATACTTCGATCAAATCTTTTTTGACCAAAATGTTGATGAACCTTTTGTATACAATAAAATCATCAACGATAAAGTAACTTTCTTAGTACTTTATATGGATGACATCTTACTCATTGGGAATGATGTAGGATACCTTGCTAATGTTAAAAAGTGGCTAACAGCCCAATTTCAAATGAAAGATTTGGGAGAGGTGCAACATGTTCTTGGGATCCAAATCATTAGGGATTGTAAGAACAAAAAGCTAGCTATGTCTCAAGCAACTTGTATCGACAAGGCTTACAAATTATACAACCCTGTAAGTAAGAAAGTTATTATAAGTCGAGATGTCAAGTTCAATGAGGCAAACTTTTGGCAATGGGATGCACCAAATAAAGACTAGAATCCATTACTTGTTGACATGAATGGCAAAGAAGATGCTCAAGACTTGGAGCTTGAAGAAACTCAACCACTGACTTCACCTTCTTCATCACACTCCACAAGTGATGAAGAAACTACTCCAAGGAAGACAAGAAATATTCAAGAGATCTATAATACTTCAAGAAGAATACAAGATGATGAACATGCTGATTTTGCTTTATTTGCAGATGTTGATCCTATATACTTTGAAGAAGCAATTCAAGATGAGAAATGGAAAGATGCAATGGATCAAGAGATTGATGCAATCAGAAGAAACGAGACATAGGAGTTAGTTAAATACCAGAGAATAGAAAAGCTCTTGGAGTCAAATGGATCTATAGAACAAAACTGAAAGAAAATGGAAAAGTGTAAAAATACAAGGCCAGGCTCGTAGTAAAAGGTTACAAACTCAAAAGTTTGGTGTGGATTATGAAGAAGTTTTTGCACTAGTAACTCGCTTGGAGACTGTTCGTTTGATGTTAACCCTTGCAGCACAAAATAACTGGAAAGTTCATCAAATGGATGTCAAGTCAGCATTTCTAAATGGGTATTTAGAGGATGAAATTTATGTTGAGCAACCCCCTGGTTATGCCAAAATTGGAGAAGAAAATAAGGTGTGTCGATTGAAGAAAGTATTGTATAGGCTAAAGCAAGCACCAAGAGCCTGGTACAAACGTATCGATGATTTTTTTCTTGATGGATGGTTTCAGAAGATGTCCATATGAACATGCTCTCTACACCAAAGAAGACGAAAATGGTAATTTCTTGATGATTTGTCTATATGTTGATGATTTAATCTTTACGAGAAATTCAAACATGATGATTGAAGAGTTCAAAGAGAGCATGAAGAAAGAATTTGATATGACTGATATGGGTTTACTTCATTACTTTCTTGGTATTGAAGTTAAACAAGGTGATAATGAGATTGCAATTTTCCAAAAGAAGTATGCATAATATTTGTTGATAAAGTTCAAAATGGAGAATGCTTATCCTGCTAGTACTCCTATGGAACTGGGTTTAAAGTTAAGCAAGCACGATGATAGTGAAGATTTTGATGACACCATCTATAGAAGTCTTGTTGGAAGTTTAATGTATTTAACTACAACTAGACCTGATCTTATGTTCTCAGTAAGTCTATTGAGTAGATTTATGGCATCACCAAAGAGAAGTCATTGGGAAGCTGGAAAGAGAGTTTTTAGATATATTCTTGGAACTGTTGATCATGGAATCCCCTATAAAAGGAATATGGATAATGTTCTTGTTGGCTACAATGATAGTGATTGGGAAGGAAATATTGATGATTTCAAAAGTACTTCTGGGTATGTATTTAATATTGGTTCTGGAGCAGTTTCGTGGGCATCAAAGAAGCAGGATGTTGTAGTATTGTCAACAACGGAAGTTGAGTACATTTCTTTGTCTACAGCTAGTTGTCAAGCACTTTGGCTTAGAAAGGTACTACAAGAATTGTAGTGTCCTCAAGAAAAAGGGACGGTCATGTTCTGTGACAATAAATCATCTATTTTACTTTCGAAGAATCCAGTTTTTCATGGAAGAAGCAAACACGTACACATCAAGTATCATTTCATCAGAGTATTGATCAAAGATGGAGAAGTATATATCAAGTATTGCAAGACACAAGATCAAGTTGCAAACATATTCACAAAATCATTAAAGACAGACTTATTCTTGAAAATGAAAGAGAAGCTCGGAGTCCAAGAATTCTAGCTTAAGGGGGCATGTTAGAAATTAATAAGCTAGATGTATTATGGATAACACATTCCTAGATACATTTCTAATTTCAAGATACATGTAATTGTTCAAGTACATGAATGATATGTATAAATGTACGTCATTTAATTTGTGTCTTTTAGGAAGTGTCTCTTGAATACTAAATAAAGAGTTCATTTCCCTCATTTGTATGCAAGAGAAAAGAATCAAAATCAATAGAAGCAAATTGAAGTTTAAAAAGAAACCGAGTTTCAAGAGAACAATATTCTTCTCTTGTGCGTTCTTGAGTTTTATAAGAGAACAAGTTTCTTCTCTTAAAAGTTTGTGAGATTTAGAGTGAATTTAGAGTAGGCTCGTCAACGCTTTCAACAATATCAACAGGTATAAAATCACATATATTCAGAGCGTTAATCTTTCTTTTTTTTTTCTCCCACATTGATAGGTTCATTGATCTCGTTTCGTTTCTTCAATCGTGCATCGCAATCTTTTTCTTCATCGATTATTGATTGCAGGTTTTTAATTTTTTTTAATTTTTTCTTCCTTTTCCTTTCCATTATCAATTTTCTTCTCGTTGTCGCTCATCGTCATCATCGTAGTCGAATCAAAATTCTCCCTTCTCTAGCTTTTTCAAGATCTAAGGATGTTTTTGAAACACATGTTCAAATATTTAATTTAAAAAATAAGTCATTTCGAAAGAAACTGAAGTATTTAGCAACCACACAAAATAGTTTTTCAAGTATACTTTGATTAGTTTTTATTAGAAGTATTTAAATAAAAATGAATTTTTTCTCGAGTCAATCCAAACGAGCCCTAAAGTGCGGGTATCATCGGTGTCAGAATTTTTCAATCCCGTTGAGAATGTTATGTGTTTGTGGGATTGGCAATCCATAAAATGAGAGGGTTTCTTCCCTACATCGTTGGAGAATTTGAAATTCGTACTGCATGGCTCATAATTCCCCTATGACATTCAATAAAAGTCAAAACCCTAAAATTTGGAAACATAATATAAAAGTGAAAAGTGAAATTGATCGAATAAAATCAAAATCTGGAATTTGCAAACAGAATATAATAGTACAAAAGTGAGCTTAAATCGAACAAAAGAAATTGCAATTCTATTATTTTTCTTCCCAGCTTTCAGTATGACAAAAATATAAGCAAACAAAAGTAGAGTTGAACTTTTGATGAGAAGAGAGAACATAGGAGAAAAAATAATGGATAAAGAAGTTTATGGCTGTGCAAAGGAGAAGCAAGAACAGTAGATAGATGGTTTGAGAGATAGAGATCTAGCTTCATTGATTCAATTCGAAACAGAAGAAAATAGTTTATGATAATGGAAATAGTTCAACAAAAATCATCGAGAATGATTACCTACAACCAAATAACAATCACAAACTACTTAGTATCAAATAGTAATTACTATTGAATGAAAATCTCAAACTAATTAGTATCAAATAGCAAATCAGATGACAATTATAAACAACTTAGTTTGGAATAGAAATTACATACAAGTTAGATGACAATCTCAAACTATTTAGTATCAAATAATAATTTGATGGCAATAGAAAACTTTAATATCAAAGAACAATCAAATAGGTAAACGATTGCTTCCTAGTTGTAACTCTTCAATGTGAAATACCAATTAGACAATAACTATCATTAACAATCAGTATCTAATAGTAATCAGATAGCAATCAATAGGATGACAATTAGTATTAGATAGTGATATAGTAGGATTATGGTAAATTATGGCATTATGGTCAAGTCCTTAATTGATTAGGATTGGGATTAGTTTCCATGATTGATTAGAATTAGGATTAGTTTTCTTGGTTTATTAGGATCAGGATTAGTTTCTTTGATTAATTAGGATTAGAATTAGTTTGCTTTCTAATTCTTGGTAAATAAAAAGATTGTCTTCTTGTATTGGAAACTTTTGATTCATAATAAAGACTTTGATTTTATTATTAGAGATTTCTCTCCTTTGATCTCTTAGGCTACATCAATTTGGTATCACAGCAACCGTTAGGGCCAACATTGATTACCGTTTGGGCCAACATTGATTGCCGCCAGTGGAAGATTGGAAAACTCTTGGCGACACTGATCACAAAAGGGAGATTCGTGAGTTGTGCTTGTTGTTGAACAATCCACATCTATATAGGGGGAAGCCTTTATTTTCTAGGGAAAAAAAAAAGAATGATACCAATTTTTTTAAAGATTTTGTAAGAATGGACTACTACCGATCAAGGAAGACACCTAAGAAAAAATATAGCAGTTGGTATAAGCAAGAAAGTCAAATTTACTCCCAATAACAATGTTGAAATTCTGACTCAAATGATTCAGAAGAAGAATTCCAGCATACTAATTTTGCTCGTGCTCAATTTTCTCAAAGAACCTATCATTATCCATATTTAAAATTTGATTATAGTTTCCAATGATGATTCTAATGTTGTTTGGAACAGAATAATAAGGCGACATTATCAACAAAGAGCCCGACGATCCAATAAAACCGATTTCTCAAGAAATCGACGTAAGAATTGGGAGTTAGATGATTCAAAAAATGATTTAGAGTGTGAAAGAAATTATTATGACCAATATCAAATAGCACCCATGAATCATTTCAACACAAATTTGGAGGTCGAAACATTTGAAGAAAATAGAAATATTCAAATATAAAACATCCATAAAGAGGACTTTTTAAAGAGAATGAATGAAATTTTCTTTCGGAAAAAAATTCAAGAAAGACATAATTTTAATCTTCGAGAATTTTCAAGAAACCATCAAGAATTACATTAAGTCGCTGAAGAGGATCAAGAACTCATCCAAATAGGTTGTGAAATTGCGCAAAAAATGAACGGAGTAGAAGAAAATAAAAATTCAATTGAAGACGAGTCGAATAAGGAAGGTAGAAAAATCAAAGAGGAGCTTGTGTTGGAAGAAGAAAAAATCGATGGGACTAACACATAGGTTGCTCAATTTGAACTAGTTGATGAGGATTAGTTAATCAATGAAATCAATGATAGAGGTGTTTAAGAAAATGAAGCCACCGCAAAGAATGTGTCTTTTCGGTTAGATCAATTAATTGAGATACACAACCAACCACAACTACCTCCACTGGAAGAAAATAGAGCTAAAATTAGCCTTGACCACCAAGAAAGACAAGAGAAACAACAACACCAATGCTATGCAAGAAATGTCCAAGATTTACCCGGAATCATTCAAGAATAACCAAAATCAAGGTTATATTAGAGGAAATATTGGGATAATGTGAATTCTTAAGTGTGGAAGAAAAAGATACTAAACTTAATTATTCGCAGAAAATTGAAAATCTTTTTCCTCCATTCTTTGAGGAGTCTACATATATTTTAATGACAAATGATTCTTTGAACAACTTTTTTCTTACGTTCATTAATGATAGTATTGATGGAAATAATTTTCTCTTTCAAGAATCAAATATTCGATATATTGGTGCGACTCGTGAAAATTGGTTGTTATTAGTGCCGAATGTTCAGAGATGTGTCCGTTCATGTGGCTTACTTTTTTATTTTTACATTCATTTTCATTTTAAAGCTTAAGGGCAAGTTTTTTTTTTTTTGGAGGGATAGAATGAAGTAGTAGGATTAGGGTAAATTAGGGTAGGTCAAATCGTTAATTGATTAGGATTGAGATTAGTTTCCTTGATTGATTTGAATTAAGATTAGTTTCCTTGGTTTGTTAGGATTAGGATTAGTTTCCTTGATTATCTAGGACTAGTTTGCTTTCCAATTCTCTATAAATAAGAGAGATTGTCTTTTTGTATTGGCAATTTTTTATTCATAATAAAGACTTTGATTTGATTTTTGGAGAAAGTTCTCAGTTTACCTCTTTAGGAAACATCAGATAGTAATTAGACAATAATCACATAACAATGGGTATCATTGGGAATTAAATAACAATCAGTATCAAATAGCAAAAGATAATGATCATTATCAAATAACAATCAACATCAAATAGTAATAAGATAACAATCAATATCATTAGCAATTAATATTAGATAGTTTTCATTAACTTCTAACTAATTGACAAAGAATCAAGGGTAATGAGATGACGATCAGAAGACAATCTGATGACGATTAAAAACTGCCAACTAGTTGACAAAAATTAGAAGTAATGAGATGGCTATAAGAAACTACTTACTAATTGACAAAAATTAAGAAGGTGAGCATATGATAATCAGATGACAATATCAGAAACTACTGAGTATTGATAAAAAAAAAAAAAAAAAAAAAAAAAAAAAAAGAAAAAGAAAAGAAAAGGTAATTGAACGAAAACCAGATGACAATTTTGGAAGCTACTATGTGACAAAGAATCGAAGATAATTCTACGGCAATCAAAAGGCATGATAAATAAAAGAAGGTAATTAGATGACATTCAAACACTACTAACTTAATTAACAAAAAACGAAAGACAATTAGAAGGCAATCAAATGACTATAAAAAACTAATATCAGTATCAATGGATAATAAATCAGTATAAGTTAACAATCAATATCAAATAACAATCAGACAGTAACCAGATAACAATAGACATCATTAGTAAATCAGATGACGATCAAATGGTAATTAAATGGCAACCAGATGCAATCATACATTTTTAACAGTGAGGGACATTTAATTTGGTCATCCGAGTATTTCAATTGGGTTGGATTGTTAATTTTGTCATTCTTGTAAACTTTAAATTGTTGAGCTATGGGCTTATTTTTCATTTTATGTTTTACCGTCCTTTATTTTTAAAATTTGCTATATTGGTAGATATAATTTTCCTTTCAACAATATCAATATTGCTAGAGATAGAGCAAAATAGTTGTAATTTTAGAACTTCTATAAAGGGATGTAAAGATTGGAAACAATTTCTAACCACTTTGGAAAACAAATATTAGTTATTGAACTATTATAGGAAAATTTACAAACCTTTATATAGGAAAAAGAAACTTATAACTTGATATTAGGTGTCATCTTACATAACCATCGCTAGATTCGATTACAATTAGCTAAAAAACTCCATGATATATTACAGCTAATTAAAGAAATTAGTGAGTTTATAAGACAAAAGCTTGAAAAATAAGAAGCAAATTACATAGAGAAGTTGTCTCAAAGAAACAACACAAAGTGCTTTGTAATTAAGATTTGATAAACAATGGTTCAGAAAGTAGCAACAGTTTCATGCAAAGGTCTCCTTCGATTATTTGCTGTCCTGTTCGTTTTCTTTCTCCTAATCTCTACTACCACAGGTACCAAACACAACAACTTTAATCTTTTTTCCAATTAAAGTCAAGTTAAAAATGTTAAAAAGTCTTGTTTGGCGATCATTTCGTTTTTTTCGTTTTTAGTTTTTAAAGATTAAGTCTATTTTCTCTCAATTTCTTACGATGTTTTACCTCTCTTTTTAAGTGCAAGAATTGAATTCTTAGTCAAATTCTAAAAATAAAAATAAGTTTTTAAAAACTGTGATCCTATTTGGTAATTATTTCGTTTTTTGTTCTTAGTTTTTTCAAATTAAACCTATAGATGCTCTTTTCACTTCTAAATTTCATACTTTTTTTTATCTACTTTTTACCATTATTTTAAAAACAGAGCTAGATTTTGAAAACTAAAAAAAAAGTAGGTCATGTTTGGTAACCATTGGGTTTTTTATTTTTATTTTTTTGAAAATTAAGCCTATAGATACCATTTTCACCTACAGATTTCTTATTTGTTATCTACGTTTTACAAATGGTTCAAAAAAACCAAGCCAAGTTTTGCCAACTAAAATAAAGTCTTTTAAAACTTATTTTTGTTTTTGAAATTTGGCTAAAAATTCAACCATTGTACTTAAGAAATATGCAAATCATGGTAAGAAATGAGAAGAAAATATGTTTAATTTTCAAAAATAAAAAATAAAAAAGAGATGGTTATCAAAAAGGGTCGTAGTCTTTAAAAACTTGTTTTTGTTTTTAGAATTTCGCTAAAAATACAACTCTTCTAATTAAGTAAAATGTAAATCATTGTAAGAATTTGGAAGAAAATAGGCTTAATTTTAAAAAATTAAAAACAAAAAAATGAAGTGGTTACCAAAAGGGGCATACTCCTTTTAGTTTTCAAATTTTGGCTTCATTTTTTAAAAAACAAAAAATTTATAAGTAGTAGGAATGATTTTATAGGTTTAATTTTCAAAAACTGAAAATAAAAAATCAAATGGTTTACAAACGAGACTTTAGTTTTGATCTTTTATTTTTGAAAGCTAAGTCTATAAACGATCCTCCTCTAAACTTATTGTTTTATTATCTATTTTTACCAGAAAAACCAAGCAAAATTTTGAAAACTATAAAAAAAAATTAAAACCTTGTTTTTGAAATTTGAAATTTGACTAAAAGAATTCTTAAATCAAAAGACATAGGATTAATCTTGAAAATAATAATAATAATAATAATAAAAAAGAACGAAATAGTTATCAAATGAAACGGAAATGGAATTAAACACTAACTTATTCCTCGTTTTGTTGGACGAATTTATGCATATGTTGTATTACTATTAGGTACCTTAGGGTTTAGACATGGAAGAAGTAGAAGATGGAAGAAGAATTTGGTTGGTGGAAACAGAAGAGGGAAGCTGGGAATCAATGGCGAATTCATGCACAGTGATTATAGAGATGATGCCGATATGATGACGTCACCTTCACGCCATAATTAAATTTTAAATATGCTTTGGACTTCAAAATATTGTGTAATTTCTTGAGTGCATGTATTTCGATTTTGCATATATATAAATAATACCTATCTTTCTTCTATTAATGTTATTATTATTATATTAAGTGAAGGTTGTCGAGGCCTTCAGCAAAACGAAATTTATAGTGTGTCGATTTAGAAGAAAATATTTGTGTAGAATGTTTAAATTAATTAAAATAATATAATATATATATAATAATTAATTTATTACACATATATACATAGCTATATGTTATATCACATATAACATATAATTTTTATATTGTATCAAATACAATATAGTCTACCGTTTCAATTTTCTCTCACCAATAATATAAACCACATTTACATTAAATTTAATTATATGAATCTAATTCATATAATTAATATTCAAATCATATTCAAATATTTATTTTCTCTCATAAATACTTAATATAATGTATCAAATACATTATATTGATTACATCATATATAATTAAATTAAATTAATTATATCAAATATAATTAATTTGAACAATTCAAATTAATCCAAAAACTTATTCTTATTAAATCTCGTTGAGTTATCGAGGGGACCTTATGGACCTGTAGCTTGAAGCTCTAATGGTACTTGAATAGTTAATTAAACTTTTTAATTAAATTATTCACCGTTCGTTAACTTTCGGACACTTCACTAAAGACGGACAACTGCACTCTTCGCACTACAGATATATTTTTGTGTCCATTGGATATAACCAATCAACAATACGATGACCCTCCACAAATTACTCGTATGTACAGCTGGGCCAAAATTATCGTTTTTCCCCTATAGTTAATCCTTCTATAGGTACCACTAATCCTTAAGTACCTATAAATTATGTACCACTAATTAAGTACCACTAATCCTTCTAATGAACAATAAATTATGGTCCAACTATGATCATACCCCTCTCGGGCCAGGAAAGGGTGTGGCATCACATTATTCAAGCCCCGAAATCAGTCCTTAAAGGAGCAATTTATCTATTTGCCCCGACGTTGGGGAAGGAGTGAACTCCAAGAACTAGATAGAAAATTACCTCATCGACCCATAGACAAACCCATGAGGTATAATTCAATCCGTGCTCACAATCCAATATTAAACTAAAAACTAGCTTAATGATACTGAAAACGTAAAGAGGGAAGAAGAAAACTCGGCCTCTCCTCAGCCTCCATTGAAATTCAACATTTCTTTACCTAAAATCAAAGGAGAATATTTATAGTAAACAGGACAGTGTCGCAATGCTAGAACTAGCGTTGCAACGTAGAGGTGGCTGATCAAGAGCGTCAGGGTGAAGAAGTCCAACATTGCCCTGATGCTCACTTGCGCGTGTACGAGGCTCCTCGTCCGTCAAAGCATGTAGTGTCGCAACGCTAATGGGTAGTATTGTAACGGTACCCATTCTGTCTTACAACGTTGGCCGAGTGTCAGGCCAAGCCAATCCACGAGCGTTATGATGCTAAAATAGGGGTATTTTGGTCTTTTTTACTCCTTTGAAGCTCGGATGCTCAAATCACCTCCAAATTGCCAATTCTATCCCTTGGTTGCTCAGTACCTACAAAATAGGGAAATAAACACGTAAAATTTGATAACGAGCCTAAATTAAGCTAGGAATAATAACTCTTTTTCAGAGCTATCAGTATGGAACTTTTTGGATTAGTTATAAATAAATCCTAAATTATGGTTTATGTGTAGATCTAAATTTTTTAGTGAAGTTTAGAATAAATCTGAAGCAAACAAAGCGTTTGGTAAGTTATTGACCAATTTTAGAATGAATTTAAATTGGTTGATATAAAATTTATGTGTTTGGGATGAAATTGAAGGTTGTGTTTCCGTATTAGGAATGTTAATTCAAGTTTCTACTGAAGATTGATTTCTTGGATTAATTTTGTAATTTCAAACTAAGGTAAGTGTTTTACTACTGGTTTGTCTTCGAGCCAGTCAATCCTGTTGAGATTGATGTCCTAATTCTCCCGGAGTCTCGTTGTTTTGTAAAGATACACATTGTTTAATGAATAAAATAAGTTTTATTTAATTCTGGCATTTACTCATATCCAATAAACAAAGCTCCTTGGTTATCTTATGTGAACTTAAGCATGTATATGTAATATACAAGTGGATCATGCCTTAAGTGATATCCTAAATAGGTCTGTGGTATAAGGATTAAAGTGGGATACCTAATCCTGGTGACACTACGGACACGACCCGCTTTGTAGAGGTTCGCAAGTGTTGTAAACTACTATAGATGGTAGATCCTGACCATTCATGTGGAGACGTGTGAGCGGGGGTGTCCTATATAAAGAATTTGTATAAGACCTAGACCACGAGATGACTAGGCTCTGTATATAATGTCGTTGATACTAGAGACTTGCATCTCACCTAAACGACCATAGGTGACAGGACCTTAATCCTAAGTGTTTTGGAAACTCCTATCTTTGACGACAATCTTTTGATTAGTATGGGTGAGAGTGGCCAGATTTCCAACTCAACATGCCTACCTTTTTGGGGACTTGTCTGATCTAGGAGCTGGGAACTCAATCCACAAGATGGAATTCACTCCTTTCCTGAAGCAGGGATAAGTAGAGAGAATGCTCCCTTAAGGGCTGATTCTAGGGCTTGAACATAGTGGGCACAACTTCTCTTTGGAAGAGAAAACTCAGTCATAGTAGGACTATGACTTATGTTCATTAGAGAGAACAGTGGTACTTAAGGAGACAGATGTAACTATAGGGACATAACCGTTATTGACCCAGCTGTATTTACAAGCGATTTGTGAAGGGTTGCCGCACTGCTGATTGGTTAAGATGGACACATAATATATATGTGGTAAGGAGAGTTCAGCTGTCAGTCTTTAGTGGAGTGCTTGGCAGTTAACGGATGGTGGATCTCGTGACTAAAGAGTTTAGTCAGTTATTCTCGTACCGTTGGAGATTTGAGCTACAAGTCCATAAGGTCCCCTTAGTAGCTCAATGGATTCAGTTTAAGATCAGTTCTTGGTGTTGATTTGAAACGTTCAAATTGACAAGAGGTATTTTGATTATATATGATATAATCAGTATAATGTATGAGATATATCTAGTGGAGGATTGATGTAAATGAGATTTACATTAAGTACCATGGAATAGAAAAAGAATTATGGTTTATATGTTTCATGAGATGAAATATTAAAACTATAGGTTATAAATATAGTATGATAAGTTGGTTATCATTTATATTTATAATAATATTAATTACTGGATAATTAATTCTTTTTTTTAATAATCAATTGAGTGGGTGGTTATTGTTTTCATGGTAATCGTGAGATAAAAGGAAAATGGTTTTCCTAATTTTAGTAAGTTTTACAAACTATTGAAAAGTTTTCATCAAATTTTTTTTGAGATTTCTCTCTCGATAAAAAGGATCTCACGGAGTTTTCAAGTAAATATAGATTTACTAAGCGACAGCTTGGACTAGCTAAACGATCGTGCAGTGGCGAGCTAAATGATCGTACAGTATTTACCAAACAATCGCATAGCTTTTGCTAGACGATCGCTTGCCCAAAGTAAACGATCATGTAGTGTCTGTAGATGACAAATCGAGCTAAAAGATCGCATAGCTTTAGCTAAACGATTGGGCATCGACCTATACGATAGGTCTCTACCATCTCCCACTTGCCCAGTCGTGTACACGATCGGTGTTTCCTCCTTCGTTTGCCTCATACCAAGTCCGAACAGAGCCCACCCTCTGGATTCTCACACCGAGAATATCAAGATAGCCTTGTTGGTGGTGTCATACTCAACTCGACACCGTCGAGGTGCTGTGGAGGTCATTTGTGTTATTGCTAAGGAGTTCGTGGCTGAGGTAATCGTTAAGGATGAGCGCAAAGTGTTTGTGCTGTGTTGTGGTCGTGTAGATCGAGCGTTCGAGGTTATTGTTGTTCGAGCGGTCGTGCGCAAAGGAGTGTAGAGATGTATCTTCAAATGTTCATAGAGTTTTCTCTTTGTGCATTTGAGTTTTCATGCTGTAATTTCTGTATTAATTGTATAACCGCATGTTTCTGTATTTGACTGTAAATGTAATGTTCATTCATGATTGTGATTTGGAATAATCTTATTTCCCCTCCTCATGGAAATCTCTAATCCAATTTCATTCAATTAGTATCAGAGCCAAGTTCTCTGATATTCCAAATTACAGCTCTGAACTAAACGCATTTTACAATCGCGGTGGGTTTCTGCATTTGTGGTTAATCGTTTACTGCATTTGTGGATGAGTTGATGAACGTTTCGAGTTTAAATTGCCTTTTATTAAAGCTTTTGGTATTACAAAGTGTTAATTGTAAGGGCCCCTATGTTTTTAGGTAAAATTAACATCACAATCGAGTCTGTAATTCAAAAGGTTTGAGTTCGTTGAGTCGTTCGTGATGAAGCTTCGATGCATGGTGATGCGATTCTCAACAAAGAAGAAGACCAAGCGTTGGTCGGATCGTGTAGCCTCAGGTAAACGATCGTTGGGATTTCACTAAGCGATTGTTTAGATTTTTCTAGACGATCGTGTAGTATTTTCTAAATGATCATTTTGCTAATGCTAAGAGATGGGGTAAATCGTTTACTCTATCACGTAGCGTTGGTTGCGCGATTGCGTAAGCGCTAGAGATAGACTATCGTAGTGGGAGCATGTGATGCTCGTCGATTAGTAAAAGGCGCGCGCTAGACGATCGTATAGTTAGCAAGCTTCATCGTTTAGTTACTACCTATGCGATCGTGCGTATGCGATACGGAGGTGCTAGCTAAGCAATTGCTTAAGCGATGGTGCTTCGCGGCATCGTAGTCGTTTAGACGATTGTGGAAGAAGGGCATTGTGTGGAGTGCACTAAGCGGTCGTGTACTTTAGGCTTCATCGCTTAGTAAAGGTACAGATCGTGTAGTAAAAACTAAACGATCATTTAGATTTTTCTAGACGATCGTATAATAAATATTAAACGATCGTTTAGCTCTGGGAGCACTGGTAAATGATAGAGCAAAGTGTTTGTTTTATCGTGTAGACGATCGCAGAGTGCTTAGTACACGATGGTTGGAGAAGTGATGCTTTGTCCGAGCAGTTCAAGACCCGGTTCGCCTGTTTGAACTAGAGACTCCTTGTCTTTGTAATAGTTGGCTTTATTTTTGTGTTTTTAAGGAAATTTTACCTGGTTCATCAACATTGGTTGTTTATACATGTGATGTATGGTACTTATATGCCAAAGTGTTTGTCATATAGTTAAAAATCCACCTTAGGTTGTGCAATTATTCATGCATCATGTATTATAAATGTTATAATATTGTATGAAGAAATTACTTGAAAGCATGCACATACATCATGAAATATAAGAGTTATATTTTGAATGCAGTGAGCATTAACATGCATCATTCTTTTATTATAAGTGTTATAGTCTAGGGGTGAATGGAAGCATGTTTTGCTTGTCTCATTGTTATTTTGTATAAGTGTTATATAAAAGAAGTAACAATGAATGGACAATGCATTGAACATTACACTTAGGCTGTTTATAAGTGTTATGAATGCCTTGCATGTGTTGGCTTCGCATTGTGGTGATTGTTTCCATTTATAAGTGTTATAAAGGAAATTAGATCTAAAATCAATAATTCAGAGATGCATGCAGACTTCGAGTGAACTCAAGTTTTTTAAAAGGGTTTTAAAATTGGATTGAGATAGACCTAAGTTCAAGTGGTTCTAAAGAGTTTAGCAACCTAGATTAATCTTTAAAATCGGTTTAATAGGATTAAATTGGTTGGAATAAAAGATTAAATTTGTTGTAAACCTATCTATAAGGGGCCTTTTATTTAAGGCGGGTTCTGGCTAGGTTGAGGTTCTTAAGTTGACGGAAACGTAACACCCTTACCTGGGAACCTACTTGGAAAGGTGAATTAGATAGATTTTCAACAAGCATGCGGCGATTTGATCAAAGATTCCGTTAAAGAGTTTAATGGATGATGATCATAAAATTGTTTCACTATCTAAGGTAAAATTTACTCATGGGAAAACCTAAAAGTCACTTAGTTAAAATCCTTAGCCGTGTTTTTTCTAAGTAAGCTAAACCCTAGGTTATAAAATACTCAGTGGGAAGAAGAGGCGTATCAGATATGTCTATGATTCCGCTCACATTTCTCCCTTTATGTTCACATCGTGAGATTCATGTTTGGCCTCGTGGTGCTCAGGAAGCATCCCCTTTCGAATGGTGTTTGCATGAGTCAATATCAAGGTGAATGGAGAGAGTGTTTATAGTAAGTGGGTGAAGGGTGTGTCAACACGTCCTATGGTCTCTATCATTGGTTCACACCGTGAGATCATTTTGTATTCCCCCGTGTCGCCTTTTTGCGTCCCCCTTCGGATGGGTTTTGTGCAGTTGGTCAATATCAAGATGAACTCCAGAAATGGATAGGATAGCTTTAGGTTTTGCCTCAATCGGATTTTTTCCTTCGGATTGGCCTTTTGGGACAGACTTCTAGGGCTTAAAATGGCAGGTCACCCATATCGGAGATTGTTAAGTAAGTTAATGATCTCTTGGCCAAATCAATGATGGCTAGTCGTTATAGAAGCAAGAGTTGTTCTGGTATTAATGACTGGTTGAGAACTTCTCAATTCAGAGGAGGGATAACTGACCTCCCTTCAGCGGCTTTTGTCCTAAACCTTTAAGACAGACTATTTCAAAGTAATGACCTAGGTAAATTAACCTTAATCTTGAGCAAACTATGAACTTCTGTTTGTTCGAGATTATCCTTTGATCTGCAAATGGTGAGAGTAGACCAATTGCCTCTACTTAATAAGCTTACCATTTTGAAGATAAGACCGGATGAATAACTGGGAACATAGGGTGCAAGAGGGAATTCACTCCTACCCGATTAGGGTTAGTAGAGAGGTTGTTCCCTTCAAGTGCTGATTTTGGGTCTTGAACAAGAGGTCTCGCCCTCTCATTGGCATGAGAGGGATTGAATTTGTTGATTGGATCACAAATCAATTGTTCATTAGGGGATCAGTGGAACTTAAGGAACAAGAGGTAATTTCGGAGGTAAAACAGATATTCGACCCAGCCGTTATTACGAGCAACCTGTGAAGGGTTAACTTACTAATCATGGTTATATCGAGTGGACATAATATATCTACAGTGAGGGGAGTTCAGTTATGGGCTTTAATGGAATCACCCACTAGTTAATGAATGGGGGTTAGATCGATCTAATGAGTTTAGCCGATTAATCTCGAATCGTTGGAGCCCATGATCTGTAGGACCGCGAGGTCCCCCTACTAGCTCGTAAATGGACAAGCTCTAAAATAGCGTGATAAGTTAATTTAAAGTGTTCAAATTAGAATTAAATGAATTTGGAGAAATAATATTTAAATATGATTCAAATATTTGAAGATGGAATTGTGTTAAAAATTAATTTAATATTTGATATTAAATTAATTAGAATTATTTAAATTGTTTAAATAATTATTTATTAATTTTATTAAAGAAAATTAATTTATGAAATTAATTTTGTAAAATTAATAATATTTCCAGTTTTATTAAATAAAATTGATTTTTAAAATCAATTTTGATAAAATAGAAAAAGAAAAGAAAAACACAAAGTTGGAAAAATTGATTTTCCATTTACTTCATGAACTAGCTCACCAACAACCCACTTTAACTCTTCATTAACTCCAAGCATGAGGTGTATCTCATGCAACAAGCTTCTTTGCATGAGTTTCTATAATATATAGAATATTTTGGAGTGTTTTAGAGGAGAGCGACCGAACAAAAATTCTGAGAAAAAGTTGAGAGAAGAAGGGTGTTCTTCTACATGGTTGCTGTTGTGAGCTTCTCCAAATTCCCTTAATTCCAGCTTATTTTGAGTCCTACTACTCAATCTTGAGCTCCAAGAGGATAGTAGGGAAGATCTTGGGGTGGTCTACAAGATCCTGTGGAGATTTGTAGCTGAATCGAAGCTTAGAGGAAGTTCTTCAAAGGTATTCATGAAACCCATTTTTTTTTTTTGTTGAAGCATGTTTTCTTTTCTGCCAAAATTAATGAATTAGATTGCTTATGTATCCTAGTTTCTTCCGCTGCACATTGGTACCTTCCAACAACTAGTATCAAAGCATCAATAAGCATTCAATTAGGTTTAATTTTGGTTTGGTGGGTGTTTTATATGAGAATTATGAAACTGTTATACTGATATGGTTCTTTTAGTTTTGGCTTTTAATTTTCCTTTTATTTTTCATTTAAATTTGTAATTGGCTCTTGCTTGATGAGCTTTAATGTGTTCCCAAGAGTCTGTAATTTATTTGGAGTCATTAGAGTTGGAATTAAGCTATAAATCGAAGAAAGAAACGAAGAGGACGAGAGTTGCAGTTCCAGAAAATCAACCTCTATTCTTATCATCGTTGAGCTGCAGTAGCTAAACGATCATTTAGCTTCATGCGTTAGACGATGTGAAGAAAAGCTGAGCGATCGTGTAGCTTTGGGTGTTGATCGTTGAGGTATTGTGCGTAGATCGTGTACCTACTGGAGCTAAGCGATGCGTTGTATTGCTATATGATGGCACTACAGGATCGTGTAGCTTCAGGTGGGAGGTAAGCGATGTGATTAAGAGCTATACGATAGCCCTGAGTGATCACTTACCATGATCATTTACTTTTGATTGGGAGCTAAACGATGCATTAAGTTGTTAAGCTATAGCACTCTGCGATCGTCTACCTCTATGTGGCAGCTAACCGATGCGTCGAGATGCTAAGCGATAGCACTACGTGATCGCTTACCTATGTGCGGCAACTGGGCGATGCATTGAATGCTATGCGATGGCATTAAGCGATTGTTTACCTTTTTCGCATGCTAAACGATCGGCTTAATGCGTTAGAAGGTGGAGCTAAACAATCGTGTAGTACATTGTCTATGCTAAACGATGGAGTTGTGTGACAGTGTGAGACACTAAGCGATCGTGTAGCTTCCTTTGGCACTAGACGATGACACTATGCGATAGGAGGAAAATACTACATGATCATGTAGCTTTGTTAAATGATCAAGAATTTACTAAACGATCAGGCAAAGTGCAAAACAATGGTCGTCATTGCTAAACGATGAGACTTAGCGGGATGTTGAACATGAGCAAAGGCTATCGGTTCAACCGGTTCTCTTGTGGTCTGGTCCGGTTCAACTTCGAATGGTTCTTGGCTAGTCCGGTTCAGATGGTTTGGGTCCGGTTCAAGCTACTTGAGTTCGTTTTGGAGCGGTTTGAGCAGTCCGAGAGTGGTTCAGAAGTTGTTTTGTAATAATTAGGTTTTGTTTGCTTGTCTTTGCCAAAACTAAAGCCATATCAGTTAGTGTTTGATTATTTATGCATGTGATGTATGTTATAATTAAATAAATCTTGTACGTGCATAAAGCATGCCATGTAGATTTAAAATCCCACCATAAGAAGCATGCTACATGTATTAAAAGTATGTTATAAAATGTTATGATATATAGTATGCATGTTAGAGTTTCTTTTATTTAATATAATAGTTATATTAGATATTGAATGCCTTTGTTGTTTTTCGTGGATGTTTAGCATGTCTAAAATTTTGTAAGTTGTTATAAAATTGGGTTAGACGTTTAAAATCCATAACAAAGAACAGTTGCATGTTCACTTAGGTTAACCACTTTTTTTAATAGTTAAAATAGGTCGTTAAACTTGTAAAACTAGGGTTACAAACTCAATCGGTATATAATACTGTCGAGGGTTGGGGGTATTTAAGTTGACGGTCTAGAGAACACCTCCTACCTGGGGATTATAGCCAAATAATTGAGCGTTGGTAACTGGTTTTATGAGCATTCGTGAGAACGGTTTATCACCTAGACATTGTAGGTTTTGAAATCCATTTATAAGTTTTATATTTGGATAAACCACCTAGACTTAGGATTATTTTTACTAGGTGAAAAGAACCTAAGTATAAATATACCCAAACATTTAGAACACTTCAGTGGGAGAATAAAAGTTATTAGCTCTCACGTTCTCAAGAGTTCACACCGTGAGATCCATGCTCGGCTTCTTGTCGATTTTACCTCGACTGCAACATACGAAAAGTGTTTGCATGGGTCAATAACAAGGTGAATGGGGGAAGTCGTTCATAGTAAGTGGGTGAAGGAAATGTGTCAACATTGTCCTATGGTCTCCTCCATTAGTTTGAACTATGAGATTCCTATGTTGCGCCTGCTATTGTTTTTCATGCGGCACTAGCTAGTCGTTAACCCGGCGATCCCTACGGAGGGTTGTAACATAGGATTTGGAACAACCCAGGCTTCAGTAAAATGAATAGATTCTTATAGTTCTGTCTTGGGTATTGTCTTCTATTTTGGAGGCATACTCATACCGTTCTATAAGATCTAAAAATGGCGGGTATACACTTACAAGACGTACTAAGTGTTAGTAATGATCTTGACCGAAAACGATAACTAAATGACTATTGGAATATGAGTTATTCTAGAGATAGTATTTGGTCAAGAACTTTCTTGCTTTTGTGAAGGAATTCTTGACTTCCCCACGGTAGCATTTATTCTAAATCACTTAAGTATCATTGCAAAAATAATGATTATGGGTACATTATCACTTTGCTAAAACTTGGTTGGATTTAAAAGCAATTCACTTATAGAATTTGTTTATAATTTCAGAATGACGAATTCTATTATACAATTGTTGGCTTCAGACAAACTGATTGGGGACAATTATGTAAACTGGAAATCGAATTTGAATACAATACTCACGATAGACGATTTAAGATTTGTCTTAATGGAGGAATGTCCTCCCATTCCTAGCTCAAATACGTTTACAATAGTCGCATGAAAGAGGGGACCAATGTTCGTGAACATGTCCTGGACATGCTGGTCCACTTTAATATGGCTGAAGTGAACGGTGCTATGATGGATGAGAGAAGTCAAGTTGGTTTTATTCTAGAATCTCTTCCGAAGAGTTTTCTGCAAATTTTGAATGCATTAATGAATAAAATTTGACTACTCTACTGAATGAGCTATAGGCTTACCAGATAATGTTGAAAACAAAGGGTCTGGTGTCAGAAGGAAATGTTACTTCTGTTGAGAAGAGAAGAATGTCCTCCAAGCTTGAAGTTTCCTGGTCTTCGCAGACTAATAGTATTCCAGCGAAGAAAGACAAAGGGAAGGGAAAAAGCCTACTAGATTGAAAGGCAAGGATAACGCTGCAAAGGGAAATGTTTCCATTGCAACAGTGAAGGGCACTGGAGAAGACACTACCCAGAGAAGAGAGCAGAGAAAGGTAGCCAGGCTAACTCGTCCCTGGGACTGTTTGCTCAGCTCATCCAGTGGGAGAAGTTGCTACTTGTTTTTAAAGAACAAATCTTGTAAAGAACAAATTGTATATATTTTTGGGATAAATGAAATGTTCATTTTCAAAAATTATGTTTGCTCAAGCAACCTCTGTTAAAAATCAAATTGTTAAATGCCATTTGTAGATATTCAGATATCTAAATAGCTAAATCGAAGTATAATAAATTTAATATTTCTTGATCTGACTGTTAACAAGAGTTGTTAAGGCAGGTAAGACCATCTTAATCAAAGAGTTAAGAGTACCTCAATGTAGTGGGAGGAAAATGTGCTTCCTAGCCATTATTGAGAAATAGATGAATTCTCCATAAGAAACTATTTGTATACTAATATGTTTACAATGATTCTCTCAGCTAAAGTGTTAGGATCATCTAGTAAGACTAGAAATACCAGAGGTTAATAACCTAGGACAAGTGGGAGAAATATCAGGTATGAGATACCAAATGGTAAATCATGGGTAGTGGATGCCCTAGTTTATTGTATTTCTCTATAAAACTTAGAAACTCAGTCTTATATATCAGATATATAAGTTACCAATAGAGTTTTAGTCCAAGTGGGAGTTTGTTAGGTTTTATGTCCTAAAACTCGTGGTTTTGTAAACACTAGAACTTATTTTGAGAATTCGATAAAGTTGTTGTTGAATATATTGTTTTTTAGAAATCCAATAAACCCAAGTCCCTTGACTATTATATGAGTACTTGAACTTTATGTGCAGACATACAAGTGGATCAGGTTCGAGTAAATAGTCAAAATGATCTATAGTATATGAAGAAGGTTGGGTACCTTATTCTGGTAATACTATTGGATGTGGCCTACTCTGTAGTTGTTACAAAGAGTTGGAAAGTGTTACATACGATGTGATCCTAATTCGTGCATGTTGAGACATGAGGAGTAGGGGTGTCCTGTGCAAATGAGTTTTGTGCAAGATCGAACCACGAAACTTGTCACTCTTACTTTATAATGTTGTTTACTGTTTAAGACTGACTATTTCAAAGCGATGACCTAGGTAACTCAACCTTAATCTTGAGCAAACTATGAACTCCTATTTGTTCGAGATTATCCTTTGATCTGCAAACGGTGAGAGTAGACCAATTGCCTCTACTCAATAAGCTTACCATTTTGGGGATAAGACCGGATGAATAGCTGGGAACATAGGGTGCAAGAGGGAATTCACTCCTACCCAATTAGGGTTAGTAGAGAGGTTGTTCCCTTCAAGTGTTGATTCTGGGTCTTAAACAAGAGGCCTCGCCCTCTCATTGGCTTGAGAGGGATTCAATTTGTTGATTGGATCACAAATCAATTTTTCATTAGGGGATCAGTGGAACTTAAGGAACAAGAGGTAATTTCGGGGGTAAAACATAGATTCAACCCAACCGTTATTACGAGCAACCTGTGAAGGGTTAACTTACTAATCATTGTTATATCGAGTGGACATAGTATATCTACAGTGAGGGGAGTTCAACTATGGGTTTTAGTGGAATCACCCACTAGTTAACGAATGAGGTTTAGATCGGTCTAATGAGTTTAGTCAATTAAACTCGAATCGTTGGAGCCCATGATCTAACGTTCGCAAGGTCCCCCTACTAGCTCGTAAATGGATAGGCTCTAGAATAGCGTGATAAGTTATTTTGAAATGTTCAAATTAGAATTAAATGAATTTGGCGAAATAATATTTAAATATGATTTAAATATTTGAAGATGGAATTGTATTAAAAATTAACTTAATATTTGATATTAAGTTAATTAGAATTATTTAAATTATTTAAATAATTATTTATTAATTTTATTAAAGAAAATTAATTTATGAAATTAATTTTGTAAAATTAATAATATTTTCAGTTTTATTAAATAAAATTGATTTTTGAAATCAATTTTGATAAAATAGAAAAAGAAAAGAAAAACACAAAATTGGAAAAATTGATATTCCATTTACTTCATGAACTAGCTCACCAACAACCCACTTTAACTCTTCATTAACTCCAAGCATGAGGTGCATCTCATGCAGCAAGCTTCTTTGCATGAGTGTCTGCAATATATAGAAGATTTTGGAGTGTTTTGGAGGAGAGCAACTGAACAAAAATTCTGAGAAAAAATTGAGAGAAGAAGGGTGTTCTTCTATATGGTTGTTGTTGTGAGCTTCTCAAAATTCCCTTAATTCGAGCTTATTTTGAGTCCCACTACTCAATCTTGAGCTCCAAGAGGATGGTAAGGAAGATCTTGGGGTGGTCTACAACAAGATCCTGTGGAGATTTGCAGCTGAATCGAAGCTTAGTGGAAGTTCTTCAAAGGTATGTCATGAAACCCATTTTTTTCTGTTGAAGCATGTTTTCTTTTCTGCCAAAATTAATGAATTAGAGTGCTTATGGATCTTGGTTTCTTCCACTGTACATTGGTACCTTCCAACATCTCCACGCTCCGTTGTGCACGAACGCTCGAACAACAGCAGCCTCAAATGCCCGATCTACACGACTGCAACACCGCACGAACACTTCGCGCTCGGTCACGAACTCCTTCGCAACACGAATGGCCTCCACAGCACCATGAACGGCCTCCAGAAAACCTAGATGGTGTTGAGTTGAGTCCGACACCACCAACAAGGCGACCTTGGTATTCTCGATTTGAGAATCCAGAGGGTGGGCTCTGTCCGGACTTGGTATGAGGCAGACGAACGAAGGAAACAATGATCGCGTACACGACTAAGCAAGTGGGAGATGGCGAAGACCTATCGTATAGGTTGATGTCCAATCGTTTAGATAAAGCTATGCGATCGTCTAGCAAAAGCTACACGATCGTTTAGTCTATCGTTTAGCTCGGTCTGTCGCATACACACATTACACGATCGTTTACCTTGGGCCAGCGATCGTCTAACAAAACTATGTGATCATTTAGTAAATACTGCAGGATCGTTTAGCTCTACTCTGCACGAAAATTTAGCTCGCCCAGTCGTCGTTTAGTAAATCCAAATTTACATGACGACTTCGTGAGTTTTCTTTGCGCGGAGAGAAAACTCAAAACCTTTTAAATATTTTATAAAACCTCTTTTGAAAATAGGAAAACCATTTTCCTTTTAAACTCACAGTTACCATGATCCAATAACCACCCACTACTTTTGTTATTTAAAAGAAAAAGAATTAATTATCCAATAATTAATATTATTATAAACATAAATGATAACCAACTTATCATACTATATCTATAACCTATAGTTTTAATATTTCATCTCATAAAACATATAAACCATAGTTTTTTTTCTATTCCATGATACTTAGTATAAATCTCATTTACATCAATCATCCACTAGATGTATCTTATACATCATACCGATTATATCATATATAATAAAAATACCTCTTGTCAATTTGAACGTTTCAATTCAACACCAAGAACTGATCCTCAATTGAATCCATTGAGCTACCAAGAGGACCTTATGGACTTGTAGCTTGAAGCTCCAATGGTACGTGAATAACTAATTAAACTCTTTAGTCACGGGATCCACCATTCGTTAACTACCAGGCACTCCACTAAAGATCGACGGCTGAACTCTCCTTACCACAGATATATTATGTGTCCATCTTAACTAATCAGCAGTGCGACAACCCTTCACAAATCGTCATAAGTACAGCAGGGCCAATAACCGTTATGCCCCTGTAGTTACATCTGTCTCCTTAAGTACCATTGATCCCTCTAATGAACATAAGTCATAATCCTACTATGACTGAGTCTTCTCTTCCAAAGAGAAGTTGTGGCCACTATGTTCAAGCCCCAAAATCAGCCCTTAAGGGAGAAATCTCTCTATTTATCCCTGGGAAATGAGTGAATTTCATCTTATGGATTGAGTTCCCAACTCCCAGATTAGACAAGTCCCCAAAAAGGTAGGCATGTGGAGTTGAAAATCTGGCCACTCTCACCCATACTAATCAAAGAACCGCTCTCAAAGGTAGGAATTCTCAAAACACTCAAGATTGAGGTCGTGTCACCTATGGTCGTTTATGTGAGATACAAGTCTCTAGTATCAACAGCGTTATATGCATAGTCTAATCTTCTCGTGGTCCAGGTCTTATACAAACTCTTTGTACAAGACACCCCCGCTCCACGTCTCCACATGAATGGCCAGGATCAACCATCCATAGTATTTTACAACACTTGCAAGTCTCTACAAAGCGGGCCGTATTCGTAGTGTCACCAGGATCAGGTATCCCACCTTAATCCTTATACTACAGACCTATTTACGTTATCACTTAAGGCATAATCCACTTGTATATCACATATACATGCTTAAGTTCACATAAGATAATCAAGGAGCTTTGTTTATTGGATATGAGTAAATGCCAGAATTAAATAACACTTATTTTATTCATTGAACAATGTGTATCTTTACAAAACAATGAGACTCGAGAGAATTAGGACACCAATCCCAACAATCTCCCACTTGTCCTAATGACTCGGGAGACTAATATACAATACAATATAAAAATGTACAATATATAATAAACTAGGGCATACCCCAGTATCATCTCCCACTTGCCCTAGACAAGATGCCATATGTCCCGAGACCCAGACTTTCCAAATGACCCTCGAACACTTTAGCCATGAGGGCCTTTGTAAAGGGATCAACAACGTTGTATCCCGTAAGGATCATATTCTTATGTCCATACACATGCATGTAGTCCCTCATTCTCTGAAGATACTTGAGGATCATCTTGACCGTCGTTCAGTGATTAAATCCTGGATTGGACTGATACCGACTGACAATCCCTACTGCATAGTAAATGTCGGGTCTGGTACACAACATTGCATACATCAAGCTTCCGACAGCAGAAGCATAGGGAATCCGTCTCATCTTTTCAACCTCTTGAGGTGTCTTAGGACATTGATCCTTAGACAAAACGATTCCATGCCTGAAGGGTAATAAACCCCTCTTGGAATCTTGCATCCTGTACCTAATCAACATTTGATCAATGTACGATGCCTGAGACAGGGCTAATTATTTGTTCTTACAATCTCGAATAATCTAGATCCCGAGAACATACTGTGCCTCATCCAAATATTTCATTTGGAACTAGGCAGCTAGCCACTTCTTAATGTCAGTTAGATACCCTACATCATTCCCAGTGAGTAGGATATCATCTATATATAGTACCAGGAAAGCTACTGAGCTATTGATGATCTTCTTGTAAACACAAGGCTCATCAACGTTCTGGTCAAAGCCAAACGACTTGACAGCAATGTCAAATCTGATGTTTCAAGATCTAGATGCTTGTTTCAGCCCATAAATAGACCTATTAAGCTTGCAAACTCTTTGCTCTTGATCTGGAACGATGAACCCCTCTGATTGAGTCATATAGATGGTCTCCTCAAGATTACCATTAAGAAAGGCAGTTTTGACGTCCATTTTCCATATTTCATAATCCTAAAATGTGGCTATGGACAGGAGAATCCTAATAGACTTCAGCATGGCAACGGGATAGAAAGTTTCCTCATAGTCAACTCCCTCAACCTGGGTATAACCCTTTGCCACGAGTCTAGCCTTAAAGGTTATCACCTTTCCATATACACCTCTCTTTCGCTTAAAGATCCACTCACCCAATAGGTCTTACCCCATCAGGTGGGTCAACAAGCTCCCAAATGTTATTGAAGTACATAGACTCCATTTCCTGGTTCATGGCCTTATCCCATTCATCTTTGTCAACATCCTCCATTGTTTTCTTAAAAGACAACGGATCCTCGACCCCATCATTCGTAATGATGTTTTGGGCTTCAGTCAAACCCATGTAGCGATCCGATGGGTTCAAAACCCTCCCACTACGTCGAGGCAGTCTCAACTCTTGAGCTAGTTGACTAGACGTCCCGACCTCAACAACTATTGTTGATCTGTCGGCCTGTTCAACAACTCTTGTTGAACCCTCAATAGTCTCAGTCTCACTTGAGATCTCACGTAAAACGAGCTTACATCGTGGCTTATGATCCCTCATATGATCTTCTTCCAAGAAGATAGCATTAGTGGAAACAAACACTTTGTTCTCATTCGAATCATAGAAGTATCCTCCTCTCATTTCCTTGGGGTAGCCTACAAAGAGGCAAACCTTTGAACGCGGTTCCAATTTCTTTAAGTTAGTCACTAGCACTTGTGTCGGACAGCCCCAAATCCTGAAGTGGCATAAACTACCTTTACAGCCTCTCCATAACTAAAAAGGTATTTCAGAAACACTTTTCGAAGGAACGTTGTTCAAGATATAACATGCAGTCCCCACTGCATAACCCCAAAACGAGTCTGGAAGATGAGCATAACTCATCATAGACCGAACCATGTCCAATAAGGTCCTGTTTCTCCTTTCTGATACACCATTTTGCTGAGGTGTACCAGGGGCCGAGAGTTGGGACGCAATCCCATGTTCTATCATATAGTTCTGAAATTGGAGTTCCATATACTCTTCACCACGATCAGATCATAGTGTTTTTATCTTCTTACCTAACAAGTTTTCAACTTCAGCCTTATACTTCTTGAACTTGTCAAGGACTTCAGACTTACGTTGCATTAGGAAGAGATACCCAAACCTTGAATAATCATCTATAAAAGAGATGAAATATTCATACCCACCTCGAGCTCTAACATTCATCGGACCACAGAGATCTGAATATACAAGCTCCAAGGCATCCTTGGCTCTGTAACCTTTTCTAGTAAAAGGTCGTTTGGTCATCTTGCCTTCAGGGCATGATTCACATACCGGCAAGGAGTTTTCTTCTAAACTCTTTAAAAGTCCACTTTTCACCAACTTCTCAACCCTATTGAGGTTGATGTGACCTAATCTTAGATGCCAAAGATGGCCGTTTTCCATTGGAGAAACCTTTGGTCTTTTAGTTTTTGTTGTCATACTGAACATTTCAGTGTTAAATAAATCTTTTATGACTAATGGCCTTAGTACATATAAGTTATTTTCCATTGAACCATAACCAATCTCCATTCCATTCTTGAAAATAAACACTTTATTATCAGAAAAGAAGATGGTATAGCCTTGTTCAATGAGACAAGAAACCGAGATTAAGTTCCTCTTAATATAAGGAATTACAAAAACATTATCCAATAACAAATAAAGTTTCTTGTCAACAAATAACTTCAGCCTGGCTACAGCAACAGCTGAAACAACCTTACCAGTACCGACTCGAAGAGTCATCTCTCTCTGTGGCAACGTTTGCCAGGAACTGAATCCTTGGTAAGAGGAACGGATATGATTAGTAGCACCTGAATCGAGGATTCAGGCAGAATCATCATTCTCTACCAGACATGTCTCCAAGACCAATAAATCATATTTACTATTTTGTCTCTTCTTGTGGAGAATAGTGAAATGGAGGTCGTTTGCCATGAAATTCATTTCACACGATTCTTTCCACTGTAAATAATTGGTCATTTTTAAAAGCTTTAAACAGAAATACTAACGAGTTGCTGAAAAGAAAAACACATTGACCTATGTTAGGTTTTAGGCAAATACCCATTGTAAAAAAAAAAACATCCAATAAGGTTTTAGCAAAACTAACATGAACCCCGTGTGACATCTAGTTTCGCAATGACGCTTCAAAGATTTATGACAAAAGCCGCGAAGGGAGGTTAGTTATCCCTCCTCTAAATTGAGAAGTTCTCAACCAGTCATTAATACAAGAACAACTCTTGTTCCTATAACGACAAGTCATCATTGATTTGGCTAAGAGATCATTAACTTAATTAACAATCTCTCATAAGTGTAACCCACCATTTTAAGCCCTAGAGGTCCGTCCCAAAAGGCCAATCCAAAGGGAAAAATCCGATTGGGGCAAAACCTAAAGCGACCCTCTCCATTTCTAGAGCTCACCTTGATATTGAACAACTGCACAAAACCTATCTGAAGGGGGACGCTCTAAAGGCGACACGAGGGCGTACAGAATGATCTCGCAGTGTGAACCAATGACAGAGACCATAGGACGTGTTAACACACACCCTTTACCCACTTACTATAAACACTCTCTCCGTTCACCTTGATATTGACTCATGCAAACACCATTCGAAGGGGGATTCATCCTGGGCATCTCGAGGCCAAGCATGAATCTCACGGTGTGAACATACAGGGAGAAACGTTAGTGGTATCATAGACATAACTGATACGTCTCTTCCTTCCACTGAGTATTTTAGAACCTACGGTTTAGCCTACTTAGAAAAAAACACGACGAAGGATTTTAACTAAGTGACTTTTAGGTTTTCCCAAGAGTAACTTTTACCTTGGATAGTTGAACAACTTTTTTATCATCATCTATTAAACTCTTTAACGGAATCTTTGACAAAAACGTCACATGCTTATTGAAAATCTATCTAATTCACCTTTCCAGGTAGGTTCCCAGGTAGAGATGTTACGTTTCCGTCAACTTAAGAACCCCAGCCTAGCTAGAACACGCCTTAGACAAAAGGTCCCTTATAGATAGGTTTACAATAAATTTAATCTTTTATTCAACCAATTTAATCCTGTTAAACCGATTTTAAAAGATTAATCTAGGTTACTAAACTCTTTATAACCATATGAACTTAGGTTTATCTCAATCCAATTTTAAAACTCTTTTAAAAACTTGAGTTCACCCTAAGTCCGCATGCAACTCTGAATTATTGATTTTAGTTCTAATTTCCTTTATAACACTTATAAATGGAAAATACCACAATGCTAAGCTAACACATGCAAGGCATTCATAACGCTTATAAACAGCATAAGTGTCATGCTCAATGCATTATCCATTCATTACTACTTCTTTTATATAACACTTATACAAAACCGCAATGAAACAAGCAAAACATGCTTCCATTCACCCTTAGACTATAACATTTATAATAAAAGGATTATGCATGATAATGCTCAATGCATGCAAAATATAACTCTTATATTTCATGATACATGCGCATGGTTTCAAGTAATTTCTTCATGCTCGATTATAACATTTATAATACATAATGCATGAGTAATTGCACAACCTAAGGTGGGTTTTTAACTATATGACAAACACTCTGACATATAAGTACCATACATCACATGTATAAGCAATCAAAGTTGATGAACTGCGTGAATTTTCCCTAAAACACAAAAAGAAAGCTAACTATTACAAAGACAAGGAGTCTCCGGTTCTAACAGGCGAACCGGGTCTTGAACCGCTCGGAAAAGAATCGCTTCTCCAACCATCTATCGTGTACTAAGCACCCCGCGATCGTCTACACGATAAAACAAACACTTCGTTCTATCGCTTACAAGCGCTCTAAAGTTAAACGATCGTTAAGCCTTTACTATACGATCGTTCAGAAAAATCCAAACGATCATTTAGCTATTACTACATGATAGTGTACCTTTACTAAGCGATGAAGCCTGAAGTACATGATCGCTTAGCACACTCTGCACAACGCCCGCCTTCTGTGATCATTTAAGTGACTACGATGCCGTGAAACACCATCGCCTAAGAGATCGTCTATAAATCTCATTTACATCAATCCTCCATTAGATATATCTCATACATCATACCAATTATATCATATATAATCAAAATACCTCTTGTCAATTTGAACATTTCAAATCAACACCAAGAACTGATCCTGAATTGAATCCATTGAGCCACCAAGGGGACCTCATGGACCTGTAGCTCGAACTCCAACGGTACGTGAATAACTGACTAAAATTTTGAGTCACGAGATCCACCATCCGTTAACTGCCAAACACTCCACTAAAGATCGACAATTGAACTCTTCTTACCACAGATATATTATGTGTTCATCTTAACTAATCAGTAGTGTGACAACCCTTCACAGATCATTTGTAAGTACAGCTGGGCCAATAACCATTATGCCCCTGTAGTTATATCTGTCTCCTTAAGTACCATTGATCTCTCTAATAAACATAACTCATAGTTCTACTATGACTGAGTCTTCTCTTCCAAAGAGAAGCTTTGGCCATTATGTTCAAGCCCCAGAATCAGCTCGTAAGGGAGCAATCTCTCTACTTATCCCTGCTTCGGGAAATGAGTGAATTCCATCTTGTGGATTGAGTTCCCAGCTCCCAGATCAGACAAGTCCCCAAAAAGGTAGGCATGTTGATTTGGCAATCTGGCCACTCTCATCCATACTAATCAAAGGACCGCCCTCAAAGGCAGGAGTTCCCAAAACACTCAGGATTAAGGTCGTGTCACCTATGGTCGTTTAGGTGAGATGCAAGTCTCTAGTATCAACGGCGTTATATACAGAGTCTAATCATCACATGGTCCAGGTTTTATACAAACTCGTTGTACAAGACACCCCTACTCCATTCCACATGAATGGTCAGGATCAACCATCTGTAGTAGTTTACAACACTTGCAAACCTCTATAAAGTGGGTCGTTTCCGTAGTGTCACCAGAATCAGGTATCTCATCTTAATCCTTATACTACAAACCTATTTAGGTTATCACTTAAGGCATGATCCACTTGTATATCACATATACATGCTTAAGTTCACATAAGATAACCAAGGAGCTTTGTTTATTGGATATGAGTAAATGCCATAATTAAATAACACTTATTTTATTCATTGAACAATGTGTATCTTTACAAAACAACGAGACTTCGGGAGAATTAGGATACCAATCCCAACAATTCAGACCTCTGTGGTATGATGAATGTTAGAGCTCGAGGTGGGTATGAATATTTCATCTCTTTCATAGATGATTATTCAAGGTTTGGGTATCTCTTCCTAATACAACGTAAGTCTGAAGCCCTTGACAAGTTCAAGGAGTATAAGGCTGAAGTTGAAAACTTGTTAGGTATGAAGATAAAAACACTACGATCTGATCGGTGTGGAGAGTATATAGACCTCCAATTCCAAAACTATATGATAGAACATGGGATTGTGTCCTAACTCTCTATTGTTGGGTTTTATGTCCTAAAAACTCGCAGTTTGTAAAATAATAAACATTTTCTATTATCAATATACTTGTTATTGATCTCATAAATTGTAAATCTAATAAACTAAGACCCATGACTATTATATGAGTACTTGAACTTTATGTGGAGACATAAGAGTGGATCAGGTACGAGTAAATAGTCAAAATGATCTATGGTACATGAATAAGGTTGGGTACCTTATTCTAGTAACATATTGGATGTGGCCTACTCTGTAGTTGTTACAAAGAGTTGTAAAGTGCTATATACGATGTGATTCTAATTCATACATATTATGACATGAGGAGTGGGGGCATCCTATGCAATGAGTTTGCATAAGATCAGGACCAAAAAATAAATCACTCTTACTTTATAACATTGTTTACGTTTAAGACTAACTATTTCACATAGATGACCTAGGTAACTCAATCTTAATCCTAAGCTAACTATGAACTCTTGTTTATTGGGGATTGCCCTTAGATTTTCATAGTTGAGGGTTGGCTCAACAATGCCGACTCAATAAGACTCTCATTTCAAGGGTAAGACCAGATAGATAGTAGGGGACATAGGGTGCAAGACGAAATTCACACCTACCCGATTTAGGGATAGGAGAAAAGCCGAAAGACTTCGGTTTAGTGATTGGATCACAAACCTGTTGTTCATTAGAGGATCAGTAGGGACTTGAGGAATAAGGCGTAATCTCAGGGGTAAAACAGATATTTGACCCAGCCGTTATTACGAACAACCTGTGAAGGGTTGACTTGCTGATTATGGTTGAATCATGTGGACATAATATATTTACAGTGAGGAGAGTGCAACTATGGGCATTAGTGGAGTAACCCATTAGTTAACGAATGGAGATTAATTTAGTCTAATGAGCTTAGCCAATTAATCTTAGATCGTTAGAGCTCATGATCGGTAGGTCCGCGAGGTCCCCCTACTAGCTTGTAATGGACTAGCTTTAGAATAACGTGATAAGTTAATTTGAATCATTCAAATTAGAATTAAGGGAATTAGTAATTATATGAGATACAATTACATGTTTAATTTTAGAATTAAAAAGAATATGAGAATTTATATATTTAAATATGATTTATGGATATGTGTTAAAATTAATTTAATATTTGATATTAAATTAATTAATAAATTAATTAAGTTTATTTAATAATTAATTTATGAAATTAATTAAATTTTCATTTTAAAATCAAAATAGATTTTATAAAATCAAATTTTGATTTCTAGTTAAAATTGGATAATTGGAAAACAAAACACACAAAATGGAAAAAAAAAAAAGTTTTTCCATTATCCATCACCTAAGTAGCTCACTCTAATGTCATTATCTTGGCCTTGTCTTCTCCAAGCATGAGCTGCAACTCATGCAAATCTTCTCTTTGCATGTTGATCTACAATATAATGAAGAGATTGGAGTGAAAATCGGGCACGCAATCTATAGAGATTTTGAGAGAAAAATTGGTTTGAAGAAAGAGTTCTTCAGCTGTTTTCTGCAGTGAGCTTTTCTCCTTCTACCCTTGATTCAAGCTTGTTGAGTCCCATAACTCAATCTAGAGCACCAAGAGAATAGTGAGGAAGATCTTGAGGTAGTCTACAACAAGACTTGGAGAAGATAGCAACTAGTGAAGGAGCTTTGAAAAATTCTACAAGAGGTATATTTTGAAACTCATTTTTTCTGCAAAAGCATACTTTATATTTTTCCAAAATAGTGAATTTGAGTACTTAGATGATCCTTGTGCTTCCGCTGCTGTTGATATAATCCTACACTTTCGGCCCTTAGTACACCTCAGCAGAATGGTGTATCAGAAAGGAGAAACAGAACCTTGTTGGACATGGTTCAGTCTATGATGAATTAGGCTCATCTTCCAGACTCGTTTTGGGGTTATGCAATGCAGACTGCATGTTATATCCTGAACAACAATCCCTCGAAAAGTGTTTCTGAAACACCTTTTGAGTTATGGAGAGGTCGTAAAGGTAGTTTACACCACTTCAGGATTTGGGGCTGTCTGGCACATGTGCTAGCGACTAACCCAAAGAAGTTGGAATCGTGTTCGAAGGTTTGCCTCTTTGTAGGTACCCTAAGGAAACAAGAGGTGGATACTTCTATGATCCAAGTGAGAACAAAGTGTTTGTTTCCACAAATGTTATCTTCTTGGAAAAAGGCCACATGAGGGATCATAAGCCACGGAGTAAGCTCGTTTTACCTGAGATCTCAAGTGGGATTGAGACTGCTGAGGGTTCAACAAGAGTTGTTGAACAGGCCGACGGATCAACAAGAGTTGTTGAGGTCAGGACGTCTAGTCAACCAGCTCAAGAGTTGAGACTGCCTCGAAGTAGTGGGAGGTTTATGAAACCACGAATCGCTACATGGGTTTTACTGAAGCCCAAAACGTCATTACGAATGATGAGGTCGAGGATCCGTTGTCTTTTAAGAAAGTAATGGAGGATGTTGACAAAGATGAATGGGTTAAAGCCATGAACCAGGAAATGAAGTCTATGTACTTCAATAACGTCTGGGAGCTTGTTGATCCACCTGATGGGGTAAGACCTATTGGGTGTAATTGGATCTATAAGCGAAAGAAGGGTGTAGATGGAAAGGTGCAAACCTTTAAGGTTAGACTCGTGGCAAAAGGTTATACCCAGGTTGAGGGAGTTGACTATGAGGAAACTTTCTATCCCGTTGTCATACTGAAGTCTACTAGGATTCTCCTGTCCATAGCCACATTTTAGGATTATGAAATATGGCAAATGGACGTCAATACTGCCTTTCTTAATGGTAATCTTGAGGAGACCATCTATATGACTCAATCAGAGGGGTTCATCGTTCCAGATCAAGAGCAAAGAGTTTGCAAGCGTAATAGGTCCATTTATGGGCTGAAACAAGCATCTAGATCTTGAAACATCAGATTTGACATTGCTGTCAAGTCGTTTGGCTTTGACCAGAACGTTGATGAGCCTTTTGTTTACAAGAAGATCATCAACAGCTCAATAGCTTTCCTGGTACTGTATATAGATGATATCCTACTCATTGGGAATGATGTAGGGTAGCTAACTGACATTAAGGAGTTGCTACCAGTTCTAAATGAAAGATTTGGGTTTGGGTGAGGCACGGTATGTTCTCGGGATCCAGATCATTCAGGATTGCAAGAACAAACAGTTAGCCCTATCTCAGGCATCGTACATTGATCAAATGTTGATCAGGTACAGGATGCAGGATTCCAAGAGTGGTTTGTTACCCTTCAGGCATGGAATCGTTCTGTTTAAGGATCAATGTCCTAAGACACCTCAAGAAATTGAGAAGATGAGACGGATTCCCTATGCTTCTGTTGTAGGAAGCTTGATGTATGCAATGTTGTGTACTCGACCCGACATTTGCTATGCAGTAGGGACTATCAATCGATATCAGTCCAATCCAGGATTTGATCACTAGATGGCAGTCAAACAATCCTCAAGTATCTTTGGACAACGAGGGACTACATGCTTGTGTATGGAGATATGGATCTGATCCTTACAGGATACACAGACTCTATCTTCAGACCGATAGAGATTCTCGCAAATCAACATCAGGGTCAGTGTTTACTCTGAATGGAGGGGTTGTAGTCTTGCAAAGCATAAAGCAAGGATGCATCGCGGACTCTACTATGGAAGCCAAATACGTAGCGGCATATCACTCTTTATTGTGATACCAGCGAGGTTGTAGCAAATTCAAAGGAGCCTCGGAGTCATCATCGGGGTAAGCACATAAAATGGAAATATCACCTTATCAGGGAGATTGTGCATCGCGGTGATGTGATAGTCACGAAGATCGCATCGGAGCACAACGTAGCTGATCCCTATACAAAGGCCTCCACGGCTAAAGTGTTTGAGGGTCACCTGGAGAGTCTGGGTCTGCGGGACATGTGGCATCTTGTCTAGGGCAAGTGGGAGATGATACTAGGGCATGCCCTAGTTTATTGTATATTGTACATTTTTTATATTATATTGTACATTAGTCTCCTGAGTCATTGGGACAAGTGGGATATTGTTGGGATTGGTGTCCTAATTCTCCCAGAGTCTCGTTGTTTGTAAAGATACACATTGTTTAATGAATAAAATAAATGTTATTTAATTCTAGCATTTACTCATATCCAATAAAAAAAAAAGCTCCTTGGTTATCTTATGTGAACTTAAGCATGTATATGTGATATACAAGTGGATCATTCCTTAAGTGATAACCTAAATAGGTCTGTAGTATAAGGATTAAGGTGGGATACTTGATCCTAGTGACACTACGGATACGGCCCCCTTTGTAGAGGTTTGCAAGTATTGTAAACTACTACAAATGGTTGATCCTACCCATTCATGTGGAGACGTGGAGCAGGGGTGTCTTATACAAAGAGTTTGTATAAGACTTGGACCACAAGATGATTAGACTCTGTATATAACGCCGTTGATACTAGAGACTTGCATCTCTCTAAACCACCATAGGTGACACGACCTCAATCCTGGTTTTTTTGGGAACTCCTGCCTTTGATGGCGGTCCTTTGATTAGTATGGATGAGAGTGGCCAGATTGCCAACTCAACATGCCTACCTTTTTATGGACTTGTCTGATCTGGGTGTTGGGAACTCGATCCACAAGATGGAATTCGCTCCTTTCTCAAAGTAGGGATAAGTAGAGAGATTGCTCCCTTAAGGGCTGATTCCGAGGTTTGAACATAGTGGCCTCAGCTTCTCTTTGGAAGAGAAAACTTAGTCATAGTAGGACTATGACTTATGTTCATTAGAAGAATCAGTGGTACTTGATAACGGGCAAAAATGCACGTTATTACAATTCTAAGTTATTAAACAATGAAGGTTTGCGTTGATAAAATATGTTAGATTGCGTCCAAAAAGCATTAAGTACATAATATTGCAGTCGCATGCGTTCATCGCATAGAAACGGTTAATTTTTGTACTTTTATGCAGAATATGCGTTGACACAAGGCGGAAAGCGCACACAAGAAATCAATGGTCGAGCTTAGCATTACCGCAACGCTTTGCAGTGATTTGTGCTTGCAAACATCTGCTCAGCATAAAGCCGACGCAACTTGGTGAGCGCATCTGGGTGAAAAGCATAATTAATCACGATGGGACAGAAGGCTGATGATGGTCAAATCCGAATTAAGTTGACAAGCCACTAAAGATAACAAGTATATTCAGCTTTTCGGTGAAAAATATTTGGCGCATCAGTCAGAGAATTAAAGTCATCCCATCTGTGCAATCATAAGAGAGAAGCCGCCCTTTAATAACTTGTAGAAATACAAGTTATTTATATTTTCTTATCTAGATATTGCAGCCGAAAGAGAATAAATATGCGCAGATTGTATGAAAACTAGCTTAGAAATACAATAATTCTGAATTATCGCAATTACACCCACTAACATTGTCGAGATGATAGAAGTGGATATTTTTACTCTGTTTTGCAGGAAACCAAGTCACCGCTTGCGATTAAGGCTCAAGGCAAACTGACCAACGCATCTCTGTCACATTGCGCCCGTCAATCAACAATGAAAAGACGATTAACACAATGACGGCACAATGCGACAGTCGATCCGGAGCTGACTTTCAACCGCATGCGGTAATAAAAACAACACCGCTGCGAACACTCGATTGAAAGATGCAGTTGAACAACGCAAATGCGGAGGATTATGCCACGTGTACGCCTAACGGTTGTGTAGATTTGATGGTCTGATTGCATAACAGAAGGAATAATATCCCTGCATCTTCGGAATTTCCATAACAACAAGTGAGGACCACAAGGCCAGAGTCAAAGATCTTCACCTATAAATACCCCATAGAATTCATAGAAAAATATGCTACTTGATACGGGACTACTTGCTACTATTATATTGAGAAAAAGGCTGAGCTGAGTGTTAAACTGAAGAAATCCGAAAAGAAGAAGAGACAAGGCCGAGAGGTGCATCTCAATATTAATCTGCCAGATCCCCACCGCGAATCTCTATACTAAGATCCCTTCTACCGGTTGAGCAAGCCTGAGAGGGAAGCTCATCCTTCCACATGATCCATCCATTCCGGCAAGCAAATCTCCATCCAAATCAGTGTCGAGACGTTGGCGCTTGTTTGTATTTGTTTCTATCTCTTTTCATCATTGTATTTCATCTTCTTTATCTCTTCATTCACACACCATGTATCAGACGCTAAATAGATATATTGAATTTCTCGATCGTTTTCATTACCAATTCTCTATCTATTTCTGTTCCTCCATTTATCGTTTTCTTTATAAAGTGTTCTTAATCCCCTGGTAGTCAATAAGAATTAAACGAGTACTTAATCTGTGTTAGAGAGAGATAATTGCGTTTAGCTAAGGCATGCTAGACGGCATCTTCACCTGTGAGAGCAGAAGTGAAGATGTCATTCTGATTTATTGAGAGAAGGTCAGAAGAATGCGTTAACTAGAACGAGTAGTACTTCCAGGAATGGAAGCAACCTTGCATTCATTACATTCGTCTCTATTTCACCACAGACATGTGGGAACGCGGCTGATCACTGAAAGGTGTACGCTAAGGGAAAAATGGAGCCGTACTTATAACTTTAACGCAACTAAGGACTTGCGATGTTTATATTAGTTATCTTTCTCTTTTTGCTTCGTACATTAGACTTGCCATCGCATCTCATGATCTGTGTATAATCTTCACAGCCAACCTTGCCCTCAGCATTTTGTATCATGCCGTCTGTATCTTATACCATCTTAGCTTAGGTTTACTGCATTTGATTTTATTATCGCATTTTTACTGCTTTCCTTTACTTATCGCAACTTTATATACTTGTACACAAATACTTTTATTAAATTGAAAAACCTGGTCACATGTATCATAAACATAACACGATAACCTCAAACAGTCCCTGTGTTCGACCTCGGATCATACCGAGAAACTTGCGATGGAATTATACTTGGTTCCAACGCAAAGAAACTTGTGACAACGCACAGCATACTACAAGAGCATCCATTAATAACGTATATCTAGAAGTAGTATTGCATGAATTGAGTCAAGTCAGTCAGACTCGTATCTCGTGTGTTCTCAGTGCATGCATAATAAGGAGTTAATTTTACCGTTACACCCTTCACCCTGAAGCTCTATAAATACCGAAGGCATCCTTCAGAAAAGGGGTTCACGAGTTAAGAATTCAGCAGTTCAGTTGTTCATAGGTTTAGCCTTGTTCATAGTTTTCTTTTATTTTCAAGGCGGAGCAAGAGAAGAGAAGAGATGTCGGAAGATCACTCAGGGCAACTCGAGAGAGAACCCGGAGGCGTAGAAAGTAGAGAGTGGGCCGACTCTCGTGAGAGCGAGATAGCTTTTGAACAAGAGTAGAAAAGACAATGTAAAAGCCTGGGAAGCAAGAGATTTCTACCAGGCTCTTTATTCTCTTCTTACATTGTTATTTTGTACTTCAATTTTATATTTATACAATGGAAGTTCTTATTCTACATCTATTCACTCTCTTAGCACGCATGAGTAGCTAAACTTATCAAATGGGTTGAGGAAAACTAAGCTAACATAACCTAGGATTTTCATCGCATCCGATCATCTTGTTTTATGTTGTGCCCAACACCCCTTTAGAGCTACTAGAGAGAGAGTCTAAAGAAAGAACCTAAGACTTGAGAGAGCTAGGTTAGAATCTAGACTCGAGAGAGCAAGATTAGATCTGCATAAACAAGAGATGGGGACTTAGAGATAAGCTCTGTTTGTCAACCTGTATCGCATGCACCCTGGAGATAGGTATGATATTATGTGGTCGCCTTGTTTGTGTGTGTGTCATTTTTTCATCGCATAAATAAGAATATAGGCTTATGTGTAGGTTCTATAAACTTATCGCATATATCGCATGCGTTCTAGCATTAGAAGTCGTGACATTCGCATCGAGAGATGGTTTATTATTGTATGTGTGTTGCATGGTCGCATAGAATGAACGCATCCTAGGAAGTGTTAGCCGAACCCTTTATCAACCTATTCGTCGCATACTCATCGCATTTTCCGTTTTATCAACTCTTTTCGAAACTCCGCCGCATTTGTTTATTTTTATTACCGTAACAACAATCCAAACAACTACTTGATTTATTTGCTTACCGCAAAGTCTTCTGAAAATTTACCACCGTATATTGTTTTCCCAAGTCCCTGAGTTCAACCCTAGACTTACCAGGAAACTCGGTGGGGTTTACACTTGGATTCCACTGAGAAAACTTGAGTGCTCAATGCATTTTCATCATCGCATTCATCCATAATTCCACATCATAAAATAATGCATCAGTACTTAAGGAGATAGATGTAACTACAGGGGCATAACGGTTATTGGCCCAGCTGTACTTATAAGCGATCTGTGAAAGGTTGTCGCACTGCTGATTGGTTAAGATGGACACATAATATATCTGTGGTAAGGAGATTTCAGTTGTTGATCTTTAGTGGAGTCCCTGGAAGTTAACGGATGGTGGATCTTGTGACTAAAGAGTTTAGTTAGTTATTCACGTACTGTTGGAGCTTCGAGCTATAAGTCTATCAGGTCCCCTTAGTAGCTCAAGGGATTCAGTTGAGGATCAGTTCTTGGTGTTGATTTGAAATGTTCAAATTGACAAGAGGTATTTTGATTATATATGATATAATCGGTATGATGTATAAGATACATCTAGTGGAGGATTGATGTAAATGAGATTCACATTAAGTATCATGGAATAGAAAAAGAACTATGGTTTATATGTTTCATGAGATGAAATATTAAAACTATAGGTTATAAATATAGTATAATAAGTTGGTTATCATTTATATTTATAATAATATTAATTATTGAAAAATTAATTCTTTTTCTTTAATAACCAATTGACTGGGTGGTTATTGTTTTCATGGTAACCGTGAGTTAAAAGGAAAATAGTTTTCCTAATTTTAGTAAGTTTTACAAACTGTTGAAAAGTTTTCATAAAAAGTTTTTTGAGATTTCTCTCTCAGAAAAAAGGATCTCACGGAGTTGTCAAGTAAATATAGATTTACTAAACGACAACTTGGGCTAGCTAAACGATCGTGTAGTGGCGAGTTAAACGATCGTACATATTTACCAAACGATCGCATAGCTTTTGCTAGATGATCGCTTGCCCAAAGTAAATGATCGTGTAGTGTCTGTAGGCGACAGACCAAGCTAAACGATGAGCTAAACGATTGCATAGCTTTTGCTAGACGATCACATAGCTTTAGCGAAACGATTGGGCATCGACCTATACGATAGGTCTCTACCATCTCCCACTTGCCCAGTCATGTACACGATCGGTGTTTTCTCCTTCGTCTGCTTCATACCAAGTCTAAACAGAGCCCACCCTCTGAATTCTCACACCGAGAATACCAAAGTAGCCTTTTGGTGGTGTCATACTCAACTCAACACCGTCAAGGTGCTGTGGAGGTCGTTCATGCTGTTGTTGAGTAGTTCGTGGCCGAGGAAATCGTTGAGGACGAGCGCGAAGTGTTCGTGTTGTGTTGCGGTCGTGTAGGTCGAGCGTTTGAGGTTGCTGTTGTTCGAGCAGTCATGCGCAAAGGAGCATAGAGACGCATCTTCAAATGTTCGTAGAGTTTTCTCTTTGTGCATTTGAGTTTTCATGTTGTACTATAGTAATTGTATAACCGCATGTTTCTGTATTTGACTGTAAATGTAATGTTCATTCATGATTTGTGATTTGGAATAATCTTATTTCCGCTGCTCATGGAAATCTCGAATTTGATTTCCTTCAGCCCTAACTTTATGATGGTGATAAGACTGTTTTGGCATCAACTTTATAATATGATGATTGAGGGCGTTTTGATAATTTTCATTAGTTAAGCGACTGTGGTTATGACAAAGTATATATGTGTGTGTGTGTGTGTGTGTGTGTGGACTAATGCATGCTAAGTATATAGAGTAATTATAAGCCTTCTTATTTAGGCTCTTACGACTGATTGTGTGTTCCTTCGGATTCACACTTACGACTGTTACGTGCACCCTCATGTTCATATTTATGATTGTTTTGTGTATCTCCGGGTATACATCTATTGTTGAGGTCAATACCCTAAATCTCGTAGGGTCCTGTAGTTTGTAGTTGTATTATACAAACATTTTATTTATTTAATGAAATATGAGATGTTTTATTTAACATTTAGTATTAAATCCACAAACCAATAAACTAACATCCAAAGTTATCATCTATAGCTTAAATATGTATATAAAGATATATGGGTGGATCATGTTTAAGTAATAACCTAAATGGTTTGTAGTAGATGGATAAGGCTAAGTACCTTATCTTAGTGATACTACGAATACAACCCGCTTTGTAGTTATTACAATTGTTGTAAGGTCCTACAAATGATCTGATCATGATCATTCATGTGGAGACATGTGAGCAGGGCAATTTTATACAAAAGAATTTGTATAAGACTGGACCACAAAATGACGAGTGTCATTATATGACGCCATTCATAATTGAGACTTACATTTCACCAAGATGACCATAGGTGAAATGACCTGAATCCTAAGTGAGTTGTAAACTCCTACCTACGAGGGCAGTCCTTTGATTTGTATGGGTGGGAGTGACCAGATCGCTGACTCAATAAGCCTAACATTTTGGGTATTTGTCTGATTGGGGAGTTAAGAACATAGCTACACAAGACGAAATTTACTCCTTCTCGACGTTGGGGTAAGTAGGTAAATTGCTCCCTTAAGGGCTGATTTTAGGGCTTAAACAATGTGGCGTCATACCCTCTCTTGGCCCGAGAGAGGTTTGGTCATAGTTTGACTATGACTTATTGTTCATTAGAGAGATCATTGATACTTAAGGAGTTAGATGTAACTACAGGGGCAAAATGGTAACTATGGTCTTGTTGTACTTACGAGCAATTTGTAAAAGGTCATCGCACTGTTGACTGGTTATATCCAATAGACACAGAAATATATCTGTAGTGCGAAAACTGCAGTTATCGATCTTTAATGGAATGTCCAACAGTTAATGGATGTTGAGTAATTTAATCAAAGAAGTTTAATTAATTATTTAAGTACCATTGGAGCTTCAAGCTATAGGTTCATGAGGCCCCCTCTGTAACTCAACAGGTATTTAATGAGAATCAATTTTGGATTCATTTGAATTGTTCAAATTAATTTAAGGAATTAATTATATATGATATAATTATTTTAATTTAATTATATATGATATAATTACTATAATGTATTTGATACATTATAATATAGAGTATTTAAGAGGAAATAAATATTTGAATATGATTCAAATATTAATTATATGAATTTGATTCATATAATTAAATTTAATATAAATGGGATTAAATTTCATTGATGAGAGAAGTAAAATTAAAGGTTATATTGTATGTGTTACAATAATAAACCATAGGTTATACGTTTTATGTCATGTAACATATATATATATATATATATATATATAAATTAAAATTAATTTATTTTAATTTTAATTTTAATTAAAGGGAGGGAAATAACTTCCTTCCCCTGATCTCTCTCAACTCACTATGTGTGTGAGTGTGGTGGTTATGAGATGTGATTCTTCTTCACCAATTTTTTGGAAGAAAATATAAAAATCTCTTTGCAAGGATTTTCTCCTAGGAACTCTTGTAATTCTCATCCCAGAGAATACAAAAGGCTCCAACTGGTGGTGACCATTAGGATTTCGAATTCGTGCAGTATGTGGCCTTTTTGGAGAAAGGGAAATACGTGAAGAAAAGGTTCTTCAAGGGTAAGTCTCTCTCTCTGATATCTTATGTAAAACCCGCAGCTTACTTTCCCCTTTTTCATTATGTTTATTGTTTAAGTTAAGCAAAATGTTGGGTTAAATATTTAAGTTAGATTGGATTTGTGCTTTTGAGGTAAAGGATGAGTTTGAAAAGGAAAATGTTAGTGTGGAAACTTAGCTCTCAGTTACTTTTTAATCTGGCTTTATAAAGAGAAATTTTGGCTAAGTGTTGACCGTGTTGAAGGGTGTTTGAGCATCGAGTGAGCACAGGGCAAGCATCGAGTAAATGCTATCGAGCATTGAGTATAAGTAATCGAGGAAGGGTCGAGCATCGAGTAAAGGTTGTCAAGTGTCGAGTATAAATGATCGAGGAAGGGGTCGAACGTCGAGGATAAGCGAGGAAGGGTCACGCGTCGAGTACAAGCGATCGAGTAAGAAGCATGTATTAAGTGAGCTCCCAACACCGAGTTTCCCAATCAAGTATCGAGTCCTTCCATCGAGAATTAAATAAAGAGTCACGAAATTTTCCATCGAGTAGGGACCTTTCTCCATCGAGTTTCCTAGTGAGGATCGAGTTGCTCGTGACGCTCTATTTTAAATGCTCAGTTTTAAACTTCTCTTTTAGTTACCGGACAGATGGATTAATCTCGGCCCTTAATCTCCACTAATGGGTGAGGTGGCTTAAGAAGATTTCATGCAAAGGGCTGAATAGTAGTATAAAAAGGAAGAGAACTTCAAGGGCTCATTTTGGACATTTTACTCAAGCAAACTAGATGAATTTGATATCATTGGAAAGCTTTGTTGAGTATAGTTTCTGAAATCGAGACTTTAGAAGGGAGTTCTCATTGGAAAGAGGGCCAGAAAAGGAAAGAAGAGTCGAAGGATCATTTTTGGGCGTTTCAGGACACTCGACGAAGAAACATAGATCTAGACTGAACCACTTGGATTTTTAAGTCAGAACTTTAAGGTATTATCATGAACACCATGTCAAGTAAGTTTGTAGAAGAAACCTTGGCAAGAAAAGGGTCTAGGGTTTGAGTTACATATTTTGGAAGTTAAACCTAGAACCTTTGCTTAAGCAGGGAGTTGCAGTTAGGGATTTTGGGAGAGATTTGAAGGCCCAGATTAGACCACAAGAAATTTCATGATAAAAATTTGAGGTAACATTGTTAACAAAATTCTAAACATGTTTGGAGAAGGAACCTTCTTAAAATGAGTTCTAGTTTTCAAGGTATTTACGTTAGAAGTTGAATCTGGAAATGTTGGACGAATAGGTAACCCCTTGCTAAGTATGAGCTTGGCTAAAAGAGTAGTCTCAAGAGGGAGGCCAAAGTAGCAACTAAACTCTTATTCTCTTATGTGTAGGAGTTACGTCCATTAGGGAGGCCTACAAAGCTTAAGAAGAACCAAGCCAAAGATCCATGAGTGACTAAATATTTTCAAATATGTTCACAAAAGGGACATGCGTTCCAAATGAATTTCATGCTAACGTTCATGGTTTTCCTAGAAAATAAAGTTTATACTTATGTTTTAAATAAGTTTTACTAATCCTAGCGTATGTTAAGAATGTATGAAAAAGTATTGCAACTACATGTTTATGATTATGAAGTATGCATGTTGTATGGTAATAATGTTCTTAAGGCGACAGCTAAGTAAGTGCTAAGCCTAAAGTTTATGATGCTCAAATTTTCTATGAATGTTACGTTTCTAATATACCAGGTACCGAAGGTATGGAAGGTATCCGAGGAAGTACCTAAGGTATTGACGGTACTTAGTATACTTCACGTGCACGTAGGTAGTTCTTCATGAGAGATCGAAGTATGGGTCTCCTGGCTACAGTATTTATAATGGGACTGAAGTATGGGTCTCACAGCCATGAGTGAACGTTGAAAGCTTGAGCTATGAATGTTTGTTCTCAACTAAGGTTTGATAGTATGATTGACAACTAAGGTTTGATAGTATGATTGATTCTAACGCTAGGATTAATGTATGATACTATTCAAGTTGTTTGAGATTATCTTCCAACATGTTTGTTTATTTACATTAATGCATATGAAAGGCATGAGAAGATATGTATTTCTATCAGTCACTCACTAAGCAACCAGCTCACAACTTTCAAATGTTTTCTTTTTTCCCAAGTAGCGGTTAGTTCCCTCGCGGTTGAATCCACTGCAACTTGCCACCCAAAGTTTGATGACCTTAGGAAGAAGTTTAGGTTAAGCTTGTTTTGATGTACACATATTTGGAAAGGAGTCAGGGACTTGTGAAACTTATTTTCTTTTGGGACACATGTTTATTCTTATCATCTTATTTCGTTGGACATATGTTTGTTTTTAGAAATGTAATTAAGTCTTGCACTGTTCAACTTCATGGTTGTATTTTGCCAAGTCGTTTTGCATATTGAGGTTTTAAGCAAGTTCACTTAAGTTAGGCAGTAAGTGCTGGCAAGTAGGTCAGTAACTGCTACCATCATATCCTCTTTCGGTTTTAGAGGATAAACCGGGAGGGGGTGTGATATCTTAAGTCTCCCTCTCTAACATATTTTCTATACATTTTCTCTTTACTAAATGCATGCTATAAATTTTAGTTTGATTGCATAATCGTTTCTGTAAAATTCTTTGTTCTGTGAAAATAGTTTTTGGGATCGATCCCTGCTTTCGCACTGGACCTTCATCGATTCTTTTACCTATGATTGATGTGTGCTCCTTGGGACACACCTATGACAAATATGTGTACTTTTGGGTATACGCCTATGACTGAAGTGTGCTCCCTCGGGACACACCTATGACAAATATGTGTACCTTTGGGTATACACCTATGACTGACGTGTGCTCCCTCAGAACTCACCTACAACTAATATGTGTACCTTTTGGATACACACCTATGACTGATATGTTTTCCTTCGGGATCACGTTTACAACTGATTTGTGATCTCTTTGGGTTTACCACAACTAATATTCTATAGGATGTACATTGCCACCTATATAGAAAGATTAACATGTTACCTAGACGGCCCAGTAGTGGATCACTTATTGAGTATTTTTGTACTCATCTTCTCTTATTTTATGTTTTTCAAGTAAGGATAAGAATAAACCGGCGAATGACAGAAAGGACTCGTGACCGTGCCATATGGGACAAGAAAATCACTTATGCTTAGTTTATATTTTCAAGTTATTTAAAAGTTTTAATTGGGAACTCGATGTTAGACAAAAAAAAATTAATGTTTTATTTGCTATTTTTCGTAAATGTTTTTAGGGTACCCCGAACAAAAGTTTTGTTCATTTGTTTAGTTATTGATTTGATAAAATGATTTGAAGTGTCATTTCTATTTTAAAGAATTTTACTTCAAAGGTCAAAAGTTTTGAATTTACATATGTCATTATGAAGTAACAATCCATGTTAGAGATCTCGAAAAGTCGGATCGCTACATGACTACCTGCAGCGGAAGGATCATGTCCCAATTTTATTTTACAGAACATTCATCATAATCAGAGGGTGGAAACTAGAATTCACAAATCTAATTAAGCATGCAATTCTCATAAATTTAGAGTGAAAGAAGGGATTATGAGTACTTACTTTTGAAGACCAAAATTCTTCACATTCCCCTCCAAGTTACAAACAAATAAAACTCTTTCGAACTCACGTACACAGCAACAAAAAACCCAAAATCCAGACACTACCACAAGGAGTCCTCATTATTCTTGAGGTAAAAATTCAACTAAGAGTTATGTGGCCTTCAGTATGTTAATTTTGGAAAGGGAGTGTTTTTTTTTTTTAGAGCAAAAAACACATAGAGTTAATCATATGTTCTCTTCTGAGAAACTACAGAAGAAGAAGATTCTTTATCCTCTGCCTCAACCCATGTTAAACGAAAGAGGGGGGCAGTTATTAAATAACTCCCTCCTAATAACTAATTTAATAGAAAAATGATTTTTAATTTATTATATATATCTACATATAATAACTAATTTAATATATATATCATATGTTAAACCATATATTATATTTAATATAACACATAACCTATAGTTTGTACTATATCACATATAACATAACCTGTAGTTTATTATTCTCTCATTTAATCTATAGTATTTAGATATGAATCAAGTTCATATTAATTCTAACCAATAGTATATATAATCTCATTTATATAATTAATATTTGAATCATATTTAAATATTTATTTTTCTCAAATAAAATTTTATATTATAATGCATCATATTTTTTATATTAATTATATCTCGTATAATTAGTTTTATAGTATAATGTATTACATACATTTATATTAATTATATCGTATATAATTAATTCATTCAATTAATTTAAACAATTCAAATTAATCCAAAATTAATTCGATTATAAATCCCAATTGAACTAACTAGAGAACCTTATTGACCTATAGATTGAAGCTCCAATGGTACTTGATTAATTAATCAAACTCTTTACTTAAATTAATCAACTTCCATTAATTATCAGTCATTCCACTAAAGACTGACAGCTGCACTTTTCGCACTACAGATATATTTCTATGTCCATTAGATATAACCAATCAACAGTGCGTTGACCCTTCACAAATTGCTCGTAAGTACCGTTGGGCCAAAATTATTGTTTTGCCCATGTAGTTTACATCTAACTTCTTAAATATCACTGATTCATCTAATGAACAATTAGTTATAGGCCAACTATAACTGAACCCCTCTCGGGTCAGGAGAGGGTGTGGCGCCACATTGTTCAAGCCTCGAAATCAGTCATTTAAGGGAGAAATTTATCTATTTGCCCTAACAATAGGGAATGAGTGAATTCTTTCTTATGTAGCTTCGTTCCCAGCTCCTCAATCAGACGAATTCCCAAAATTGTAGGCATATTAAGTCGGCAAAACTGAAAAATATCACCCATGTAGATCAATGGACTACTTTCATAGGTCGGAATTCACAACTCACTCAGGATTCAATCAAGTCACCTATGGTCTTCTTGGTGAAATGTAAGTCTCTTCTATTATATAGAGACTATTAGTTTCGTGGTTCAGTCTTATACAAACTCTTTATAGAATACCTCCGCTCACATGTCTTCACATTAATGATTGGGATCAGATCATTTGTACCACCTTACAAAAATTGTAACAACTACAAAGCAGGTCGTATTCGTAGTGTCACCAAGGTAAGGTACCCAACCTTATACATCTACTACAGACCGTTTAAGTTATCACTTAATCATGATCTACTTGTATGTCTTCACATACATGTTTAAGTTACAGAAGATAACCTTGAATCTTAGTTTATTGGTTTTTAGGTTAATGCAACTAAATGTCAAATAAAATACCTCTAATTTTATTAGATAAATAAATTGTTTGTATAAATGCAATTACAAACTACAAGACCACGAGATTTAAGACATCAACCAACAGTTTTCTCAACATATTGGAAGTAGCGAGATATGCTCATTATGCCACTGACAATCTAAATTTGAATTAGGTGTCTTGTTTGTGGGTGAAAACAGGTGTTGCACAATTGCTTTATAAACCTTTCAAAAGTGCGACTGTGACTGTTGGTATTAGAGTTAGGTTGATTCGTGAAGTTGTAAATTTGTGATCATATCAATGGGAAAATAGTTGGCAAGTCCCACGTAGACCAGTTAGTTGAGATAGAGGAGGAAATGCTTTATCTGAGAGATCCTTAATAATATTCAGTTCCTAGAGAATTAGCAGCAAAAAAATTCTAAGGCTAATAGAATCAATGTGATAGTTGGCTGCGTAGACAGAATGCTCGTCAAGGAATTGTCAACATGGGTTGAGACAGAGCCTCTCAAAAGCCTACGTCACAATACAACGACGGTTTGATCTTAATAACGACATACCCCACAATCAGAGATGAAATCAAGCCTCTTAAGCTTGCCAAATCCAGTTCTCCCAAGTATGAGGGAGGAAACAAAGCCAAAGGGTTAGATCATAAATCTTTCCAACAATGAGGTGGATACATGGGGTGTAAATCATGACGTGTAAATAATGTATGAGTTTCTTAGCATGACACATAAATCATATATGAGGTTATTTGCAAAGCATGTGGCGTAATTCATGTATTGGACTACTTGTAAAGCATGCTGCATAATGCCTGCGTTGGGTTATTTTGTAGAGCATGCTACATAATTCATGTATTGGGTTACATTACATGACATGGTATGTTAGTGTATATGTTTAGCATGTTAATTATATTTATTGTTCAATTCCTATGAGAACTATGTAAGTGCTAATTACAATAATTATACAATGTCTATTGTATGTTATTTTGTGACTCTTTAAATGTGAGCTACTTAGCCGTATGTGTTGTGTACTAACTCCACCCGATTTTACAGGTGATGATGAGTCGTTTGATCTTGGTGATGTTGAAAATGAGACTTGAGAAAGATTAACCACTAGACGTGTCATGATTGTTTTACTTAGAACTTTTAGAAGTTGGCACATTATTTTAAGTTTAGGATTTTTGTGGTTGCCCTTGAATTAGGGAATTTGTAATAGACTTTATGTTTGAAATAAGCATTAGTTCGAGTTGATTGGTTATGGAACAATTTTATTGAATTTGATTAGAAAGTGTTTGAACACTGTTTTTTATCGACTTGAAATTGAATTGATTCTCAAGTGCTTTGAAATTGGTAGCATTTATGGTTGTCGTCACGCAGCCAAAACTTTCAAAAGCATCTTAGTTATTAGAGTTAGTTAAACGTAATTTTGGTAATGTCCCTTTAGAGTTGAATTTCGGAGGGGTTTTTTTTTATCCGCGAGTGTACGGGCCAATTTACGCATACTTCAACTAATCTCACGGGACAACCAGCCTAATCCTACAACATTTGGAGGTCAAGAAAACTCGTAGAAAATTTTTTTCATAAGTAGGTGGACACCATTGATTGAATTTTAGAAGAGTTACAAATGAAATCATAGATTTGAAGAGATCGAAGGCTTCAAACAAATGATGGCTTTGTGAGTGGATGGAATGGACTAGACCAGCTCATTTTATCATTTTTTTCCCCCTTCATTTAGTATAATAATATCTATTCTACACTGCATCTATTCAAATATACTCCCATTTACTCCGTACTATAGCATCATATACTTGTTTACGATTATACCTTATAATTTTTGTGATATTTTGGTTGAATTAAATGAATTAATTAGCAATAGCATTATAATAACAAATAATTTGAATTCGTTTGTTAAGATCGATTACCTCCATATTATTAGATAAATTTTTATATATCTTCCACAGTGTTAGCATTTTGTATAGGTGGATTAAAAAAATCTTAAGTAATTTCATCCTATAATTTGAAGATTTCACTAAAAACAAAATTTACCTATATTTACAAATTCCACTTGGTTCAACTATTTTTCAACTTGTCCTATTAAAAAAGAGTTATTTCTCTAGTTGATCTCTATTAATGATGTAGCATATTCAAGATTACGACAAAAATAATCTAAAAATTATTTTCTCAAATTAGCCACTTTTTTAAAAAAATATATTTCTTTTTTATGATTCATATTTACTTATTCACACTTTCATGTCAAACATGTTGAACGTACCAACTAAATTTTAGGTCACACCTAGTTTATTAGAACTCAAGGACACACCACCCTGTAGAACAAATCTTGTTTAGGTAAGTTCGGAGGTCATACCACAACAATAATTTTATTTATAGGTATTTATAGGTGAGGAAGTCAAATTCTCCCCTCGACATAGTAAATGCTATATCATAAAGTAAGCTCCCCTAAACAACTAGGATCATCTCCAAAGAAAGGTGGGAGTGGGAGCGGAAATTGGGTTTTTCAAATAAATGTGCATATCTCATTAAGTATTAGGAAATAGAACAAGTAAACATAAAAATGTCAAAGGAAAAAAGATCCTGTCATGGCTAAGCTTCGTAACCATTCTCATAAGAAAACACTGTGTTACTTGGAGGGAATCCCTCCGCCTAAACTTTTAGCACATTTATATGAAATTTAACCACACAGATTGCATCAAATGGATTGGGATACTAAATGAACGATACATACAAAGAAACCACCAACCTACAAACTCTAACCCTCACTTTACTCGTCCATCTCCACGGTTGCACCCTTGAGATGCAAGTGTTTTTCCCTCTTCTGAAACTCAGTCAAACCCTTTCCACTTCCAGTCACACCAACCTTCCCATTCGGATCATCCGGAGACTTGAAAATGCTCTCCCGCTTCCGCCCAGAGAAGAAACCAATCTGCAAATTTGCATGTATAAATCATCATTGTCAGACTATAAAGACTCCTAGTTAGGGAAAATATTAGGATTATTAGTAAGATTAGTTAGGGAAAATATTAGGATTATTAGTAAGATTAGTACTAGTTGGGAAAATATTAGGATTATTAGTAAGATTAGTACTGGTTGGGAAAATATTAGGATTATTAGTAAGATTAGTACTAGTTGGGAAAATATTAGAATTATTAGTAAGATACAACTAGTTCTAGTAATTAGACATTAAATATGTTAGGTATTTTAGGTTATAAATAGTAGGTGAGAGTGATGTTCGAGATGTGGAGAATTTTGGTGAGCATTTGGTCTGGGAAAAGAATACGCAGCCCTGAGAAGTGTCATTATTTCTATTGTTTGTAATCGTTTTCTTATTAACAGTACAGTTAGTTGATTTTCCTTGAAAGTAAATATATAACACAAGGGTGTTCACCTTGTGTTCTGCTTGCAAGGAAGAGGAATCCTAACACAGACCCGACACAAATGTGCGAAAGAGGAAAGATGCAATAAAATAAAACACATCAAAATGCTTAGATTTAACAGCACTTACCTTCTTAGATTTGCCTTTTGCTGATTGAAACTGCTGCCAAGCATTCTGCCGTTTATTTTGGGTAACTTCAAGTTGTTCTATCCGCATCTTCGACTTGAAAGCATGTATTTTCTTGCGTTTGGTGGCTTTCTATACAAAACAAATTACTACATCACGGCAAGTTTTGGGAAGAGGGGTTGTACTCGATTATAAAATATATATGAATTTCAAGCATCACAGGTACAAAACAAATGCACTATTAAATTTGTCTTAAAATAGCAAGCTAATTACTAGATTCATAAATTAGTTGCCATGAAATATTAAGATTATCAACTACTTACTACGTCCTCAGGATCATCAGGTTCAATTCGAAGCTTTGATGGTAAATTTCGTGATTGGAAGTCAACAGAAGCAGCTTGAGCAATCTTGCGTTTGATAGCCTGCTTTGTAGCTTCAGCCACTCTTTCTGCTTCAAGCAAAGCATTAACTTCCAGTTGGATTGCTCTTACGTTTGCAGGGTCCACCTAAAATTAGTAGATACCATAAATGTTGACAATTGATGTACTACTGACTCACAAGTTAGGTAAAAGGTTAATAATTCCATTTAACAGGTATGCGTATATATGTATGTAGGTATATACACGTGTGTGTAGATATATATAGAACTCCTAAACTTCAGAAATATATATATTATGAAATGAACTCCTAAACTTGATTGCGCTCTCCCTCAGGCTAACTCTTCTGGTATTTTGCAGTTGTTTCTCCCCGGTATCAGTCAATAATGTACACATTTTTCTTTTCAAAAAGAGACAATACCTTATTAGTTATTGGCCTACTAATAATTAGGGAACTATAAATAGGAAAGGGTTTAGAGAAAATGAGTTCAAGATACCTTCAAGTTTTCTAGGCAGACTAGAGTAAACCAAAATGCAAGAATTTTATCAATGTTCAATCAAGTCTTGCAAAGAGGAAACCGCTGTATTCTATTTATACCAGCTAATCCAACAAACAAAGGAACTAAAACCAACGAAGATGGCTTTCCAAGAATTCTTACATATGCTTTTAGTCCTAACTCCTACGGATTAAACCCATCCAAAGGGAAATGTCCCATAGTCGTCATGAACCCATTCCTCACATTTCTAGTTAATTTAGAGAGAATCGACCCAGAACTTTTTGAAGAAATACTACAATTTCTTTTTATGATAAAAGAGTGCTTTAAAAATAATCAAAAGTCATGCAAACAGCAGGTGTAGAAACCTTACCTCTTCTTTGTTTCCCCAACCATCATAACTAACATAGAAACCATTTACAGTGTGAGCTTCAATTGTAGCATCGTACCTGAATATTCAAACAATTGAACACAATCAAGCGAAAGGTTTTGTTTCTGTTAATAAAATAGTTGAAGGAAAAGTAGTTAAACAAAAAGGGAAAAGAACAAAAAGCTTCAAAAGAGGTGGCAGAAAACATTGGAGCTGAGAGAAGTAAAAAAGGCGTACATCAACAAAATTGGTATATGCTTGAAGACCTAGAAACTAAAATCAGCTTCAGCGGACTAAGACTTATTCCCATAGACTTATCATGCATTTTGACAAGAGACCAAGTGAAGATGTTACTTCGAAGGCTCAAAACAAGATAGCTGAACAGAAAATCTTTTCAATAAAAAATGATAACATTAAGAAACATGAAAGAAGAAGGGGGGCCATACGAAAAATAGCCTGAGAAGGGAACCTCAAGAACTATGTAGAAAAGGGCTCTAATCTAAAAAGTAAGACTTAGCAAAAAGTAACGAAACTCTTTAGCAATAGAAGGTCAAAGAGACGCATTAAACCTGACTTAGGGACCAACCCTCCTCACTGAACAGACACAATGAACTGAAAACTGAAGGGGGGAGATGAAGACGAGTTTAGGTTCGTAATTTTCACAAAGGGAATGGCTTTATAGTCGTGGTGGTATTAAATTGGTTTAAACAAACTATTAATTTAACATGTTTTTTCATCCCCTTTCTTTCTATGAGACAGCCTAGCTGCTGTTATCTAAGAGGCACAGATACGAATACGAGACACGGATACGATACAACACGGACACAACAACACGCCATATTTTAAAAATCTAGGACATGACACGGCAAGGACACGTGTATTGATAAAATATACACTTTTATATCAAATGAAAATCCAAAATAAATGAGTTGATGTATTTATACGCTTAAAAGACTTAGCTTGATGTATTTCACGCTCAACTAGTGTTCTAGAACACATGTGTTGCATTAATAAGTGTTTGATACATGTCCAAAGTGTTAGACACAAACACGCTAGCCAAACTAAAGTGTTTGTGCTTTTTAGGCTGTTATAGTAGAACAATAACCTGATCTTCATTAACATCCATTTTGCAAAACTAACTTCATGGAAATGTCGCAGCTTCTTAAATTGGATAGGGTCAAAATCATTTTTTTTAAAGCACTTATAATTTTGGCACTTGAGTCCTAAGTAAACTTTAAGCACACATCTCTTTCAAACACCATTTATCTTCAACAATGTCTCTTTTCTAACTAAAAAGAGAATAAGTTGGAGAATAAACTTTCTTTTTTAGAACCTAAGGGCACAGTTGTACAACCCACAGAACAGTACTGTTTAAGTAAGATGGTAAATTTTCTCCTTTTTTTTTTTTTTACTCACCACTCCCCATCCTCACTCCAAACGGCTTGAACTTTTGATCCAATAGGAAATTTCTCGTGATAATCAGACATGCTTCCAGCTTCCTGCATACCAAGAACATAGAATATTAGATCACTAAACATCTCAACACATGCTTCCATGTAAACATTATGTACATGAATGTATGAAGTCTCTTGAGTGATAGTGCTTCCATGCCCAACCATTCTAATTGCTTTTTTTTTTTTGTAGTATGTCTTAAAATTTAAAAAGAGAGGTACAGAGAGGTAAAGGAGAATTAGGAAACCCCCAGTGACAAAATAAAAATAGATAAATAAATAACAAAAGGCTATCCAAATGGCTGGGAACAAAAACAAAGGGAAGTTATGAAAAGCTTTGAAAGACTGACTCTAGTAAAAGCAACTAAACGTATAATATTTGACATAACTGATACCACCGTTGGCTTTCTGTACCAGAGAGAGACACACAGAGAGGGAGATATACACACACACAGATATATATATATATATATACACACACACATATATATATATACACACATATACATATATATATAGACATCAAACTTTTCATTAATGTAATGAAAAGAAGCTAGAGCTCAAATTACAAAGACACTTGAAGAGATGAAGACGATCATACAAAGGATCAACGGGTACACCGGGCCATCTCAACTAGGTTGACACCGCCTTAGCGCCCTCATCGTATCCCCAAACCCGATCACACCACTTTAACTGGAGTGCTTTTTATCTTATTTCTTAAGATTGTTCTCATATGTACTAACTCAAGTCTTATTCGTTGTATTGTTTTGCTCAACATACTTGTATTCTAGTTTTTTAGAAATTGATGCATCATCATGTCCTGTCGTATCTATGTCCCTTATCCATATTTGTGTTTGTGCTTTCTAAGACCACAATTTAAAAAGATGGATCTTTCTTAGCATGGGAGTGATAAGATTCAGAATGGTAATTTCTTAATGAAAACACATTCTAGAGTTCTTAAATTCTTTTTGAAACAAGAAACAAGAATTTTCACTGAAGCTCCCAAGAAGGAATACAAAGAAAATAAATAAAAATCTAAATAATACTAAATCGTAAAACCTCTTCAGCAAGGAACCATTTTCCTCAGAACTCAAAGACATAATTGTACAACCTGTAGACAAATTTGTTCAAGTAAGGTCGTTTTGATAAGGAACCAAAATTAAAAATCTAACCAAAACATTAAAATAAAGGTCATGATTGCTAAGCCCTGAGCAAAAGAGACCGAAGGAGAGAGGAGCCACAGAAAACTGAAAAACATTGGACTTAGAAGATCAAAAGAAAACTCAAAACCAACCAGTCTGTACTGACCAAAAGCATAATCAAATTCCGAAAAAGAGAGCCAACTAAAAAATGCACCACCGCATCGAACTCCAAGCCACACACACCAAAAAAAAAAAAAACCCTCGTAATCTTCCCAAAAAAAGGCTTCTTTATACCAACCGACAACCTTCAAATTACAAAATGAATGACAAATTGAAAGAAAAAAGATTTTCAAAGCAGCAACCCAAAAAGCCTCTAGAATACCAGGAGGTGCTTCTCATTGCAGGACAAACATAACGGACAAGTAAAAACAACTGTCCATCCAAATTTTGTCTCACACAGGAGTAAAAAGGTTCTCCAATTGACAAGGGCGTGTATCAAAGACTTCTAGAAAATTATTTTGGGATAAGATCTGATTACATTGATTGAATGAAATATCCAAAAATATCAAAGGTACAAAAGATCCATTTCATAGGGAATACAAAAGATGTTTCCAGTCTGCAATAAGAAAGGAAAACTAATGGCTTTTAATAGCCTTTGCACCAGAAAAAAGGCAGTATGTATGATAGTATCCATAATGTCCTTTGTCGATCTGGATTTTTCCCGGAAGATTCTTTCATTTCTTTCATCCCAAATCTTCCACAAAACAGAACAGATAAGGCATAACCATATTGATCTTTAGAGGCTTTGAAGGGTGGGTGACTAATCAGCAAATGCAGCCAACTCTGTGTATCAAAAGGGAGTACAATCAACCATTTAAAGGCATCAAATATCTCATACCAAAGCCCTCTAGAGAAAGTGCAATCAAAGAAAACATGCTAGACAGATTCATTGTTGTTTTGGCAAAGGCAACATCAAGACGGAGAAAGGTTGATCCAGGGGCAGCACTTCGGTAATCTATCCATGGTATTAAGGCAAGAGTTATTGATTTCCCATAGGAGGAATTTCACTCTTTTTGGTCAAGGGCGTCTCCTCCAAAGATTCTTGAAAAAATCATCTGTGAGAGAGAGCTTGCTAGTGGTGAGGAGAGTGTATAAAGATTTAGTGGAAAATCCTCGACTCAAGCCTCCAAATCCATGAATCATCTGTCAGTAAGGGTCAAGTTTAAGAAGATGGGTGAAGGTTGTGTCTTCTAAAATTTAAAGCCCAAATGCAGTGTTCATTATTCCAAATCTCCGCTACCGATGCATTTTTTGTGCCAGACAACTGATATAGCTTAGGGAAAATTTGTTTTAGTGGGTGTTCTCCAAACTATAAATCATGCAAGAATGCCGTAGATGAACCATTACCTATGTTACAGCAAACATTCCCATAGATAAGATCCTTTTACTTCAGAATAAATTTCCAGGGGCACCTAGAAGAGAGGGTTTTGTAATCTGTTGCCTTTAGATCATAATGTTGAGAACCATACTTTGCCTTGATCAAGATTCGCCAGAGCCGTTTTTTCAAGGTGAAAACGCCAAATCCATTTGGCAAGGAGGGCTTTGTTGTGTTGGTTGATATCAATGATTCCCAACATGCCATTTTCAAGAGGTTTCTTTATGCAATCCATCTCATCAAATGGGATAGTTTGCTATCTTTGTGACCAAACCAAATTCCTAAAAATGCGTTCAATGTCATCATTGCTTTTTGTTGGAGCATGAAAGAGGGTTAAATAGTAAATAGGCTGGTCGGATAGGGTGGCATTTATCAAAGTTAATCGACCACCTTTGGAGAGAGTTGTGCTGCCAAGAGTGAAGCCTTTTGTCAATCTTGTCCATGATTGGTTGCCAGAAGGATGGAGTGTTAGGCCTGCCATATAAGGGAAGACCCAAGTATGTGGTTGGCCAATGACCCACCTTGTATTCATATTTTGCAGCAACAGATTCAACCCAGACCTTGTCACAATTTACTCCCAAAAATTCAGACTTTTGTCTATTAACATTTAGCCTAGATGCATCGTCAAAAAGGCCAATTCGATTGAGATTATCAATCTTCCTCTCATTGTCCATAGAGAAAAGGATAGTGTCATCCGCGAAGAGAAGATGATTGATGTTTATGGTAGATCTTGGTATCAAATATCCGCAAATGAAACCTTTTTCAGCCGCCAAATAAAGGATCCTACTAAGACAATCCATAATAAGGATGAAGAGGAAGGGTGAAAGAGGGTCACCTTGCCTTAGTCCTCTAGTGGCTTTAATTTTCCCTCTAGATTTTCCATTAATAATGATTGAGGAATTGGTGGAGGATATACAACCTCTAATCCATTGTCTCCATTTAGTACCAAAACCCTTCAATTTCAGTATTTCATCAAGAAAATCTCAATCAACCTTGTCAAATGCCTTCTCAATGTCAAGTTTAATGGCCACCCCTTTAGTATTTAGTATTTCTAGAGTGTCAATCTTCAATAGTTTCATTGGCGATCAATGATCATGTAAGATCTGTCTACCTTCAACAAAGGCTGATTGGTAAGGCGTGATGGTAGTAGAGAGGACTTTTTTAGGCGGTTAGACAAAACACAAGCAATAATCTTGTAGAGGCAAGTAGTAAGGCTAATAGGACGAAAATCTCCCACTTTCTTGGCATCAATTTTCTTGGGAATAGGGCAAATATATGTCTCATTAACATTTGCATTGATGATTCCATTCTCAAAAAAATCTTGGAACACTATAATTAAGTCAGGTTTTAAGATGTTCCAAGATTTTTTTAAAGAATGCAGTGATGAAACCATCAAGCCCCCGCGATTTAATGGCTCCTGCCTTAATTGCCATCCAAGAAGGAGATTCTAAAGAATGGCTAAGCTCATTATCAATGGTATCCCAAGCCAAAGGATGTGGCAGAAATTTGTTCCTGATTTTCGGGTGAAGAATTTTGTGTTAGAAATAAATTCAACCTCAATTTCACCATCCTGAAGCACACTAGCATTCTGTTCATTGAGTATTTCAGTAATACGGCTCTTTCTCTTCTTAGCAGCCACATACCTGTGATAAAAGGTTGTGTTTTCATCCCCATTAATCAGCCAAATTGGACTTGCACTTTTGCCTCCATTTAATCTCCTCATTTGCATTAAGGGATATGCCTCCATTTAACCTCCTCATTTGCATTAAGGGATAAAGTCTGTTCTTTAATCTCAAGTCTCCTAAAAGTGTATTAGCATTGTAGAAAGTTAATCCACATATCACATTCTAGACTAGATATTGCATTTTATGTTAGCATTGTTTGGTCAATACATGGATGGTCTAAATGGACATCATCCTGGGGCTATAATAGGATTTCAAAATACTTAGAAGGCACTCCAAGTTATGGATGGTTGTTTCAATAAGTCATCAAAAAGACTAATTAAACTTTATACAAATGCTAGGCCACTTGGCCTGGAGAATTATTGATCAAAAATCTATAACCATTGTTTTTTAAAGCTCAAGTCACAAAGCACAATAGTCATTGGGGGCTTAACCGCAAAGCACAACAAAAGGCATGGGTATGTTTTCCTTTTTGGTGAGGCGCACTATACATAAAAGTACTATATAAAGAAGTGGAGGCATAGTTGAAGTGGAAATATGAAAAATAAATAAATAAATATATAAAAATCTAAACTAAACATAAAAAATTTTGCATTTAGCTTAGTAAATTTGATTTTTTTTTTAGTTAAAGAAGGAAAACACCTAATTATTACTATTTTTTAAGAATAATGAAAAAAGACCTAAGGCCCAAGGCTTTGAGCCTTGGAGCATAGTGTATTTGTGAGCCTTGTCTTTTCAAGGCAAGGCGCCAGACCTGCGTTTTGATCCTCGGCATGCGCCTGAGAGGGTTTTTTACAACACAGTCCACAACTAGGTATTGGCCTTAGATGTTAGAGTGTTGCTATAATATTAAATGAGTGTTGCTATAATATTAAATTTACCTTCGCCCATCAGATTAAACATTTGGGTTAACCGGTGATTTAACATGGTACCGAAACTCCTAAAGCCCAAATGCATTCAGTTGATCTAAGAATGGTGAACCTAAAGAGTCACCATCTTGAAAGGGTGTATTGAGAATCCCACATTGAAAAAATGGAGAGAATTCACAATCTTTACAAGATACATGGGCTACTCCTCTCATTGCCAATTAGTTTTGAGATAGAACATCATGTCATCTAATATGAAACTTTATAATGACCCAAACATCATTAGGGTCCCTAGACGACCCTCTAAACACTATGTTCCTTTCCCCCAAAGATTCCACATGATAGCACACACCCCTGCCAACCAAAAGAAATAATGCTTCTCACGTTAGGGAGGATGGAGAATTGAACCTCTAATTGTTAACGACTATTGAAATCATAAATATAAATCCCTTTTGAAGCGGAAGCCCACAGAGGGGCAAATAATTGAATACCAGCCCAAATATATGCACAGCAGAGTATTATTAAGTTAGCACATCAGGATAAACCACGTGCCAGTTAATGTTTACGAGGGATGCTTCCAAATAAGGCAAAATATTAAGCCTTCAAAGCACAGACACAAATGTGTTTGCAGTTGCGCATGTGAGCACATACACAAAAACAGTTCCAACACACACAACAAACCACACAAAGATCCAAGCAGTGTGCGTTAAATCTAAGGCTATAACCATCTATAACATTATGTTGATTCCAGCAGAGAAATGCAATGTACAAAATGAGGACAAATGTGAACTTACCATCTCATTTTCTTTAGGCTGGTGGAAACTAATTGATGCACTGTCATCACCTGTTTCTACATTTGATCCAGGAATCTCATTTTGCTTCGCTGTTGAAAGAAGTTCTTCCGTCAAAGCGATAACCTGCATTACTGCAACTTTAGCCCAAGTCCAATGTTTCTGTTAAAATATATTTTCAACTGTAAATTTCACAAAGAGCAGGTAATTATCCCCCAAAAAAAAAAAGAAGAATAAAACACAAGAACTTAAATCTCAGGATCAGCATCTGAAAGGAGGTCAGGGGAAGAGCAGACTGGCCATCACGAATGTTAGCACACCTGCAAGGGAACCAAGGTAAAAGTGATGTGCATCTTGATGAAGTTTCAAATTTTTCACACATATCCAATAATGATCACTTATGACCAGAGAGTAAAGCTCTGGAGCACATAAATGAAAGATACAACCCCCTCACCTTTTCCTCCCAAAAATGAAAATGGAAATCTCCACAGGGGCCATAACTCTTTCTTATTTCAACAACATGTTTCCTTTAAATGGAAAAAGGAAGACAGACAAAAGAAAGAAAGCAAACTTGACTGGAAACCCATATAATAAAAATAATAGTTCTGAGCGTTCTCTGATCCTTAGTGCTACAGCAGAAGGTGAACCTAAAAATACATTCAGCAGGAATATGAAGAGTACTAAACCATACACATGTGACGAGTTAACAAGGAAGGATGGACATACTAGGAGAGAAAAAATCAAACTACCTCTTCAAGCTCCTTTTCCATATCTATGTATTCAGAGTTGCCAGGATCATCATCTAACAGCTGTCTGACCTGGATCAGTATAAAAAGAAGTTATTTTACACAAGAACATACATACAAAACCAAACAAAGTGAGGAAGCCAAGAATTCATGTTGTTATGATCGACTGATAATTAAGAATTCGCCATAAAAACGTAATAATCATTCAGATGCTTAAACCCTGCTCAGGAATTTCAGTATCCAAAAAAAAAAAAAGTTATAAATAAAGAACAAGGACAACAGATAAAAACCTTATTAAACTAGTAAGTCCTAGAAAGAATCTTGATACTAATTTATGTGGATTAAGTTCTAAATTTCTAGGTTTAATGCAATTATCCGATACAGGTTTCATTTCCTCCGGATTTGCTGCAAATTGGCACTGCAACAGTCCAAGGTGGTGAGCAAACCCCTAATTCAGATACAAACTACTAGGAAGAACTCAAGAATGACAGCAGCAAAGGTTTAAAAGATCATAAATATCCAATTTTGGTTCGAATAAATTTGAAGAAAGAAAACCCCAGTAACTGAAACAAAATCATTTAAAAAAATGGAGAAGAGAAGCACCTGCTGAAGCTGGTCTTTGTAGGTAGAGAGATTATTAGCCAACTCTTCAATGCTTACATCTTCTCCTCCTTGCATTTTGGTAGAAGATGAATTCAGAAGTTGAAACTAAAAGAATTGTGTGTGGGAGAATATCTTGCAGGGAAGAACAGAGGAAGAAAAGAAAGGAAAAAAGAGCGTAAAATTGGAAAAATCAGAACGAGAATCGGAGGACGATCAAGAATAAGGCTCCACGATTAAGAACGAAGCCCTTTTGAGGCTCAGTGCTCGGGCTATGAAATCCGGGTCGGCCCAAAGTAGGGAACTTACGTTCTAATTTCCATCCCTCTTATACATGTCGATTTCCACGGATATATATAGCCATTCATTTTACGAAACTTTTATTTTATGAAAAATATCGATTTCAATAGATGTTTTTAAAAAAAAATTATAAAATAAAAAAAAAAAGTAAATTTAAATTAGTAAAAAGATTATTTTTATTTTTAAATAAGTTAGCATGTCTATTATTTATATACATTTACATTAATGACATATTGTTGCTTATATTTTTTATATTTTATGTTTTTTTTACGATATAATGAAAATATCGATTTACTTCTCATGTCGCTATCAAACCCATGAAAATATAAAAATATGGATGAAAATATTGACATGTCCATAGAAATTTAATATTATGTCTATAATATATATAATATAGGGCAAACTACATTTTTGGTGTCTGCGGTTTGAAATTAGGACAAACTACACTTTTGGTACCTGAGCTTCGAGCTTGATATCTATTTGGTCCTTAAAGCTTTAAAAGTGACACTTGATTTATTGGGGACCATTTGGTTTACGATTTTAAAGATGCCTAGGGATCAAGGATGATTGGTTGTACATGAAAATGTTATCAATATTTTATAGTAACAAATTAGCTTTGTATTTTATTTATAAAATTAATCATGAAAACCTCTGTAAAATTTCGATAGATTAATTTATAAACAATAAATTCAATTCAAGGTTTTGAACAAAATTAATTATTTAACTATCAAATAATAATATCAATTAAATTATTAAATACAAATATTTGTATAATGAGTAATTTAGAATTAAAGTTACATGATTACATGATTTGACGTATCAATTTGATGAATTTATATAAATATGATGTATTAATTAATAAAACAATCAAAATCGGTTTAAAAAAATAAATATTTGTGAATAAAAATAATAAATTATAATTAATCAATAATAAACTAATTATAATTATAAAAAAAAATCTCATAAAATATTGATCATAATGACAACTAATTAACTACGTATATAATTTATCAATGAATAACATTATTAATGCATTTGTTCTTTATGGTTTATTATATAATTTATTTATTTATTTATAAATATGGAGTAGTTAAATTCAATTATTCTAATTTAAAATTTAATATAATTTTCTAAATTACAAATTAAATATTCATATATTGATTAATTTTAATAATATAAATAAAAGAATAAATTCATGGATTAAAATGGGAGAGATGGCGAGTATCAAGAAAGCTCATCCTTTGGGATGGGTATCATCCATGGGTATAAGGAATGCATGATAATAGCTTATTCTCATGCCTAAAGCTTCAATACTTGTATCAAACAAAGTGATGTGTATTCCTTATCCATTCACACCTTTATTTTCATCCCAATTTCTCAATCCAAACGTCCCTTTGAACTTTAACAAATAATTCTAAATGATTCTTGTTTTAAATTGATCGTAAGTCAACCAAAGGAAAAGTGGTGTGGTATCAATGAGTTGGCAAAATTAACCGACTTTAGAATATTTTTTTTTTATATATATTGTATTTATATTAGGTAACTTTTTTTTTTCTCTCTCACACTCTCTCTCCTCTTTCAGTCACCCAGAATTTCAAATACAAAATTTCACTAACAAATTATTTTTCCTAAAAAAAATTTAAAAATCAATCTACTTCACGCGCAATATTTTATAAATAGCCTAACTTGAACAATATTTCATAATTAGATTGTTGTAGATTTTTAGGACAGATTTAACCTTGTAGTACATTCTCTCTTATTTAATTTTCGTAGTATTTTATAATTAAACATCAAAGGAAGTCAAAATAAATTTAATACTAATTATTTAGATAGTGTTTTTTTTATTATGGTTAATCATTAGCTACGGAATATATCATCATTAATGAGTGTTTTTTATTTAATTGTTACTTATTTTATTTGTTAAGAAATATGTTATATATTCCTAAATCTTAGGAATATGTTAGGGTGGTTATGTTCCTAAAATTATTCACTTGTTATGAAACTTCTTCACACACAACGTCTAACTACGAGTGAAAATTGCAATAATTACCATACTTTAAGAATAGATTTTTCAATTTGTCCTAACATTATTATGATATAATATAGGACATATATTTGCAAACTGGCTAAATATAGATGTGACAAAGTAAGTGAGATATATATCTTAATAGAAATGAGGACAAAATTCTAATTGTATATATTTGAAATAAATCTTGTATATAGAAAAAAAAAAAACTAAAGTGTCCACCATACTTGGAGATTATGAATTTTAAGCCAAAATTCAAAATTTGTAAAAAAAAAAAATGTAAGACAAATTAGAGAAAAAGTAAAATCTCATCCTTTTGCAATGAGTTTTGAAAATTTTGGAAAAAAAAAAAACTACTTTAAGGCACATGATTTCCATATTTTTTTCATTTTGTGTCTGTTGATTTTTTTTTTTTTTTAGTAAAAATGTTAGAAATTAATGAGATATTGTGGACTTTTGGGCTTGATTTTTATGTAATATTGTAACTCATTAGGTCATTTATGAAAAAAATGGTGGACTTGAGACATTTATATAATTTGGCTTAGGCTATTAATCTATTAGTGTAGAAAACCCTTTTTATTTGAAAACATCAGCTCGAAAATTCATAACAACTCTATTAGTTTTTAATCATTTAAAAAAATCAATAATACACAAATATAGAAATCATGTGCATTAAATTAGTTTTTTTTTTTCCTAATTATTTATTTTTCTCACTCCTCATTAATTATCCTATTTTTTTCTCTCCCTCACCCATTACCTACAACACCTTTCCCATCTTCTCTACATTTTTTTTTCCAGTTTCAAATATATATAAGAGTTTTTTCGAATAATAGTTTATGTCCTAATTTATCGTGTTAGCCTTACTATTATATAATATGAAGTATATATTTCCAAAATAAGTATGTATATGACAAATTATGTGGAATATGTATTTCAATAGAAATAAGACTAAAATTAAAATGTAAAGTGTATATTAATACTTGTTCACTACAAGAAAAAACACTTTCAATTGCGCACAAAACGTGTTGCTCAAGGTAAAAAAGCGTCTATAAAAGTATTAACATATAAATGTACAAAGTTGCATCCATAATTATAAAAACAAGGGAAACAAGTATCTAAAACTAGAATTTATATTTAAATTGGGTTGAACAATCATTAACATGAAAACTGAGTGTTTCTTCAAACGGAGTAGTAAACAATAGAAATCATGACAATTTAATGGAAACAATAAACAAGCTTATAAAATTATTAAAAAAAAAAAAAAAAAAAAAAAAAAAAAAAAAAAAACCTAATTGGAAACCATTAATAAACTTATCTACAGAACAATTTAAGCATAAAATTAAAAGAAAATAAAATATATTTTAAATATACCTTGTACATGTATTTTAAAATTAAATATATTTTAAAAGGTATATATTTTAAATATACCTTGTATATATACGTAAAAAAAAATGAAACACAAATGAAAATGAAAACTTGTAGCCATAATTATATATTAAATATACTCCTAAAAAGTTGAAGATTCTAAATTTTAAGTAAAAATCTTAAATTTGTAAAAAAAAAATAATAAAATAAAAAAAATAAGTATATATTTACAAAATGACTAAATATGCATCTCAATTTTAAATATGTGTGTTTACATGGCAAAATATGTGAAATATATATTTTAATATAAACAATACTAAAATTAAAATATGCAGTATATATTATATAACTGCTTTAAATTTGTACAAATTCTAAATATATTTGGAATAAACTTCGTATATATTTGAAATAAAACTCATAGATTATATAAGGAATGAAACATAGATGAACATGAATATTTGTAACAATAATTCTATATTAAATATGTAAAAAGAGAATTTTTATTTTTTAGAAATATGTAACTAATTGGAAATAATATCCAAAAAAAACTCCCAAAATCAAGAAAATAATATTAGGACAAATCTTGCATTAATGTAATATAAACCAAGTTTAATAAATACTAAATTTGATTTATTTTTTAAATATTTTAATTATAAAAGAATCTAAAATTTTAATATGAACAAGAATGTAATATAAAATAATACAAACATTTTCCTAAAATTAAGGGATATATACCATATTCGTTAATGAATCAAATAAAATATTATTCAATGAAGATATATGATCGACGATAACATATAATGAAATTAATTATTTAAAAAAAAAATCACCCAATGATTTTTACTAAAAACGTTTTGAATTATTTTAATATTTTAATTACAACATAATACGAACATTTAATAGGAAAGAGAGTGGTATTACAAGGTTAAAATTATTTTAAAAAAATCCAAAAATCTAGTTATTAAATATAATTAAAATTTAGAACATTTGTAAAATATTACTTTCGAAGTAGATCAATTTTATAAATGTTTCATACCGAAACAAAGTCATTTTGCAGCCTTATGTGCTGCATTGTCATTTAATCATATTTTTTTAAAGAAAAAAGTGAAAAAAGGGAAAATAACGAAATATACTATATAGTTTCTACTTTTCATGTGATTCTCATGGCGTTTAGTTTATAGTGTTAAGAAAATAGACGATTGAACAAATGACCAAAATAAAATGACGTTTTTTTAAAATAGTCAAACGTATTTTTCTTTGTGAAAATGGTCAAATGACTAATTTGATACTATATAAATTTTAATAATGAACATAAATACCCTTACATCTAATTCATATAATTATGTTGCATTTTGAAAAAGAAAACTAATAATTTAAAACAAGATCTAACAAACTTAATCAACCAAAATCTAACCTTAATTCTAAAACAAAAATATTATCTAAAATAATATCAAACACAATAAAAACTTTCAAATAGATGTAGATTCTAATATATATATATATATATATATATATATATATATATATATATATAACTAGAATTAATGTTGAAAAGTAAAAAAAAAAAAAAAAAAAAAATAGACTTTGATTTTCACCCAAAAAAATTTACATTAATCATAAAAAATATTTAATTATAACTAATAACTCAAAATTTATACACGAAATAAATAAATACCTTATATTCAAAGTAGCTATCAAATATCTTCTACCCTCAACTCTAAAAATTTGTCTCATATTAAGTCCTATAAATACCATCTACTGTGACGCCCCAAAGATTTATACATATATATGATTATAAATAATAAAAAAGAAGGGTTAATAATTAAATTAAGGAAAAGAGAAGGGGAATTATGGTTATAATTGAGGGTTTAGGGAACCTCGATTTGCGTGCAAGAAAGAAAAAAAAAATCCTTTTTTCCTTTTTTCCTTTTCTTCTTCCTCTTTCCAGCCCTCACGAAGATCCCCTTCACAGTACTTTTCCGCCACTGCCTCCTCAAATCTCAGCCCAGCGTGCCTCGTCGTTGTCAGTCACCGCCGCCCTTCAGGGTTTTCTTTTTTCTCTTCTTTTCCGGTCGGCCTCCTGCTTCCAACCGTGCGAGGAGCCGTGCTCGTCTTCGCTGTTGACCCAGAGTCGCGATCTTGTTGTGCTCTCACTGGTCCGTCGACCCGAAACGACGATCGAACAGTCGAAGTCTCTTCTTTTTCTCCCTGTCGCACCGTCCTCTCCGTCTACCAGCCACCGGTCTAAACCCAAGCGCCATCCGTCAGTCTTGGCGCGGCCGGCTCTAGTTACCGTCGGATCGCGGTGGTTCCGTCCGATCTGTCTGTTAGGGTAAGTTTCGGTTCCCTTTTGGCAGCCCATTGTCATTTGTAAGTCTTGGACCTAAGCTAATCTTCACCCATGGAATTTGTGGTTGGTTTTAGGAACGTGTAGCGGTGAAGGAATTTTCCAAGCGGAGTAAGGGTTTTTTTTGGGATAGTTCGTTATCCCGAGGTAAGTGGTTTACTGCTGGTATTACCCTAAGATCTTGATAAACCTGCTGGTCAGAAGGAAAATTCTCATGTCACTGTATGTATGAGTAAAATGTGCTAAAGTTTGATGTATGGGAACTGTGCTGAAGTTTGATGTATAGGCAACTGTGATAAAGTTTAATGTATGGGTAACTGTGATAAAGTTTGATGCTGATTCATGGCCTTGATTGCATGCTTATGTCTGTCTGAGATTTTAATGATTTTAATGACTGTTAGTGCCAGGATTCATGGCATTGATTGCATGCTTATATCCATTTGAGATTTTAGTGACTGTCAGTATTGTCACTGGGCTATGCACATCGCATGTTGTGAGCCTTTGGGCCCACACCTTATGCTTATGTACGGTGTCCTTTTTGGGACCACCACTTATGTTTATGCCTGTGACCTTTGGTGTCACTACTTATGAAAGCGTGCATTCGGGTTTGCCCCTTATGCCTATGTCTACGCTTATGATGCCCTTGTGCACTTTGGTCCAATGGAAAGACTAACAGATTACTGAGTGGGCCCAGTAGTGGGCCACTTACTGAGTATACTTTTATACTCACTCTTTTCTTTTCCTATTTTTCAGGTAAGGGTAACAATAGACCGGCGCATGACAAGAGAGATTTGTGACCTGGCCATTAGGACAACTTACTGCTTCTGCATTTAGTGTCATGTTTTGGAGTCTGGTTTAGAAGTTAGGCGATTTAAGCTCTCATGAAATATTCATTAATTTTATTATTTGACTATTTAATTATTTTTCATTTTAAAGTTGGGTTAGGTACCCCGAACAGTAAATTTTTATTTTATTTTATTTTTGTTTTAGTTTATTTATTATTATTTATTTATGTTTTCTTAGCTTTGCTCATTTGAGCATTATTAAATAAAATTTTGGCCACTTCATTTGTTTTTTTTAGAAAAAATAAAGGAATTGTACGGTTAAGCCTATGCATGCATGAAGTAGCGTCCTAGAAATAAGTAGGAAAGTAGGGTCGTTACAGTTGGTATTAGAGCCTAAGTTTTAGGTTCTGTAGACTGACTTACATCGTGAGTCCAATGTGTTCCTTATGGCCACAAATGAATCTTTTGTCATCGCCAGGTATGTTGTTTAAAGTCTTTTAGGGAAATATATATGAAATCTTACGTGTTGTGCAGTCATTTAATGGTTTACCATGCTAGCGTGTATTAAAGCATCGCGTGTGGTCACCAAGTATGGCGCCACGAACTAGAGGAAGGGACAGTCGAGGTAAGAAAGTAGTTAGGAAGCAGAACCCTAACCTGCAAGAACCCGAGGTGCAGAGCCAAGAAGTGTGGGACCCGCCACCTCGTGATCCTTCTGGGTCAACTTGGCAGAAGTTTAGACCAAGAAGCGGGTCTCGAGCTTTGACTGTGCCCCCGCCAAGACTGTCATCCTAAAAAATTCTAGTAGAATATATGGTTATGACTGCAGCTATTAGAAACGTCGTCAGACAGGCCGTGGTAGGACAGCTAAGGGGCATGGTGGCCGAGCAAATAGCTCAGCACGCACAGTCACAATAGGCGCCATCCTCGTCAGCCCCGTTACCACCAGTTCAGAATCAAAATAAGGCCATGAATTGGACCATGGCAGGCCCTTCTTTAGAAGTTGGATACCTACGATATTTCAAGAAGTATGATCCCCCGATGTTTAACGGGTCCATGAAAGACCCCACAAATGCAGAATTATAGTTGTCCACTGTTGAGGGGATTTTTCAGTACATGAGATGTCTAGAGGAGTAGAAGCTGTAATGTGCCACTTTCATTGATAATGCCAAATGCTAGTGGCGTTTGGTTGGGAGAATGATAGAAGCCAGTGGAGGCCAAGCCACGTGGGATCAGTTCAAGGAGCGGTTTTACGAGAAGTACTTCTCTACTCACGTGAGGTATAACAAGCAGGCGGAGTTCATGAATCTGAAGCAGAGAACCATGACAGTAGAGGAGTATGAAGAGGAGTTCGACAAGTTGTCTTGCTTCGCCCTTGATCTGGTGTCTACTGAAGCAAAGAGGGCTTAAAGGTTTGTGCAAGGACTCCAGGACGGGGTACGAGGTATTGTGCAAGCTCTGGAACCTCCCACCTATGCCACAGCTTTCCGAGCGGCAGCACGAGTGGGTTGTCCTTCAGGGATAGAGTTCTTGAAGTCTTTGACGGAGGAACCGGCCCCGGCTAGAAGAGGAAAGCTGAGCAGAAAGCTCCGGGACCTTTACAGAAGGTTCAAAGTACAAATAGGTCGGTAGGGCACGTCCAACAGTAGGCTACTACTTCAGGAGGAGTTTGGAGGGAAAGATCGGTGTGCAAGTCATGCGGGAAGCGTCATTGGGACGCTGTCTGATTGGCACAGGGACTTGTATTAGATGTAAGCAGATAGGGCATATGGCGGACCAATGCTCTAGTAGTGGTTTTGGAAGTGCGGGGAGTTCGCATCAAGGTAGTTCAAACCAACAGCAACAGCAGGGTCGGGTCTATGCCACCAGTCGACGAGAAGTTGAGCACTCGGGAACAATGGTGATAGGTACGCTCCCAATCTTGGGACACTATGCCTTGGCATTGTTTGACTCTGGCTTGTCTCGCTCTTTCATTTCTTCGTTGTTCGTAAAACATGTTATGTTAGTTTTGGAACCCTTGGGTTATGTTTTATCAGTGTCTACACCGTCATGAGAGATTATAATAGCAAGTGAAAAGATAAAAGCGTGTCAGATGGAAATAGCGAACCGTACCCTTTATGTAACTCTGATAGTATTAGACATGCGTGACTTTGATGTAATTCTGAGTATGGATTGGTTGGTTGCCAACCATGCTAGTATAGACTATTCTCGGGAGGAAAAAATGAATTTTAACCCCCCTAGGGAAGCCAGGTTTAAGTTCAAAGGGGCCGGGATGGTAGTTTTACCCAAAGTGATTTGGTAAAGGCTAAGAGGTTGATTAACCAATGTGTCTGGAGTATCTTGACTAGCGTAGTTGGCACAAGAGAAACCGAGACTGTTCTAACCTCTGAGCCAGTTGTGAGAGATTATACCGATGTATTTTCAGAAGAACTTATAGGATTTCCTCCACCAAGGGAGATTGATTTTATGATCGAACTGGAGCCAGGCACTATTCCTATATCCAAAGCTCCGTATAGAATGGCTCCGGCAGAATTGAAAGAATTGAAGGTTCAATTACCGGAACTGCTTGATAAAAGGTTCATATGACCCAATGTTTCTCTATGGAGTGCACCAGTGTTGTTTGTGAAGAAAAAAGATGGGTTGTTACATTTTTGCATAGACTACAGGAAGTTAAATAAGGTGACCATCAAGAACAAGTACCTGTTTCCTAGAATCGATGACCTGTTTGACCAGCTACAGGGTGCTACTGTATTTTCCAAGATTAACCTACGGTCAGGTTACCATCAGCTGAGGATCAGAGACAGTGATATTTAGAAGACTGCATTCCAATCCAGATACGGGCATTATGAGTTCATTGTAATGTTTTTTGGTCTGACCAATGCTCCAACAGTATTCATGGATTTGATGAACCGGGTGTTCAGGGACTTCCTGGACATCTTTGTAATCGTTTTCATCGATGACATATTGATCTACTCCAAGACAGAGGCGGAACACGAGGAACATCTTCGGAAGGTCCTAAGAACGTTGCGGGAAAACAAACTGTATGCAAAGTATTTTAAGTGTAAGTTATGGCTTCGAAAGGTGTCCTTTCTTGGGCACGTGGTGTCGGAGGATGGGGTTTCAGTAGATCCAGCTAAAGTTGAGGTCATTACCAATTGGCCCCGCCCTATGATGGTCAGGGAGGTGTGCAGTTTCCCGGGGTTAGCTGGGTACTATCGTAGGTTTGTAGAGAATTTCTCTAGCATGGCCACGTCGTTGACTCAACTAACCAGGAAGGGAGCTTCGTTTGTTTGGAGCAAAGATTGTGAGGACAGTTTTCAAGACCTCAAGCAGATGATGGTTTCAGCACCGGTTCTTACCGTACCAGACGGCTCCGAAAATTTTGTGATCTACAGTGATGCTTCTAAGAAGGGTTTGGGTTACATGCTTATGCAACAGGGTAGTGTGGTCGCCTATGCCTCCCGCCAGGTGAAAAACCATGAGCGAAACTACCCGACTCACGACTTGGAATTGGCAGCGGTGGTGTTTTCCCTGAAGATCTGGAGGCACTATCTGTATGGGGAAAAGATCTAGGTTTTCACCGACCACAAGAGTCTGAAATACTTCTTCACCCAGAAAGAGTTAAAACATAAGGCAACACAGGTGGCTCGAGTTAGTAAAAGGTTATGACTGCGAGATCCTCTACCATCCAGGTAAGGCAAATGTGGTAGCCGATGCCCTTAGTCGAAAGGTCGCTCATTCGGTCGCCTTGATTACTAAGAAGGTTCAGTTGTGTAAGGATCTAGAGTGAGCAAAGACCACAGTGGCAGTGGGGGAAGTCACTTCGCAGCTAGCTCAGTTGACAGTGCAACCAACCTTGAGGCAGAGGATTATTGTTGCACAGCAAGGTGATCCGGATCTGGTTCAGAAATGTTGTCAGGTAGGGTCGGGCCAGGCAAGTGAATTTTCTGTGTCGGTGGACAAGGATCTTTTGTATCAGGGACAGTTGTGCGTTCTAGCAGATGATGGCCTGAAAGGGGAACTGTTGGCAGAAGCTCACAACTCTCCATTCTCGATGCACCCAGGTAGTACCAAAATATACCAAGATGTGAAGCGGTATTACTGGTGGCCCAATATGAAAAGGGAAATAGCTGACTATGTCAACATATGTTTAGTCTGTCAGTAGGTGAAGGCCCCGAGGCAGAAGATAGCAGGCTTGCTACATCCATTGGATATGCCATAATGAAAATGGGAGAGCGTGGCTATGGATTTTATTACGGGTTTTCCCAAGACAGCGAAAGGTTTCTCAGTGATTTGGGTTGTGATAGACAGACTCACAAAAGTGGCACATTTTATTCCAGGAAAGCGCACGTACGTGGTGAGTAAGTGTGCTTAGCTATATATGAAGGAGATAATAAGATTGCATGGTGTGCCAGTATCAATTGTGTCCAACAGGGACCCTTGTTTCACTTCCAGTTTTTGGAAAAGCCTTCAGGCAGCTTTAGGGTCGCGGTTGAACTTTAGTACAACTTTTCACCCCCAAACTAATGGGCAAATAGAACGTTTAAATCAGACGTTGGAGGACATGTTGCGTGCTTGTGCGTTGAAATTCTTAGGGGGTTGGAACTCCCACTTGCATTTGGCAGATTTTACTTATAATAATAGCTATCAGACTACCATTGGCATGCCGCCTTACGGCAGAGGTTGCGTGCTTTTGCGCGCTTTACGATAGAAGTTGCAGGTCTCCTGTTTACTGGGGTGAGATTGGGGAGAGAAAACTGGTAGGAACTGAGTTAGTGGAGTTGACGAATGAAGCCATGCAGAAGATCAGGGCTAGAATGCTAGCAACGCAAAGTAGACAGAAAAGTTACGCAGATGTTAGGCGTAAAGATCTAGAGTTCGAGGCAGGTGACAAAGTGTTCCTGAAAGTAGCGCCAATGAAGGGTGTCCTAAGATTCAGGAAGAAGGGTAAGCTAAGGTCGCATTTTGTAGGGCCATTCGAGATCTTGGAGCAAGTCAGCTCAGTGGCTTACCGTTTGGCCTTGCCACCGTCTCTCTCCGTGGTCCATAATGTCTTTCATGTCTCCATGCCGAGGAAGTATTTAATGGACCTGTCTCATGTGGTGGACTTTGAGCCCTTGCAACTGAATGAAAACTTGAGTTACGAGGAGAAGCCTGCGCAAATTATGGCTAGGGAGATAAAAGTTTTGCGCAGTAAGGAGGTACCACTGGTGAAGGTTATGTGGTAGAACCATCAGTTTGAGGAAGCAACTTGGGACCAAGAGGACGAGATGAGAGCACTGCATCCAGAGCTCTTCCAGGATTGGAACTTTCGAGGATGAAAGTTTTTTAAGGGGGGAAGAGTGTGACGCCCCAAAGATTTATACATATATATGTTTATAAAAGAAAAAAAGGGGGTTAATAGTTAAATTAAGGAAAAGAGAAGGGGAATTAGGGTTATAAATGAGGATTTAGGAAACCTCAGTTTACGTGTAAGAAAGAAAAAAAAATTCCTTTTTTCCTTTTTTTTTTTTTTTTCTTTTCTTCTTCCTTCTTCCAGCCCTTACGAAGATCCTCTTCACAGTACTTTTCCGCCACCGCCGCTTCACGCCTCAGCCTAACACGCCTCGTCATCGTTCCCTCCAGGGTTTTTTTTTCTCTTTTTTTCGATCGATCTCCTGCTTCCAGCCGCGCGAGGAGCCGTGCTCATCTTCGCTATCGACCCGGAGTCGCGATCTTGCTGTGCTCTCACCAATCTGTCGACCCGAAATGACAATCGAACAGCCGAAGTCACGATTCGGAGTTGCGTCTCTCTCTCTCTCTCTCCCTGTCGCACTGTGCTCTCCGTCCGCCAGCCGCTGGTCTAAACCCAAGCGCTATTCGTCAGTCTTGGCGTGACCGGTTCTAGTTATCGTCGGATCGCAGTGGTTTCATCCGATCTGTCTGTTGGGGTAAGCTTCAGTTCCCTTTTTGGCAGCCCATTGTCATTTGGAAGTCTTGGGCCTAAGCTAATCTTCACCCATGGAATTTGTGGTTGATTTCAGGAACATGTGGTGGTGAAGGAAGTTTCCAAGCGGAGTAAGGGTTTGTTTTGGGACAGTTCGTTATCCCAAGGTAAGTGGTTTACTGCCGGTATTGCCCTAAGATCTTGATAAGCCTGCTGGTCAAAAGGAAAATTCTTATGTCACTTTATGTATGAGTAAAATGTGCTAAAGTTTGATGTATAGGACTGTGCTGAAGTTTGATGTATGGGCAACTGTGATAAAGTTTGATGCTGATTCATGGCCTTGATTGCATGCTTATGTCCATTTGAGATTTTAGTGACTGTTAGTGTTGTCACTGGGCTATGCACATCGCATGTTGTGAGCCTTCGGGCCCACACCCTATGCTTATGTACGGTGTCCTTTTTGGGACCACCACTTATGTTTATGCCTGTGACCTTTGGTGTCACTACTTATGAAAGCGTGCATTTGGGTTCGCCACTTATGCCTATGCCTATGATGCCCTTGTGCACTTTGGTCCAATGGAAATACTAATAGATCACTGAGTGGGCCCAGTAGTGGGCCGCTTACTGAGTATACTTTTATACTCACTCTTTTCTTTTTCTATTTTTCAGGTAGGGGTAACGATAGACCGACGCATGACAAGAGAGATTTATGACTTGGCCATTAGGTCGACTTACTCCTTCTGCACTTAGTGTCATGTTTTGGAGTCTGGTTTAGGAGTTAGACGATTTAAGCTCTCATGCAATATTCATTAATTTTATTATTTGACTATTTAATTGTTTTTCATTTTAAAGTTGGGTTAGGGTTACCCCGAACGATAAATTTTTATTTTAGTTTATTTATTATTATTTATTTATGTTTTCTTAGCTTTGCTCATTTAAGCATTATTAAATAAAATTTCGACCATTTTATTTGTTTGTTTAAAAAAAATAAAGGAATTATATGGTTAAGCGTATGCATGCATGAAGTAGCATCCTAGAAATAAGTAGGAAAGTAGGGTCGTTACATCTACTCAGATTGAATCACTCAAATAATGCAAATAATATGTATTAAATACGTCAATTGAAAATACCATATAGTAAAAATATACATATATATTGGAAATGAAAGTTAAAGTTAGTATAAAGCTATGCGAAAATTGTAATATTTACGTTGTATTTATGTTGCTTATAAAAACAAGTATACTGTAACTGAGAAATGAAAAAAACAAAAACATTAATTAATCAAATATCTATGAATGTCGATTAGAGTACATAATGAAATATCTAGAGTTAAAACAAAATAAAACCCACTGACAAAAAGGAAGATGATTTTTTTTTTGCTGTTGTGTTATGTGTTGCTTGTTAATATCCATACTATATTTTTGTTTTCAATTGTTGTTAAAAATTCACACCATATCATGTTTCCAATTTTTTGATGCTAAAGGGAATAAGTTTTTTTTTTTCTTTTCTTGTGTGTTGATCAAAATCCTCGGGCAGTAGGATTGTTCGTTGTCAATCCTGTTGTTATGGTGCTTGTTAATAATCCCTTAATCGACGTCTAAACTGTCGTGAAGAAGTAGGAAAAAATCAACACTGTAATCTTAATTTAATTAAATCTAAAATCAAATTCCAATAAATCTTAGTTTTAAATTGTCGTAGGTTTTCCTAAAATCATGAGACTTTTTTTTATTTGTTATCGTGGATTTTCTAAAAATGAGAAAAAATATCCCTAATCCATATATGGGAGGTTTGGATAGAATTGAAAAATTATGTCTTGCAGATGATCTACGCATCATATTTTGGTCATAAATCATAAAAAAAAAAAAAAAACTATATTTTCAATTGGATATTGTGTTTTGACACATCAACACAATTTCTCTCGAAAAAATTGGAGCCCAATCAAGGCCCATTCTCATTTCCTTTATGCTTTTAACCCATAAGTATGATTTTTCATTGGCTATTTTGGTGGAGGTGAGTTATCATTATGAATAAAAAAAGAAAAATCATTTGAGTGTTGAGGGCTCTTGTGCTGCTGAAGAAAGAAAGAAGTCATGGATTTCGTTGTGAGGACAGAACGTGTGAGTAAGACATTCTCGTGGGAATTTGTGCAGTCATGTATCCATATGTAGGATCGGTATGACAATCTTAAAAAGGTGAATCGAATTTATTAAAAATTAATGAAATTTTTTTACTAAGTGGACACAATTGAGAAACTAATATTTTTTTTTTGAAACCTAGTAATTTGATTTTATGCAAATAAGTTCACTAAAAAAAGAATAATAATTTGACATAAACAAATTCAAGAACAAATTGTAGTAATTAATTTTATGTCTTCAGATATATTAACAAATTATTTGCAAAATTAAATAGGAGAGGGATAGAGAAATTGACATTGTAAATTTTATAGTGGTTCAACACAACATTACTTCCCACACAACAACACTTTGCAAACTCCTATTGGGTATGTACTATGAATTTGATTCTTTTCACGACTTAGAGTCGAAGTGCTTCGACGTTCCTTTTTCAGGTGCAGGAAAAAATTCGATTCTTTCCAGGTTGAGGATCAAATCGTTACAACACTCTTGTTATGGGTTCAAGAGTAACACTTTACATTAGATTTAGAAATGAAAAACAAGATGAGAACAACTCTCTTAAAGAGTAGATTTACAAATTTGAATCCTCGTAATATAATAAACCTCTCAAGAATAAGATGAAAAGAAAAAAAATTAAGAGTTTAGGAAGAATAACAATGGTGGCTTTAAAGATTATAAAAATATGTAATTACCGTTTTAATTTTTTGAAGATGAAGAGTTTAAAAAAAGAGGGAAGTGGTGAAAACGAAATTCAATCTCGAGCTTTTAGAACTTGAAAAAGAAAAATCAATAGTGGAGATTTTTTCTTTTTGAATCAACTAGCTACTAGACACAAACGAAAAATAATATTAAGTTCATATTCTTTTTAAAAATCCAACAAAAAACAAAAACCCGTCATGTGTCCAAAACTAACCGTTAGACACAAATATAAAATAATATTAAATTCATTTTTTAAACCAATCCAAAAATTAGTGGTCCACTTTGATGAAAAAATTTGTCATGTCATCGGCTCGAGATTTTTTCATTAAGCTTATTTCGACCATATCTTCTTTGTTTGAACTCTAATTTGAATGATTCAAATTGTGTTGGAACCATTGTTCCAAGCTATAAGCAATGAACACTTCAAAACACTCAAATTATTAGTGAATAAGAGCAGTTATTATTAACAAAATATTAATGAATTAATTAACTAAAATTAATTAATTTAATATTAAGGGTCAAAATCCAACAATCTCCTCATTTTTTTATGATGAGAAACTCTCAAGAAAAATGAAATCCAAAGAGGCGTATGGTAGAAAATATGAACTTGAATCACAATCAACATACATATATAATTTCAATTACTTGGTAACAATGAATATTTCATTAATAATAACTTTTCTTTTTTCTTATTATCTCTCAACTTTTTGGAATCAATAAAAAAAGGACAATAACAATAATATAAAGATATGAATGTTTCTTCTAAATGCATAAACACATATACTTCATATAGTTCTTCCCTTATGAATATGCCTTCAAAAAATATAACAAACAACATTATAAATTCAAGAAGTATCTTATAAAGAATGAATCAAGTTTAGACTAATTCTATTTAAGACTAATTTCATAAAGTTATCCATCTTTTGAAATCAATTAAACACTCTCCGTAATAAGGGACAAAAAAATATTTAACACATAATTGAACTTAGTATAGAAATATTAACTAAAATTTCAAAATAAATTTATATTCCAAAGACAATTTTACTCCCCCTAAAACAATATGTATTATAAGAGAGGTGTACGTCATTAAAGGACTACGGGAATTAATATCATTCAAACACTAAATTTGTAAAAAAGTGTATAACTCTCCAAGAAAACAAGTATTCTCCTTTTAATGAGAAATATCAATAATAAACAAAGAGATAAAATCATTCAAATAAAAACCAAGTAACTGAGATATCAAGATATCAAATATTATAAGATTATCACCAATTGTTGAAAATTAAATAATGATACCAAATAAAAGCAAGGAAACATTAACCAATTCAATGCTACCTAAAGACAGAAACATTATCAATCGAATATAAGCACAGTAGCATAACAAATAAATTTATACCAATTTTGAACAAAAACTTCAAAGTATTTTCATAATATAAAACAATTCCATAAATACTGCTCCTATGAAAAAAAATTTAACAACTCTTCCAAACAACATTACAAATAACATCCTTTTCAACATAAGACCAACAATAATTCAAAATGATTTCATTCAACAAAAAATGCTTAACTCATGCTCCCAAAGATATTTAATAAACTCTAATGAATTTCGTCCAAAAGAACAAAGTATATCTTAATAATCAAAACAATAACATTTTTTTTTTTTTTTTGCAAGACTCAATATCCTTTTACTCAAAACTTTTCAAGAAAACATAACGATAGAACAATCATCTAATTGACCAAAAAGCCAATTATTAAGCAAGACGGACAAATGCCAAATAAATAGAAGTACAAAGAATCTCATGACATTAAGTCCAAAGATCAATTCAATAAGTCAAATTCAAACATTCCACACTCATTCAAGAAATATATTTTCATAAAAACTCATCTCAACAATTCAATAAAACATATAAAGTTACCAAATAAGCAATTTCCTTTGTTAGATTCAAGCAAGCTTTAAGTTGCTCAAATTTGAATTAATTTCTCATTTAAAATCTAAGCTAACAATTGCTTCTTGAATCGCACCTACAAATTATAAAGCTCAACCAAAGAATTTTGGTACCCATCTCTTGGGTCCTCCATCGTTAGTGAGCAAGGACCTTGGAACCAATTTCAAATTAGTTCCACAATTACTATCATTCAGTTTTGACAAATAACAAGTATGATATGTATGACCAATTTTGCCAAAAGTAACAAGTAACATTAGGCAAAATTTTATTGTTCACAATTGATTTTGGTACCTATTTCTATTCAAGATATAGTTTTTAGGAGTATTTTTTAATTTAAAGCAATTTAGTGTAATATGCCCTCTATCTCTACAATAATGACATATAGGCACAAAATTTGATTGTCTATGCACGTTTTTAATATTTTCATGTCCAGCCACAAATTTAATATTATGCATATATTTAGATTTCATGTAAACATGTTTAAGCATAAACCTTTTCTTGCAAATCTCTAGCCTTTTCATCCTCATTCACAAATTTGACATTAGGAACATATTTTGATCTAGCTAGGTACAAATTTTCATTTTCCATTAATATTTTTAGATTTTTCATGTTTGGGCACATATTTAAATTCAACTTTAGGCATAGTAGGTAAAGCATCTTAAGACATATAAGGAGTGACTTTAACAAAACTAGTACTCTTAGAAGTAAATGGACAATTTTCATTCACATAGTCTGATCCCTTATTGTCATTCAAAGGTCTACCCAATTCAACAATTTTATCTTATTTTTGTGCACCAACAGTCAAGTTTTTAATACTTTCTCTAGTACATTCACGCTTATTCATAAGATTTGACTCTTTTTCTTCTAAAGCTTTAACAAGTTCATTTCTATCAAATACATCATGCTCAAGAAATTTAATTTGATCAACAATAGAAATTTTCTCTTTTTCTAAAGAAGTATTGGTGGTTTCCAACTCAACAATTCTATTTTTTAGAATAACAATTTCATCACTTAATTCTAAAGAACAAGAATTAAATTTCTCATTTTCATTCCTCAAATCATTCAAACCAATTTTCATTTTACATGATAAAAGTTTAAGTTCATCATTCTCTTTTTCAAGAAACTTAATTCTATCATTCAAAGCACCTCCTTTCTCATCATTACAAAATTTATAATCATGCAAAATATTAGTTACTCTATTTTTCAAGCGTGCATTTTCATCTAGCAAAGATTTATTGTCAATAGATAATGTCTTAAACTTCTTTGATAACTTCTCATATCTTGAGCTAACCTTTTCAAGATCACATTGCATGCTTTCAAATTCATCCTATAGTTCATCATAAGAATGGGTTTTTAGAATTACCTTATTTTCGTCACTTTCATATCCGAAATGATTATCCAAATAAACTATTAAGCATAATGAGGATCCATCACATTTTCCCTTTTTATACTTTATGGAATTTTACTTGATTTTGAGAATTATAATTCTCCTTCACATCAAATAATTAATTAGTAGTTGTTCGCACGAGGCTTCCGGAGAAATATGGTTCATGGAGTTGTACTTGTGTTGATGTAGGTTTGATGCGGATGTGGTTGGATCTCTAGTACTTAATTCTCTCTCAGTTGAATGCAAACGCTTGATGTATGGAAACGAAGCTTGTGATGTTTTTGAAGTTGAAGTCTTGGAATAATGCTTGCTTCAAGATTTGAGCTTCAAGAAGTGGTTCATTCTCAAGGAGTCAGAAGATTGTAGAGAATTCTTTCTAGGCTCTCTGGAGTTTAAAATTTATGACCCCTTCAAATGAAACTATTCTATATTAGTCTTCAAGTGAGTTTTATGGGCTTGGGCTTGGTTGGTGCATGGATTTGGCTCTTTGGACCTGACTAATTGTATTTGGGCTTTCTTTGACATATGGTTAAATTAAGCCTATTTTTGGACTCAATTGGACTTCCCAAATGATAATATCAAATTGAACCAAATTAACTTTATTCAATTTAACGATCATGATGAAAACACGTGACATCATCAGAATTTGCCAATTTATGTCTTCATTTTCAACTTGAGACACACGTCAACCTTTAATTGGTTCCAAATTTGATGTTTTGTAATCTCGTCATTAATTTGGTAAATGACATGAAAATTTGTGAGGATTTCTCATTCAACAAACGTCCCTTTTCGAGATTTATGCACACGTATGGGTGGATGGAGCTCGAAAAGATAAGGTTGGAATCAAAATACAAGTAATTTTACTTGATTTTGATATGTCAGATTAATCCAACCGTGAATTTAGTATATAAGTTTGATTAAAATTTGGGATAAATTTGAAATACGGCCAAATTTTAATTTGAGACACGTTTGAGGTTTTATCTAATTTAACTTAAGGATAAAGCCTAAACTTTACTTTAAATTTGGGATAAAATTTGAATTATACTCAAATTTCAATTTGAGCTAAATTTAAGATTTGTATCCACAATATATTTTGACTTGAAGATAAAAGCTCAAAGTTGGATAATTTGAATTTAAGATAAAATTTGGAATATGAATAAATTTTAATTTGAGATGATTTTATCCACAATTTAATTTAATTACGGATAAATTTGGATGATTTAAATTTGAAATAAATTTTGAAATATGATCAAATTTTAATTGAAGATAAACTTGAAGGCTAAACCACAATTTGATTTGGTTAGTACATATTTGAATCTGGGATACAACTTGAAATATGGCCAAATTAAAAAAAAAAAGACCAAATTTTAAAAAAAGTTTAGACACATTTGAATAGCCTTGATATTTGATCTCAAGGTAATTCATACAAATTCACATATTTTCAATTGTTTTGAACTTAAAGCAAAGATAATCAAATTTGAATCTAAATCAATTTCCTAATTTGAAAAGATTTTGCTTGAAGATCTAAATCAATTAGGATTTATATTCTTTTTATTAATTGGTTCAACCCAATATTTTTCTCTTCAATCACGCCAAGGTAATTTTCCACAAGCCTTTTTTACTGTCGTCGGAATATGCTGCGAAACCACTGATAAATGCTGCCAAAACCGCCAGAAAGCGTCTGTTTGAGATCGGAGACGTCGATCAATGAAGCTACGGCAAGGTTGATGGTGAATGGCTATCCTCACGAGGTTGCTGGTCGAAGTTTGCCGCTGGTGAGCTTTGCTTTGTCAGCTCGCTGGTCGAAGTACGCCACCGGTGAGCGTAGGTGCCGAGTGCCACGATCGACGCCGTCTGCCGCAGATGCTGTGACATGGATTCATCGCCGACATTGAAGAGGAAGAGTAATGGGCTGCTAGAGAGAGAGTTGAGAGAGAAAGAGGGGACGACAACTTGAGAGAAAAGAAAGATAGAAATTAGGGCTTTTTTTAATAATTAATTTCCTACTTTCCTCCCTTTTTAAATTATTTTTTTCTTTTTTCTTTTTTATTTTATTTTCTTCTTTTTCTTTTTTTTTTATTGGGAAAATTGTACGGACAACCCAACTTTTGGATCCAAAATGTCAAATGACCCATTTTTAAAAAACAATATCAATTGACCATCTGCTTATGTCATCACGGGATGAGATTACAAAAATTGCCCCTAATAACCCTCACGCTCTCGCTTTGCTAATCTCGCTCTCGTTGTCTGTTCATCTTCCATCGTGATGTGATTGTTTGTCACTGTACGATTAATTTGACAATTTTCACGAAATCTGTCTACAACTTAAAATCATTAACACATAGCAAAATGGTGTATTCTTTAAAATCTAAATTTCATTTAAACTGTCATTTTGTTGAACAGAGATTTATTGTATGAGGTTTTTCAGAGCGGAGTTTTTCGGAACCAAACGGAGTTTTCAAAACGGGTTTTTCAGAATAGGACATACTTTTCTTGAACTTGGTCTATTGGTGTTTGTAGAAACGTGGTCTAAAACAGGTATGTATAGACATTGTAAAATAGCATAACGAAAAGGGTGTGAGAAAGAGCGACAAAGAGAAAGGTGGAGAGAGCGACAGTGAGAGAGTGAAATTGAGCGACAGTAGCAAAAGAGTAAGCTTGAGTGACAGAGAGAGGCACGAGAGCGAGAGACACAAGAGCGAGAGGCGCGAGAGCGAGAGACACGAGTATCGTTTACTTGGATAAAAAAGCTCATCTCACGTATCTCTTTCTCCCTTTTATAAGTGTAATTAATGATTATCGTTTACTTCTTCTAAGCGATCGTGTAGCTGAGCCCTGTGATCGTGTAGTAGTTGGTAAGCGATCGTGTAATAAATTATAAGCGATCATGTAAGGGTAAGCGATCGCGAAGTATTTTATAAGCCAATCTCGTGTATCTCGCTCTCCCTTTTATAAGTGTAATTAATGATTATCGTTTTCTTCTTCTAAGCGATCGTGTAGCAGGGCCTTGTGGCTGTGTAGTAGTTGGTAAGCGATCGTATTGTAATCTGTAAGCAATCATGTTGTAATCTGTAAGTGATCGTGTAATAAATTATAAGCGATCATTTATCATTTGATAAACGATTGTGTAGTGTGCCGCTCATCGTATAGAATCTGGTAAGCGATCGTATAGTAGTTAGTAAGTGAACGTGTAGAGACTATAAACGATCGTCTAATTTGTCTATTCATGAATCCGTTCAGATGTCTCGCTTATCTCGCTCTCCTTTTTATAAGTTTAATTTAACTTGTTGGCTATTCATGAATGAATCTTCTATATTTATGATAATTCTAAACTAACAATTTTAATAACATATTAGTAAAATTACATCATTAATATACATAATATACATGTACGCCAATAATATGGAGTGCTCGTCTACAATTGACATGCCAATTGCATCCTATAGTTAGTCATCTTATCCTGAGTTATTACAAATGGGGCACTACCAGTCACTAAATGTTCTAAGAATTTTACAACAAATATTCCACAATCTAACGACCCATGCTGTGTATTCGTAGAGGTAGGTCGGGATATCTTCCAATGAGACATTTCGATGTCCGGCTTCGAACATTTCAAGTCACAGTAGTGAAGAAGCGATGGTAGGGTGTAAGTCAATGGTTCAAGGAAAGACTCTAGCTTCTTCTTCTTCGATGTCATGGACGGTAGTGAATCAAATACGAACAATCGGCCTCTATTTAGATCGAATGTTATCAACATCCAATTCTGATCAATGTTTGTTGCCGTGTATACGAAGTCCACATCTGACCACTTGACATCAAATTTACCCATGACATAATCTGGTAACGTCTCATCCATCCATGCTATGGCAACATCCAAGGTCGACTTATTCTTAATATGTTTGTAGACCCCATCTCGAGAATTTAGATAACTCTACACAGCGAAAAGAACATTAAAACATATAATAGTCAACCAACGTATTCCTATTCAAAAGTGCAGTAAATGGTTACCGTTATTCCAATTGGTAGGATGGTGAAGCGATCCATACACATGTCTGGTCGCCTATAGAATTTATCTTTCATGAACTCAAAAAGGATATTTAGGGTTTGCATCCAGAACAAGATATACGTTAGGAGAGAGTTTATAACTGTATGTACTTTGTAAAAAGGACAAGGATCGTAAACTTACGTCACACTCAACCCATGAACTTGGTTCAGTCAACTCCTGGAAAAAGGTTTTGGATAATGGTCAAACTGCATTTTCTCGAACCTCGTTGTCCGTATTCTTATTGGCAATCCAGTTCACCATTTCCTTCAATATAGCCGCTGAAACCTCATGCTCCAAGGAGTATTAGATCGTCGCTTTAAACTGTATCGTAGGTACCCCAGGGTGAGGGTACTTAATATTTGGACGATCCAAAGGAAGTTGAACCTTAAATTCTTTCTCTTTTGCTATTTTCTTTTTTGGTTCAACGGGAGGTGTGTACTTATCAATGACTTTCCTCTTACGTGTTGTTTTTCTACTCTCGACCATAACCTACATAAATATAACAAAATGCTGAACATGTTGAATAACAAATATGAAGAAAGAAATTTTCGAATCACATAATGATCATACCTGTGAATCGAGATGTAGGGTGTTAGAGGAGGTCATGATATCAAGATGTACAGATGAAGGTGGATGTGGGATCAGTGACTTAGGTGGAGGTGGGGTCGGTGACTTAGGTGGAGGTGGGGTAAGTGACTTAGGTGGAGGTGGGGTAGGTGACTTAGGTGGAGGTGGGATAGGTGACCTACGTACAGGTGGGCTAGGTGACCTACGTACAGTCGGGATGGGGGACATAGTGGCATCATGGCCTATCTGTGGAGTGGGAGACCCTGTTGCCTCAAACATCGTGGAACCTTTCATAGACTGTAATAGAGACAAAATAGTTGACAATTGTGTTTTCATGTCTCTCGTGTCCATCTCTAGGTTTGATACACGGGTATCTAAGCTCGATATTGAGCTGTTAATGCTCCGTAAGTACGCATATACACCAGGATCAACATTGCCTCCCTCCCCATGGCCTGAAACCTCCGGGACAGAACACTCCTTCTTAGGCTCAGAACGTACGTCACCACCCACCAGCACATCATGAAACATATCCTCACTGGGGGTGTAAGTAGGCTGGTGGATGTTTTGGTCCCCATTAGATTCATCATCCCTCACTCCACCTTCTGAATTACTCTGCTATCACCTTCCCCACCTTCTGAACTATTATTATCTGAACTACTGTCACTATTTAAACTACTAGAGCTTCGTAAACTCTCGGTGTCGGAGTGTGCTTATCTTACGGCTCGTCTATCAATTGAGGCGTCCTGAAACTCCTTCTCAGCATCAGACATGACAAGACCCTCTTTGACTTTTGTCTGCATTAAGGAACTTAGTAGGATGGTTAGTGTACATTTAACTACCGAATAAAAATACTGTGGCTACATAGATTACACTTACATTTTGAGACTAAAAAATGTCTCTCTCGAGTGTTTTGAATGACACCGAGTGGGAGCATGACCACCGTAATATACGAGGAATAGCTACCTTGCTCTTTCGAGTGGCAACGTTCCCTGTTATTGACGAAATGATCTCGTACGTCCACACCTAAATCCAAACAACTCAAATTTATAACTATGTTAATGTTAAACCAAAGATAAAGTTAAGTTAAGGAACATCTACCTAGAATGCTTGGGAAAATCCACGAAGCGAGTACTTCACACCATAATTTTTATTTCCCCTCACCCTCTCCTTATATAAACCAACCTTGTCGTTAAGTGCGGTCTTCAGGGCATCGAGTGTCCTCTGCCAAATAATTGTACCCCAATCAAGATTGTTGTAGTAGTTTATGTCCTCAACATTGTCAAATAGAGTATGATCTACTACATTTTTTTGCTTGTTTTTACCCATCATTGCAACCTCTGTGTAATATACTAGGGTAATTTTCACAGCATCATCATCATTTTCAAATACCAATTTTTTGTATTCTTCTTCAAGCAAATGCAAATGGAATCCATCTGAGGTCAACCGACTACCAAAGTACCTGAAGTTCTTGTGAGGACTCCTCACTCCGTCCAACTCGCGTAAGAGACCACCACAAACCAGTGATCAACAAAAAGTCGTCCTTAAAAAATATGACGACCTTTCCTCTGACAAAGAAACTAATTGAGTCCATTCCCGACTTCTTCACTTCCTTCAATAACATATGGTGGATTAGAGGGCTATTGAATACAAGTTCAATGTCTAAAAAGCGACCAAAAACTGTTTTCTTGAACATCTCTAACTGCCTTCCGGTAAACTTCTGCTTTACAATCTTGTTGGCATTGGCAACATTGGCCAGACAAGTTACTTGCCCAGGAAACCTATCAACTTCACGAATTTTCAAAGATTTTGACATCTTAAATTACTCTTGCACTGTATGAACATTCAATTTATCAGTTAACAGGTTCGTATTAAAAAATCACTAACAAAATATACTGTGAAAGTCTCACTAATCTCACTAATAATCTCGATAGCTCTGCTATCTATCTCTAATCTTGCTCTTGCTATCTCTCGTTGATCTCGCTCTCACTGCCTTTCGCTAATATTGCTCTCACTACTTCTCGCTAAGCTCGCCCTCACTATCTCTCGCTAGTTTCACTCTCACACATCTCGCTCTTGTCCATCTCGCTTTCGCTCATCTCACTCTAGCACATCTCGCTTTCGGTCGTCTTGCTCTAGCCCATCTCGCTTTCGCTCGAATCGCTCTATCCCATCTCGCTCTTGCAAAACTCGTCCACTAACTTGTCATGTAACTATATCTTCTTCGTCCTCAACCAATGCAGAACACATCGAAACCCAAAATAAAAGACAGACGCGAAACCAGTTATGAACGTGACGACCGATTAAATAAGACCAACCTAAACAGACGTAACACAACATGGAAGACAAAAATTAAATTCACTAACCCAGTAGAGAACTTCAATTATGGCAGTAGATGGATGATAGTTTTGCAGAGTGAGATGAACGACACTTGCACGTACAATTTTCCCTAATTTTGAGCGGAGTGGGACGACCGTTGAGTTTGAGCGCAGTCGTATAGACTAGAGGGGCATTTTTGTAATCTCATCCCATGATGACGTAAGCAGAGGGTCAATTGATATTATTTTTTAAAAATGGGTCATTTGACATTTTGGACCCAAAAATTGGGTCATCCGTACAATTTTCCCTTTTTTATTCCACATTTTTTTCTTTTTTTTTTTTCTTTTTTTTTCTATATCTGGTTAATTGATAATTCTATAGTTGAGAATTGTTGTTCGGTGGGTTAACGGATTGTTCACCCTTTAAAGGAAATATCCTTTTCATTTGTAGAATGATCAAGCTGATTATCAAAAGAGTCTAAATGTGTTGTAGGGTTAGGGGTTTCAGCTTGTTCTCTATCAAAAACATCTTGAGAACCAAGCAAATTAATCTAAAAAATGCTAGTTTCAACATCAGATTTGTTTTCTATTGTTTGAGAATTTTTCCATGGCATTTCATTTTCATTAAACATAACATCCCTACTAATGAACACGAACACCTTACTCTCTTCTTTTCTAAGGGACCAAAGTCTGTAATCTTTTACACCACTTGGATATCCTAGGAATATGCATTTTTTAGCCCTATGATCTAATTATTTGGTCTAGTATGTGCATAGGCTGCACATCCAAAAGTTCTCAAATGATGAAGTTTAGGTGTTTCCATACCACAATTCTTGAAGGGTTTTATAATAAGCTATAGTTGGACTTCTATTAATGATATATGCAGTAGTGTTGGAAGGTTTGCATAAGACAACATGTAACCCCTCGCACATTTTTTAGTAATAATGTAATTTCAATAACTTTATTATTTGGAATTTCAGTAATTGTTATTAGTTGGACGACATTCTTAGAATTTTGGACTTCAAGTATAAGTGCGAAAATTTAATTGTTGGCGTGAAATTATTCAATTTGAAAATTAATGGCAAGAAATAATTTTCTTTTGAAACGGAAAGGAATTTAATAGTATAAAGTGGAATAAGGAAAGGAATTAAATATAATTATACTTATTTCCTTTTTTAGTTATTATTATTATTATTTTAAAAAACCCACATTTCCATTTCTTCCTCACGCATCCGCCGGCACCCCCCCTCAATTTCTTCTTCCTACAGGCGAGACCCTAGCCGCTGCCCAAAGCCGCTGCGTCATTTTCTTCTTTACCTCCGTTCACCACTGCTCAAGCGTCGTCGCTTTTGCTGTCACGGGATCTATCAATTTGGGTAAGATTTCTGCCGTTTGGGTTTTTTTCGGTTGATTCTTGAATACTCATTTACTTTTGGCATCAATTGGTTAATACTCATTGCGTTTCAACTTTGGATTCAAGGTTGTGAAGGTATTGAGGTGTTGTTCAGTGAAGTTGGAGTTTGTTTTACCGAGTTTTGGTAAGTTTTATACTTTGATGACCTTCTTGCGGATTAATTTTGGTTGTTGAGAAATTTTGGTAAAGTGATTTGGAAGTGATTTTTTTTTACGAAGCTACATATGGATAATTTATTTGAGACATTGGTAATGAAGTATGTATTTGATTCAAGCTTTAATCATGTAAGCCTAATTTCAAATTATGATTAGGGGGTTGATTCAAGAATTTCATTCAAGATGAAGAGGAGTTTGGTTTGCTAATTATTTGGGCTTAAAATTGGAGGTTTGGAAGGTGAATTCGAATTGGACCACACCTTAGGTAAGGTTATCTGGAAATATTTTGTAATATTTGGGTATTTGGAATTTGGCCTTAACTATTAATTTTAAAGCTTGGTTTATGTTTAGGCTTGATTAAGGATTCAAGAATTTCACAAAGATTCAATTGCTTTTTGGTTCGACCTAATATCAAGGTAAGTAATCTTACTACTGGAACTGCCCACGGGCCAGGCATTAGATGTATGCTAGTATGATAAATGTATGTTATGACAGAATGTTAGCATGATAGACTGATAGTATAAAATGATCAAAGTATGTTCTGGTACGAGATCTGAATTATTTATTTATGCACATAGACACTTGAATGCTAGTATGAGATGGTATGTGCTTCCATATGGTTGTATTTGATCTGATGATGTTGAGGTACACATGTATGTTGTAGAACCATGATGTTGAGGTATATGTGTATGTTGTAGAGCCATGATGTTGAGGTTTATATGTATGTCATAGATTCGTACAGTGATGATTATGATGTTGAGACTGTGTAAATGTCCTTACTGATTAGTTAGATGCCCATTAGATTTTGTGTTTCCTTCGGGATTCACCAGTTTGTGTTTCCTTCGGGATTCACCAGTTTGTGTCTCCTTCGGGATTCACCCGAGGTAATGGGCATACTTAACTACAGTAGGATAGGACTCAGTCTCCTTCTTGTTTTATATGTATGTGTCCCATGAGGACTAGAGCAGTGTATATGTTTTACCAAATGTAGGTATCTAGAGGACATAGATGCCTAGCATGACCCCAACAGTGGGGTTATTTACTGAGTATTTATACTCATTCTTTCTCATATTGTTGTTTTAGGTAAGGGTAGAGATGCACCGATGATGGACAAGCAGAATTCATGATCGAGCCACTGGAACTAGTTTTTACGCTTCCGCATCATGAGATTTAGAGTTCTTTCATGTTTCTCTTAACTTTTAGTTTTGATGTTTAAAACTTACTTTTAAGAATCGTTTTTCAGACTTATTTACTATCCTTTATGATTTATGGGTACCCTACTATTGTTTTAGTATTTGAATTTAATGAAAGTCTTTTGAACTTACCTTATTTAATTAGCATTTATTTCGCCATAACCGAGTGTCGTTTTGAGTTCCATGCATGCATGTATTTAGTAACGACCTAACTTAAGTCCTAGAGGGTCGGGTCGTTACACAACATGCACTTGACCTTCTCCAAAATTGTTCTATTATATCCTTCAGCAAAACTATTTTGTTGTGGTGTACCCAGAACTGTTAGATGTCTATTAATATCATATTCTTTACACAAATCAACAAGTATTCAAGACCATTTGCAATTCTTTTATTTTTAACTCTTTATCCTAACAAATTTCAAGTTTTTCTACTCAACAAATTTATCAAACACCTTATCTTTTGTCTTTAACAAAAAAAAAAAAAAAAAAATCCATAGATAGAGTAGTGATCTATAATGATGAAAAAATGTCGAGCTCCCCCATATGTTTATACTCCTGAAGGATCCCAAAGATTTGAGTGTTCATATTCCAAGATCTCAGATTCTTACATGACCCATTTTGAACACTATGTTTAGTGGATTTACCAAGAATGCAATATTCACAAAAAGTGAGATCTGTGGGTTTACTAATCAATCCATGTCTATACAGATGTTTTAAGCCTTTATTGCTAATGTGGCCTTTTCATCCATGCCAAATTTTAGTGTCATCTAAAGTTGGATTAGTAACAAGATTAGATTCCTCATTGGGTACAGTTGTTTCCCTTAATATACACAAACCATTCTTCAAATTTGAAACTAATTTCACTTAAGTATCTTTGCTTACAATCAATGTGTTTATACTTCTGAAGGATCCCAAAGATTTGAGTGTTCATATTCCAAGATCTCAGATTCTTACATGACCCATTTTGAACACTATGTTTAGTGGATTTACCAAGAATGCAATATTCACAAAAAGTGAGGTCTGTGGGTTTACTAATCAATCCATGTCTATACAGATGTTTTAAGCCTTTATTGCTAATGTGGCCTTTTCATCCATGCCAAATTTTAGTGTCATCTAAAGTTGGATTAGTAACAAGATTAGATTCCTCATTGGGTACAGTTGTTTCCCTTAATATACACAAACCATTCTTCAAATTTGCAACTAATTTCACTTAAGTATCTTTGCTTACAATCATGATACATTTTTCAAATCTATATTGGAAGCCAACTCTATCTAAAGTACCTAAGGATATCAAATTTCTTCTTAATTCGAGGACATATTTAACAATAGACAGAATTTTAAAAGTACATCGTATAATTGAAGTTTAATTGACCCATTGTCCTTGATATCATGTTGTTCATCATTTTCCATAGTGACCTTGCCCCTAATATGTTCTTGAAAGTCAACAAACAAGTGTTTATGAGGTGACATGTGATATGTGCATCCATGTCCATATCCATTCATTTGTATAATATGACTCACTAATTACCAAAACTTCAGCAGTATCATATCCCTTGTGAACATTAGCATTGATTTTGTTATCTTTTCTAATTGGGTCCGATCCAAAATGATTCTATCATTTCTGAGTTTATCTTTTTTTTTTTTTTTAATTTTATTTTTTTCCTTCTGTAAAATAGGGCAATCAAATTTAATGTGTCCTTCTTTACAATAATAGTTACATGTAACTTTGTGTTTTTAGTTCCCCTTTTGGCTCGACTTAGGATTGTTCTTATTTTGTTTACTGTTGTAAAAATAAGATATGAATGTATGATTTTATGTGTGTTTCTATTGTCAATTGTACAGGTATAAATAGCTTGGACAACACTAAAATTAGCTAACAAGAATCCCCTAGCGAAGCTCAACTATCTAACAAAAGGAGACTTTGACTTTGCAACCTCAAAATCCTAACAAAAGTAGTTTACAATTTAACATCTCCCTTCAAATCAAGGTGGGAAGGTAGAAACCAACTTGAGTTCGTACAGTAGCTGAAGAAAGCATCCAGAGGGAAGAGCTTTGGTGAAGATGTTGGTCGATGGCTCAGTTGTAGGTATGGGTTGAAGGTGCAGAGTAGAGTTTTAAAGATGAAGGCGGACAAAATGGCAGTCAATCTCTATGCTTTGTTCGTTCATGAAAAACATCATTATGTGCTATCTAAATGGCACTATGATTGTCACAGTGAAGAATAGTGACAAAATTTTGAGGAGTCCCCATGTCAGCCAATAGCCAGTGCAACCACAAGACCTTTAAGGTTGCATCAAAAAGTGCACAATACTCCGATTCAGTGCTGGATTGAGAAACAATCGTTTGTTTCTTACTCCGTCAAGAAATGAAAGAATCACCCAAATAAAAATAGTAACCTATGGTAGACCGTCTATTTGTAGGATCACCCTTCCAATCAGCGTCAGAATATCCAGACATAACAAAATAGGATTTAGAAGAGAATTGAAGTCCCTGTCCTAGTGTACCTTTAACATAACACAGAATACGAAGGACACCGGTGAAGTGGATAGTGCAGGGTTTGGACATGAACTGACTGACAATATAAACCACATAGGCTATGTCTGGATGAGTTACTGAAGGTTGCCAACCAGTTGTCTATACAATGTTGGTTTCTGGAGGGGAACACCATCAAAAGAGGTCAGACGGACATTGGAATCCAATGGTTTCGGTGTTATGGTAGAACCAATGATACCTGAAGGAGCTAATGGATCTGATGCATACTTCGCCTGAGATGGGTAGTATCCATCAGAGCACGATAAGTTGAAGACCAAGGAAGTAACTGAGCGGTCCCAGATCTTTTATCTTAAAATGTTCTCCTAGATAGCATTGGAGATCCAAAATAAGCTAAGGATCATCACCAGTAATGATCATATCATCCATATATAACAGAACGAGAACAAGTCCACAAGAAGTTTTTCGAGTAAACGAGCAGAGTCATGTGCGCTGGAGGAAAATCCAAGCTGAGTAACTGTAGAGTTGAAGGTTGAAAACCAGGCACGAGGAGCTTGCTTGAGCCCATATAATGCACGGTGAAGAAGACAGACCTTGTTTGATGGAGAAGGTACGCCAGGTGGTGGCTGCATATACACTTCCTCAAACAGTGTGCCATTGAGGAAGGAATTCTTAACATCCATTTGAAGAAAGGGCCACTGCCTGGCAGCTGCTACGGCTAATAGACTTTAGACAATTGTCATTCGTGCAACTGGAGCGAATGTTTCCTCATTATCAATACCATATTCCTGTGAATACCCTTTGGCCACCAAACGAGCCTTATAGCATTCGATAGATCCATCAGAGCAGGTCTTGATTTTATAGATCCACTTACATCCAATAGGTTTCTTGCCAGGCGGTAGATCAACATACTTTCAAGTGTGAGTCTTGTCTAATTTATGAAGTTCCTCACCCATAGCTTGCTACCAAAGAAGGTTAGTACAAGCCTCATGATAGGACTGCGGTTCAACTAAGGACATAGTAATGGAAAAACAATGATAGTCCTATAGATATTATGAAGTTTCTCTTACCCGAGCAGACTGACGAACAGGTGCAGGATCATGATTAACATCAGGGATAAATGGTAGGTTTGAGAGTGCAGTAGATGGAGAAGACTAACCGAGCTTTGGGATAGGTGGGATGGAAGACACCAGTTTTGGTACGGGTGGAGCGGAAGACTCATGCTGGAATGGATGGAGTGGGAGACTCAGATGAAGATTCAGAGGCAAGAAATAGATATGTGGTACGACTAGTGAAGAATGATTGGGTACCAAGAAGGGAGGCATGGAAGGAAGAAATACTAGAAAACATACGATGTTCCTAGAAGGTGACATGGTGAGAAAAACGTAACCGATCGGATATGAGGTCCCAACACCGGAATCCCTTGTGTTCAATTCCATAACTAAGAAAGCAACACAAACGAGCCCAAGGTTCAAGTTTGGAATGTTCATGGGGATAAAGTAAAACAAAATAGGCACAACCAAAAACTTTAAAAAGAGAATAAGAGAGTGGAGTGCCATATAATCGCTCAAAAGGAGACACATTGTGGAGAACAGTAGAGGGAAGGTGGTTGATAATATAGATAGATGTGAGTGCAGCTTCTCCCCAAAACTTTTTAGGACAAGATGCAGAGAGAAGTTGTGTACGGATAGAGTCGAAAATATGGAGATGCTTTCTTTCAGGCCGACCATTTTGTTGAGAGGTATAAGGACATGAGCATTGGACAAGAGTACCTTGTTGAGTTAGGAAGGAAAGTAGGTGGGAGTCCTTATACTCCATGTCATTGTCAGTTCAAAGAATTTTGATAGTTTGAGAAAACTGAGTTTGAATCATTTTAGCAAATTCAATGTAAATTTGGGCTAAAGATGAATGATTCTTAAGAAAATATTTCCAAGTAAAATGGGAGTAGTCATCAATGAATAAAACAAAATACGATAACCATTTATTATAGGGGTGGGAGCAGGGCCCCAAACGTCGGAATAAACAAGGCCAAATGGTTTATCACAGAGAGATGTTGAAGTAGGAAATGACAAAGCAGGTTGTTTCGCCAGTTTGCAATGTAAACAATCAAATGAACAAAATTTAAAGGTATTACTTCAAGTACCAACAGAAATTAGGCTACGAAATTTTTCAGATGACGCACGGCTAAGACAAAGGTGGCATTGATACGTATCGATATCTGTGACAACTGTAGACATGGATGGCAGAACAGAAAGCTGAAGGGACGTGAGCTCAAATAATCTTCCCACCTTACGACTCGTGCTAACCATCTAACCGTCCGCAGATCATGAACCTGAAAACCATGAGAGGAAAAGAGAAAAGTTAGTCCCAAGTCACACAGTTAGCCAACAGAGACAATATTGAAAATCAAATGCGGGACATGATAAGTAGTGGATAGGGTAATGCTCGGTGTACTGACAGTCCCAACATGTGAAATAGGCACGTGGTTACCATCAGCATAATATACCAGAGGCAGGGATTGCACAGGGGCAGAGGAAGACAGTAAGGCCATATTTGAGTCATGTGATTGCAACAGGCTAAATCGAGGAGCCAAGATGTACCTGGTGTGATGCCAAGGGCAGGAGAGTTGTGAGAGAGCACCTGTTTTAGCAAGTTCTGAAGATCGCTGATCTGGATACTTGGAGGATTGGGGGGTACCACATCCAAGGAAGTGGCAGCTGCCGTGACAGATGAAGAACCATGCTTGGGGGAATTCTTGGATTTGTTGATGTATCCTGGAGGTCGAGGTGGTTGGTAGGACAGTTATCCAGGATATGACCTCTTTTGTGGCAGTATTTACATTGAATGGTGGGGCAACTAGAAAACCTGTGACCATGCTATTTACAGTTCTTGCAAAAAATTGACTCAGTTGGAAATCATGAATGGTTGGTTGCGAGAGCAACGTTTGGAAAAGAAGAAGAGACTAACCCAAGTCGCCTTTCCTCTTAAAGAGAATTTTCTGAATTGCTGCATCAAGAGATGGTTGTGGACTGCGATTTAACAAGGCAGCACGAACAAACTCATACTCAGGACGAAGCCCTATAAGAACCTTGATAAGTTGTAGATGATTTGGACTAATCTTAGCCTTGTCTAATTGAGTCCAAATAGGTTGAAGAATAATGAGATATTCATTCACAGAATAGTCGATCTCCTAACTTGTGCCAACTAGAGTAGTATGAAGTTGATAGTAGGGCAAGAGCCACAGTTTAGAATCATCTGGAAAGAAAATCCCAAAGTTCTTTTGTTGTGTTGAACGCATCGAACTGAGTGTGAATGGCTGGGATGGAGGTATTACCCAACCAGGTGATTATTTGATGGTTCTTGTTGTCCCATTCTTCTATTCTGTCCACAAATTTACTGTCTTCTTCAGTGGCTTCTTTGACAGGCTTAACGACATCACTTGTTACCATTCGCATTAATTTATGACCAATTAGGAAGTTCTTCATTTGGTGACATCAAGAATTATGCTGATAGGATAAAAGATGTGATTTTTCTCCATTCATAACGAGGAAAAAAATTATAGCTGTATGAGGCACGGGTTAAAACTTGGGTTAAGTTCTTCACACGCTTCGGATGTGAGACGCGAACCTGGATTAGGGATTCAAGGGTCAAGTTCTGGACCGAGAATCGGGGATCATGGATAGAGTTCTAGATCGAGGATCAGGGATTGAGGGTTGAGTTCTAGATTGGGGATCAGGGTTCGAGTTTGATAGAGGGTCGAGTTATGGACCTGGAATTGGGGATCGAGGGTCGAGTTTTTCATAGTGGGGATCGAGGATCGAGTTTTTCATGGTGGCTACAGGATCGAGTTTTTCACAATGGGGATCAAGGGGCGAGTTTTTCACAATGGCTTCAGACAAAGGATCTGAGTGGTTCTTTTTCACGCCAGATGGGATCTGGGTGGTTGGCACTGGTGCGATGATCGGATGGCATTGATGATAGAGAATAAGAGGAAGAAGAAACCAGCTAGCAAGGCTCTGATACCATGTAAAAACAAGGTCTGAATGGATGATTTTCTGTGTGTTTCTATTGATCAATTGTACAGGTATAAATAGCTTGGTACAACACTAAAATTAGCTAACAAGAATCTCTAATAAAGCTCAACTATCTAACAAAATGAGACTTTGACTTTGCAACCTGAAAATCCTACAAAAGTAGTTTACAATTTAACAACTGTTTTGAGGTTTAGAATTTTTGCCTATAGCAAACAAAACTTTAAAGTCTTTCTTCTCAACTTTTAATTCAAGTTCTTTAGATCTTAAGAGAATTTCATAACAATATCAAGTGTCAAAGCATCTCTACCATAATTAATTTTAGCTTTAACCTCTTTTTATTTATCAAGAAGTGAATTTAGAAGGATTGTTGTCTGATTTTCATTATCTAATTTTTCTCCCATATTATTGAGGTCTAAAATTTTTTTCTCAAATTCATTGATGTATTTCTCAAGAATTTTAGATTGATCCATCTTAAATCTAAATAGTTTTTTTCCCCCAAATATATCTTGTTGGTAAGTGATTTAGACATGTAAAACTCATCAAGCTTAGTCCACAGTTCAGACACATTATCAATGCTATTAACATGTCTCTGAACATTATTAGCAAGATATAAGATAATAATGCTATATGCTATTTCGTGCATGTCAGATTTTTCAGCATCAATCATAGTAGTAGGAAACTTACTTGGATCTTCAAGAGCCTTAACTATCTTTTGTTGAACAATGTTGTCTCAGATGACTAGATCTTCACATTAATAATCACAATAAACTCAGTTTTAACGGTTGATAAAATTCAAGAGTCAGGGAAGATAGAATGTAGATGCTTGAAAATCATTCTGTCATTTACCAAAAGTCTGCACGATCGTGTAGACGATGCACCAATAACTAAATGATAGGCCAATTATGTGAACGATAGGAGGAAGTGTTCAGCGATCGTGTAGACATCATTTAACTGAAGGTAGACGATTGTTTAGATGATAGTTGAAGAGCTAAACGATCGTATAGACGATTGCACGCATAGCTAAACGATCGTGTACACGATGCGATAGAGACTACATGATCGTGTAAATGATACTTTAACAAAATCTAAATGATCGTTGAGGAAGAAGAAAAGACACAGGAGTTTAAGTGGTTCGGCCAAAGGCCTACATCCACTGTGCAAATTGGGAGGTTCTTCAAAGTATTATAGAACGAAAATGCCTTTCTCTCTTGATTACAATTCACTCTTATTTTAATCTCTTGATTGATTTTGTTTATATATGTGTAGGCGATTTGGTCAATGATGAAGATCTCTGGTGGTTACAACATTCAACAGAAAGAAGACGACAACCGTTCAACTGCCAGCTACTTTGTTCTTTCTTGATTTCGAGTCTTTCTGTAACAATCTCCACCTTTGTAAGCATCTAGAGTTCCTTCCCTCTTTGCTTCACTGAGCTAACCTTTTTCAGGTAACTCGAACCCGAGAAGGTCCAAGCATCTGCGACGCTTATTCAATGGAATAGATTTTGTTAGCATATCAGCTATATTATTCGAGGTATGAATCTTCACTACCTCGACTTCCCCTTTCTCATTCTCTTGTCTAATGAAATGATATTTGATATCAATATGCTTGGTTCTGCTGTGAAACTGCTGACTCTTAGATAGGTTGCTTGATTATCACAATAGATTCTGACTTTAGTTTGTGCTATGCTAAAATTGTTTATTAAACCTTTCAGCCATAAACCTTCATTCACAACTTCAGACAAATTGATGAACTTAGCATCTGTTGTGGAAAGGGCCACAACAGGCTGCAATGTAGCTTTCCAACTGATCAAATTGTTCCCTCATAGGAAAACGTTACCTGATAGGGAACGTCTTTTGTCTAAGTCCCCTGCATAGTCTGCATCTACATAGCCATAAACCTCATCATTGGATGGCTCATTTTGTCTATATAAGACCTTTGCCTCCTTGGATGAACATAGATACCTTAGTATCCACTTGACCGCCTCTCAATGTCGTCTACTAGGATTTTCCATGTACCTACTGACCATACTTATTGCATAGGACAGGTCTGGTTGTGTAGAAGTCATAAGATACATAAGAGATTCCACTGCTTGGGAATAAAAGATAACCTTCATATGGTTTAGATGCTCTTCATCAGTGCTCTTTGGACTATTAGCAGATGAAAGCTTGAAGTGAGGGGCAAGAGGAGTACCAACTGGCTTTGCTTTCTCCATCTTGAACCTTTGTAAAATCTTTAAACAATATTCAGATTGGCTAACAAGCAATCTGCCCTGTTTTCTGTCTCTTTCTATTTGAACGCCTAGGATCCTCCTTGACTCCCCTAGGTCTTTCATGTCAAATTCTCTCTTAAGAAGAATTTCACTTGCTTCAATTCCTCTTTGGATCTCCCGGCCAGCAGCATGTTATCTACATGAGAATTAGATAGATCAGTTCCTTGAAAATACTAGTATTTGTGTATACACAACAATCAAATGAGCTCCTTTTGAACCCAATCTTGGAGATCACCTCATCAAACCTTTCATACTAGTATCTTTATGACTGTTTTAGGCCATAGATGGACTTGTTTAACAAACATACAAGGTATTCTTCTATACTTTGACATAGCCTTGAGGTTGTCTCATGTAGATTGTCTCATTCAACAACCCATGTAAGAAGGCTGTCTTTACATTTAGCTGGTCTAATTCCAAATCTTTTTGTACAACAAGGGAAAGAAGCAGCTGGATGGAAGTATGCTTCACAACTGGAGAGAACACCTTATTATAGTCAATGCCTTCCTTTTGAGTGAACCTCTTTGCAACTAGCCTAGCCTTGAACCTAGACTTTTGCACACCAGGAATCTCTTCTTTAAATTTGTAGATCCATTTGCATGAGATGGGTTTGTACCCTTTAGGAAAAGATACTAATCTCCAAGTGTCACTTTGATTGAGTGACTTCATTTCATCATTCATAGCCTCAATCCATTGCCTAGCATCTGGGCTATTTGTTGCTTCATCAAAGCTAGAGGTTCATTATTAATCAAAGAAATGGCAGCACTTAATGCAACACTTGCAAAGTCAGACTCTTGGTACCTTGCTGGTGGTACTAAAGTTCTTATCGGTTTGTCTCTTGTCAATGAGTACTTGTGCAAGTTCCTATGTGTCTCAACTTGATCACTTAACACATGATCACTAGGTTTAACTGCCTCATCACCTTCTAACTCTTGGTTTTGTGAGGAAGTAGAAGCTCTATTATCATTTTGAGGCTCCACCTCAAATCTAGTACTACTAGTCTTGGTTCTTGTTGAAGATGGTTGTTCTGACATCATGAACATTTCATTTTCTCTAAAGATCACATCTTTACTATTCACACACCTCTTTTCAACTGAATGCCACAGTTTAAAGCCTTTTACTCCCGGTGTAAAGACTAAGAACATGCACTTTACAACCCTTGGTTCCAATTTCCCTTGGCTTTGGTGCACATAGCCAACATAACCAAACACTTTTAGGTGTTCCAGCTTAAGTGGTTGTCCTGTCCACCTCTCTTCAGGAGGCTTCAGCACTATAGATTGATGAGGTCATCTATTAAGTGTGTATATGGTGTAGGAGACAGTTTTAGCCTAATATTTTTTAGGTAACAAGGCATTGGACAACTGGCATCTTACTCTTTCCAGTACTGTTCTATTTAATCTTTCAGCCACTCCATTTTGTTGAGGTGTGTACTTACATTTCTATGCCTTACTATGTCTTGCTCTCTGCAATACAAATTAAACTCCTCTCTACAAAACTCTAAACCGTTATCAGTTCTCAAATGTTTTAATTTGTTTAGAAGTATGATTCTCAATCAAGGTTTTCCATTCTTTAAATCTACTAAATACTTCATCTTTGGATTTTAAGAAATAAACCCAACTCTTTCTTGAATAGTCATCTAAAAATGAAAAAAAGTACCTTGCTCCACTAAGAGATGGAGAGTGAGTTGGCCCCCACAAGTCGGAGTGCACATATTCAAGGATTTCCTTTGAAATGTGCTATCCTTTAGGGAATTGCTGTTGATGCGTTATTTTATGCGGTGAAAATATGGAATGAAGTGCGGTGATGAATTGCGTTGAGCAACAAGTTTTCTCTGTGGAATCCAAGTATAAACCTTACTGAGTTTCCTGGTAAGTCCAGGGTCGAATTCAGGGACTTGGAAAAACGGTATGCAGCGGTAATTTTCATGAAGACTTTGCGGTAACCAAATAATCAAATAGATGTTTGGATTGTTATTTGTGGTAATAAAAATAAACAAATGCGGCGGAGTTTCAAAAAGAGTTGATCAAACGGAAGATGCGATGAGTATGCGGTGAACGGGTTGAGAAGGGATTCGGCTAACACTTCTTAGGATGTGTTCATGTTATGCGACCATGCAACACACATACAATAGTAAACCACCTCTCGACACAAATGCTACAGCTTCTAATGCTAGAATGCATGCAATATATACGATAAGTCTATAGGACCTACACATAAGCCTCTATTCTTATTTATGCGATGAAGAAATGACACACACACAAGTAAGGCGACCACATAATATCATACCTATCTTTAGGATGCATGCGATGCAGCTTGAAAAACAAAGCTTAGCTTTAAGTCTCTATCTCTTGTTTATGCAGATCTAATCTTGCTCTCTCGAATCTAGATGCTAACCTAGCTCTCTTGAGTATTTAGGTTCTTTCTTTAGACTTTCTGTCGAGTAGCTCTAAAGGGGTGTTGGGCACAACATAAAACAAGATAATCGCATGTGATGAAGATCCTAGGTCATGTTAGCTTAGTTCTTCTCAACCCATTCGATAAGTTTAGCTACTCATGCGTGCTAAGAGAGTGAACATATGTAGATAAAGAACATCCATTGTATAAATATAAAGTTGAAGTACAAAATGACAATGCAAGAAGAGAATAAAGAGCCTGGTAGTAATCTCTTGCTTCTCGGGCTTTTACACTGTCTTTTCTACTCTTGTTCAAAAGATAATCTCACTCTCGCGAGAGTCAACCCACTCTTTGCTTTCTATACCTCCGAGTTCTCTCTCGAGTTGTCCTGAGCGATCTTCCGGCATCTCTTCCCTTCTCTCGTTATGCCTTAAAATAAAAAGGAAAACTATGGACAAGGCTATTCTAACTATGGAGAAAATTATCTAAGTATCTGAACTGAACTACCTGAACCCCTTTCTGAAGGATGCCTTCGGTATTTATAGAGCTTCGGGGTGAAAGACGGCTTCTCTCTTATGATTGCATAGATAGGATGACTTTAATTCTCTAACTGATGCGCCAAATATTTGTCACTAAAAAGCTGAGTGTACTTGTTATCGTTAGCGGCTTGTCAACTTAATTCGGATTCGACTGTCATCAGCTTTCTATCCCATCGTGACTAATTATGCCTTTTACCCAGATGCGCCTACCAAGTTGCACCGACTCTATGCGGCAATCCTTCTTGAGCAGATGTTTGCAAGCACAAATCACTGCAAAGCCTTGCGGTAATACTACGCTCATCCGTTGATTTCTTGTGATCGCGCTTTTCGCCTTGCGTCAATGCATATTCTGCATAAAAATACAAAAGTTAATTGTTTCTATGTAATGAACGGATGCGACCGCAATGTTATAAACTTAATGCTTTTTGGACGCAATCTTATATATTTTATCAACGCAAGCGAGCACTGTTTAAGAACTTAGCACTGTAATAACGTGCATTTCTGCCCGTTATCAGCTGTCTAGTTGCTTTGCCTAATACACAATGTTCACAAAATTTTACCATCCCTTGGATGGTGTCATGTGGACTGAGCAACCAGAATCTAACACCCGGTCTTGAGTCTCCATAGTATTCTGGTCTCCACCTTCTTCAGTAGCAGCTAAAGCATCTGAATAGACTAGGGAATTCTCACCTACAGTAGCCTCAATCTATTTACTCCCCTTGTTCTACTGGTTCAATTTTCTCTTTAAGGCATAATAGTCGTTTTTCATGTGCCCCATCTTATGACAAAAATGACACTTTATTTTGGACTTGTTTCCATTGTTCTGTTTTTCCTTCCCAATGTTCTTGTTTTTCTCTTTAGAGAACAAGTCTTCACCTCCTGGTTGATCCTTCTTGGTCATTTTCAATTCAAGCTCTCTGACTCTTACAGCTGATATAATAGCATCTATGGTGATTCTTTCTCTACCGTATGTTTCATTCTCTTCTCCATTGTTATCTCTAATCAATCTGAACTCAGAAGACAACCTATTGAACTCACTAAGATTTCCGTGAGGGACTTTGTTGGATCCATCTTATACGTGAAGAATCTTTCGTCAAGAAAGCTTTGTTGGGCAAATCTTTGTTGAGATAAATCTCATTCAACTTATTCCACAGGGCATAGGCAGTAGGCTGATCCACAATTTGCCTTAAAACACTGTCTGTGACATTAAGAGCGATGGTTTCATATGCATTTGATTCAATGGTCTCTTTGTCTGCCTCAGAAAAAGTTTCAGGGTACTTCGTAGGGTCCTAATTGCCAAAAGTGCCTTCTGCTGCCCCAGAACTACTTTAATCTTTGCTCTCCACAATTCAAAATCTGTCTTGCCGTCGAATTTCTCAATGTCATATCTGGTAGTTGTCATTCTTGGTCTTCAAGAGTGATTACTCTGAATCAAGAATTCAAATTTTGGAGTTGTCTTGAATGTTCACTGAGCTCTAACACCACTTGTTGTCCCAGATGACTAGATATTCATGTTAATAATCACAATACACTCAGTTTTAACGGTTGATAACAATTCAAGAGTCAGGGGAGATAGAACGTAGATGCTCGAAAATCCTTTTTTCGTTTACCAAAAAGTTTGCACAATTATGTAGACGATGCACCAATAACTAAATGATAGGCCAATTATGTAAATGATAGGAGGAAGCATTAAACGATCATGTAGACGACATTTGATTGAAGCTAGACGATCGTTTAGACGATAACTAAAGAGTTAAAGATCGTATAAACGATTGCACGCGGAGCTAAACGATCGTGTACATGATGCGTTAGGGTCTACACGATCGTGTAAACGATACTTTAGCAAAATCTAAACGATCATTGAGGAAGAAGAAAAGACAGGAGTTTAAGTGGTTCGGCCAAAGGCCTACATCCACTGTGCAAATTGGGAGGTTCTCTTTATTACTCTTCAAAGTATTACAGAACGAAAATGCCTTTCTCTCTCGATTACAATTCACTCGTACATTAATCTTTCGATTGATTTCGTTTATATATGTGCAAGCGATTTGGTCAATGATGAAGATCTCTGGTGGTTACAACATTCAACAGAAAGAAGATGAAAACCTTCAACGGCCAGCTGCTTTGTTCTTTCTTGATTTTGAGTCTTTCTGTAACAAACAAGAAGTGCTTTCATCTTTCCTTTCCGGAGGTCAAAGTCTCCCTTACCATCAAAGTTGTCCAGCTCAAACTTAGCAGACATTTATGATTTGAAATAGAGATGGAATTAGGAAAAAAATGACAAACGATAAAGAAAAAAAATCCAGAATCCTCCTTCACATCTCTGCTACCAATTGAAGAACAAAATTAATAGCAAATTGATAAAACCATATCAGAGTAAACAAAATTAAAGGAATAAAAGGAAGAGAAAGAGAGCTTGACACAGATCTTTATAATTGTTCGACCAAAGTCTACATCCACTATGCAAATTAGAGAAAGCAATTCTTTATTAAGTAGCAACATGCAGAAGATCAGTAAAGAAGATGAACATCATATGAACACCATCGAAGGAGTTTTCAACCTCATAATTTCTCTTTGCCCTGAATGCCCCATACCCTAAGCTCTTTATATATAAAGCTAGTACATCAGACTTTCACTCAAAATCCTAATGGGCCATGTGAATTAAAGCCCATGAAGCTAAACCCACGGTAAAAAGTCTTGTAGTAATATAAAAAGCAAAAATAGCATAAATATTTCTACACTTACCCTTGAAGTTATCCCTCCCATGACTATATGAGTTTAAAAACTTCATATCATAAGTCTTTCCATTTTAGTTCAGTATCAGCAACCCAATTTATGATTCGTGACACCCGTATATCAATGCATCGAGCAAAGCAATTTTGGGTGGAGCTCAATGTCAATATCACCACGTAATCTCATCGAGTATCGAGAGTGCAAATTCACCCATCGTTACCCCAATTAGGGTTGGGAAAAATCTCCGCAAGGACTCGCCTTGATCGGGCGGGGAATCCCTGGTTTGATCGGGAATAGGGTCAAACCGGGGACCTGTAATCAGGAGCGAGGTGGAGACAAGTAGCATATCCCCGTCCTGTCCACGTCCCCGACCCCGACCCCGACCTTGACCTCACCCCAATATATATATATATATATATATATATATATATATATATATAAACAATAGCTTAAAGCTATTGTTTTTATTTTTAAATTTTTTTTTCATAATATAATTAATTTAAAATTTTTATTAAATTTTAAAATAAAGAAATGTTAAAAAAAATTATTACTAAGTTAAATAAACAAAAAAATAATAATACTAACTTGTTACCTAAAAAGTGTATCATTTCAATAGAAATACAAAAAATTATTGATTTTTAAATAAAAAAATTAAAAAGAAAAACTAATGGCTGGAGATTTTTTTCCTGCGAGAACCCGAGCCCCAAATGGGACTCCTCGACCCCAACCCTGACTCTTCAAAACGGGGAATGGGGCAGGGATAAGAACAGGGAGTACATCCCTGGCCCCGCCCCGTTGTCAACCCTATCCCCAATGCACACTTGCTAACACGAGTATATGCAACACATTAACAAGAAGGATGAATGCCTGTGCCCCATGGATAATTCTCAAACAAGTTTTTATCATCCACCATAAGTATGTGATCGATGTCCACATTTACTGAATCTTGTCTAGGTAATAGAAAAATCTCAAGGAAGTATAGTTGTGTCATTTTCAAGTCGCCACTCTCAAGCCTTGTTTTGATAATGTTGAATTCCACATTAATGAACCTCATAATTACAGTTTTCTCGCCCCTCAGAATATAGATCCCTTATATGTCCACCATCCATTAACATCTCCCTATCTATTTCTCGAAGTGGGCCTCCATTCAAGCCATAAGACTTAATTTCAATACTTTACCCACTATCAAGAAATTTAACAATGATGAAGTTTTTGGTTTACATTGCTTTTGGATTAGATTCATTAATAACTGGGAAGAATGGTTGCTGATGACAAAGACAAGAATGTGTCGGAAAGGGGTCTTCCTAAACTTTTCTAGGACTTGCTTATTTACAGTTCCCTTTATCTTATCTATCACCTCTGACTTTGCTTTTAAGTTAATATGTAGGGGTTTATTTCTTTTCGATCTTAGCATAGATACAAAGGGCTCTAACACAAATAATATCAATAATAAATATGACCACAATAATCTTCAAATTATCTACCTAATTACACTATGAATAAATAATGCATACAAACACGACTTTCACCTCCACCTATAGTAATGATGTGCATGAATTAAGTTGAATTACAGTTTCCTCAAAAACAACATATTACAATTACAATGTAGTTAATGATGGTTTGTGAAAACCCACAACGGAAGCAACATCGTTTCCTACAAATTTACACAAAAAAATAAAATCCATAACCCTATTATGCATATTAAATAAATTACAACATGCTTAGAATAAAAATACAGAGAATGAATTTGGGTTTAAATTACTAACCTCTCGAACAACCAATTCTTCATGAGTTCCTTCTCCAATTGTTCACGAACACTTTAAATCTCTATGGATCATGAACTCCCATAGATAAATAGCAAAACTCAAATAATTTGTTAGGCACCACCACAAGATAATCCTCTGTATTCTTCTTAGGGTATGAGAGTCACAGGAACTTTGTGGGTTCTGTTGATTTTGGGAGAGAGAGAAAAAAATTTAGAAGAGAGGAATTTTTTTTAGAGAGACCTTCACTGAAATCACAGACAGTCTGTGACTTTTTGGAAGAATGAATATCTACCGTAACCTCCCATGTTCTCTAAAGGGAGAAATAAGGGAAGGGAGTTAATAACTCCCTAATTAAATTAATAAATTATTAATATATATATATATAGTAATTAACTTATCATATAGTATATATTAAACTATATGTTATATCAAATATAACACAAAGCCTATAGTTTTCATATTGTATCAAATACAATATAACTTATAGTTTGAATTCTCTCAATAATATATGAAATTTAATATAAATCAAATTTATATTAATATATGAATCTAATTCATATAATTAATATTTGAATCATATTCAAATATGTATATCTTTTCAAATAAACTTTAGTATTAGATACATTATATTAATTATAACATATATAAATAATTATATCCTATATAGTTAATTTCCTTAATTAATAAGAATAATTCAAATTAATTCAAAATTAATTTGATTCTCAATAATCTTAGTTGAGCTACAGAGGGGGCCTTATGAACTTATAGATTGTAGCTCCAATGGTATGTGATAATTAGTTAAACTCCTTTAATTAAATTACCCAACTTCCATTAACCGCTGGTCACTCCACTAAAGATCGACAGCTGCACTCTTACTACAAATATATTTCTATGTCCTAGATATAACCAGTCAACAGTTCGATGACCCTCATAAATTGCTTGTAAGTACAGTTGAGCCAAAATTACAATTTTGACCCTATAATTATATCTAACTTCTTAAGTATCACTGATCCTTCTGATGAACAATAAGTCATAGTCCAACTATGGCCAAACACGCTCTCGGGCCAAGAGAGGGTGTGGCGCCACATTGTTCAAACCCTGAAATCAGCTCTTAAGGGAGCAATTTCTTTACTTATCCCGACATTAGGGAATGAGTGAATTCCTTCTCATGTAGTTGTGTTCCTAACTCCTCAATCAGACGAATCCCCAAAATGGTAGGCATATTGAGTCAGTGAACTAGTCACTCTCATCCATGAAAATCAAAGGGCCGTCTTTATAGGCAGGAGTTCACAACTCACTCAGGATTCAAGCCATGTCACCAATGGTCATCTTGGTGAAATGTAAGTTTCTACTATTAACGGTGTTATATAATGACTATTCATTTCGTGCTCCAGTCTTATATAAACAATTTTGTATTGAACACCCCCACTCACATGTCTCTTCATGAATGATCAGGATCATATCATTTGTAGAACTTTACAACAATTGTAATATCTACAAAACGGGTCGTATTCATAGTGTCACTAGGATAAGGTACCCAGCCTTATCCATCAACTACAGACCATTCAGGTTATCAATTAAACACAATCCACTTGTATGTCTCTACATACATGTTTAAGTTACAGAAGAAAACCTTGGATGTTTATTTATTGGTTTTGTAGGTTAATGCTACCAAATGTCGAATAAAATACCTCAGACTTTATTAAACAAATAAACTATTTATAGAATACAATTACATAATATAGGATCCACGAGATTTAGGGCATCAATCTAAAAAATCTCCCACTTGTCCTAAAGCTAGTGGAGTGTACATCATAAAAGTCATACTAATACAAAAATTATTGGTGTATGTTCTAAAACTCGTAGTTTGTAATATTAAACATATTCTATTTGCAATAAAGATGTTATTGAGGTTTATTCAATAAATATGTTATTAAATATGTAAATTGCACTTGTAAAGCCTAAATCCAATAAACTAAGATCCATGGCTATTACATGAATACTTGTACTTTATGTGGAGACTTGAATGGAACAAGTTCAAGTAAATAGCCAGAACGGTATATAGTATACAAATAAGATTGGGTACCTTAGTCTGGTTACACTATTGGATGCAGCCCACTTTGTATTTAACACAAATGATGTGATCCTGAATCATTCATGTGAAGACATGTGAGTGAACGTGTCCTACGCAAAGATTTTATATAAGACCAGACCAAGAAATAAGTCACTCTTACTTTATAACGTTGTTTACTGTTTAAGACTGACTATCTCAAAATGATGACCTAGGTAACTCAACCTTAATCCTGAGCTAACTATGAACTCCAATTTATTCGGGATTATCCTTAGACTTGCATAGGTGAGGGTTAGCTCAATAAGCCTCCTATTTCAGGGGTAAGACTGGATAGATAGCTGAGAACATAGGGTGCAAGACGGAATTGACTCCTACTCGCTTTTAGGGATAGTAGAGAGGTTGTTCTCTTAAGTACTAATTGCAGGTCTTGAACAAGGGATCTCATCCTCTCATTGGCCCAAGTAGAACTCAATTTGGTGGTTAGATCACAAACCAATTGTTCATTAGAGGATCAGTGGAAATTAAGAAGCAAGATGTAATCTTGGGGGTAAAACAACTATTGATCCAGCTGATATTATGAACAACTTGTGAATGACCGACTTACTAATTATGGTTAAATCAAGTAGATAGAAATATATCTATAGTGAGAGGAGTGCAACTACCGGGCTTTAGTGGAGTGACCAGATAGTTAACAAATGTTGATTAATTCGATTTAAAGAGTTTAGCCAATTAATCTCGGATTGTTGGAGCCCATGATCTGTAGGCCCATTAGTAATTATCTGCGATAGAATTATACTTTTAATTATTGAATTAAACAAAATTGGAGAATTGGATAATATTTAAATTTGATTTAAATATTAATTTCAATTTCATGAATAGGGATTTATGACTGTGGAATTGGTGTTTTAATAATTTAATATTAGATATTATATTATATTAATCAATTAAATCATTTAATTGATTAAATATATTTATTTAAAATTAATTAGTTGAATTAATTTTATTTAAAATTGAAAATTTGAATTTTATGAAAATTCAAATAACAAAATAAATTTTTATTTTATTTAAATTAAATTTTGAAAATTGATTTTAAATGAAAATTGAATTTTCTAAATTAATTTTGAAAATTAGTTTCAAATTTGAAAAGAAAATTTAATTATAATTTTGGAAATTCAATTTTTAGATAATTCCATAAAGTGGGTTTTTCCCATCATTAACACACACAATTCCACTAATTCTCCCAAGTAGGAGCTATCTACATTTGAGACAATGGGGTTGCATGATCAGCTTGCACAATACTCAGCTCAGATTGAGGCCCATGCAAATAATTTTCTCTAAAATCTTTGATGAAGAAGTGTTCTCTTTTTCTACACGTTGAAAAACCAGACTCTTCCCTCTAAAATTCCCTAAACACTAGCTCATTTTGGATCCTACAATCCAATCTAAGGTCTAAGAGAATAGTAGAGAAGATCATATGGTGGTCTACAATGTTTTCTGAGGAGATTCTAGCTCAATTTGAAGATTAAAAGAGTTTTTCAAAGGTATGTTTTCTGAAACCCTATTTTATTTGATGAACATGCTTAATTAGATGCTAAAATTGATGAATTAGAGTGCTTAATGATCTTGATTTCTTCCGCTAATTGCATGCCAACTCAATAAAAAATACAAAAAACAAGAAACTAAGACATAATATATGTCGAGTACGAAATCTCTTACTTGCCCTAGACTGGATGTGACATGTCTTGTAGACCCATACCTTACAGGTGACCCTCAAACACCTTAACTATGAGGGCCTTCGTAAATGGATCAACAACATTTTGCGCTGAAGCTATATGCATGACGATTATGTCCCCTCAATGTACAATCTCTTGAACGAGATGATATTTTCGCTTTATGTACTTCCTGCGTTTATGACTCCTAGGCTCTCGAGAATTTACCACAACACCACTATTATTACAATAAAGGGTGATAGACTTTGACATGTCTGGAACCACTTTTAGATCAGTCATAAATTTCCTGAGCCACACAACTTCCTTGGTAGCTTTACAAGCTATTACATACTCAACTTCCATAGTGGATTCAGAATGCACTCCTACTTGGTGCTCCTTCAGACTACAGCCCCTTCGTCAAGAGTGAACGTTGATCCTGAAGTAGATTTCCTAGAATCTTTATCAGTTTGAAATCAGAGTTTATGTATCCTGTAAGAATCAAATCCTTAGAACCATACATGAGCATGCAATCTTTCGTTCTCCGAATATAGTTAAGGATGTTCTTAACGGTGGTCCAGTGATCAAATCCTGGATTAGAATGATATCTACTGACTATCCCCACTGCATAGCTGATTTCAGATCTAGTACATAACATCGCATATATCAGACTACCAACAGCTGATGCATAAGGGACCTGTTTCATTTCCTCAACCTCTTGAGGTGTCTTAGGACATTGTTCCTTAGACAAAATAACTCCAAGCCTGAAAGGGAGCAAACCTCTCTTGGAGTTCTGCATCGAAAACCTGGCAAGAATTTTGTCAATGTATGATGCCTGAGATAGGGCCAACATTTTGTTCTTTTGATCTAAAGATCTGAATGCCTATAACAAACTACGCCTCTGCCAAATATTTCATTTGAAATTGGATCGCTAACTAATTTTTAATTTCATTTGGAAAAGTTACTGAACTATTGATGATTCTCTTATAAGCACAAGGCTCATCAACACTCTGATCAAAGCCATAAGATTTGATTGCAGTATCAAATCTTATATTCCAAGATCGAGAAGCTTGTTTTAATCCATAAATGGATCAATTAAGCTTGCAAACTTTTTGCTCTTGACTTTGGGTTATGGATCCCTCGGGTTATTCCATATATATGGTCTCTTCAACATTTCAATTTAGAAAAAAAAATCTTAATGCCCATTTTCCAAATCTCATACTCATAATATGAGGCAATGGACAAGAGTATCCGAATAGAATTCAACATGGCAGCAGGTGAGAAAGTCTCCTTATAATCGTCCCCTCAACTTAGGAATAACCCTTTTCCCCAAGTCTAATCTTGAAAATTTGTATCTTCCTATCAGCATCGAGTATTCTCTTGTAGATCCATTTGCTTCCTATAGGTTTGACTTTATCAGATTGATCTACAAGATCCCAAATTGAATTGAAGTACATCGACTTCATTTCAAGATCCATAGCTTTGATCCACTCATCTCTGTTAACATCCTCCATTGCCTTCTTGTAAGATAATAGAACCTCAACATCATCGTCAGCTACGATAGCTAGGGTTTCTATTAAACCCATATAATGATTAGGCGGGTTTGCAACTCTTCCATAATGTCGAGGCTCCCTCAACGTTTGATGTGTATGTAACCTACTAGATGAACCAACTTCAAAAACTCTTGTTGAGGTATTGGACTCTTTAACAACTCTTATTGAAGGTTTAATAGTTTCATTGGAAAGTTCATTTAACACTATCTTATTGCGAGGCTTATGCACCCTTACGTGGTTCTCTTTTGAAAAAGTAGCATTTATTGACACAAACATTTTATTATCTTTAGGATCGTAGAAGTGACCATCTCATGTAACCTACAAACAGGCATAATTTTGAACGATATTCCAATTTTTTAGGATTTTCCTCAAGCACATGTGTTGGGAAACTTTAGATCCAATTTCTTAGGATTCTCCTTTATGAAACACCATTTTACTGAGGTGTACTAGGTGCTGAGAGTTGTAATATAATTCCATGTTCTATCAAATAGTCTTAGAATTTCATATCCATATACTCTCCACCTCGATTAGATTGAAATGTTTTAATTGTTTTATTTAATGCATTCTCAACTTCAGCCTTGTATTCTTTGAATTTTTCAAGGGCTTCAGACTTATGTTGCATTAAATAAACATACCCATATCTAGAATAATCATCAGTAAAAGTGATGAAATATTCAAACCCTCCTCTTGTCTTAATATTCATCTGGTCATAGAGGCCTGGATGTACAAGCTCTAAGGGTTCTTTAGCCCTGTGACATTTTCTAGTAAAAGATCTTTTAGTCATTTTCTTCAAGGCATGACTCACATACAGGTAAAGAATTTTCTTCTAACTCACTTAAAAGTCCATTCTTGACCAATCTTTCAATCCTATTGAGATTTATGTGTCCTAATCTTAGGTGCCAAAGATGGACATTTTCTTTAGGAGAAATTTTCTGTCTTTTATTTTGAGTTATCGCAGTTTTAAACAGTTCAGTATTTAAGAGATCTTTAATTGCTAACGATCTTAGCACATATAGATTATCTTCCAGTTTAGTAGAACAAATATTAATATCATTTTTGTAAATAAACACTTTATTTACATTAAAAGGTAAAGTATACTTTTGTTCAAGAAGACACTTTACAGAAATTAAGTTCTTCTTTAAGTTGGGAACTATATATACATTTTTTAACAAAATATAATTTTTCTGTAAAGTAAGTTGAAGTCCTCCACTGCCCTCGCATAGACAACATGCCTAGTTCCTACACGCATCTTCATCTCACCAGGTGCTAGTTGCCATCAGGAATTAATTCCCTGAAATGCAGAACAAACGTGGTTAGTGGCGTCTGAATCTATTATCCAGGTCGAATCATCACTCTCCACTAACAAGTCTCTTGTATAGGTAAATTGTATTTACCTTGCTTGGACTTCTTCTTTTTTGCCAAGTATTTGGGACGATTCCTTCTCTAGTGTCCCTCCTGGTTGTAATGGAAACATATTCCCTTTGCAGCTTTGGCCTTCTTGCCATTTTAGGCTACAACTAGTGGGTTAGCCTTCCCCTTTCCACCTTTCTTCTTCTTCCACTTTTTGGTAGAAGAGGAAGACATAAACTTAGTTCCAGAGGTCAAACCTCTGAAGAACTTTTCAAAAGACGAGGCAATATTTACCACACCCTTTTGTTTCTTGACTTTCATCAAGGATTGGAAAGTTTGTAGCTCGTTGAGCAAGGTGGTTAGATTATAGTCAATCCTGTTCATAACAACATTGCTAAGGATCTGTAGAAAACTTTCAGATAAAGTTTTCAGGATGAAACTAACCTGACGGGTCTCATTAATGATAGACCCGTTCATCTCAGCCACATTAAAGCAGACCATTATGTTCAAAACATCTTCTTGAATAGAGGCTCCCTCTTACATACGGGAATTGAAGATGAATTTAAGAGCGCCATGCCTGAGCTGGGCAGGAACATTCCCTATAGAGACTCCATGATCTCATGGGCGGACTCATACTTCTTGGCCAAGACTTCAGAAAGGCTTGCTAATATATGAAACACATAAAAAATGCAGTACCCACCATTTACGAATTTTTAATTTCAGAAATTTAAAAATTGGGAACCAAAAAGGCCGCTCTGATACCACATGATGGTTTGTGAAAACCCACAACGGAAGCAAGATTGTTTCCCAATTTTCAAATTTACACAGAAAAATAAAATTCACAACTCTATGCATTCTAAATAAATTATAGTATGCTTAGAATAAAAATACAAAGAAGGAATTTAGAGTTTATATTACTAACCTCTTGGAGAACCAATTCTTCACGAGTTTATTCTCCAATTGGTCACAAACACTTCGAATCTCTATGATCACGAACTCCCAAAGATAAACAGCAAAACGAAAAACAATTTGTTGGGCACCACCATAAGATAATCCTCTGTATTATCCTTAGAGTATGAGGATTACAAGAGTTTTGTGGGCTCTGTTGATTTTGGGAGAACGAAAAAAATTTAGAAGAGAGGAATTATTTTCTAGGATACTTCACTGAAATCATAGACAGTCTATGGCTTTTTGGAAGAATAAATATCTACCATAACCTCCCACATTTTCTAAAGAGAGAAACAAGGGGAGGGAGATATCGCTCCCTTTTCAATTAAATTAAAAAAATAATTTAATAAATTATTTAAAACTTATCATATAGTATATATTAAACTATATGTTATATCAAATATAACACATAACATATAGTTTTTATATTATATCAAATACAATATAACATGTGCTTTGAATTTTCTCAATAATATATGAAATTTAATATAAATCAATTATATTATATATATGAATCAAATTCATATAATTAATATTTGAATCATATTCAAATATTTACATCCTCTCAAATAAATATTATATTATAATGTATCAAACATATTATATTTCTTATATCATATATAATTAATTTCCTCAATTAGTTTGAACAATTCAAATTAATCCAAAATTAATTTAATTCTCAATAATCCTAGTTGAGCTATAGAGAAAGCCTTATGAACCTGTAGGTTGAAGCTCCAATGGTACTTGGATAATTAATTAAACTCCTTTATTTAAATTACACAACTTCCATTGACTGCTGGTTACTCCATAAAGACCGACAACTGCACTCTTCACACTACAGATATATTTCTATGTCCATTGGATATAACTAGTCAACAGTGCAATGACCCTTCACAAATTGCTCGTAAGTACAATTGGGCAAAAATTACCATTTTGCCACTATAGTTATATCTAACTCCTTAAGTACCATAAATCCCTCTAATAAACAATAAGTCATATTTCAACTATGACCAAACCCCTCTCAGACCAGGAGAGGATGTGACACCACATTGTTCAAGTCCTAGAATCAACTCTTAAGGGAGCAATTTCTCTACTTTTTTCAACTAAGAAATGAATTCCTTTTTGTATAGTTGCGTTCTCTGCTCCCCAATCAGTCGAATCCCTAAAATGGTAGGCATATTGAGTTGGCAAACTTGTCACTCTCACCCATGCAAATCAAAGGACCGCCTTTATAAGCAGGAGTTCACAACTCACTCAGGATTTAGGTCATGTCACCTATGATCATCTTGGTGAAATGTAAGTCTCTACTATTAACAGTGTTATATAATGAGACTATTCATTTCGTGGTCCGGTCTTATACAAACCCTTTTGTATAGAACACCCTTACTCACATGTCTATACATGAATGATCAGAATCATATCATTTGTAGAACTTTACAATAATTCTAACATCTACAAAGTGGGTTGTATTCGTAATGTCACCAAGATAAGATACCCAACCTTATCCATTTACTACAAACCATTCAGGTATGTATTTACATACATGTTTAAGTTATAGAAGATAACTTTGGATGTTTGTTTATTGGTTTTGTGGGTTAATGCTACTAAATGTGGAATAAAATGCCTCAGATTTTATTAAATAAATAAACTATTTGTACAATACAATTACAAATTACAGGACGCATGAGATTTAGGGCATCAATCCTAATGGTTAACTCATGAACATCATATAATATTCAAACAACCTTCAAATTTGTAGGTTGTGTATGTTACTCACTTCAATTAAAATTGTAATATAATAAATTAGAAACGATCTATTACTAGATAATACATACTCATTACTCTTTACAGTTGGAGTGCCCCTGACACTTACTTTCTTGGTCTTTTTCTCCTTCTCAGTCTCATTTTTTATCCCCATCTAACATACATATTTAACAATTAGTATTTATGCATTCTACATCCATCTTATTTCTTAAATTCCTCATGGAGTATTACCTTTTTTTCTTCGCCATCTTCCTTGGTTGGCTTATCTTTTGCACTTGGGGAATTTTTTTGGGGGACATAGCTCTTCTTGGCTTTTTAAGTGGTCCCTCAACTTTTCATTGATTCCTTTTTCCATATTATTTTTGGTCTCCTTGTCATGGTTGGTCTCATCCATGCCTTCATCTATTTAAACTTATATGTTGTTAGGTTCTATTAGGTTATTTCACAAATACACTATACTTTATTATTTGGGTTAACATTTTATATATGATCATTCCTTAGTCTCTCCCTGCTCTTCTTCATGTTTCTTATGTTCAGTTATCTTGGTCTTCTTTTTATGTTCTTCTGCCCTTTTTGCATTCTACATAACCATTCAAGTTTATTAACTAGTATATCCCCCACAATATTAATCCACCAATAAAGACACAATGGATACCTTCTTCTTGGCCTTATGTGTTTTTTGGTTGTTCCTTGACATCAATGGGTTGTTGTATGTTTAGCTCTTTTTTTGCTACTTTGTTTAGGTGTGTCTTTTTTTGGTCCTGATTCGCTTGTCATGAGTTGTCCCTTGTCTCCTATTTGGAGTTATATATACAATTAACAAATGTTCATGAAAAAAAAAAACTCATAACATCAAAAACATACTTAAGCTTTATAAATTTTCAATAAACTTTTAAATTTTCAGAGTTCAACAAACATGTTGTTGATAATTTAGAACAATATTGCTAGTTTAGAAGATTATGTCATCATCAATTTTTAGAGTGATTGGTCTCTCGTCTTATTTTCATCTTGTTACAAAAGGAACTATGACCAAACAGAGTAAGATGCAACTAATGTAGATTGAGAATAATAATAATGAAGAATAAGAAAGGACAGAATAACACACAGTGATTTTACGTGGGAAACCCCTAAACAAGTTAGGGACAAAACCACGACAAGCATAGAAGAATTCCACTATATAAAATAGGAATTATAAACTTTTATTCTTATATAGGAACACCAAGCTCTCTTACAAGAAGAAAATACTCTTTCTATTCATTTTTATCTCACTCATTTTTTGGAGAATTTTTGGGATGGTTTGGCTACCATGGGTCCTCACCTATTTATAGCCCAAAGAAACTTGGTCATCAAGCAAATCTAATGGCTCCAAATTGTTCTCATAAATTCGTGTGTGCTACAGAGGGGACCTCATGGACCTGTAGATTGAAGCTCTAATGGTACTTGAATAATTAATTAAACTCCTTTAATTAAATTACTCAACATTTAATTAAATTACTCAACATCCATTAACTGTCAGGCACTCCACTAAAGACCGACAGTTACACTCTTCACACTACAGATATATTTCTGTGTCCATTGGATATAACCAGTTAACAGTGTGATGACCCTTCACAAATTGCTCGTAAATATAACTAGGCAAAAATTACTATTTTGCCCCTAAAGTTACATCTAACTCCTTAAGTACCACTGATCCTTCTAATGAACAATAAGCATAATCCAACTATGACCAAACCCCTCTAAGGCCAAGAGAGGGTGTGGCATCACATTGTTCAAGCCCCGAATCAATCCTCAATGGAGCAATTTATCTACTTATCCCGATGTTAGGGAAGGAGTGAATTCCGACTTGTATAGCTGTGCTCCCAGCTCTCCAATCAGACGAATCCCTAAAATGGTAGGTTTATTGAGTCGACGATCTGGCCACTTTCACCTATACAAATCAAAGGACTGCTTTCATAGGCAGGAGTTCAAAACTCACTCAGGATTCAAGTCATGTTAGCTATGATCATCTTGGTGAAATGTAAGTCTCTATTATAAATGGTGTTATATAATGAGACTAGTCATTTCGTGGTCCGATCTTATACTAACTCTTTTGTATAAAATACCTCCACTCACATGTCTCCACATGAATGATCAAGATCAGATCATTTGTAATACTTTACAACAATTGTAACATCTACAAAGCGGGTCGTATTCGTAGTGTGACTAGGATAAGGTATCCAGCTTTATCCATCTACTACAGATTATTTAGGTTATCACTTAAACATGATTCATCTGTATGTCTCTACATACATGTTTAAGCTACAGATGATAATATTAGATGTTAGTTTATTGGTTTATGTAGGTTAATGCTACTAAATGTCAAATAAAACATATCATATTTTATTAAATAAATAAATTGTTTGTACATGACAAGTACAAACTAAAGGACCCTACGAGATTTAGGGCATCAACCCAAATAAGTCGAACTACTAGAGGAAAGCTCTCATTGAAGTCAATACCTTTTTTCTGAGCATATCCCTTTACCAAAAATCTTGTATGATACCGCTCCACTAGGTTGTCATTGTTGCACTTGATCTTATACACCCATTTGTTGCCAACGGGCATTCTCCCTTGTGCTAGCGTTACAAGTTCCCAAGTCTTATTCTTATGAAGAGCTTCTATTTCTTCCTGCATTGTTGTCATCCACCGAGCAACATCTGAACTAGGCATTACCTCTTGGAGAGTTAATGGCTCTCAATCCTCGATTAGAAAATAATATGCCACATTGCTCTCCATAATATACTCAGATTGCAAACTGATAACACCAAAAATGTGCTATTTTCCTCTTATTAATTCTAGGTCATTACTATGTTTAATGTCTTTATTTAATGATTATATAGGTATCGAGAATCTTTGAGGTGGAATTCGTCGTTACGAGCTGTTTAGGGTTAATTTGGAGCAATTAGGAGCTAATTTGAGCAACTAGACTTCAAAAGGATGTGAAAGGGCAAAAATGGCGCTAGATGGAGCGTTGCAATCCTCAATCGAGTGTTGCACAACGCTACAAGGCAGAAGCCTCTACAACATTGGAAAACAGGGTAGCATTGCAATGTTCTGATTTTTTACGAAGGCAACACAGTGCGCGCGCAAGCGAGTGTTGTGATACTCATAATGCTATGTCCCAATGCTGATAGGCTAGAGACTAGCATTATAACGTTCTTGTCAAGCGTTGCAACGTTGCGACGTTGTAGTATATAAGCTCATTCTTTGTTTAGGGCAAGAAAGCATGTAGAATCGACCTCCAATCGACTCGTAAGACGATTTCTTTATCTTCTCACCTCCCACATCTTAATTTTCTCTAATTTATTTCTTCATCTCATGTAATTAATAGAGATAGAGCTGGATTTTTTCTTCTTCATCCCATGGGAAGGTAAGTTTTAGACTTTCTCTAGCTTAGGGATTTGGAGGAACTCAATGTTATTTTGAGAGATTCTTAATTTATGATGTTAATGATCTTACTTATAGATTCTCATTATGAATTTATTATTATGTGCTGCATTTTCATGTATTTGATTGACAACCATGTTGGGGTTGATGCCCTAAAGTCTCTTGTCCTGTAATTTGTCAACAATTTGTATGAACGCTTGTGATATTTAATATATGACATTTTACTTCACTTCTTAATTTTGCTCAGTTGTGTTAGAAGGTACCGATGCGCAACAGAAGTTACCAGGATCCATAAACACTCTAATTCATTAATTTTGGCAGAAAAGAAAACATGCTTCAACAGAAATAATTGGGTTTCAAGATATACCTTTGAAGAACTTCCTCTAAGCTTTGAACCAGCTGCAAATCTCCACTGAAACTTGTAGTAGACCACCCTAAGATCTTCCTTACTATCCTCTTGTGCTCAAGATTGAGAAGTGGGACTCAAAATAAGCTGGAATTAAGGGAATTTAGAGAAGCTCACAGCAGCAACACAGCAGAAGAACAACCTTCTTCTCTCACAAATTTTTCTAAAAAATTGTTCGGTTGCATTACCTTCAAAACACTCCAATCTCTTCAATATATTGTAGACATTAATGCAAAGAGATTTACTACATGAGATGCAGCTCATGTTTGGAGTTAATGAAGAGTTTAAGGTGGGTTGTTTGTGACTAGTAGGAAGAAGATAACGGAAAATCAATTTTCCAACTTTGCGTTTTTCTTTTCTTTTTCAATTTTATCAAAATTGATTTCATAAATCAATTTTATTTAATAAATTTGAAAATATTATTAATTTTACAAAATTAATTTCATAAACTAATTTTCTTTAATAAAATCAATAGATAATTATTTGAACAATTTAAATAAATCTAATTCATTTAATATCAAATAATAAATTAATTTTTACACAATTCTATCTTCAAATATTTAAATCATATTTAAATATTATTTCTCCAATTTCATTTAATTCTAATTTTATCACATCAAATCAACTTATCACGCTATTCTAGAGCTAATCCATTAACGAGCTAGTAAGGGACCTTGCGAACCTATAGATCATGGGCTCCAACGATCCGAGATTAATCGGCTAAACTCATTAGACCGATCTAACCTCCCAATTAACTAATGGGTGATTCCACTAAAGCCCATAGCTGAACTCCCTTCACTATAGATATATTATGTCCACTCGATATAACCATGATTAGTAAGTTAACCTTTCACAGGTTGCTCGTAATAAGGGTTGGGTCGAATCTCTATTTTAGCCCCGGAATTACCTCTTGTTCCTTAAGTTGCATTGATCCTCTAATGAACAATTGATTTGTGATCCAATCAATAAATCGAATCTGTCTCAGGCCAATGAGAGAGTGAGGCCTCTTGTTCAAGACCCAGAATCAACATTTGAAGGGAACAACCTCTCTACTAACCCTAATCGGATAGGAGCAAATTCCCTCTTACACCCTATGTTCCCAGCTATTCATTCGGTCTTATCCTCAAAATGGTAAGCTTATTGAGCAGAGGCAGTTGGTCTACTCTCACCGTTTGTAGATCAAAGGATAATCCCGAACAAACAGAAGTTCATAGTTAGCTCAGAATTAAGGTCAAGTTACCAAGGTCATCACTTTGAAATAGTCAATCTTAAACCAGAGTTATAAAGTAAGAGTGATTGGTTTTGTGGTCTGATATTGCACAATGGTTTTGTAGTTCGATATTGTACAAAACTCATTTGCACAGGACACCCCCACTCCTCATGTCCCAACATGAATGAATTAGGATCACTTCGTTTGTAGCACTTTACAACTCTTTGTAACAACTATAGAGTAGGCCGCATCCAATAGTATTACCAGAATAAGGTACCCAACTTTATTCATATACTATAGATCATTTCGACTATTTACTTGAACCTGATCCACTTGTATGTCTCCACATAAAGTTCAGGTACTCATTTAATACTCAAAGGACTTAGGTTTATTGGATTTCTAAATAACAATATATTCAATAACAACTTTATTGAATTCTCATAATAAGTTCTAATGTTTACAAACCACGAGTCTTAGGACATAAAACCAAACAAGTTGAATGTTATATTTTCTTTACCATAAACCAATAAACCTTAAATCCCTGGTTGTCTGTATGTAACTTAAGCATGTATGTGGTGACATACAAGTGGATCATGTCTTAAGTGATAACAAAAATGGTCTGTAGTATATGAATATAGGAGGGAAACCTTATCCTGGCAACGCTACAGATGCGGCTCGCTTTGTGGAATGGTCACAAGTGTTACGACTTGTCACAGATGGTTTGATCCTGATCATTCCTATAGAGGACATGCGAGCAGGGGTGTCCTATACAAAGAGTTTGTATAAGACCTGGCCACGAAGTGTTAACGTCTCGCTATATAACACCGTTCATGACAGAGACTTCACTTCACTAGGATGACCATAGGTAATATGACCTCAATCCTGAGTGAGTTGGGAACTCGTGCCATTGAGGGCGGTCCTTTGATTTGCATGGGTGCGAGTGGCCAGGTCGCCAACTCAAACATACCACTTTGAGGATTCTTCTGATTTGGGAGTTGGAAACTCAACTACACAAGATGGAATTCAGTCCTTCCCCAAAGCAGGGGTAAGTAGATAGATAGCTCTCTTAAGGGCTGATTCCAGGGCTTGAACGATGTGGCACCACACACCTTCTCTTGGCCCGAGAGATGTTCACACATGGTTGGACTATGTTGTGTTATTCATTAGAGAGATTAGGGGTACTTAAGGAGTAAGATGTAACTATAGGGGCAAAACGGTAAATTGACCCAGTTGTACTTACGAGCATTTGTGAAGGGTCATCGTACTCATGATTGGTTATATCTGATGGACACATAAATATATCTGTGGTAAGAAGAGTTCAACTGTTGGTTTTTAGTGGAATGTCTGGTAGTTAACGGATGGTGGATCTCTTAGCTAAAGAGTTTAATTAGCTATTCACTTACGGTTGGAGCTTCGAGCCATAGATCTATAAGGTCCCCTTGGTAACTCAGATAAAGTTGAGAATAAGTTTTTGGGTCAGTTTGAAATGTACAAATTGACAAGAGGGAGTTCGATTATATATGATATAATTGAACTAGTTAATTATATATGATATAATTGACTAAATGTATGAGATACATTATTTTGGAAGAAATTGGATCTAAATATGATTTATATCAAGTAGAGGAGAAAACACTATAGTGGATATATGATATCAAACTATAGGTTAAGAATATAATATGATTATATTCATTATTTAATTAATTAGGCGGTTATGAGATAATTGGCCGAGTAATTCTCCGAAATTGTGCAAAAGTGGGAAGTTCGAATTCAATTCTTGTAACTAAAATGAAAATTATTTTCATTTTTGCGATACACGAAAAAGACACGCAGAAAAATTGCTCAAGGTGTGAACCTATACGATCGCATAGCATTGAGAGCCTATACGATAGTGCCAATCTTCCTAAACGATCGCACACCCGCGTGTTAAACGATAGCCTGCGATTTCTAAACGATCACTTACTTTTTCTATATGATTGCTTAGCGCACTGAGCAGACCTAAACGATCGCTTACCATTTGATAAATGATCTCTTAGCTGAACCTACATGATCGTGTACCTATTTCTAAACGACAAGCACCTAACTATACGATAGTCTTCTACTATCTCCCACTTGCTTATTCGTACTACATGATCATCTTTTCCTCCTTCCCTCTACTAATTCCATCAATGTTCACCCTTTGGATTCTCACAATGAGAATATTGAGGGCTTCAAGTGGTGGTGTCGTCCCCAGTTGTTGTTGGTTCGTGCACTGTCGATCGTGTAGACGACCGTGGTGCTGTTAGGCGATTGTTTGCTGGACAATAAAAAGCATAGGGGAGTTCGCTTTCGCTGGACTGAGTTTGATTGAACATTTTCTTCAACTAGTATGTCTACTCGGTCTTTTGTATTTTAATTGTTAAAGCATGCTAGTAATTAGTGTTACAATGCATATCTATTTGGTAGAATGTATGTTTGGTAATTTTGTCACAATGAAATCGAAAAGATTTTCTTCCGCTCATGGGTACTCTTGTTTAATAGATCCTTCAATTGGTATCAGAGCGGAAGTGGGGTGTACAAAAACTAGTATAAAACAATAAACTAGGGCATAAAAGCCCAGTATAAGAAAATCTCCCACTTGCCCTAGTCCAGCCGTGGGTGATTTTGTAGACACATGCTCTGAAGGTGACCCTCAAACAGGTAGCCGTGAGAGTCTTCATAAACGGGTCAGCAACATTGTGCTCCGAAGCGATCTTCGTGACGATCACGTCCCCTTGATGCACTATCTCGTAGATCCGGTGATACTTTTGTTCTATGTGTTTGTCGCGCCTGTGACTTCTAGGCTCCTTGGAGTTCGCCACAGCCCCATTATTGTCACAATAGAGGGTAATGGACCTAGACATATCTGGAACGACTTTTAGTTCTATCAAAAACTTCCAGAGCCAGACGGCTTCCTTAACAGCTTCACAAGCCGCTATGTACTTCGCCTTCATAGTGGAGTCGGCGATGCACCTCTGCTTAGTGCTTCGCCACACTACAGCTCCTCCATAAAGAGTAAAGACTGACCCTGATGTCGACTTGTGAGAGTCCCTATCAGTCTAAAAGTCAAAATCAGTGTATCCAGTAAGGAACAAATCTCTAGATTCATACACAAGCATGTAGTTCCTCATCCTCCGAAGATACTTAAGGATGTTCTTCACTGCTGTCCAGTGACCCTGGCCTGAGTTAGACTGATACCTACTAACGATGCCCACAACATAGCAGATGTCTGGTCGAGTACAGAGCATCGGGTACATCAAACTACCAACGGTAGACGCATATGGGACTCGTCTCATCTCCTCAACCTCTTGAGGCATCTTAGGACACATGTCTTTAAACAAAGTGATTCCATGCCTGAACGGAAGTAGGCCCCTCTTGGAGTTCTGCATCAAGTACTTGAGCAACATTTTGTCAATGTACGATGCCTGAAATAGTGCTAGGACTTTGTTTTTACAATCTCGAAAGATCTGTATACCCAGAACAAATTGAGCCTCTCCCAAATATTTCATTTGGAATTGGGTCGCTAGCCAGTTATTAACTGTAGCCAGTAGACCTACATCATTCCCAATGAGTAGTATATCGTCTACATACAACACTAAGAATACTAATGAAGCATTGACGATCTTCTTGTAGACACAAGGTTTATCAACGTTCTGGTCAAAGCCATACGACTTGATCACAGTATCAAATCGTATGTTCCAAGATCTATACGCCTGTTTCAGCCCATAAATGGACCGATTAAGCTTGCAAACCTTTTGCTCTTGACCTTGGGCTATGAATCCCTCGGGTTGCACCATGTAAATGGTAACCTTAAGATTGCAATTCAGAAAGGCCGTCTTGACGTCCATTTGCTTGATGTCATAATTATAATAAGCTGCAATGGGCAAGAGTATGCAGATCAACTTTAACATGGCAACAGGCGAGAAAGTCTCCTCATAGTCAACTCCCTCTACCTAGGTATAACCCTTTGCCACAAGTCGAACCTTGAAGGTCTGTACCTTCACATCAGCACCCCGTTTTCACTTGTAGATCCATTTACAACCTATAGACCTTATCCCATCAGGCTGATCTACAAGATCCCATACTGAGTTGAAGTACATTGACTCCATCTCGAGATCCATAGCCTTGACCCATTCATCCCAGTCAACATCATCCATTGCCTTCTAATAAGACCACAGATCCTCAACTTCGCCATTTGCAACCATAGCTAGGATTTCCGTGAAACCCAAATAGCGAACGGGAGGGTTCACAACCCTTCCACTGCATCGAGGTTCCCTCAACTCTTGAGGTGGAACTGACCTACTAGATGAACTTTTCAAATGATTCAGACTTCCATTGCATAAGATAAACATACCCATACTTAGAGTAATCATCAATAAAACTGATAAAATACTCATAGCCACCTCGAGCTCGCACATTCATAGGATCACAAAGGTCAGAATGTACTAACTCAAGAGGCTTTTTGACTAGAAAAGGTTAGAATGTTCAAGAGTTCCTTCACTTTTACTGGAAAAGGTTATCGAGCCAAAGAGCCTCTTGAGTTGAGGGAACCTCAACGTAGTGGGAGGGTTGTGAACCCGCCTGTTCGCTATCTGGGTTTCATGAAAATCCTAGCTATGGTTGCAGATGGTGACATGGTGCTGATGGGAAGGTGCAGACCTTCAAGGCTCGACTTATGGAAAAGGGTTATACCCAGGTAGAGGGAGTTGTCTATGAGGAGACTTTCTCACCTGTTTCCATGTTAAAGTCGATTCGCATCCTTCTGTCCATTACAACTTATTATAATTATGAGATCTGGCAAATGGACGTCAAGACGGCCTTTCTGAATGGTAATCTTGAGGAGACCATTTACATGGTGCAACCCGAGGGATTCATAGCCCAAGGTCAAGAGCAAAAGGTTTGCAAGCTGAATTGGTTCATTTATAGGCTGAAACAGGCATCTAGATCTTGGAACATACGATTTGATACTGCGATCAAGTCGTATGGCTTTGACCAGAAAGTTGATGAACCTTGTGTCTATAAGAAGATCGTCAACGCTTCAGTAGTATTTTTAGTGTTGTATGTAGACGATTTACTACTCATTGGGAATGAAGTAGGTCTACTGACTGCAGTTAAGAACTGACTAGCAATCCAATTCTAAATGAAAGATTTGGGAGAGACTCAGTTTGTTTTGGGTATACAGATCTTTCGGGATCGTAAGAAAAAAGTTCTAGCACTGTCTCAGACATCGTACATTGATAAGATATTGCTCAAGTACTCGATACAGGACTCCAAGATGGGCCTACTGTTGTTCAGGCATGGAGTCACTTTTTCTAAAGACACGTGTCTTAAGACACCTTAAGAGGTTGAGGCGATAAGATGGGTCCCATATGCATCTACCGTTGGCAGTTTGATGTACGCAATGCTCTATACTCGATCAGACATCTGCTACGCTGTGGGCATAGTCAGTAGGCATCAGTCTAACCCAGGTCAGGGTCACTGGACAGCAGTGAAGAACATCCTCAAGTATCTTCAGAGTCCCTGGTTATATTGGAATTTGTTCATCATCGCATTGTTGAAAAATTGTAGGAAACTCTTCGAAGAGATTCCATGATGAATGCAACCTGACTGCGCTCGTCTATGACTGCTTCATTTGCGCTCGTCCATGTTAAGTTGGACCATCATGTCTAGGACATGTTCCCGAACAGATATGCCCTCTTTCATGTGGCATGTGTTAATATAATTGAGGGCATCATGGTAGAGCTGATAGGACGGTTATCCAAACATCTCCTAGAGAGATTCTATAATGTCCATCACTGTTTCCATGACCTCATGCTTCTTGTATAGAACTTTAGATAAGCTCGCCAAGATGTAGATGTGGGCCTTTTCATTGGCCTTTATCCACCATTATAAGCATCCTTCGTAGCGTAGGATGCATTATGAGCAGGGGTCGGAGGACAATCCTCCGATAAGACTAACCGTAGATCATCAACAACAAGAATCGTGTTCAAGTTGGACTTCCACGTAGAGTAATTATCGCCGACAAGTTTTTCATTTTTAAGTAGTACAATTATTGAAGAAGACATTGTTGAAAATAAAAAAAACAAACATTAACCATATTAGTTATCTTTGCCTTAACCCATCGCACAAGCAAACAATTGCAAACTATCCCATCAATTTAGCAAAAACAAGCAATCATAAACCCTAATAAACTATTGATTTAGTTTTTACAATGATGCTTTAGGGGTTTAGAGCAGCAGCCACCGAAAGGTGATCAGCCACTCCTCCTCTGAAATGAGATAGCTCTCAGCTAATTCTAATATCAAAATAACTCATATTTCTATAGACATTAGCAACCATTGTTTAGTCAAGGATTCATTAACTCTTGACTTATCCCTGTAAGTGTAACCCTCCCACTTTCAGATCCCAGATGTATACACCAACAGACTACCGTTTAGGAAAGACAACTGTTGGTAATTAACCTAAGTGACCCAATCCTTTTCAGGAGTTCATTGTGTTCTAAATCCTATGACCAGACCTTTCAAAGGGATGGTTGCTCTAGGACAATACGCAGGCGGATCATGGGAATCTCATAGTGTGACCGAGGGGTGGAGACCGAAAGATACGTTGACATGCGTCCCGCTCCTAGTTACTATAGAAACTTTCTCCATTTGCCTTGTTATTGACCCATGTAAACACTTTTAGAAGGGAGGTCGTGCCCAAGGCGACACGAAACTGAGCATGGGTCTCACGTTGTGAACATATAGGGATATAAGAGACAAACTTGATACAAATATCTCGTTTTGTACTTTTCCTCCCACTGAAGTATCTTACCATATTTTAGGGTTATTTAACTTAGATAAATCTGGCTAAGTCAATCTATCTAAATCTATGCATATTATAACTCTTATAAAAAGTTCTTTATAGTATTTTTTAGATGAATTAAACCCTTTTAGTTAACCTAGTGGCATTGCATGCTAACATTGAACTATGATTAATTCAACTTAAATACCTCCAGCCAAGACAGAACCTAACCAGTAGAGTTCCCTTATATTCATAGTAATGTTTTTCCTATTTAGTTCGAATTCCAAGCATTTTTTTTTTTGAATTCCAGCCTCTGTAACTCTATTTTTCGCTTTTTTTTTTGTCAAATTTGGTCTCGATTTTCACCCATCTTCATCAAAAAACTAATGTAGACCCGAACTCATAGAAGACTTAATTTATAATTAAATGCCAAAACGCAGGCCTTACATGAATGAATGGTATACAAATTTGTAAATTCTAAGGCCAATTAACCAAATTAGTTCACAACAAAACCCATATTCATAATGCATCCCACTTTAATTTTTTTTTTTTAAAAAAAGAAAATTTAATTGTTAATTAAAATTATGAGATGACTTTGATACCAACAGTTGAAAGTCCAAGCGCAGCGAAAAAAATCGAGACCATTTTCAGATTTTAAAAATAAGTTAATTGGGGAAGTTAAATTTAGAATCCCTTACTTTCGTTGACGACCCTAGAGAGCTTTACCAATCTTTAAAATAGTTTCACTAGTATTCTCAAGGTAGAAGAGGGTGGGATCCTTGAGCGAATTTTCTACAAAAAAAAAAAAAAAAAAAAAATCAGAAAGCCCGAGGCCAAGATAGAAAATTCTGCATATCACTTTTCTTCCATCATGTAGAGAAAACTAACTAGAGAGAGAAGGAGAGGTTTGGAGAAAATCTCTCTCCCACTCTCATATAACTCCCCACGTTGGGAGTTAGTTATAACAAATTTACTTAAATTCATTATTTATTTAACCAATAAATTAAATCAAATGTAATTTATTTAACTAAATAACAATAAATTCATTTAATTTAAAAAAAATAAATAAATCAAAATTTAATTTATTCAAATAAATCAAATAATTATTAATCAAATTAATTGATAATAATTAAATATCTCATATTTAATTAAATGTGTATTAAAATCCTATTTTAATACATCACTCTCTCATAACCTATAGTTTTAATTCAATTAATTTAATTAAATCGAATAATTAATTAATTCTCAAATGAGTTAATCATTAAATTGAATAATTAATTAATCTTTCAATTAGATATCATATATTTAATATAACCTTATAATTGAATCATATCCAATTACGTTTTCTCTCATATTACCTATATTTTTAATATGCATCTAATGTGCATTAATTTTAACCTATAGTTTTAATGAATTATATTCATATTAAATTTAATATTTGAATTCCTTCAAATATTTAATTCTCCCGTAAATTATTTTTTAAATCAAATTCAAAATAAATTTATAGTATAAAGTTTAATTAAAAGATAAACTTTATATTATAATATATTAATTATCATACATTATATTTTTTTCCTTAGTAAATTTGAACATTTCAAATTACTTTAATTACCTCAATACCTTTTATGAGCTACCAGTGTGACCTAATAAATCTACATATCAGAAGGTCCAATGATATGAGATTAATTGGCTAAACTCATTAACCAAGTTAATCAATATTCGTTAACTGTTGGTACACTCCACAATAGACCCACAGTTGAACTCTTCTCACTGTAGATATATTTTTGTGTCCACAAAAATTGACAATGGTAACAAGTTAGTCATTCACAAGTGTTCATGACACCACTTGGGTCAAATTACCGTTTTACCCCTGAGTTACCTCTGTATCCTTAAGTACCAGTGCTTCTCTATTAAATAACCTGTTTATAGTCCAACCATTAAACAGAAATCTCTCTTAGGCCAGTGAGAGGGTAGGACCCTTTGTTCAAGTCCCAGAGACACCACTTAAGGGAACACTCATCTACTTATCCAAAAGTTGGGAAGGAGTGAATTCTTGGAAAGGAGTGATTCCATCTCGTGAAATTATGTTCCTAGCTCCCTACTCGGTCTTGTCCCCAAATTGGTAAGTTTATTGAGTCAGCGAACTGGTCACTCTCACTCGTATAAATCAAAGTACAATACTTCATGAACAGAAGTCCATAACTCACTCAGCATTAAGACTTAGTTGCTTAGGTCATCCTAGTGAAATAGAAACCTAACTAGTCAACGAAGTTAGATCTAGAGGTTACTATTTTGTGGCCCAGTCTTACGCAAACTCATTGCATAAGATACTCCCACTCACATGTCCCCTACACGAATGTGGTGGATCATTGTATTTGTATCAAATACAAAGTGGGTCGTATCCATAGTACAGCAAGATAAAGTACCCAACCTTATCCATATACTATAGACCCTTTAGGTTGTGTCTTTAACATTGATCCCCGTATGTCTCCATATACAGCTCAAGACCCATACAATAGTCTTGGATATTAGTTTATTGGATTAGGGTTATTTAGACAAGATAAATACTAGATAAACAATAACTATTTATTATAATAAACATTAATAACACTTTGTTAATGATCGGTCAAATGTTATATTTACTATTTACGAGTTTAAGGACATAAAACTCAATAATAACAATATAATACTGATGCATAAATCATGCATAACTTATGGTGAGATTTTCTTTATATGACATAAAATGTGACATATATAACAAAATTAAATCATACATCCAATGTGATTGAATACACAAGCATGTAATGGAAGCAAACAGAACCGATAAGTACTCTAATTACATTTAATTTGAGTTCTAAAGCATGCTATTGCAGAAAATTGAGGAGCGTTTCAATGTTTGATGATTTCTCCCAAATCTAAGCTGCTCTTCACGTGTTTTCAGCTCCAAATTGACAATGAACCACTAAGAGATCTTCTATACTATTCTCAGCCTTGAACTGAGTGGTGAAACTCGAATTTGAGTGAATTTGATGAAAGAAATTGAGAGAGTTTGTAAGGAAGAAGATAAAGTAGCAGAAACCCAATTTCTCCAGCTCAAATTCCTCTTCTTCTACTTCAATTTAGCAAATTGTGAGAGTTTAATATTTCTTCAGCATGGAAGCATTCCTAAGCCATCAAATGCCCAACTCCTACTTCAATTAAAGGTGGGATTTGTGTATGCTTGTAGGAAGAACACCTCCTACTTGAGGTGTTTGTGGACAAAATCCACTTAATCCATTTTTACCAATTTTTCATTTCAAAAATCAATTAATTAAAAAATGATTTAATTAATTCATAATTAATCAAATATCAAAATCCAATTTCTTAAATTGAATTTAAAATTGGAAATTAATTTGAATTTGAATTAATTAATTAATTTAATATCAAATATCAAATTAATCACACTTCAAATTTTAAACATGAATCCTATTCATGTAATTAATATTTAAATCAATATTAAATATTATATACTCTCATTCTCCAATTTTGTTTAGTTTCAATAAATTAAACATTAATTAATTATATCAAATATAATTGTACAAACCCTAATTTGAATTTGAACTTATCCAAATTCAAACCCTAATTCAATTTGAACAATTCAAATTGATATCATTCCAAATTCACTCAATTTAATAATTCAAGGTGTTCATGTTTTATGAGCTAGTAGAGGGACCTTATGGACCTATAGATCATGAGCTCCAACGATTAAGATTAATTGGCTAAAACTCTTTAAACCAAATTAATTAGTATTTGTTAACTATCAAGTCACATCACTATAACTCGATAGTTGCACTCTCCTCACTGTAGATATATTTGTGTCCACATGATTCAACCATAACTAGTAAGTCGACCCTTCACAGATTGTTCGTAATAACGGCTAGGTCAATATGCTATTTTACCCCCTATATTATATCTTGTTCCTTAAGTTCCTACTGATCATCTAATGAACAATTGGTTTATGATATAATCACTAAATCGGATCCCTCTCGGGCCAGTGAGAAGGTGAGGCCTCTTGTTCAAGACTTGGATTCAATACTTAAGAGAATAACCTTTCTCCTATCCTTAAATTGGGTAGGCGTGAATTCTGTCTTACACCCTATGTCTCCAGCCTACCCAGTCTTGCCCCTGAAATGGGAGGCTTATTGTGCCGATGTTGTTGAGCCAACCCTCACCCATGCAAATCTAAGGGTAATCTCGAATAGACAGGAGTTCATAGTTAGCTTAGGATTAAGATTGAGTTACCTAGGTCATCTAAGCGAAATAGTCAGTCTTAAACAATAAACAACGTTATAAAGTAAGAGTGACTTATTTCTTGATCTGATCTTATGCAAACTCATTGCATAGGACGCCCACACTCCTCATGTCAATACATGAACAAATCTGGATCACTTCATTTGTAGTATCTTTACAACAACTTATAACAGCTACAGAGTAGGCCACATCCAATAGTGTTACCAGAATTAGGTACCAAACCTTAATCATATACTATAGACCGTTTTGGCTATTTACACGAACTTGATCCATCTCTATGTCTCGACATAAAGTTCAAGTATTCATATAATAGTCATGGATCTTAGTTTTATTGGATTTAGACTTTATGAATGCAATTAATATATTTAATAATAACTTTATTGAAGAAATGTTGAATAACATTTTTATTGATGATAGAATATGTTTAATTTTACAAATTTCGAGTTTTAGGACATAAAACCCAACATAATGCACAATCTAAAAAAATAAACAAAATACATTATTGGACCGAGATTGACTTTCTAACAATTAATTAAATTAATATAATGTTTATATTAATTTAACTAATTAAAAACCTAAATTATTACAATAATAATAAAGAAAAACCAACAAGAGAACTGCCTGGACCGGACCAATATGTCGAACTGCTCACGAACCGGACCATCTACGTGAACCATTGTATATCGGCCAAACTCGCGTTGTAGTGCGTTTCGAAGCGCCGGCATAGCGGCACTATGGAAACTCTTTTCTTCACGTCGTGTTAGAGTGCCATGGCACTAGGGCATAATGCCACAACGTTACTATATAGTCGAATTTTGCATCGATTTCTCCATTTTGGCTCCAAATTTGACCCCATCACTTCTAGATCTTCGCCAGAACAACCACGAACGACCCGATCAAATTTTATTCAAAATTACGCCCAAAACAAGGGGTCCTTACAAGCCAAATTTGTAAAATAAAAAAAATAGTAAAGAGAAAGAACAATCCTGAAATATCCACAATGTGCAAAACTCCCACATTCATCATCATAAATGTAGAATAAAAATAGTACCCACATCACTCTGAATTTTAATTTCGAAAAATTGAAATTTGGGACTAAAAAAATCACGTTCTGATACCAATTGAAGGTTTGTAAAAATCACAACGGAATTGTGATCTTGTCTCAAAATCGATTTTCACAGAAAAATGAAATTTACATAGAACAAAAACCATTATGCATTAATAATTACAACATGCTTTAACTCAAGAAAAGATGAAATTAGATGGGTTTGAGACTACTTATTCTTGAAGTCACAATTCCTTCTTGATTTCCTCTCCAACCGGTCACGATCTTCCTTGGACAACGAACACCAAAAACTCAGCACTCCAAAAGCCTAATTGGTTGGACACCACCCAAAGATTTCCAAGGTATTCTCCGTAGGGTTGAGAAAACACAGAAGTTGTAGGTTCTGGATTAATTTTGGGAGAGGGAGAGAAAGTTTTGAGAGGAGAAACATTTTTTTCAGTGAAAAATGTTTTTTTTAAGATGAAAAACTCTCTGACACTTTTTCTGTGTAAGAAGCAAGGGGAAAAAGAAGACTGATCTCAATCAACCAACTCCACCTGCACGATTTTTTAATTGAGATAATTAAGCGGAAGGAGTTACATAACTCCCTTCTTTAATTTAAATTTAAATTCTAAATTTAATTAAATGAAAATAAATTTAAATTTAATTAATAATATATAATTATATAATAACTACCTTATTATGTAATACATATATTATACTACATGTTATATCTAATATAACATATAACCTATAGTTTATATTATATCAAATATAATAGAACCTATAATTTGTAATTCTCTCATTAACCTATAGTATTTAATATAAATCAAATTAATATTAAATTTAAGGAAAATTATTTTAAATGAAAAAACTGCTAAAAATATTTACAATTAATAGCAAAATATCACAGTCTATCTATGATAGAACGCGATACAGATAGTAGTCTATTGTTGTCTATCGCGGTCTATCATAGATAAAATGTAATATTTTGCTATCATTTGTAAATATTTTGGTTCATTTTCCTATATTTGAAAACAACCCTAAATTTAACCTATAGTTTTTATATAAATCCAATTCATATATTAATATTTAAATCATATTCAAATATTTGTTCCTCTCAAAATAAACTTTATATTATAATGTATCAAATATATTATATTAATTATATCATATATAATTGATTCCTCAATTAATTTGAACAATTCAAATTAACTCAAAATTAATTTGATTATCAATAATCCCAGTTGAGCTATCGAGGGGACTTATGGACCTATAGATTGAAGCTCCAATGGTACTTAGATAATTAGTTAAACTCTTTAATTAAATTACCCAACTTCCATTAACTGCCAATCACTCCATTAAAGACTGACAGCTGCACTCTTCACATTATAGATATATTTCTGTGTCTATTGGATAAAATCAATCGATGGTGTGTTGACCCTTCATAAATTGTTTGTAAGTACAATTGGGCCAAAATTATCGTTTTATCCCTGTAGTTACATCTAACTCCTTAAGTACCACTAATCACTCTAATGAACAATAAGTCATAGTTCAACTATGACTAAACCCTACCAGGAAAATGTGTGGTGTCACATTGTTCAAACCTCAAACCAGCTCTTAAAGGAGCAATTTCTCTACTTTTTCCAACTATAGAGAATGAGTGAATTCCTTTTTGTGTAGTTGTGTTCCCCACTCTCCAATCAAACGAATCCTCAAAATGGTAGGCATATTGAGTCAGCGACACTGGCCACTCTCACCCAGGCAGATCAAAGGACCACCTTCATAGGTTGTTCACAACTCACTTAGGATTAAGGTCAAGTCACTTATGGTCATCCTGGTGAAATGTAAGTCTCTTCTATCAACGGTGTTATATAGTGAGACTATTCATTTCGTGGTTCAGTCTTATACAAACTCTTTGTATAAAATGCCACTGTTCTCATGTCTCCACATGAATGATCATGATTAGATCATTTGTAACACTTTACAATAATTGTAACATCTACAAAGCGGGTCATATTCATAGTGTCACCAGGATAAGGTACCCAGCCTTATCCATCTGTTACGGACCGTTTAGATTACATTTTACACATGATCCACCTGTATGTCTCCACATACATGTTTAAGTTACAGAAGATAACTTTGGATCTTAGTTTATTGATTTTGTGTGTGGGTTAATGCTACTAAATGCCAAATAAAAAATCTTGGATTTTACATAAATAAATTGTTTGTACATTACAAAGACAAACTCCAGGATCCACTAGATTTAGGACATCAACCCCAACAGAGGCGACCGGAGACAACAGAGAGTCTCAAACAAGGTCATGAGAGGAAAGGAGAAGACGAACTGGGGGTGGCGGTTTACAACACTTAAGTTCTTAACCCTAGAAATAAAATAAAAAAATTATATATGTATATATATTAAAAAATTAAACGACTTGATTCAATTTTAAATTTGGTTTTTTAGTTTAAAACTGAATTGAACCGCATAATTTGATTTTAAAAATTATACAAAATCGAATTGGAATGTAGAATTCGATTTATAGCTTAATTCAATTCGCTTTTGCATTTGGTTTGATTTTCGCGGTTTGAATGATCATCCTTGGCAAAGCACAATTTTATTTTATTTTATTATTTTTTTAATTCTTAACAAAGCATTTTCTTTCTGTGCAAGTTATTTGCTTTTTAGACCGAGAAAACGAAGCTGAGGAAATAAACCTCACTCGAACTCTCGCTGCTCCACCTGGTTGGATCCTTCGTATTCCTCATTTCAGGTTCGATTTTTACAAATCTAAATCTTCCGCTTCTTCTGCTCTTCGTATTCAACCCTTTGATGCTGCCATTTTAATCTGCTCACTCCTGGTCATGGGTCGCAGCAGAATTTTGAGATACTGCAATAATTTTCTTAGGTTTAACCTTGATATTGTATTTGTTTGAAAATATTAGATTTCTGGGGTTTTGTTTCTGAGTGTAGAAACCCATTAATTTGATTCAGTGTTTGGAACAATGATTTAGTTGGATTCTTGAAAACATATTTTAACAAGTTGTGGGGTTGTTTGATTTTTTTTCCCCTTTTCCCCTGTTCATTTTCGATTATTTTGTTTCAACTTTGCAGGTGCACTTGACATTTAGCTATGTCTAGCTCTGCAATTGATGTTCCTCCCAAGGGTGGGTTTAGTTTTGATCTCTGCAGAAGAAATGATATGCTTGCAAAGAAAGGTCTTAAATCTCCGTCTTACCTTAAGACTGGAACTACCATTGTGGGTTTAATCTTCGAGGTAATCGGTTGCATTTAGGGTGTTACATAGGTCAATCTTATTATTTTTCGATTGCCAAATGTTTTGTCCTTCCAGACATTAATTTTGTAGAGATCCATTGTCACCATTATCAATATTTGGAAAAGTCTTGTTCCTTTCTTTGTAATTTGAGTTCACTTTTATTTCTTTATCACTTTCAGAAAATTGGCCTTTTTTAGCTTCAATTATCTAATCTTTCTACAATGAAGTCGTAGGTTGTGAATTGACATTGGTAAGCCTAGTAAGGATCAATGTTCCATTGAAGAACTCCAAATGTAATTTAGGAGTGTATAGGAAACTTAATTTTTTATGTTGAGCACCTTTCTATTTGTTTTATGACAAAGTTATAATAATCGATCACGTCTTAGTGATTGTAGTCGTCCATGTTCAGTTATAAATATACCACATGCAATGGCAAACTTTTGGAAGATAAAACTGCGAAACAAAGCCAGCTTGAGTTACTATAAATGAAAGAATATACAAGGGCATAAATATGACAAAAAAGGAGCTTATCTACTGACACCAAAGAGATTGAACAAATTAGCAACCCCAAAACATATGATTAAGGTCCTCTTGCTGCCTACAAAGAATGCACCATTGCCTATGCAACACAAAATAGTGTCTTTGAACTCAATCCATGGTATTGACTCTCTAATGTAAAACCACCACACAAAGAGTTTGACCTTCTTTGGGATTTTAACTTTCCAAAGAAAGGAGAAAGCAGAGTGGGCATGGGATGGAGAAGGGGTAGACAAATTGTGGAAAAATGAATTGCATGATAAACCCCTTATGGATTGGGGGTCCAAATCCTAACATCCTTCTTCTTAGCTAGACCTGCTAGTCTTAAAGGAGGGGGAGAAGAACCACCCTTTTTGTTGCCTCTCTATCAGACAAATGATATGAAAACCTAAGGAAATTGAACGAGGAAAAAATTTAGCCCACATAATGCAACGCAACCTCCTATTGGCGAGACGGTATAGCCCCCTAAACATTGCACAATGGGGCTTATCATCCACCAATCAATCCTTCCAGAAGTACACCTTTGAGCCATTCCCAATGAAACAAGTTACAGGCTGAGAAAAGAAAAGAAATCTGGAGGCAATAACTTCCCATAGATTTCTATTTTCTACTAGTGTAGTGTCCTTAGACCCAGCACCTGAAACCCGCTCAGATGGGTGTGGTTTATATCTACTCACAATAACTCTGTACTACAAAGCATTGTGCTCCATGAAGAAGTGCCACAACCATTGTGCTAGAAGAGCTTCATTACGTAATCTCAAGCAAATCCCAAGCCCTCCTAGACCCACCAGCTTCACCACCACCTCCCACTTAACTAAATGGGACCCTCCTCCCTCGTTGACCCCTTCCCATGAGAAATTTTTCATCAATCTCCTGTACTTCAGCTGAAAGCATATTTCAATTCATCATTTGAAATATGTTTTTGATTCTTCCTTTCTGCTTTCCCCATTCACCATGAGGGAAACTCGGGAAGAGTTCAGGCAGAAATAGATGGTGAACATCCCTTTGATATATACTAATGCCTATATATCGAAGGCTAGCAGATCTGCCTTGTGAAAAGAAATTTTTGGGGGATAAGTCTTCATGGTTCTAAAATTGCTATCTTCTGGTTGTGTTGTCTGAAGAAATTATTTCAGCATTCACCTTGTTGAGAATATTCATTCTTTAGAAGATGACTGAATTGAATAGTCTGGTCCAGTTAGTAAATGTTACGCTTGTCACTGCGATGCTTTTTGTTTTCAATTATGTTATTATACACCGAAGTTTCATTTGTAATTTTTTTTTACATTTGTAAATTCAAAATAATGTTTTATTTAATCTTCCTGATTTGCTTCAGGATGGTGTTATTCTTGGGGCAGATACACGTGCTACTGAAGGCCCTATTGTTGCTGACAAAAACTGTGAGAAAATTCATTACATGGCACCAAACATATATTGTTGTGGAGCCGGAACTGCTGCTGATACAGAGGCAGTAACAGGTAATTGGTGATATCTTGCTACTACAAGTTAAATTTCGTCAATATTCTTTCTCAAACAGAACTAATTCTATTATTCTCGCATTTTTAAGACATGGTTAGCTCCCAATTGCAATTGCATCGCTACCACACTGGTCGAGAATCAAGGGTTGTTACTGCACTGACCCTTCTCAAGAAACACCTTTTTGGGTATACCATTTTTATCTACTTGGTATTTTTTTCGTATCTCTCATCTGTAGAATGAAATTTAAGTCTTCCCATCCATTGTCTTCTCCAGTTATCAAGGCTATGTTTCAGCCGCTTTGGTGCTTGGTGGGGTTGATGTTACTGGACCTCATTTACATACTGTGAGTTTTGTCCTGGAAAACAAATAATTTTAGGTTGCACAACTTGCCATTTTTAATGCTATACTTCGTCTGCAGATCTATCCTCATGGATCCACTGACACCTTGCCATTTGCTACAATGGGATCGGGTTCTCTAGCTGCAATGTCTGTATTCGAATCAAAGTACAAAGAAGGCCTGACTGTAAGTTCATGTGCTTATATAGACACAGATAATTGACAACATGGTGTATCTTAGTTGTGGGAATTATTGTTTCCTTTTCTATCTGCATGGTGATTACTTGGTTTCTCTTATTTTAATTTCCTTGTTGCAGAGGGATGAAGGGATTCGACTTGTAACTGAGGCGATATGTTCTGGGATATTTAATGATTTGGGGAGTGGAAGTAACGTTGATGTTTGTGTTATCACGAAGGTTTGTGATCCTAAGGTGTTTCGATTTCTTTGAAGATAATAGGGGAAAATTTGCATCTAAAAAGTACGTGATTATTTGTATATTTATTTCTTTGGGTGTTGCAGGGCCAAAAGGACTATCTAAGAAATCACCTCTTGCCGAATCCTCGAACATACGTTAGTTCGAAAGGTTATTCGTTCCCCAAGAAAACGGGTAAGTTATTTTCTTACTCTACTCTTCCGCATACTTTCATGTTTTGTTTCTCTTCCCCCATTGCTCCACCAATGACTTATGCTTTCTTTAACTACAGAGGTTCTGCTGACAAAGATTATGCCATTGAAAGAAAAGGTGGAGATAATCGAAGGAGGCGATGCTATGGAGGAGTGAGAATGATGAAACACAGGTTTGCGATTCCCGGGGAATTTCGAACTATAGTTTTTTATTTTTCTCTTCATTGCTCAAGTGGATATTATTAGCAAATTCAGTTTGGCCTTGAGTTCATGTTGTCATTGACTTGATTTAAACTTACCAATATTTCAAGCCCAAGAGGGCTGTTAGATAGAGCCAGTTGCTTGTTCAAATCACTCAACTTGTTTAGAATTTGACAACTTAGCTTTGTATGATTTTCGGTATGCCATGTTTATCCCTACTAAAACGAAATTCATTAATGGTAATCTGAAAAGTAGACCTTGCTTAATTATGTTTGTTGTTATTTACCGTATTTCGTAATCGTAGTGAATTGTAGGGCCCACCTTCAAATATGTAATCAAAATGCGCAATTTAATTGAGGAACGAAGGATGGTTAATTTGTTTGTATTTGAAAATTACATGAGACTCATTACCTTTATCATTATTGTTACAATAAGAGAATTAGGAATCTGTTATTGTTAACTTTACTTTTACCGATTGATCCTAAATGGTAAAGGAAAAGGTAGCAATAAGAAGACAGTGAAGTAAACAGCCTCAATTTTAATTAGACTATATTCGCAAAATCAACGTTATTACAAGTAATCTAAGTATATTTACAATTGAGACTCATTAAGAGAGAACCTTTCATTTTATTGCAATTACTCCAATTTTGATTATGGATTGGCAAATGTAGCCTGAATGAATATGAAGGTCATCAACTTGGATTCACACCGTAGCTGATATCGATACTGTTTAAAAAGATGTTGCTTCACAAATTTGAATTGTCTGCATAAATATGTTGTTTCTTTGGGGACGGTGCGACTCCAAACCCTGGCGAAAGTTTTGAGTGTAGAAGAAGGGACAATCTTAGTGAAAAAAAAATCACATGTCTTGGAACTTCAAAGGCAGTTTTCACCTTCGCAATATGCAACTTTATATGTGATGTTGGTAAACACCATTACTTCACATTATATGTAGACTTTTTTTTGTCCTCTTTTTGTCATAATTTGAGTGTAGCTAAAAGGATCTATTATAAGTGATTTTATTAAAATCGGTTTTCGTAGAATCATTTAAATGTTTCATTCATTCTCCACTTTCGAAAGTAACTATTACAATGAAAAATGATTTTAGGTTATTTTTGGAAGTGATTTTGAATTACCGTTTTTCTGTCCTCATGGTTTAATTATAATTGTTTCTTAAAAGCATTTGATTATAATTATTATAAAATTTACTTCTAATTTTTGTAATTCACTCTGCGTAAATGAAGCAAATAAAATGTGCTTATAACTCTTAAACCCAATTGGAAATTGGGTGGAGAAAATATGTTTTCAAATATAGGTGAGTCAACTCATTTATAAATATTGCAAAACGTCACTATCTTGGAAGATACTAATAAACATCTATCAATATCTATGATAGGTGTCTATGTTTCCAATAGTTTTATCATTTAAGACAATTATTCATTTTTATATCTTGCAAATTTGAAAGATTAATATGTATTTTTTTCTAAAACATATTTAGGTGGTGTTTGGATCACCAACTTGAAGTTGGTGGAGTAGGTTATTATAGCACACTTCATGTTTGGGCTCCAAATATAATAGTGAAGGAAAATTTACAACTATTTGGGTAATTGCTATGAATAACATCTTTAGAGCTAATATTTAAGTGTAAAACAACATTTCTAAAAATTGCAAATATAATAAAATCTTCTAAATTGTAAATACAGTAAAGGAGAATTTTCAAAAATGAAAAATAAGGGAAACTATTTATATAAAATAACAAAAATTTAATAAAGGCTGATAGATATCTATCAATGACTATTAGCAATAAAAACTAATAGAAGTATATCAATGACTATTAGTGATAGAAACTGATAGAAGTTTATCATTGATAGACGCCGATAGAAGTCTATTAATGTCTATCCGTGTTTTTTTTTTTGTTTACTATTTTTGTAAGTAATTTAACATTTTTTCTATCTGTGAAAGTTTTCCTATAGTAAAATCTTCTATCGCTGATGAACTCATATTAGCGATAAACTCTTGTTTGGGGCAAAGATCTAGGAAGCTTAGCTTCCTATAACCTTTTCCCATAGGTTTGAATAGTAGGTTATTTTTTTTTTCTAATTTAATTTAGGAAATTCATTTGCCAACTTTCGAATACCGCCTTTGGTGATTGTCGTTGGCCAACTCCGATCGCACCTCTAGCTATCGACACCACCCAATCTCCGGCCACCAACCCCGAAGACCGCCTTCGGTCGCCACACTTCCAGCAACCCCCAATTGCAAACATTTTTTTAGGTCATTCCAAAAAAGCCCTTAGTTTAATTGCAATAATACTTTTTAAAATACACTTTCTCTTTCTTCTAATCATTTTTTTGGGATTTTTTTTTAATTATTATTATTATTAGATTATCTTTTTAATTTTTTTTCTCTTCCCTTCTTTGTTTAAAATTAACGTTTCTTTCTTTTTAGGAGATTTCATTTATTTTCAATTTTTACTAGTTGAAAATCGATTGAGATCAAGTATATGTTGAATATACTAGTAATATAGTAAAAATGTAATATATATCACATATATCATTGTTTATTTTTGGCGTGTTTACAAATATATGGAAAAATGTAAATATACATCAAATATATTGCTCAATATATAAGAAAAATATATTATACAAATTGTATTGTTCATGCACTTTTCAAATATATACTGATTTATTTATAGAAATTTCAAATATAGAGTGCTATATATATATCAAATATACCTCGTCTTCTCCTTTAAAACTTTTCGTTGATTCTTGTTTCATTTATATGGGCAACAATTTTCGAATTTTTGGAGATATTTTATTTTTTTGCATAAGTTCCGAAAAGACAATTGTTTTCAAAAGTTCATAACCCCAAGAAACTTTCCTTGAGCTAAAAAAGTAAATTGTGTCATATTTTTGTATAAAGTAATAGCTCATTAGATTACAATTTTATAATTAGGCCTATTTATTTGGGTTATATGTGTAGAAAGCTCTAATTTTATTTAATATTATTTAGGCTATATGTATGGAAATCTCTAATTCTATTTAACATTTTCATTTTTTCCGTTGGTCAATTTAACTAGTTCGGAGATTTAGGATTATTTTCTAAATATAAAGAATTAAAATGTTGGTAACAATTTAGCGCCAAATAAAAATTAAAACTTTATGTTTTTTTCCTCAAATATAATTTGATAAAAAAAAATTATAACTTTTCAATAATTGAATTTAAGACTTATATTAGTTTATTTCAATTTGAAGTTAGCATGTTATGGTAAAAAAATCGATTATTTTCAAATTAGTTAAAGTGACAAAAGTTTGAAGTTTTATCGCAAAACCATGTAAAAGCAAATATCAAATTACTAAAACAATAAATTAAATAAAATTATAAAAAATTTAGTCATATCTTTATTACAAAATAATAATAATAATAATAATAAACAAATATTCTTCTAAATTTGTATTTGTACCTGTGTTCTAACATATATGGAATTTTTTTTTTTCATTTTTCATTTTTTTGGGTTAATGTCTAGTTAATTTCTATTTAATTTGGATTAGTGGTTGATTTTTTGTAATTTTTTTCTGTGCATTCATTTTTCTTTTAAGTGGTGATGTGGAAGAGAGAACAAAAATATAAGATATGTTTCTTTTGGTGTTATATTAAATCTGTTTTTATTTTTCATTTACTATTTTGTCATTTTAACTTATTTGATAGATTTATCTAAGAACTATTTTCAAATATAGAAAAATGAATAAATTTATTTATAAATATAGCAAAATGTCATTGAATGAACAGTGATAGACATCTATCAATATATATTACTTATAAACAATAACATTTTACTATATTTGAAAATACTTACAATAGTTTTGACACTTGCAACAATTACGCTTTATGTAACAATTATCTCCTAATTTAAACACAATCCTATAAGATATGTTTTTTTTTTGTTTTATATTATTACTTTTTTCATTTCCTATTCTGCCATTTTAATTTATTTTATTGGTTTATCTAATTTTAATTGTCCGAATTTTACAAGTTTTAAAAATGTAGATAAATGTCATAATTTTTTTTTTATTTGATTCAAAATTTCCTAAAATAAGGAGGTTGAACTAGATTGTGCTTTAATACCCTATAGTTGTAGATATCTACAGCAGGTGAATATTAGTCCACTACTTTATTTAAAATAAGATGTGATCTTTTCATTTAACGATTTTTCTAAAGAAAAATTCATTTGGTCATTTTTCAAAAATACCAAGTTGTTTTAGCCATTTCTTCAAATTGCCCCGATATTTTTCTTGGTAGTCAATTTCATTTTTTTTTTTTAAAAAAAAGAAAAGAAAAAGAAAAATCCTCGTTAAATGCAAATTTGAAAATTTGTTCAGTTCTACTTCTTCTAACAACAATAAAGTGCAAGTTTTAATTAAAATTTCATAGAACTAATCCATCCAAGGTAATGTTTTAGGAATACAATTTATTTCAAGCTCATAAATGCAAGTTTTCATTAGAAACTTTAGCAACGATTTGATGCCCAAAGAAATATCTTGAAAAAAGCTCAACTGACATACGAATGACCAAGAGGTCTGTATTTCAAAAAGTAAAAGTAGAAGTTAGAAACAAAGTTGTAATCCATATAAATGTGTGTATTCATCGAGGATACATTGTGACATATTCCCTATTTCCAATCAAATGAAAAAGAATTGTCAGACAACACTACAAACATACACTTCTCACACCTCTCTTCTATATACAATCTGCAAACCTTTTCAGAAAATGTCTGAACATGAGTTCAAAGACAAATATGAAATGAGTTTACTCAAGAACAGATCTAGAAAGACAAAATCATCCCCATCTAAAACTGACTTATGATGGGAAGAACTCAAGGATTTGCAAAATGGAATTTTTTACCTCTGAAAATGTGGACTGTCATTATGAAAGCGTTCGCCTATTGAAGGACTCCACAGTTAAGTTTGCAGTAAAAGCTGGAATCGAGTTCATCTTCCGGATAAATATCTCAACCTGCAATATTTAACAATCTAACCGTCACTCTTTGCACTACCTGTAAATATTAAACTTTCAAAAAAAGCAATTACACCAGAAATAAATACTATGATCAACTGGATATTTTTAACAAAGCTCTGGATGCAACACAAGAGTCAGCTGAACTTATCCATCTTATTAACATATCTCCATGGTGGTATGATATTGTCCACATTGGGCAATAAAGTCCCATGACCTTATTTTTAAAATCACTCAAGATCTCATATCAAAAGAGATTGATGTTCTGACTCATATATCCACAATTTGCCCATTTCTTAGTTAATGTGGGACTTTGTTCACACGCATAACAATCTTCCTTGAATTTGAACAAAGGATCACATAGCGTCCCTCAAATAATAATCTATCCGTTAACCTCTCTAGCTTCAATGAAGTTTTCTTTTATCCATACTAGCTCTCCTTTTAGGCTTACCGCACCTGTGTGATAGAGCTTAGCCACATATTACTATGACTTATGTCATCGAGTCCTACCCCCTTTCTTTGTCACTCAGGATTGCATATTGAACATGGAAAGTCTACAGGCATGACTTTGATACCATGTTAAATAAATCACCAATCAACTCAAAAGCTCAAGTTAATAGGACATGGTAGATTTAATTATATCAATATTATCGCAGATAACTTTTTATGTTGGTCCCAAAATATTTGGATGTATAAAATAAAACCACCCCATTTGCTCATTTGGATGCTGAAAACTCCATGTGGTTTGGACCAATTAAAAATATTAATGTTGATGCTGATATTGCTATTCCTTTATGGGTATATCAATGAAATTATCAATATCAATAGATATTCCTGTAAATAAAAAATTTAAAGGTCCATATCGTTAACCCCATCAATTCGATAGCTCTTAAACTTTAAATTTTGTCTTACAAGCCTATATTTTTAACCCACAATTTAACATTTAGATGGCAAGGTAACAAATCGACCAAAGGCTAGATTAGTGTACGTAGCATAGGTGGTGCACACCAATGAAGTTAATGGCTGAAAGTAGATACAATGGACCTAAAAACTTTTGGGTATAAGAGACTAATCAACACAATATTTAAATCCAGAAGCCAAACTTTTAATTGAACTTATAATGTGTGACATATTTGGTCCGAAAGATTTAAATTTCATTTCTAGGTAGTTCCTAAAGTTTGAAATTGGTTTCTAATTAGATCCTCAAGTATAAAATTATTTTTTGAAGAAAAATCCGGCTGATTTAAAGGATACATAGTAGAAAGACAAGTAACATATTTTAATTGTCATGTCATTATTTCGTTATATCAACTAACAAAAAACTACTTTTTTGACAACAAATAATAATAATAATAAAAAGAAAAACCTTCATTGAGGAAAAAAAATAAAAAAATACAAGGGATACAAAAAACAATCCACGAAAGAGCTCGAAATTATACATAATAACACCTATAAAATAGTTATAGAAAACCTTTGAAACTGATGCCCGCAAAGTAACATGAAAATGAATGAAAGATCAAACCTCACTAGGGTCCCTCTCCATACCTCTAAAAATCTTACTATTTCGCTCTTCCCCACAGAACCCACAAAACAGCACACACCACTACAAACCAAAGAAAATAACCGTTCTTCCCACGAGGCGGTTAAGAAGAGACTCCTCGATCATAGCACAAACATTTCTGTGACAAGCAACCACAATGCCAAATGATTGAAAGAAAGAATCCCAAACAGAACTGACAACCACACAATGGCAAAGAATAAGGTCCAAGTCCTACTCCATCTTCCGACAGAGACTACAATAGAAAAGACCAACAAGTGAGGGAAACTTTTTCTTAAGCCAATCCATCGTGTTAGCGTAGTCGTGTAAAACTTGCCAAGTAAAGAACCTCACTTTCCTAGGAATCTTAATCCTCCAAAGCAGCTAAATAATCGACAGGCCTAGGAGAGAAGGATCTACCAAGTTATGCAAGAAAGATTTGCATGACAACTCCTTTAATGGATCGGGGCAAACTCTATATACTCACATCCCTTCTCCCACGACTAAAACGATAACCCTCAAGTTACGAAAGAAGAACAGCCACATCTGTCGCTTCCCTATTAAGAGCACGATGAAACCTGAAAGAAAAGGAACAAGAGCTCCCAGACCACATAAGAAAATCAATCGTGATTTTTTATTGCAGACAAATGGTACAACCAAGGGAACAAAGAACAATGAGGTCTCTCCCCCACCCAATGATCTTCCCAAAAATATGCATCCCTACCGTCCACCACACAACGAACCAAATGAACCAAGGAAGGGTGCTCTTTTGAAATAATCTTCGACAAGTTTTGATGAGAACATTTAACAGAATGGGGACCATGTTTACTAACAATAGTCCTATGAGAGCGATGGGCTGAAAGGAGAAACGCCAAGCCCAAAAAACTACTTAAAGGACCATTTAAAAACAAATTTCAAATTTTAGAGACTATAAATATAAAAAAAATAATAATAAATTCTAAACTTAGGGCCAAGCATGTCACTCTTGAAACCTCAAAAACAAAATAGAAAAGAAATTCAGAAATCAAGTACTGACAGTGTTAGTTTTGAAAACCTAGGGACTAAATAGGAAATTAACTTTAAATATCAAGGACCAAAAGTATATTTTACCTAATTATCTTATTTTGTGTAATGCTCTGTACTAATTCAGAGTCAGATAATCATTTTACCATTACCCTCCAAGTCAATGATGATAATAGAATGATTTTAATCATGTAATGCATGGATTAATTTATGCAATTCATGAATCAAAATTTTGATTCAGAAAAAAATGTTATATGGCCTCTACCAGTGTTAGGCATAAGAACAGAAAATAAAAAACCAAGCCAGAACTAATTTGCATACCTGACGAGATAACTCAGGTTGAGAGGTATAATTATTCGCCTGTTACAAGAATAAGAGTAAATGCTTAAACGTCTTTAGAAATATATTTTTTTTTAACAGGAAACATGCACAAAATTACAAACTCTACAAGGGAGTGAGGCCGTGAGGGAAAGAAACATAGTAATCGTAATATGAGCAATCATGATAAAGCTGAGATCCAAAACAAAACAAAAGACATAAGATAACCAAATGGGGACAAAAGGCAATGAATCTGAAGTGGGCTAGAGATCAATAGATGAAGGGAAAAAAACTTTAACTATAATCTAACATAACTTAGGAATAAATACTTTTTCGTCCTGCGGGTAGTTTATTTTTCAAACTCCCAAAATACTTCAAAATAATAGTCTATATCTTGCAATAACACGCCCCCCCACCCCCCCTCCTCTAAAAAAAAAAAGAAAAAAAAGGATTTCACATATTCTATGCTGATGTGGCTGAACTGGCAGGACCTCATTAGTTTCATTGTGTATTGTGGCGAAAACTTTACTAAAATTTTTTATTTCTTCAGTTAAAATTAATTAACTACTAATAAAATAGATCTTATTAATGCATAAACAGAGACTACAAAAATAAATCGAACATTACAAAACTAATTGCTTTCGTTCTTGTATCCTTAAAAAACTCTAACCACATTTTCTTCCTTAACCCACTCATCTTGCTTTCTCCCAAAGTTGAAATGACCCACACTTGGGACATGGAGGAGGAGATGAATAGAGGGGGATGCATTTTGATCTCAAGTTGCTCAAATTTTAGTTTTTGTTAGCGTGGCTAAAAGAATACTTTGGAACAATTTTCAAAATTTAATAGGAAAAACTATCATTTTTGAAACGTAGGGACAAAAGGGAACGAACAATGAAAAGTCCCAAAGAATAAAACATATTTATCTTATAATTTGTGATACCAAAAATTATTTTTGTAGAAACTCATTTTCATACTCAAATAAATGGGTTAGAATTTAAAAAAAAAAAAAAAAAAAAAAAGATCTACTTGGGATAACTCCGGTGAAAATCTATCATAAAAGATACACACTCCACAATCTTATGACCTCTTTCATTCATTGCACAGATCGATGCAGTTTAGGGGGAAAAAAGATGGATTTGCATATATACAATCTAGAAAATTTGCGGAAACTTTAATATCATACCAAAATGTTTGTATTCCCAGATTCATACTCAAATTGCAGTTTCTCATCATCACTTTGTGCATATATTGATTGGAGGATAAACCGTGTAACCGGAATTCCATCAGCTCGCTGGTGTTCATCCATCACAATCTGAAAAAATTATTAATAATTTGAATACAAAATGACGGTAAGGTACAAACACATCATAGTCAAACATCAATTGTACACTTACTAGGTGCCTCAGTTGCAAGTCCGAATAAAGTTATTTGAAGATTGTCCATTATGATTTGAACTTGATATAGAAGCAAAGCAGCAAATACAAAATGAACGTAGTTCTAGAAGAGAGAGTACCTTGTAGCCAAAAAGTTCGCAGCAAGCCCTCCTAAACACTGAAATTCTATCTGCAAAAACAGCCTTATACCTGTATAGTAGTAATATCAGAAAATGCTCCATCAATTGAAGAAATAAGAAAACCAAAGTTTATCAAATCCTGCAACTACTTCATGCTGCATCCACCAAGCACTGACCTCTCTTCACGCTTTTCAAGTGTTGCAATCTGTTCTTTGAGCTGCAATATTTTTCCTGATATGTACGAATCCACGAGCTTCCCAGCATCACCTAAAGGTTAACATGTGAATACACCAAAGTGAAAATGTATTGGTAATATAATTCCTTCATACTTTGGAAGGATGGATACAAGGCTACTTACATAGCAATTACAAATTATAAAGAGGGATACTAGATCCCTCTTTATTATGTATCAATTTCCTTAATGACACTTCCAAAGTTATATCGGGAGTGGAAAGAATAATATATTTATTTTCTGGAAAGATAAGAATGGCAGCAAGATAAATCATTTAAGGAAATGGGAATCAGTTTCTAAAGCACAAATCTTCAATACTTAGTAAGTTTTTTTTCTAGGCTAGGGAGTGTGAAAATTGTTCCCACGTCCTTAAATACATTGTATTTGTGTTTCCAACCCATCAAACTCTAAATTTTTATAATCTATTTTTTTTAATTTCATAATTGCTGAAAATCTTTTGGTTACGTTTTCAAAAAAATTCTAAATTATCTATATTTATTCTCTGGTTTTTAGGTCTTCCTAAGAAACATGAAGTACTAATACTGATAACGAGTTTGAAGTAAAAAGGATAAAAAGAAATGAACTTTTACTAAAAACAATAACTTTAATGAAAAGTTTGTTTCCTGTATCTACCATGTTCAATTCCCACATCCAGTATTTTGGGTAATTGGAAAACAGAAAAAATTATAGAAAAAAAGAAACATCTCCTTTCAGATTTTGAAGAGAGAACACCTTATTTGCGAAGCAGCACACAACCTACAGAAAACGAGCATTGAAACAGACCAAGGGGAAGAAAAGATTGATGATCAAGGTTTTCAAATAAATGATTGCCTCGCCAGGACCAGCGTAACTAATAACTAGCATAAGTTAAAAACCTCTCATAGAAAGGATCTCATACCTGATGGAGTCTTTAATTCTTCAACAGCTTGTAACTTCTCCTTCGTCTTCTGCAATTCAGATTTTAAGGCCTCTATAGTCTGTTTTGCCTCATTATCGACAGCAAGGGTATTCACCATTCGTAGAACCTTTGTATTTGTTGAGGAAAAATCACCATGTCCTAACTGGAAGAAGAAGAAAGAACACAAAAAGTTGCTAATCAGTTACCGGATAAAGATGATTTGTGCCATTGAATTAAGTTTGGCCATGAGACAAAACACCATGAAACTGGAGGTAAAAAAAGAAACCACCCTTGACCTATAGAAGTAGTTACAACTTCATTCACACCTTAAACTTTCTGATGTAAGAAGAATATGGGTTAATTGGGTAATTAGATAATATTTTAGGTTAATTCCCTTTTTACCCCACTTGTAATAAAGCTCTATAAATAGGAACCTTCCTCTCTTGTATCAAGCACACTATTCATTCTAATAAAAGATTCACAATCTTTGTTCTTGGAGATTTCTCTCCTTTTATCATTTAGGCTACATCAGAGACCCATCAAAATCTGCAACATATTAGTACGAAAGACATTTCCAAAGACCCAATTTAAATTGAACAAATGAAACAGCCGAAACCAGCAATTCCTTGCATGACTACAGTCGAAAAACAAGTGCTGCAGCTCCACTGATTTTAGAATTGTTGTGAAGTCGAAAAACAATAGTTTAAGGGATGGTGGTTAGTGCATGGTGTAATTTAGGTTTATTTGTGACATTTGGTAAGTTTAGGGGTTTGATTGATCAAAATGAAAATGATGTATTTTGTTAAAATTCGATGGCTTTTCTACCCCTCCAAAAAGAAAACTCGTCCTTGAGCTTTATAAAGAAAAAAATTATGAAGCAAATAATAAATGAAATAAACCTGCACTAAGGGAGTGTCAACCTAGTTGAGATGCCCGGGTACGCCTCCTAATCCTTTATGATTTCATGCTCTTTGTATAATTCTCATGTACTTTGAGCATTAGTCTCACTCTACTTTTCTAATAAAGAGGCTTGTTTCCTTTTTTTTTTCAAAAAAAAAAAGAAATAAACTTGTTCAATGGAGTATGATCGAACCAACTTCCTATATTTTGAACAAAAATATTATGATCAAAGGGATAAATTCATGAAAAAGAATCCAATATTGCCACCAAAAGATGAACTTCTCCATCGGTCATATACCAAAAAAAGTGATGTTTCCTTCAAGCTCATTCAAAAGCGTATTCAAAGGACCAAACACTAAAAAACCACCTTCCAAAGAGAATCGTTCAAGAATCACATCTTCTTTATCATTAGCTTCAAGTTCTTTGACAGTTTGGTGGTCCATTTCCAACGCAATCAATGTATCATTGTCTTGCTCAATTCTTGCTCGGTGTTCAATACCTCTTTTCCATCTTCTTCGTTGGATTTTTCTTCTTCACTTGAGACAATCTTTGAATTAACATTTTCAAATTCTTCTTCTTCTTCTTTTTCTTCTACCTCGTTCGCATGATTTTTATCCCAATCACCTCCATGAACTACATGGGTCTCAACAAGATTTTTCCCAATTTTATCTTCAAGATTTTCTATTTGAAAAGTTTCCAACCGTGATTCCTTTGTATTTTTTCTTCCGTATATGAAATCAATCTGTTCTTGAACTCTTGCAAATGAATTGATAAATGATTAATATGTTGAGTCATTTTTCCCAATGAACGTTGGATTTCTTTTGTTGTTTTCTTTATTTCCTCCAATACTATGTGATCAAAGTAGTCATTTTATTGGAATCTTGTAGATGTTTTAATCTCGTAGTAGATATAGAACTCAGCTATTGATTTTCTTGAATTTACCTTTCTTGATCGCGTTTCATAACCAAAGGAATAATTGAGTCTTGAACATTCTTCTTGGGCTGTAAAAATCCATTCTTGATGATTCTTTAATTCATCTAACTCCCCATCTTTACATTGATTTCTTGAAAAATGGATTTGATTGAATCGTTGAGCGCTTTTTCGATATTGTTGCCTTCTTATTCCATCCCAAATTGACTTAGAAACATCTTTGGAGTCACTAGAGTCACTAGAATCACTAGAATCAAATTTCCAATATGGATAATGATAGGTTCTTTGAGAAAATCGAGCATGGGAAAAATTAGTCTGTTGAAATACTTCTTCTGAATCACTTGAGTTAGAATCCCAACATTGTTTTGGAAGTAAAATCGATTTACTTGCCTATGCCAACAATTGATTTTTTTTTCTTGGACGTCCTCTTTGATCAATAATAGTCCATTATTACAAAATCTTGATAAATCTTTGGTTTTTTCTCCCTTGTTTGGAATTTCAAAGGTTCCTACAAATTAAATGTGTGTTGTTTGGCAACAACACAACTCACAAAGCTCCCTCTTGCGATCGGCATCACCAAGAGTTTCCCGATCTTCCATCGGCAACAATCAACATTGGCCCAAACGGATGCTCTGATACAAATTGATGTAGCCTAAATGATAAAAGGAGAGAAATCTCCAAAAACCAAGATTGTGAATCTTTTATTAGAATGAATAATGTGTTTGATACAAGAGAGGAAGGTTCCTATTTATTGAGCTTTATTACAAGTGGGGGTAAAAAGGGAATTAACCTAGAATATTACCTAATTACACAATTAACCCTTATTCTTCTTACATCAGTCTCTCTAAAAAAGAATGCCAAACTGTTGTGGAATAATGCGGTGAAAGCATTACTGTCTGAAATTTGGTTCGAAAGAAATCAACAAGTATTCCATGACAAGCGGACGACTTGGATGGAGCGTTTTGATACTGTTCAGCTCAACGCTTCGGACCACTTACATCAGTCAATGTTTTGATACTTTCCAAGCATTTTGCAGATTTTTCAATTCAAGACTTAAGCTTAAATTGGAGGGCCATCATATTTCCAAATTTTTAGAAATTTCTTGAATGTATTTGTAGGCTTTTGTTGACTGTTTTGGGTAGTTTCTGGTTATTCCATTGTTGAAGTTTTGGGGGTTTGTGTTTTACTTTGTCCGATAGTTGTGGACTTGAGATGTATTAGTCTTTGTGACTTGTAGACGTATATATAGGTTGGATTGTATTCTGATGGTTGGAGATGATGAGTATGTTAAGGGGGTGTCAACCTAGTTGAGATGGGTGACTTCCTGATCCTTAGGTTCTATTGCTCTTCGTTTCCATATTATACATTGAGCTTTTGTCTCATTTCATTATCTTAATGAAGAGGCCGTTTCTTTTTCAATTGAAAAAAAAAAAAAATTGAAGTCAGTTTTAATGGCTAAAGTTTGAGAGAATCGGAATAATCATATTCTATTCATTGAATATATATATACACACACATACACAACTGTACAAAGATATCCTAAGTAGGAGAAGGTAAAAAGACTAAAGGATAGATAATATGACTAGGATATTTACAATAATATAGCTACACTAATATTAACACTATAACACTCTCTATAACTACTTCTACAGATCAATGGAGGTTTTTGCAAGTAAACCAAAATCACAAAATGCACAAACCACCACCCCTAGCTACTTCTACAGATCAATGGAGGTTTTTGCAAGTAAACCAAAATCACAAAATGCACAAACCACCACCCCTAAGGCCTAAAACTATTGTTCCAATCAAACCCTGAAACTGTAGATCTTTTACAATCAAACTCAAAATTCTTTGTAACAATTTTTAGTTTTCTTAAATCAAGAAGATAATTCCACATCAATATGAAAGCAAAATGTTTAATGGTTGTACCCGCTAAGGTTAGAAAGAATCAGAATAATCATGTTCCATTCACGGAAGAGATATATATACACAAATGTACAAAGATAACCTAAGCAGGAGAAGGTAAAAATACATTAATCTATATGGGCTCATGCCCAACTTAGAGCATTTATGTTAATCATACCACACGATATATTATCATATATCACTTCCGGGTGAAGACTAAGAGTCTTGGAGAAATCTTGGAGAATCTTGGAGTGGAAGTTTTATTTTTTTTTTTAACAGAAACAAACTTTTTATTGAATTAATGAAAAGAGTCTAAAGCTCAAAGTACAAAGAGATTTACAAAAAGCTTTAGAACAAAGCAATCATAACTACGGATCAGTGGGCACACCAGGCCATCTCAACTAGGTTGACACCGCCGTAGTGCCCTCATCATATCCCCGAAACCAGACATATCTCTAACATGCTATAAAATTCAAATCAAATTCGTACAGTAAAAGACTTAACTTAGGACTAAACAATAATAAAAAAAACACACGTTTAAGAAAAAGAGATAAAAGCATTCCAGTTAAGGCAAATATCTTGGATGAAATAATCTTCAAATAACTTGGCTTGTGAACACCAAGAGGATGCAAGAAGCCTGATTGAATTGAAACGGTCTGACCAAACTACATCTTTGTTCTGAAAAATTCTTTGATTGCGCTCGAACCGAATTTCTGACCACGTGGCCTTGACTGCATTTGACCAACTTGAGCTTTAGGTGTGAGAGAGGGTCCCCTTAAAACTTGAGAGACATTAATAGCAAACGATCGCCCAAAGGCCCACAACACATTGAAGTAAGAAAAAGTTCTTCACCAACACATACTGGAGTAAGGACAATCAAAAAACAGATGTTGTAGATCTTCACTGTTTGCAAGACAAGAGGACAGATTGTGGGTGATAAATAATGGCCTTGGAGCTTATGTTGCAATACTGATGAACAATTAAGGGTTCCATAAATCATAATCCAAATCAGAATGTTGATTCTTTTTGGGTTTTTGGACTTCCAAAGAACTTGGGAAAGATCTCTATCCATGGGAGAAGAGGAGCACAGATGCTTTGACAAAGATTTGGAAGAGCTGAAGGTTCCAATGACCAAATTCTTGCATCTGGGAGACAAGATGGTGAAGCTAGGTATAGAAAAAAGATATGTGTTTCTTATATTTGAGTGATTGAGAAAGACTCAATATATACAAGAGGATTATCAATTAGTGTGTTGAAATTAAGCTGACAATCTACACCTATAAGGAAAGAATAAAATTACAAGGTATAAGGAAATAATCTAAATTAATTCTCTAATTACAAATGCATAATTAGCTTGATTGCCTACATTTAGCTTGATTTCCTACACTCCCCCTCAAGCTGAATGGTATATGCTAGCCATTCCAAGCTTGGAAATTAGTCTACCAAGGTTTGTTCGATGCAAAGCCTTAGTTAATATGTCGGCGACTTGTTGTTGGGACAGCACATATCTCAAGTTGATAGTATTTTTCTCAATCTTTTCACTGATAAAATGACAATCTATCTCGACATGCTTCATTTTATCATGATGTATCGGATTTCTTGCAATGGCTATGGCGGATTGATTATCGCACAATACTTCTATAGTACCTTCAATCTTAATTTGAAGTTCTGTGAGAAGGTGTTTTAGCCAAATTCCTTCACAAATTCCATAGGCTAATGATCGAAATTCAATTCGAGTCACAACTTGTTGTTTCTTGCGGCGCTAGGTTACTAAGTTTACCCATACGTAGGAGCAATATCCCGGTGTTGACTTCGATCAATAGAGGATCCAATCCAATCCAATCTGCATTAGTGTAAACTTCTAGTGATCTGGTCATGGTTTTTCTAAACATAAGGCCTTTTCCAGGATCGCGTTTGAGATATTTCAATATTCTATACACAACTTCCACATGTTTCTTAGTAGGTTTGTTCAGAAATTGACTTACCACACTAACTGCAAAGCTAATATCTAGTTGGGTGTGAGTCAAGTATATCAATTTTCCCACCAGCCATTGATACCTGTCGCGATCAACTGATTCATCTTCGGGATTAATTGCAAGTTTTGAATTTGCATCCATTGGTTTATCAGTAGGTTTGCATCCACTCATTTCAGTCTCCTTTAAGAGGTCTAAAGTGTATTTTCGTTGGGTGACAAAAACTCCTTGCTTGATCTTGCTACCTCCATTCTTAGAAAGTACCTTAAATATCCCAAGTCTTTGATCTCAAATGTCTTTGACAGGAGTTGCTTCAGTCGAGTTATTTCATAAAAACATTTCCTGTAAGAATTATATCATCAACTTATACTATTAACACGGTGATCTTACCTGGGGAGAAATGTTTGATGAATAGAGTATGATCAGATTGACACTGAGTATAGCCATCTTGCTTCAATACAGTGGTATACTTTTCAAACCAGGCTCGAGGTGACTGTTTCAGTCCATAAAGGGACTTCTTGAGTTTACATACCTTTCCTCTAGTATATTTGTGCTCAAATCCTAGGCGTATATTCATGTACACTTCCTCTACTAGATCACTATTTAAAAATGCATTCTTTACATCAAGTTGAAATAATGGCCAATCTAAATTGGCAGCAATAGAAAGGAGTACCCGAATATTATTTAACTTGGCGAATGGTGCAAAGGTTTCCTATAGTAAGTAGGAAGATTTGAGAGAACTGACTTACAAAGAGTCGCCTGTCCTCCTCTAGATAGGCTGTATCTTCTCCATTTATCTAGATTACCTTGAAGTTTGTCAATAACTGACTGCCAGAATTCCACCTTTTTTGGGTAACCACCCAATGGGAGACCGAGATAAACGAGGGGGAGCTGCTTAGCTTTACAATTGAAATTAGCAGCCATCGTTTCCAATTTGTTTGAATCTATATTTATGCTACAAAGAGCTGATTTTTCCCAATTAATTTTCTGATCAGAGCACCATTCAAAAAGATCAAGGGTAACCAGAAGAGAATCTAACATAACATCTTCATATTTGCAAAAAAATAAGAGTGTCGTCAGCAAATTGAAGAATTGAGACATGGACTTTATCTTTACCCACCAAGAAACCTTCATAACTTCCTTTTTCATGCAGGCATTTAACACTTCACCCACTAGGATGAATAGGAAAGGAGAGAGAGGATCTCCTTACCTAATTCCTCTTGTTGCATTGATTCTCCCACGTGGCTTGCCGTTAATGAAGATGGAGAACTTTGGGTTGACAATGCAGCCCATAATCCATGAGATCCATTTTATATCAAGATTCTTACCATAAAGCACCTTTTCTAGGAAGGACCAGTCCACTCATCAAAGGCTTTTTCTAAGTCCAGCTTAAGGATCCAACCTTTCTTCTTTTTCGATCTATAGTCTTCGACGACTTCATTAGCTATAAGGATGGGGTCTAGGATTTGTCTCCCCTCAATGAAAGCACTTTGAGTAGGAGCTATTATACTTAGCATGATCCTTTTTAGTCTTTCAACTAATACTTTTGCAATTATTTTATACAAGAGTTGTGAGACTGATTGGCCTAAAGTCTTTTACTTTCCCAGCATCTGTCTATTTTTTGGATTATGCAAATGAAGTTCTCATTAATACAAGAGTTGAGCTTACCATTGCTATAGAAATCATCCAACATTTTTGTGAGGTTATCCTTTAGTTGATTCCAAAATTTGATGAAGAATTCTGGTGTGAAACCATCCGGGCCTGGTGCCATGTTTTTTCCCAATCCTTTCACTGCCATTTTGATTTCTAGGGCAGAAAATCTTGCCACAAGCTGCTCATTTTGGCTTCTTGAAACTCTAGACCAATCAAGATTAAGTGGTATTGCACAAGAACTATCACATTTTGAGTAAAGAGAGGAGTAAAAACCCAAGATGAGACCTTCAATGTCGCGGATGGATCTAGTTGGTAAGCCTTGGTCGTTAAGCAGTTCTGCTATCAGATTTTTCCTCTTTCTTGCAGATAGGAATCTACAAAAGAAGGAGGTGTTTTCATCCCCCTCTTTTAGCCAGTTTAATTTACATTTTTGGATGAGGTTTCTTTCTTCCTGCTGGTATAAGACCAATAGGTCTGCTTTCAATGCTAAATTTGCCTCTTCATCCCTGGTTTGAGGGATTTCTTCATCTGCCAATAAATCCCTTCTTTGTATTTCTTTTATGAGACTTTCCTCCTCACCGTCTCTTTTTCTTCTTTTCTTCTTCTATTTCCTTTTTTTTTTTTTTTTGGTAACAACTAACGGGTCATTCGGTTGAAGGGTTTTCTGGATGGGAATTGACACAAGTATACAATATTCATATTTGTTTCATAGTTTTCAACTCTTTGACCGGAAATAAGCTATCTCCAAGCATCCTCTTTTTCTACAAACAAGAATTTTCTTTTCCCTTCCAAAACTATGGGTTTTCTCTTTTCGCCTTTCCATCTTTTTTTCATTTTATATATAATTTCATTTTGAATATAGATAATTAATTAATTACTAGTAATTTAACAAAATTAATACAAATATTTGTTTTAATAAATCAATAATAATTATTAAAATTATTACTTAATTTATTTTTACAATAAAAATTTATTAAATGAATGCAATTACTAACTAAAAATACATAAATGAAGCCACAAACTACCACAGCTAACAGAACCAAATCTGGTTATGTGACTATGGGTCAAATACATGTGTTTTCCTGAAATTATCTTCAATCACAGGAGTATCACAACTTGAATACGTATGGAATCTAGACCACTTTTTAAATATTTATGATCTGATGATTTGCAATTCTTACAATAACTTTGTTACTTACCTTTGACTCCAACAGAGAAATTTCAGAACGAAGCCGATCACAATCCCTCTCCAACGACTTTATTTTTTTTGCTTCATTATTTGATCTCTCATTCAACAACTTTAGCTCATCGTGTTGACGGCTATTAACCTCTTTCTGCTCATGTAAATTCGTTTCTAATTCTTTAATGTACCAATCTTTCTTTGCAAGGGTCGAGTCTAGTTCCTGTACGATCAAACAAGCCGCAAATGAAAACTTTCAAAACACTAACATGAAATTAGCTTGGGAAACAATGATAAGGTGGAAACCTGAGAAAGAGTTTCACTTGTTGCCTTAGCCTCTGCATCATCATTTTTAAGGCTCTTCAACTCATTTACAAGACATCTCAATTTATCCCTCTCTTCAGTAGCCACAGAAAGCTGAAATTGAAAATTAATTTTTTAAAAAATCATTAAAAACATAATGATTACTTGGTTTTTCTTATATTAATATATTTATTGTTTTATATCCACACACAACTTATTCTATTAGGTGAACCAGAATCTTTAGTAGTAGTTTTATACTTTTATGGAAAACACTACTGAAACTATATGCACATACTAACAGTAGGGTAACCATTAGTGTCCAAATGAAAGACACGGGGAAGGACTACAGCAGGCTAACAGTAGGAATCTAATCTTTCAAGGAAAGAAAAATACGTAAAAAGGAACAGAGATGATACAAGATAGGTGAAAAACCTTGAACAGATCTTAATTTAACACTGATACTCACATGCCATTAAAATATATTCAAAATATAATGTCAATCTACAACAAGTACAAATAATTCAGAAACAAAATTGGCATTACATAGAAACAACAAACAGAATGGTGTACTAATTCAAATGAGTTTTTATGTTCATGCTTCCATGTCTATTTTTCATACAAGATAGTTTCCAATTACAAGCGGATTCTACTGCCCTAGTTCCTACCAACTAAATGAAAAACAATTAATGGATAACTCATCCTGTCAAACATTGAAAACATTTCTGCAAATTAAAATACAAATAGCATATAGATAGAAATAGATGCGATTGTTGAGAGACGAAAAAGAGTAATAATCAACATTCAGAATATGGTTAATTTTAAAGGGTCTTGATAGCCATAAAAAGAGAAGGCGACTGATTTGTCTTTTACTACAATTGTTAACGAGTGGCAGGCATACTAGTAATCGTTACAGTCCTTTACTTTATTGTCATATTGTTCGCACAATTTCTGGGAACAATTGTGTAGGCTGGTCCTACAACACTCGAGTTACAATCCAACTTATGTTGAATCTTCTTTTTCTTTAGTTTATTTTTCTTCTTCTTTTTTAACAAGATCCGAAACTTTTTATTGACAAAATAAAGGGAGACAGTGTTACCGGATATAGTGTATGCACTAGTTTATTGTATTGTATATTCTATTTGTATTGTACACTTCACTCCACTAGCTTTAGGAAAAGTGGGAGATTGGTGGGATTGGTGTCCTAATATTCTTGTAGTTTGTAAATTTGTATAAACAAATTGTTATTAATAAAATAAATGTTATTTTATACGTGCATTAACTAAATCTAATAAACTAAGATCCTAGGTTATTTCATGTAGTTTAAACATGTATGTGGTGACATATATGTGGATCATGTTTAAGTAATAACCTAAATGGTTTGTAGTAGATGGATAAGGGTGACACTACGGATACGACCCTTTTTGTAGTTGTTACAATTGTTGTAAAGTGTTACAAATGATCTGATTTTGATCATTCATGTGTAGACATGTAAGCGGAGGTATTCTATGTAAAGAGTTTGTATAAGACCAGACCACGAAATGAATAGTCTTTTTTTATAACACTGTTACTAGAATAAACTTACATTTCACCAGAATGACCATACGTGACTTGACCTTAATCCTGAGTGAGTTGTAAACTACTGCTTATGAGGGCGGTCCTTTGATCTGTATGGGTGAGAGTTGCCAAATTTGTCGACTCAATATGCCTACCATTTTGGGGATTCGTCTGATTAGGGAGCTGGGAACACAGCTACACAAGAAGGAATTCACTCTTTTTCGTTGTTAAGGTAAGTAGATAAATTGCTCCTTAAATGACTGATTCTGGGTCTTAAACAATATGGCACTATACCCTCTCCTAGCCCAAGAGGGATTCAGTTATAGTTGGACTATGACTAATTGTTCATTAGAGAGATCAATGGTATTTAAGGAGTTAGATATAGAACTACAAGGGTAAAACGACAATTTCGACTTAGTTGTACTTACGAGCAATTTATAAAGGGTCAACGCGCTATTGATTGATTATATCTAATGGACACAGAAATATATCTACAGTGCGAAGAGTGCAGTTGTTGGTCTTTAGTAGAGTGACCAGTAGTTATAAATGAAGATTAACTAAATTAAAGAGTTTAATTAACTAATCTAGTATCATTGGAGCTTCAATCTATAGGTCCATGAGGTCCCCTTGTTAGCTCAATAAAGATTAATGAGAATCAAATTAATTTTGGATTAATTTGAATTGTTCAAATTAATTAAAGATAATTAATTGTATGAGATACAACTAATATTATGTATGTTGATACATTATAATATAAAATTTTACGAGAGAAATAAATATTTGAACATGATTCAAATATTAATTATATGAATATGATTCATATATAAACTATAGATTAAAATTAACATGATTATGATTCATTTTAATACTATAGGTTATATGCGAGAATATAAATTAAAGGTTATATTATATGTGATATAATAAAATGTTATATATTATATGGGATATAATATATGGTTGCATTTAAATATATTAATGTAATATAATTAAATTAAGGAAAATTATTTTAAATGACAAAACTGCTAAAAATATTTACAAATAATAGCAAAATATCACAATCTATCTGTGTCTATCTGATAGTAATCTATTGTTGTCTATAACAATCTATCACAGGTAGACGGTGATATTTTGCTATTATTTGTAAATATTTTGGTTTATTTTCCTATATTTAAAAACAACCCTTAAACTAAATTAAATTTGAATTTTTGAAATTCAAATTAATAACTCCCAGGGAGTTAATTTTCCACGTTGTGGGAGTTATCTCTCATAGGTGTGGAGAGAAGTTAAGGGAAGGGGAAAGGTTCATTACAAGGAAAAAAACATTCATCTCCTTCATCTGTACAATTTCTTTCAACAAAACTTCTTCACCCTTTTCACCAAAATTAATCAAGCAAACCCACCAAACTTTGCTTGATTCTCACCTTGAGAATAACAAGGTAATCATTGTAGTGGTATCCCATTACTACCGGTGTCGAGGTTGCTGCATTTGAGAGAAGATCTGTGTTTGAAGGAGTAGATCTCACTGTTCGTGAGCATTCACCAGAAGGGAAATTGAGAAGAATGGTTATTCAAGGGTTAATATATCATTTCCCTTTCCCCTCACTGTAATTTAAAGTAGAAAGCATGCTTAGGATTTATATCGTTTATCCTTGTTTCTCGTCCTCTATTTTCTTAAGTTCCGTAAAACGAAAAACTACGACACGAATGCATTCATATGCTTCCGCTATGGGAATTCCAATCCCTTTAGATAAATGCTCAAGAGACTCTTAACTTCATATATCTTATTAAAATGTCTATAAAGATAGAAATTGACATATATTCATGAAAAAAAAAAAAAAAAAATTGTTTCAATAGAGCCTCTCATCATTAATTATACGATGAAATGACATATTTAAAACAAGATAATGAATGCAAAAAACACAAAAAAAAAAAAAAAAAAAAAAGACCTTGTAAGAATTTAATTTAGTATTGATATTAGGTTAGCAAAAACCTACAGAAAGGAAACACAACTCATGATTGATTTTTCTCTTATTTTTTTGTTATTTATCATTTCACCACCGAAAAATTGTGTGATATCTTTAATTTAATTTGGAAAAAGAAAAGGATAAACAAAAAAAGTGAATAAAATCTTACCGATAGAAACATCTTGATTTTCTTGGCCTTTCTTGCCAATCTTGTTTAGGCTTTCTTTTTTTGTTGATTAATCTTCGGCCGGATAGTTTCATTTCTTTAATTTCTTGTGTTAGTACTTGATTAAAGGTAGCTAAGACTTACTTACCAGCGCAGTCAGTTGTAATATTGATTTACCAAGTTCCTGTTCTCCCATGTCTATAAATATGGCAGTCCTTTGTATTTTTTGAAATAAACACTTTGAGGGATTACTTTCACTTGTGTGCATCACTTACAAACTATTCATGCTATCTACTGACGCTCCTGTTAATATACCAAGTACAAGGTTGAAAGGTAACTGAACAAAAACTTACAAGCAATTCATTCTGCTTAACTTCCAACTTTAATGCGTCAATCTTTTCCTTTACAAGTGTAGCCTCACTTTCTGCCTTTCGTTTATCAATTTGAGCTGCATCCAGTGCTACTTCCAATTGTTTCAAGCGAGCATTCACCTCACCCATCTTTATCATGTTATCAAGTACCTCCCTGGTTTAGAGAATGGCAAAACGAAGCTAATAAAGATATTGAGAAAAGGAAAAGATTACAAGGGAAAAAAATTTGAAGAGCCCCACTTCTAATGAATTTGGCGATCCATATTTACTCCAATAATAGCTACAGTAATCATGAGATGTTTACGCTTTTTTTTCTTCCCTTACCTGCAATTGGTCTTTCTTCTACATAGGAAGATTTATGCCGCATCATTTTTATCACAAACTAAGCAACACATTAAATAAAATTGGACTAAGTGAACGAAGCACCAGAAGATGGAGATGCTTGACAATAATTGAAAATAAACCCACTCACTTACTTTTGGAGAGAAGAAATCTTAATTGGTATATCTTCGTAAGTTGTAATGCCAGGAATGTCCTTAATCAACAATTCTCTGCGTGTCAATTCATCCTCTAGATTCTTTACACTTAATTGAATGTCTTCTAATTTAGACAACTCTGATTCTGCTCTCTCCCTTCTGGCCTTTTCTTCTAATAGCTTCTCCTTCAATAATCCAATATCACCAAGTGATGATTTCAACTTCCTAGCTTCTCTCACTTCAGATTCCTAGGAAAAGAGCCAAGAACAAACATATATATACACATTTATATAGTAGTTGGAAAATAACGTGGATATTGCATATATGTTTTAAAGAAAAAGATGTAATTTTTACTGAAGATAAATCCTTACGGTTAGTTATCATATGTTGCATAATTTAGAAATTATCTATTATAGTTATTCTATTTCATCAAATTATTTGATGTAGTATATTTCCAATTTAAACTAATCTATAACCTTAAAATTAAGGATCACCTTTGGAGAGTTTTCATTTAGTTTGAACTTCTAAATCTTCTTTGTTAAAATAATGGTGGCAAAAAGAATTTAGCTTTAACTGCAAAATCATTAGCATTAATCATTGTAGAGCAAAAAGATAGACTTTTTTGTACATTTGCATGCCAAATTAATTACAAGGAGCAAACTTAAACTCAAGAACGTTAACTAAAGATTTACAAGCAAATGCCCCAAAAAATCAACATTCCAAATTTGTCTGTCACAATAAATAATATCATCGCATGCAAGTTTTTCTACTTTATAAGAAAGCGAGAAGCTAACTTATTGTAAACATTAAGATTAACTATCAAAGAAGAAGAAGAAAACCCTACATAGTTCCTGAGCTCTTCTTGCAGATGCTTAATCAAAATATTGCTTTCCTTGCCAGTACCTTCGTTGACTGTGAAAGAAGTTAATTTCTTCTCTAGTTCAGTCTTCTGGCATAAACACTGGAAAGTAACGATACCACCATGAAATATAAAAACATTGGTCATAATACTATTAGAAAATGATGAACAAAAGAAACTGATTAAATAAGGAATTTACTTGTCCATTGTTTCACCTGTTAAGTATAAAAAATTCAACTTTTACTTAAATTTAGGAAAAAAGAATAATATTATTATATTTCTTCCTACTTATCTAAAACAACTACAAGGTCTTCTTATATAGAAGAAAGACCACAAACTAATAAGGAAATGGATATTACAAACCTAAATATTAAATATATAGAGAATACACAATAAAAATTACAAAAGATACAAGAAAATCCAACACTCCCCCTCAAGCTAGTTTGTAGATATCTTCCATAGCTAGCTTGTCGATAAAATTATCAAATTGCCTTTTTGAAAACCTTTAGTTAACATATCAGTGGTTTGTTCTGTTGTTGCATATATCACCCCCATCAATCTTCTCTTTTAAGAAATACTTATCAACTTCAATGTATTGTTCTATCATGTAGGACCGGATGATGAGTAATGGTGATGGAAGCTTTGTTATCACAATAGATCCATATGGGAGTCTTTTGAGACAATTTCAATTGTTCAAGTATCCTATCAATCCATATATCTTCACAAATTCTAGGTGCTAAGGCTTTAAATTCTACTTTAGCACTGCTTTTGGCTACTATATTTTGTTCTTTACTATAACATGTAACTAGATTCCCTTCAACAAACGAACAAAAACCAGAAGTACATCTTCTATCAACACTACTTTCAGCCCAATCTGCATCAGTATACACTTTAACTTGAAGATTGTTATGTTTCTAAAATAATATGCTTTTACCTGGAGTCCTTTCAAATATCTCAAGATGCTATACACTGCTCCAAAATGAATGGTTGCAAGTGAATGCATGAATTGACTCAACATACTTACTGCAAATGCGATATATGGACATGTATGAGATAAATAGATCAGTCTACCCACAAGTCTTTAGTTTTGTCTTTGTTCTTACTTGTTCAACCTTTGCAGCTTGTAATTTCAAATTCGATTCAATAAGAGTTTCTACTGTTCGAAAACCAAGTAAACTTGTCTCTTAAAGTAAGTCAATAACATTTCCTTTGACTAACAGAGATACCTTTCTTAGATCTTGCAAACTTCATCCCTAAAAAGTATTTCAAGGCTCTCAAGTCTTTGATCTAAAACTCACTTGCAAGTTTGTTCTTAAGATAAACTAATCTTTCTCATCATCACTTGTGAGAATAATATCATCAACATACACAATTAAAATAGCAGTTTTATTATTCCCCGAGTGTTTAAAGAAAATAACTATGACGGTATCCACACCTAGTAACTACTTTTCCAAAACATTTTTAAACCAAGCTCTTTGAAACTGCTTGAGACCATACAATGATTTTTTTAATCAGAAAACTTTACTATTTCCTAGTTCCGTTTCAAATTCTAAATTATTGTTGAGAAAGACATTCTTAACATCTAGTTGACGAAGTGACCAATCTAATGGTGGAGTTAATTTTTGCAACTAGAGCAGACGTCTCTTGATAGTCAATCCCATAAGTTTGAGTGAAGTCTTTGGCTACTAATCTAGTCTTGTATCTTTCAATACTACCATCAGGATTACACTTTACTATAAACACCCATCTACATCCCACAATCTTCTCATCTTTTAGCAAGTTTGTTATTTCCCAAGTACCACTTTATCTGGCATTCATTTTCTCCACAACTACTAGTTTTCAATTTGGATCCTCTAAGACTTGTATATTCTTTGAAACAAATAATTTGTCTATCCTAGACACGAAAGGTTTATGACTATTTGATAATTTGGAATATGAGATGTAATTGGCAATCGGATGTTTATTACAAGTTCGAGTACCTTTTCTAATACCAATAGATCGGAACATCAAAATCAGAAATAATAGATGAGATATTTTGAAATTTGAAAGATGAGGAGCAGAAAAGGAATCTTTTTTAAAGAAAACAAGTAGGCACTTTTCATTGATGGAATGAAAAGGGACTAACGCTCAAATACAAGAACCCTATGAGGGGAGACAAGAAAGAAAAAAAGTAATAAAATAAATGTAATGCAAAATTAATTTAAGATTGTAACATAAAAGCATTCCAATTGATTGTAGTTTCCCAAATCCTGATATGGCCTTCCTTGCCTCCATTCAAAATATGTCAAGCTTTTCGAGGAGTCCTATAGATACCGTCCAAAGGAAGATGCTCAGTTGTTGAAATCCTTTTTGATACATTCTCCTGTCTCAATTGTCCCACAAAGTCAAAAGAAGGGGAGGAAATGAAGGTGTGCTTGAAAGCTGCAATAGTAAAGAAGCGTCTCTAAGGAAGGGAGCGGAAATTGGCGGCCACTTGTCTACAAAGTCCTTTAAAGTCACCCAAGTTGGTGAAAGTTCTGATAACCCTATTTTAGTTTTAGATAAAATTATTCCGGCCGGTTCAATTTCCCCTTCTCAAGAAGCTACCTCTCCAAAAAAAAGAAGATAGTCTGCATAGCAACGTCAAAGCTTCCCCCTCATTCCTTCAAAGGATGTAAATTGTGCTTCTTCTCTCAATGCACCTCCTTATCTTCCCCCTGTTTCGCAAAGTTGTTCGAAGTTGTTTAAGCCTTATCCCAAACACATTTCCAGAGGCCCAAATTCAAGGCAAGTGCAGTGATTAAAAATTCAGTTTTGTTGAAGAATTGTTGTGTCAGAGCACAGATTCCGGCCATTGCTAACAAAAAGAAAAGACCCATCCTCAAGTCAAGTGTTATAGTCAGCAACCTGGATTTGTTAGAAGTGTGTTCGTCCAAGTTCATGTCCCTGCTTTTTCCAAGAGATCAATTACTCTTCCCCCACTAACTCAACAATTCAAACACTCTGTTTTCCCTAATTCAAAGGTTCAATTTTTGAGAGGTACACCATGCCTTCCTTCAGATTCTTCTTGAAAAGGAAGTCTGAATAAGATAATGATTCTCCTACAAATGTTAGCAATAAGGATTCATATGGCTCTGAGAATGGAGTTGATCATGATGAACCAGTGCAAGGGGATAATTTTGAGGTGGATTCCAATGCTTTGTTTCATAATGAAGTTGATCTGAAAGATAATATGATGGGTGCTACTTGTTTCTCTCCACTACATCCTTCAGAAATCTCAGCACATTTGAAGTCTATTGTTGAAGAATGTGATTTAATCTTGGGTTGGTCCTCCCCTCCTTGTTAGAATTTGTTTCAACTTATTCGCCCAAAATTCAAAAATGATAATTGATTCTTATAAGGAAAAAAAGAGGAAGCCGCAGTGGAAGTTGTTACTTTGGGGTTGCTAAATAGTTGGAGCATTGTTGATTGTTCTATTTTGGGAGCTTTGTAACCTTCATTCATATATCGAGTTGGTTTGCCATGAAACTGCTTGTCGAAATGCTTCCTCTTTTGGTGCACATTAAGTTAGGATTTTGAAGACTACTCTTTTCAGGACCTATTCTTAAACTGGCGAGATTTCACTTTCCAAGATTGCTAGCAAATTGCTTCTCGGATCAGCTCTCCTCTAGTTAATTTAGCTTGAGTATTTTCTGTAATTGTTCGTTCTATTTTATCTAGTCTTGGTTTATGTTGATTTCGTTTGTTCTTGCTACTCTTTGTTATGGGTTGAATTTTAGCCTACGTTTTAATCCTTTGGGATTTTTGCTCTTTGTATAATTCTCTTATACTTTGAGCATTAGTCTCATTTCATTTTATTAATGAAGAGGCTCATTTCCATTTCAAAAAAACATAAAAGCATTCCAATTAAGACCATTTGCGAATACATGGGCTCCAATCCCAAAGAAGAGTGCATTGTTGATGTCAATGTCTAGGGATCCGATGGTGGCTAGGGTTTGTAGTGATGGTTAGAAATTTTTAAGGTTTTTTTTAAAGTTAAGCCCGCTTTGACACCAACTTAAATTTTGGAAAGAAGAATAATATCATTTTATATCTTCTTACTAATCTAAAACAACTACAAGATCTTCTTATATAGGAGAAAAACCACCAACCAATATTTTTATACAGAATACACAATAAAAATTACAATAATGAAAACTTTTGTACCTTTTCAGAAAAATAAATAAATAAATAAATAAATAATGGATACTCACAATATAAAGACATAAAAGAGAGATGTTGAATTGCACAAAGGCAGAATAAGAAATAGGGAATCAGACATCTTAGTAAAATTCTCTCTAAAAACCAAACCCACATACTCACGAAGGCTACAGACCTCATTGAGTTGTTTCTTCAAGTCTTCCAACTGCTCTTTTAGTAGCTCAGATTCCTTCTCAGCATTACTAGCTCTGCAAACCATCTTTTCCAGCTACAAAAGATAAATCAAGACAAGTTAAACAGTATAGTGATAATCAAACAAATATTGCTTGACATTTTATAAGAGAAGTTTGTATTCTCAGCAAGAATTTCTTTCACGGAATGAGTTTAACAAGTTGCAATTACATCTGCGTTTATCCTTGAAACAGAAAGTTTTGATTCTCCTTTTAATTGTGCAAGCTCAGTATGAAGACGCTTCTTTTCTCTTTCTATGCTTTCAGAAAGATGGTTTAATTTATCTTCTAAGAGTCTAGCTTTCTCTTCTGACAATGCAATTGAAGACTCAGCTTTCATCCGAAGATTTGATTCATTTTGCAACTTTACCTAAATTCACAAAGCAAGATATTAAAAGAGTATCAAGAAAGCCCTTTTTAATCCTTTTTTAATCAAGAACACTTTGAAATGGAGACAAAATTTTCAGTGATATAATGAAAAGAGACTAATGCTCCAAACTACAAAATTATGAGAATAAATATAAGCGACGACTATAGTTGACGATGAGAACAAACCAAATAAGACATGGAAAGTCTACAACTGAGAAGCATCAAAAAGCTTGGGGAAAAAAGCACTCTGAAGAAGCTAGCCCAAACAGAGCAAATCTTGTTTTCATTTTGTGTTAAGTTATGTATCATTGTAAATTAAGCTTTGGACTCTTTTCACTATATCAAAGAAAAGTTTGTTTCCTTTAAAGAAAAATAATAATAATAGTAAGACGTGAAAAGCCTACAACTGAAAAGCACTAATAAGCTTGGGAAAAAAAAAACACTCCGAAGAAGCTAGGAGATATATGGAACCACAACATATAGACCAAATAGAGCAAACATCAAACCCAAAAGAAAACTAACAAAACTGTACTGCAGTAGGCCAAAAAACTCGAAAAATGTCACCATGAGAAGAAAATAAGACCCCAAATCGAATGGGACTTTAAGAATCGCCGACAATCAAATAAAATACCTTGAAAAATCCATTAAAATATAACAGTTCTAGTCGAACAAGGTGAACACTTTAAGTTGCAACTCCTGGAGATCTAGGAGGAATTGCCCACAACTGGAGACCACAAATCTTAATCAAAGAAAGAATTTGTTAAGCATCGAAGGAGAAGACACTAGTGTTACTATTGAGATTGGTTCTGATCTAAGTGACTCATTATCTTCCCTTGAAAAGATATGATTTGTAATTCCTATTGCTCTAGGTCTTCTATAAGGAGTTCATCTTCCACACTACTTACAGTAACAATTGATTCCTCATCATAGTCAACTGAGGATAAAGCTACTTTAGGAGAAAGGGGATTAGATACCCTTCAAATATTAAATGTCAAACCCAGATAGAAATAATGAAATCCCTATGTTGTTTTGTATATTTTATTGAATAATCAGCATAATCAGCTAATCTTTACAAAGATGAACGAGAGAATAAATAGACATCAAGAATACAAGAAAGGAAAATAGTAGAAAGGAAAAAGTACAAGAAAGGAAAATACAGAAAAGGAAAATACTAATTAGGAGAATTATGTCTCATAAATATAAACCATAATTTACATTGACAGCTTAAAAGGCATGGTATGATCCAAGACTGATGTTGCTTTTCAACGTCAGTATGAGAAGCTGTCAAATGTGAAGAAGACATCAAGAACGGGTACAAGATTCTTCTAGAGCATTAGAATTACCCTATGAGCATTCGGGGATAATGGAGACCTGTTTCTTATGAGAATGATGAAAAGGGAAGGCTGTCATGTATCTTGGCTTGTACTCACTGTAGGCTGAGTAGATGAAAAATTATGTTGAATCCCTTTCGAATGCTTGTCATCTTCTACTGGAAATTCGTCTTTATTTGACAAAATAACATCTTCCATTACCTTTTTTAACTCTTTAAATCCAACAATTTTGAAGTCTTTGAATGATATATTGCCATGAAGGATTATTTGAACTTGGAGTGTCCACGGAAAGCTATATCACCAAAACAAAGAGAGAAGTTACTAATAATACCATCCTGAACATTATTAACTTCTATTAGAATGAATCCACAAATATTTTTGTTAACTTCAAGTAGGGCAGCTGAACAGTCTATGAAATTGAGAATTTGGGAGGCAATGGTAACCGACCTACCTAAATTTTGCCCTACAGCTTCAAAGACGGAATTCTTCCGGTGTTCTAATTTTAAGTTTTTAATTGATAGCCAATCTCCATAACTTTTAATAACCTCTGGAAGAGAGTGATTCTTATAAGACCAACGCTCAAATTTGAATAATCATTGTCAATCTTTACTAAAGCCTTATGATCCATAATTGGATTCTAAGATGAACTTTGGACAAAATAATCTTCTAAGGAAAACTGAAATTCCTTCCAAGAGTAATAAGCAAGCAAACAAGGCGCCACCAAAATGGAGTTAATATCTAAATCCTCCACTTCCTTTTCTTTTCTTACCCAAAAAAGAAGAAACCTCAACCTGAGAATTTCCTACCACTTTCAACTGCTGAAAAGTGAAAAGATTTAGACTCAGAATGCATCTTGCTCTCGAGAAATGAGAGGAAACCATTTACCATTTCCCAGAAAACCATCCAACCTTTTTTGTCGATGTCGGCAGGGACTTTCACAATCTTTTTCCCTTCGTGGAAGGCCAAACAGAGTATTCAAAATGTCATCCTAAAGATATCCAAATTTGGATAAGTGAAGTGACACCAAAATCATCCTTAAATTTCTTCTAAAAGAAGAAGTGAACTGGAAGTTGCAATAATTCAACCACAACACATTCTAACCAATAAAAAAGCCAAACTTAGGAACATTTAAATAAATAAATAAATGAAATAAAATAAAACCCAAAACTTTTCACTGAAGAAATGAAAAGAGGCTAATGTTGAAATTACTAAGATACGATGATAACAAAAGAAAATTACATAGATAATTAAGTTGGAAATATAAAAGCAATCAAATTCAGGCAAAGATCTTGAATAGACTAATCAACAGAATGCATGAAAGAAGAAGGCCATGAGGAAGCTTTTTTTTTTATGAGAAACATTCGATCATAATTTTATTGATAGTATGAAATTACAAAAGGGAAACAAATGTTGTGAGGGATTACATAATGCAACTGTGATATAAAAGATGTAAGATCGTAATCACAAAAAGAGGAAGTCAATTTACACCATGAAAGAGATGCATACAAAAGGTGATCAAAAAATTGAGTAAACTCCGTTTCTCTATCTTCAAAGATACGAATACAATGATTCCATTCATTCCAAATGAGCCAAAAGTAGGCTTCGATGATGAAGATCCACATGATCGCTTTCTAATTCTTGAACGGATGGTTAATAAGAAGCATATTTGATGTAATAGGAATTGGGGTAATTTTGTAAGTTTAGAATTAGTTACCCTATCCCACACTTCATTCTCTATAAATAGAGAACCTCTCTCTTGTATTCATTAGATTTGAATCATTTGAATAAAACTCTCATTTAGGCTACATCAAGTGGTATCAGAGTGCCGATCCAATGCTCATTCCTTTTGGATCTTGAAACATTATGGACGCAGAAGCACCGTCATCAACTAAAGTCGTGGAAGCCCATTTGCCTTCAATTGAGAAATCATTCATCATGAAGGGGGAAATTGGAGAAATCCGTTCCATGTTGGCCCAAGTCTTGCTGCGATTGGACATCCAAGCCGTGGAAGACTATCAAGAACAGACTAATCGGCATCACGGAGGTGGTATTCGAATTCAAGAATCACAAGATTCAGGCGTGAACAAGGAGAAACTAGAAAACCGAACCCCTATTGAAAGATTTGAACCTACAAGAAACCTAGGAAAGACCATTGTTGAAGTTCCATATCAAGAACATAGACCGAGCAAGATTCCAACTTCAAGAAATTTGTCTCAATCAAGATTTCCACCTCAAGAAAACCGAGGGGGGTATATGTTGCAAAATTCTGATTCATCAAGTGAAGAAGAGAATTATTACTACGAAATTCAAGAAAGGTCATAATTATAATCTTCAAGATTTTCCAAGAAACCTTCAAGAACTATATTTAAGCACTCAAGAAGATCAAGAATTCAATCAAACAAGGTGTGAAAATATACTAGAAACAAACAAAAAAGAAAGGCCAAGAGATTCGATACTTGTGTATGAAAGAATTGAAAGCAAACAAGCTGAGATATGGAACACAAGTGTGAAGGCCATATTAGGCGAAAAAGAAAGAATTGAAGGAGTTGACATCGAGGCTGCACGGTTTGAATCGGATGAGGAAGAATAGTCGATCGAAAATTTGAAAATCAAAGATGGCAATACTGAAAACGAAGAAGAAATTCTCTATAGAGATGAAGTCAGTAAAATCATTTCGAAATCAAGGTTTGTGCAACCACTTTTGAATGAAAAATCTAAGTAGAAAATTGAGAAAAATGTATAATTTGCAATTGATTCATTTTGTGAAGGAAGGAAAGCCAGGCTTGTTATAGAAACACGCAAGGAAGACAACGATGGAAGATTTGCAAACAAAGGATTTTACTTCATCGATCAGGCCCAACCCATCTATTTTAAAGAAGTGACCCGAGGATATTAGGCTACACTAGTTTATCAATTTAGCTTTGTAGTTTTCAAGGAAGAGGATATTAATTTCCAGGTTCTTCTACTCCAATTTTCAACATCTTTGGAGGTGTCACTAATTTGGAAGCTTTGGCATGTTCATGATCTTGAAAGGCAATTTTCAGTGAAAGTATTTTGCAATCATCGAAAGAAGTATTCTTGCAACAATGACTCGCCCACTATATTCATTCAAACTTTTTAAGACTCGAGGAGGAATTTCTTTTGGGAGGGATAGAATATGATGTTATAGGAATTGGGGTAATTTAGTAAGTTTTGAATTAGTGACCCTATCCCACACTTCATTCTCTATAAATAGAGAACCCCTCTTTTGTATTCATTATATTTGAATCATTTGAATAAAACTCTCATTTTGGCTACATCAATATTCAAGAGGATGAGTGGGTCATTAGGCAAAATCACTTGATAGTTGAAGTAGGATAAAATTTTGATCCAAAAAGATTAGACAAATTCTCAACCATGAAAGGAAGCCTTGAGACAAGCAAACTCTCATCGAACCAAGCATCAAAGCCTTATCACAAAAATTCTCTAAATCCTTTCAAACCAAAATTTCAAAAAAAAAAAAAAAAAATAGCTTTGATTGCATTAGACGATAACATTGATCTAGTTGTACACGAGACAACAACAGATACACATCTTAAACCCATTTTGTTGACCTTCTCGTCGAAAGCTTGATCAATTTGATATGAAACTTCAATGGCCTCTTGATGTAGGGATATTTTAGACAATTTTGTAATTAGCCAACTAATTTTATACTTTTAGTTTAGGTGCGAAAACACCATTACCCTTTGGATCTATTTAAAGGGGACTTGGGTTTAGGTTTAGTTAGGTAGTTAGATGTGTAACCATCCTTTCCCTTTGGGTCTATTTAAAGAGAATTTTGTCAATGTTTTAGGGCAATTGAATAAAACTCTACTTTCAGATTTCTCCAAGAACTTAGACTTCACCAAACTGGAATCAGAGTAGCCACGAAGTTGAGCCTAATGGCTGGCAAAAACACCAGCAAACTTATTGACCCTTCCCTCCCTTGATGTGGAAGTAGCCAACTCTTCACACTCCATGAATCGTCAAAAGCAACTTTGATGTAAGAAGAATAGGGGTTAATTGGGTAATTAGGTAATATTCTAGGTTAATTCCCTTTTTACCCTCACTTGTAGCAAAACTCTATAAACAGGAACTTTTCCCTCTTGTATGAAATACATTGATCAACAATCTTGATTCTTGGAGAGAATTCTCCTTTTATCTCCTTTAGGCTACATCATTTGGTATCAAAGCGACCGCCTGGGCCAAGATTGACTACCGTCGGTGGAAGACCGATAAACTCTTGGCGACGTTGATCACAAGAGGGAGCTTCGTGAGTTGTGCTTGTTGCCAAATAACACACATCTAATTAGAGGGAACCCTTGAAATTCTAAAAAAGAAAGAAGAAACCAAAGATTTTTCAAGATTTTGCAAGAATGGACTATTACTGACCAAAGAAGGCATCCAAGAAAAAATACAACAATTGATATGGGCAAGAAAATAAAATTTACTTCAAAAAAGAGTGCTGGAATTCTGACTCAAGTGATTCCGAAGAAGAATTTCAACATACTAATTTTATCCACGCTCGATTTTCTCAAAGATTCTATCATTATCCACATTGGAAATTTGATTCTAGTGATTCTAATGATTCTGATGATGTATCAAGGACAGTTTGGGACGGAATAAGAAGGCAACAAAATTGGAAAAGGGCCCGAAGATCCAATCGAACCCATGTTTCAAGATATCAGCGTAAAGATTGGGAGTTAGATGAACTCAAGAATCATCAAGAATAATTTTTACAGCCCAAGAAAAATGTTCAAGACTCAAAATTACTCTTGGTTATGAAACACGATCAAGAAAGATTGATTCAAGAGAATCAATGGATGAGTCCTATACCCCTCATGAGATTAAAACATATTCAAGAATCCAATAAAATGACTACTTAGATCCTGTAGCATTGGAGGAAATAAAGAAAACAACAAAAGAAATCCAACGTTCATTGGGGAAAATGACTCAACATATTGATCAACTATCAATTCATTTGCAAGAGTTCAAGAACGGATTGATTTCATATACCGAAGAAAAAACAAAAGAATCACGATTGTTCATTCAAATAGAAAATCTCAACATATTGATCAAAACAAGAATTTGAAGATATTGAGAGGAAAAGAACGGATTGAAGAAAATTTCATATACCGAAGAAAAAACAAAAGAATCACGATTGGAAAATTTTCAAATAGAAAATCTTGAAGAAAAAATTGAAGAAAAACAAGAATTTGAAGATATTGATTTGGAAATAGTTTCAAATGAAGAAAAAAATCCAACCAACGAAGAAGATGAAAAAGAAGTATCAAGCACTAAGTAAATATCGAACAAGAACAACGACACACTGATTACGGTGGAAATGGATCATCAAACTGTCAAAGAACTTGAAGCGAATGATAAAGAAGATGTGATTCTTGGAAGATTTTCCTTTGAATGTGGTTTTTTAGTGATTGATCCTTTGAATACGGTTTTGAATGAGCTTGAAGAAAACATCTTTTTTGAGTTTATGCCCAATGGAGAAGTTCATCTTTTGGTGGCAATATTAAATTTTTTGTCTCGAATTTATACCTTTGACCATAATATTTTTGTTCAAAATGTAGGAGGTTGGTTTGGTCATACTCCGTTGAGCAAGTTTATTTCATTCCTTATTTGTTTCATAATTGTTTTCTTCTCAAGTTTCTTTTTGGAGGGGTAGAATGATGTAAGAAGAATAGGGGTTAATTGGGTAATTAGGTAATATTCTAGGTTAATTTCCTTTTTACCCCACTTGTAGCAAAACTCTATAAATAGGAATTTTCCCCTCTGGTATGAAATACATTATTCATTCTAATAAAAGATCAATAATCTTGATTCTTGGAGAGAATTCTTCTTTTATCTCCTTTAGGCTACATCAAACTTTTTCAACCTGGAGATCTAGACATGGTGTAATCAAGAAATCAAGACTACCAGCTAGAAGTTCATCCAAATTAGCCAACCAAAAATTTGGACCATTCACAATACTAGACAAATTCCGTGACAATGCCTTTCGAGTAGATATACCTACATCCATAAACATTAGCAACACATTCAACATTGTTGATATCTTTCCCTACTATGCCTCTAATGAGTTTAAACTTTCATCATAAACTCGAGGGCGAGTTTAATTCTCAGGGGGTTGAGTTGATGTAAGGATATTTTAGATAATTTTTGTAATTAGCCAACTGTATTATTTTATATTTTTAGTTTGTTTTATTTTTAGTTTAGGTATGAAAACACCCTCCCCTTTGGGTCTATTTAAAGGGGCCTTGGGTTTAGGTTTAGTTAGGTAGTTAGGTGTGTAACCACCACTTCCCTTTGGGTCTATTTAAAGGGAATTTTGACAACATTTTAGGGAAATTGAATAAATCTCTACTTTCAAATGTCTCCAAGAACTTAGACTTCACCACCTCTTCATAGGAAAGTGAAACATTTCGATCCAAGAAAATTTGATCTAAAAATATGCGGTTGTAAGATGGATACTTGATTATTCCCATAAAAGCTGACAAGTTCTGCTCTCCATTAAGGAAGAAAAGCCTCACATCACTTTAGCTTTAGATGATATCCTAATGCAAAAACCAACTTTCTTTGAGGTCTTGCGGACATGTTTGAATGACCTTCTTAAGCAAGCACATTACTTTACGTCGGTCAGAGATAGTGAGAGGATTCAAAATCTAGGAGCTCCTTGATAGCCTGTTTAAGATCCAATACTTCTTTGTAAGAAGTACAAAATAATTTACGCATATAAAGCCGGATAAAAATACTCTCTCTATCATCTAATAGTGAACTAAATGCAACTAGAAATTGATTCCCATCATGGGACAATAAATGGGAATAACCCTATAGAAATTCTTGTATCAAAAGAGAAAAGTTCTGATATTTCAATGCAATAGGTGCGAAATTCTTCAATAAATCAATTTCCCTATAGAACTACTTGTATCAAATCCAATTTTTCTCTTGAATTAAAACTGCATGTGGATTCTGATTTTGAAGAAACTTTTTAAAGCAACCTTTGGCGAATGGGAAGGAATTTTGCAAAATTGGAGACCACAAACTTCAATAATTGAAGTAAGGGACAATGACTGGGCGACAACGTTCGGTGATAGCGATAGAGCAAGAAACCTGACGAAAGCGACGACTAGGATGGTTCCAACGGCGACGATAGCTACGGTTAGGTCTAACAATGCAACTAGGTTCGATTTTCTTCTGGGAGAGAGAACACTTCAGCTTCATAGACTCTCCTCCTTTTGGTCGTTCTGATGAGGTTGTTACGAATTGGACATGATCAGACGTACTTATCCTACCTTCCTGGAAGAATTGCTAACCCAAGCTGCTCGATGCGCTCGCCTTTCCCTCCAGCCACGGCAAACTTGATCAAAAAAGAAAAGTTAGCATGATTGATGTAGCACACCACCACAATAAAGCCATTTGCGTCCCCTTTAGTTTAAAGCAAACATCCTCCACCTAATACTTCTCCATCTCTCTCTCATCTTCCTCGGCCAAACCTCCACACCATTCTGCGATTTCTGAAATAAAATGCTTTGTTCTTAAAAATGGAGCCGCATCCAACATGGTGACACAACCCCTTGAAAAAGTCAATCGTGTACCTTTAGCTGCCAATTGAAAATTCCAATCAAACTCCCCAAATTCCTCCACAAGACCAACAAAATCACTACTAACAATTACCCTGGCTTTCTCCTTATATTCACAAAGGCAAACAGCTTAGTCGGAACAACAAGGTCTCACGAAAATCGAGAGCACAAGCTAATTTTATAATTGTAGCCTGAGGCCCTTAAGCACAAGCAAAAACATCTCCGACCCTTCTTTAGCATATTAAAAGGCCCTCGGCTCACGGCTCCGGCGAATACCCTTTGGTCCAACAATGTTTTTTCCTTCCTTTGGAGACTTTGGTTTGAAAGAAACGCGAGAATGTTTTGTGGTCAAGAAACTAACATGGATACTTTTTGGGATTTAGTGACGCTTTTTTCTTTTACTTGGTCCTTTACTTCATTTTTTTTTTTTAATTATAGCCTACTCAAATGTACACTAGTTGGGCTTCTCTTTTGCCTGTTGGTTTGTGGGGATTTGTCAACACCACCCTTTATTTCAGAATGGTGAAAATGTTCAAGTAGATAAGTCACACACTATTCCTGCCAAATTCTCTTGTTTGAATGAAAAACATGGTTTGCAGATGAAATCAATCTCATCTTGTTCTTCATCAATTAAGGTCCAGCTCGATGGCTATGTTTAGGGTTGGGCTTAATTTTGCGAAGTCTCTTGTTCTTGAGACTTCGACTAACCATTTTGCTTTAAAGAAATTATGTTTCTATAGCAGTTTTCAAGTTTGCATCGGGCAGCTGAATAGCGCTTTGGTATGATTTGTGGGTTTCCTCTGGAAACTCATTTATTCAAGATCTCTTACTCCCACATTGGTTTGATCTTGGTTTATCTCAATTTCCAGTTTATTGGTTTCCCCAACATACTCAAGGATTATTGTTCTCAGTTGCTCATTGGTCTTTCGTTTGGCATTGGCTTTAAAGTTCTTGTGATCTTTAAGCAGTGGGATATATTTCTGTTTTTTTTTTTTTTTTGGGTTTGTTAGGATTATAAGGTTTTGCTCATATGGAGATTTTACATTGTATTTCAGATTTTTTATCTTCCTCTATTTTACTGAAAAATTAGTCTCTTCATTTTTCCAATGAAAAGTTTTGTTTTCTTTTTCAAAAAAGCGTATATAAGGTTTGTTAGGATTAAAATGTGTTTTGTTTTGTTATATACACTTTTCATCTATTAATAATGAAAATTTTGTTTCTTGATAACAAAAAAAAAAAAAACAAAACAAAACAAAGAAAAAAAAATCCAATAACTAAAGTGAGAAGAGAAAGCGTTCAATAAGGGCCAACCCAGGTAGGAAATAAATATATTTAGTTATAGGACTGAAATTCAAATAATGTACCTCCAGTTCACTGCTTATTTGCATTTGCTTCTTCAATCGTTCCCCAGAATCATTAACTTCTTTTATTAATTGCTCTTGCAAAACTTTTTCACGTCCCCTTGCAGCTGCAAGTTCTTGCTCTGTGTATAATAACTGATCCAGAAATTTTTTTCTCTCTGATTCTGTGGCAATTACAATGACAACTCAAATCAGCAAGAAAAAAAAATTTATAACAAATATTGATAACTGTAAGGATTTTTTTTTCAGGAAAGATCTTTCATGGATCAAATGAAAAATTACAAGGAACTCGAAATAACTAACCTAGAAAGAAACCAGCAAAGAACTAAAAACAAAAATAGATAGCAGCCAAACTAAATGATCAAAACAAACCCAAAAAACCATTCAGCATGAGGTAAATACCATCCGATAAATATGGAAATCAAGCTGAAAGATTTCATAGCCATTTAAATCTTTTTTAAAAAAGAAAAAAAAACTTTTCATTAATAAATGAAAAGGAAAAAATTGTTAGAGTGAAAACAAACAAACAAAAATCCCGTAAAATACAAAAGCCTGAATAAAACATTCAAGAACAATGCTTGATCGAACACAATATTCTTTAAAGCTCAAGGTGCAATAAAACACAATAGTCTTCTGGAGTTCAAGCACAAGGCACAAAAAACAAGTGCGGTTTTTTTTGTGAGGCGCACTACATATAAAAATAGTACATTAAGAAGAGAAAGCATGCCTGAAGTGAAAATATGGAGGAAAAAAAAGATCCTTAAACAGAAGAAAATTGCATGTAGGCAAAGTAAATTTGATATTTTTAGTTAATTGACAAGAATAACCCCTGATTATTACAATTTTTCGAAAATAATAGAAAAGCCCCAAAGCCCAAGACTTTGAACCTTGGGACTTCATAGAAGGAGCGCACTTGAGGCGCACCTTATTTTGTGAGAAGGCGAGGCACAAGACTTGCGCCTTGAGCCTAGGCATGCGCCCGGGAGGGCTTTTTAAAACACTGATCAAACAGAAAAACAGTCACTGAAATTAGGTGAAAGTTTAACACAAGTAAGATCCAACCACCACAAAACTGCTGAAGCTATGACCAATTCCAACGATGTACAATATGAACTCCTGAGCTACTGGCCTAAAGACTAAACTTGGAAGAAAAGGTCAAGAATTTCCCCTCATAGCTTCAAAGATCTTTTTTAATTATTTCTTTTAAGAGTTAAACCAGCAACTTAACTCCATCATTCAAAGGACGGATGGATGCTGGATGTTTTACACCTTTCCCACTCCTCTCCCCACATCCTCCCTTGCCACCGGCCATCAGTCATGATCCATGCCACTTCACTTTCCCAACAACCAGATTATTCTGCCCACTGCTCTACGCTCAACTGTTACTACTGAACATAAACACTATACCATTGAAATAGACCACAAATATAGAGGTTAGAAGACAAATCACAAAAGCTGCCAAGAATTGATCATTCTTCATCTTCATTAGCCACCCCATGCTACAATGGTTGGTTGAATATTTCGAGGACCTAAAATATGCTCTGCTTGACCAACAATTTGCCACACCCATGCTACAATGGTTGATAAATGGAACGAAGACACATTGAAAAGCATTGGTGATTCTTATGGAGGATACCTAGAAACGGCCGCCAAAACATTGTCTTGAATGGATGTAATGGAGGCTTCCATTAAAATTAAACCCAACCTTTCTGATTTCCTCCCAACCAAGATATAGACCCTTTCTTTGTGGCAAAAAAAGAAAAATATCGTATACATGGTCGACATCCACAGAGGAATCTCACAGGTGAGGCATAGCTACAGTAGAATCCCATCAAAAGGATAGGTCATCTCCTCAGACCATACCCTGGTTCAGCTACATATGAGGTTACTTTTACTTTACCTGTCGAGGTTGTTAGAGTATACATGTGTAAATATAGGAGCTTATTAGTCTTTTGTCCTTTATTATCTTTTTACTATAGTTTAAGGCTTCCATGTATGCCTATATATATTGAATTCCAATGTATCGAATACGGGTTCTTTTATATTTTGATCTCACAATAAAATGGTAGAGTTAGGTTTTTCCTAGGACAATTAGGGTTTTGTGAGTGATTAGGGATATGTGAACCCTAAGGTTTGAGGTTCGGAATACCTTTTTGGAGGGTGGCCATTAACTTGAGTTTTGCATATCACTGCCCACTTCCAAAACCGTCGTCGTCACCACCGTTGAAAATCGTCATCATCACCTCCACTGAGGTCTATCACTGTAGTTATTTTTCATCTCCCCCACCCAAAAGATGGCCCATCTATTGATCTACAGGAATCCAAAATTCGGTCAAAATGTCGAAGAGTCATTTTTTCCAAGTAATAAAAAATTCTCTCATGACTCTAATTTTATAAAAGAACTTTGCTTGTCTCTTTAGCTTTTACCCAATTTTGTTTGAAAAACATCAACAATCTCCGTATCATCCTTTGCCTTATAAGCAAAGTTGTGATCAGTCATCATTACTTTCTCAAAGGATTCGGTAAAGGCAATGATTAAAGGACCTTTTCTTTCTTCATCAACTGAGAAGATTTCTTGGCACTCTTCTTCATCTTTGCCTTCTTATCAACACTTCGACAATCGGGTTGTATCAAAATCATCTATATCTTGTTTTTAGAAAAAAATGAGAATGCATGGTGAGTTGCAACAATTCAACTAAGGAATCTTCGAACCAACGTAAATAAGAGAAAGAAAGAGGAATCGCCAACTTTTTCTTACTATCTTCAAGAAAAAATATTGCATGTTTTTTGGAACCATTTACTTCTTCTCTTCCTTCTTTGCCTCAGCAACCTTCTTCAACCGAACACCAACATGGCGGGCATTTGCTTGCTCAACACAAAGCTTGTCATAAGCCTTGAAAGATTTCATGCCTTTTGTGATCTTCACAAGCTCCAACGATGGCTTCTCTAATCCAGTAGGCATGTAAGAGCCCTGGACCTGGGTGGCAGTAGTTAGTTCCTCAGAAGTAGAATCGCCAGCCTTGAACTTGCGGGCACATTGGGGAAGATGACCACCTTGGCCTTATAAGTCTTCAACCTTTGTACGTTAGCTTGAAGAATCTCCAAGGAGCGGGTTCTACGGTGATGATCAACTACAATGCCAATTGTTCGTACATATGTCTTTGGAATGCCAACTACCTTCAACTCTTCCAAAGAGAAGCCTCTACCGGCCCTCACTTTCATGTTATATTTCAACGTTTGTCCATGAACAATAGGTTGACGTGGTCCACCAATAGGCCGAGGGAAAGTTTTCATGGCCTTTTCTTGACGAGCATTCCTTCTCCTTGTTTTTCGAGCAGTTTGGTTGAACCAAGTTCTAACATAATTTTGCCAGTGCTTCCTAAAGTGCCCACTAGGGATAACATGTTATGCTCCATGGCTTACCTTTGTTTTTCTTTCTATGTTCCTTCTGCAATTCCAATCTCCTCGTTCCCTATAACAAAAAACATTGCATTTTTTAACCAAATAAAGAAAAACTTAATTAGTACACAGCAGTTCCTTACTTTCCATAATTTAGCAGTCTTTGCTCATTGACTTCTTCTCTAATGATTCCAAGCACAACTCTTCAATTGCTCATTGGTCCAGGTCTTCCACCACAGCTTCGTTTGTTATGTGTTAATGCAATTAAAGCTATTATTTCAAAATTTTAGTTGAAGCATAATCAGTTTTTGAAAGCAAAGCAATAGTACGTATTGGCTAGATCCTTTTAGGGCAGCAAAATTTGAGGTTTCTCTTTCATGTTCTTGTGCCTTTTATATTTCCCAAGTATTTTTCACCTTCTTTTTCAGTCATCCCTTTTTGGAAGTCTGTACCTTTGAACATTAGTCTATGACTCTTTATTCAAAAGATATAGAACTACATACACTTCATCTACCAACAATTAAAATAAACTTATATGCTGACTGGTGGCTACTCACCAATTTTGGAGAGGTTCTCATTTAGCACGCCCAACTTCAATTCATAATCATGAACTTGCTTCTCTGCATTGCTTAATGCATCTAAGAAGTCTGACTTCACCTGAAAAATAAACAAGATTAGAAGTTCATGGGACAAAATATGAAAGTATTGGAAAGCTTATTGTGCAAGGTTCGTTTGTGAGTTCTAAAACTATAGTTTAATGTGTCAAGGAACAAAGACATTTGATCTAAAATATAATAAAATAATAAATATTGTAAAATAGGTAACAAGTATGCAAATGGCCAAACATACTTCGACATGGCATAGATTTCTAGAAGGGACATAAACCGCACCATATGAACGACTCCATGGAGAATAAAACAATTGGAGTATGTTGAATATGTTGAAAAAAGATTGAGGTTGGATCTCCAAATCTTTTGCATAATTCTCTATTCAAGATATATGTTTAAATTGGAATATCTAATTTTTTTCCTGCTTAGTAATGTATTATTGTAGAAGGATTGCATTTTGTCTTCTTAACACAAAGAATGCCACTTAAAGATAGAATCTTCAGCAGCATATCTTCAGTTGCTGAGGTGGGCAGGTTTTTGTCATTTTTTCCATTCTCATGTTAATTAAAGAAGCTTTGAAGACATGGTTTTTTGAGTTTGAGGAAAAAAGGTAGAAAAAAAATAAAATCTTCTTGCTGAGCTTGATTTCTTAATGATAAAGCAGAAGCTAATAACTTTAAATTGGCAATCTTTTTGTCAACTGGAAGATTAATCGAAGCATCAGAAGTAGAGACAGCAGCTTCGCTTTCTTTAGTACTCTTATTTGTCTTAGCTTCTTGATGTAATTTAGATTTCTATAGCCTAGTTCTATATTTTGTTCGGTTGCAACATTCAGATTGTATTGCTTCATTAGACTACTCTTATTTTAGCCTTTGTTGGCATTCTCAATTTGTTGTATATGATGAGGGTGCTATGGGGGTGTCAACCTAGTTGAAATGTCCTTGTGCACCTACTGATCCTTTGGTTTCCTGATTGATTTCCTTGTATTTTCCTTTATTATCAAAGTACTCATCTCTTGTACTAATTATATTGATTAATAAAGGTTGTTTCCTTTTCAAAAAAAAAAGCAGAAGCTAATAACATTTCTCCACATGAAATTGTTATTTGAGCTGCTGTTAAAGGAGAGCAGTTCTTAATTGAAGAAAGGAATTATATTCAGAAGAGCAAGTTAAATTAGCTTAGGCTGGGAGATGAAAATTGGCTTAATTGCCCAAAAATTCTTCAAAAAAGCTTCCAAGTCATTCATTATTGCTCTCAGTTTGTCCTCTTTGTTTGATGGATTATGAAGATTCTCTTCATATTTTCTTTGAATGCTGTTATTCGATAGAATGTTGGAGGAAGCTTTTTCTTCATTGAAGCTTCATTGGGTTTGGAGCAATGATCTCAAGACCATCGTTATTCAAATTTTAGTTGGCCCTTCATTATAAGTTCAGGCACAACTTTATGGGCTAATGCAGTGAAAGCTCTCCTTTGCTCCTTTCAGAAATTTGGTTCGAGAGTATTCAGTCAAGCCACTTCCTTTTTCTGATCGTTATGAGATTCCTCAAGTCAAAGCCTCATCATGGTGTTCTCTATCTAAACACTTTGCTGATTATTCAACTCTAGTGATTTGTTTAAACTCGATTGTTTTTACTGCTTCGTCAGAAGTTTAGTCTATGTTTTATATTTTGGTTCTAGCTTTGTTTTGGCAAGTTTGTAGTTTTTATTTTGTTCCATCTCATGTACTATGAGCATTAGGGTCATTCACTATTTCAATAAAAAGTCTTGTTTCCGTTTTAAAAAAATATCTTTGTATTTTGAGTATTAGTCTCTTTCATTCAATAAAACGTTGTATTTCCTTTAAAAGACAATAATAATAATAACTCAAATAACATACTTACCGAGCTTGGGTAGTCTGCACTTATTAATTGATGACTACAAGTTGCCTACATGATGGGATGATAAATTGTCCACTTTTCTGTGTTGATGCTTTAAAGGGACTTAACTGATATTACAAACATTTTGATGTCTTTCCGGAAATAATCTTTTTTTTTTTAACGGAAGCAAACACTTTTCATTGATGAAATGAAAAAAGACTAATGCTCGAATTACAAAGAAACAACAAAATAACAAGAACTAAACCACATAATCAAATTTTAACATGACCTAAACCAAACAATTCTATTGATCAAAGTACAAGTACAGCTAAAAAGAAATGTCCTCCATGGCTAAAGCCTGAGAGATATCAGAAAATAGATGTTCCAATTAGCTGTGTGAGGAAAACAAAATCGCTCAAAAAACACCAAGTCTAATTAGATGCTGCAAAATGCAACAATTGCCAAAATTACAAAAGTATCTAACTATCTCATCCCCTCAATTCCTTTATACCAAATCTTCAAATCTAGGCCTTTCCCTGTTCGCTTTATTTGCAATAAGCTAGAGAATCTAGGCTTTACTACCAAAATAATAACGATATATGATCTACTACTACCAAGAGAAGAAGAGGCACTAGACCAACCAATCCAATCAAAACTGTACTTGTTAGAGATGGTTATGCCACAAAGTATCAGATTCCAAATAAAAACCTCAACAACTATCGGGAAAGAGGCAGCTGTTTTCCTCCCTCTAAATTTACCCCAAATATCTCATGATCTGCTCAAATTTCAGGGCTGATTTAAAATGTATCTTAGCTAACATACCCAATGGGTGGAAATGTCAAAATGGACATCTAGTTGGAGTTCACCTGTCTTTAAGATGAAGACCTCCTATTTTAGGAGTTTTCATGTGACCTTATTCCTCAACACGATCTAGAAGCACTTGGCTATCAGACTACCTGCTAGAACCAGACCATGATACTCGGGTTTATTCAATTAATTGGGTTTAGACAGGTTAACATCTACGCATGTACACCGCCCAAAAGAGTTCAGAAACATCAAACAATTGGAACAACTAACGAACTTCACACAATAACAGGACTACGAAATGATGTATCTATCAATAACAATACATAGATTTGAGAAGAGGAAAGGCAAGTAATTTTGCAAACCATTTGGCGACATTGGTAAGTGCAGAGCATGTGCTCAGAGGACTCTTGCGAGCACCCTGGTTGTGTCGTTGCTGGCACCAAGGGAAGAGGATCTTCATAGATAACGAGCGGCAGATCTGAGGCACCGGCTGGTAAGGAATCGGGCAGAGATGCAACATCGGAACGTTGCTTCTTCGGTGGAGGAGTCCTGACAATCATGCTGCTGACTTTTCAAATTCCAATTGATGGGTTAGGGTTTGTTCGGGAAGTGCAGTTGTGTGGGCTACTGAACAATTTGAAAACAACGGTCGTTTGATGGCCGTACCAAAGAGCTTCACTGTGACGAATTAATCAAATGTAAAGGCGATGAGAAAAGTTGGTGAATCGAGAGTTTTTTTTTTTTTTTTTTTAAGGGTAAAAAATAACTCTTATTTCACTTTTCATGAATAGCACGTTTTTAAAGACTCGTTAAAATAATTTTTTGTGTGCTTCTCGATCGAAATAAATCATCAAGGTCTATATAAAGAGTTAACTTTTTTAACTTATATCCAAACTATCTATTCTTTTGGACTTAGTGGAATCTCGAGAATCGAGATTTACATAATTTTTTCAAATCTTGCTTAATCTTTCTGATCTTTCCAAAATTTAAAAACCATACCAACAAATATTATAGAATTTAGAGAATATTGAAAAGATAATTGTTAAATCGATTTAGATAATCGGTAGATTAATTTGAAAATTCATGGAAACATAAGTTGGGCACTATATTTGCAAGATTACACAATAATTTATATAAGATTTGGAAAGATTATAAGAAAATTTTTTAAAGATGTAAGAGTTAATATAAGATTTGAAAAGGTTGCATGATATTTGGAAAATATTATGTGAATCTCAAATCCGGAGCAAAATTGTATCGAGAAAACATGAAAGAATTGATAGTTGGATATAAGATGAAAAAATTATTTTTTTATTCAAATCTCGATGTCGATCTCAACTAAGAATGACTAAAAAAACTATTTTAACGAATTTTCAAAAAGAATGCTAGTTGTGAAAGGTAAAACTGAAAGAGGGTTATTGTTGTTTAATAATATGATGTTTAATGTCCTTATAGATGTGAATGAATTAAGTAGAATTTCTCTTCAAAAGCATAAGTATAAACTTCTAAAGAACTAAATTACTTGGTAAGACCAAGGTTAAACTTAGGGATTTTCAAGTCAAATAATCTTATCAGTTATGTTTATCTTTGGTTTTATAAATTCAAATTCATGCAGTTGAGACTTTTGAACTAAAAACTTTAATAAAAATATGGTTTACGTAACAACATAAATGCATAGTTTGAAAACTCTGAGAATGTGCGATTGAGAAAGGTGCCTTTTGCATGAAAAATAAGGTTGAGATGATTACCATCATTCCTTTTAACATATATAAGAGTTTCCATTTGTATTCTTAACCACAGCATTATACGCAATCTTTCAGTGAGGAAACCACATTTATCATGTTTCCCGGATGCATGCATAGAAGTTACTTGAATAAAGGGTTGTCTTTATCTCTAACGATACTACCTACTTTGATTACTGTTCACAATCCCTTAGTTAATTGTTGCTACTTTATTCAAAAGACCAAATGGAACCAAGCTTATAGAAATATGCATTCATTAATCAAACTGAATGTTCACTAAAAGTATATCCACCGGAATGATGATATATGCACCTCAACCCATTTTCATTTAGCTACTCGTGAAGAAATAAGAAATAAAAATGGAGAGGGTACTGGGGACTTCTCTATTTTCAATTAGTTACCATAACTCCCACCCACATGAGTGAATAATTCTCCTATAATGAGGATTTAATAATATTATATTTGTTAGAGTTGATGTCTTAAATCTCAGTAGGTACTGTAATTTGTAATTATAATGTACAAACAATTTATTTATCTAATTAAACCTAGGGCATTCTATTTGATATTTAATAGCATTAACCCATAAAACCAATAAACTAAGATCCAAGGTTGTCTTTTGTAACTTGAACATACATACAGGTGGATCATGTTCAATCGATAACTTAAACAGTCTGTAGTAGATGGATAAGGCTAGGTACCTTATCCTGATAATACTATGAATACGACTCGCTTTGTAGTTGTTACAATTGTTGTAGAATGCTACAAATGATCTTATCCTGATCATTCATGTGGAGACATAGGAGCGGGGTGTTCTATACAAAGAGTTTCTATAAGATCGGACCACAAAATAAATAGTATCTCTATATAACACCGTCGATATAAAAGACTTACATTTCATCAAGATGACCATAGGTAACTTGACCTAAATCCTGAGTGGAGTTGTGAACTTCTGCCTATGAAGGTAATTCTTTGTTTTGCATAGGTGAGAATGGTCAATTCTTCGATTCAATATGCCTATCATTTTGTGGATTTGTCTGATTTGGGAGCTGGGAACGTATCTACACAAGAAGTAATTTACTCATTCTCTATGGTTAGAGTAAGTAGAGAAATTGCTCCCTTAAGGGGTGATTAAAGGACTTGAATAATGTGGCGTCACACCCTCTTCTGACTTCAAAGGAGTTTAGTCATAGTTAGACTATGACTTATTGTTCATTAGATGGATAAGTGATACTTAAAAGTTAGATGTAACTATAGAGGCAAAACGATAATTTTGGTCAAACTGTACTTACGAGCAATTTGTGAAGGCTCAGCAAACTATTGATTGGTTATATCCAATAGACACAAAAATATATCTGTAGTGTAAATAGTGCCGTCAGTTTAGTGGAATGACCGATAGTTAATGGAAGTTGGTTGATTTAATTAAAAAGTTTAACTAATTAATCAAGTACCATTGGAGCTTTAAACTGTAAGTCCAGGTCCCCTTGGTAGCTCAACTGAGATTATTAAGAATCAAATTAATTTTAGATTAATTTGAATTTTTTAAATTAATTGAGAAAATTAATTATATGTGATGTAATTAATATAATGTATTTGATACATTATAATATAAAGTTTTATTTCAGAAGAAATAAATATTTGAATATGATTCAAATATTAATTATATGAATATTATTCAAATAGAAACTATAAATTAAATTTAATTATGAATTTGATTGATATTAAATAATATATATAAAATGAAAGAATAATAAACTATAACTTATATTATATGTGATAATATAAACTATAGGTTATGTGTTATATTGGATATAACATAAAATTTATTATATATACATATATTAAAGTAGTTAGTAATATTTATATATATGTTAATTTAAATTAAATTAAATGTTATTTTAATTAATTAAAATTAAGGGGAGTCATTGTAACTCCTTCCAACCCATTCTTTCATTGATATCAAGAAAGTGGTTTTCACGATATATATTTTTTTAAATAGAAGTTGGAGATCATTCTTGATATTGAACTTCTCAATTTTTTATCTCTAAGAAACTCATCTTCTCGACACATCTCTTCCTGCCAAAACTAAGAGCAAAGCCCATACCTCTTGCTTGATTTCTCATCCTATAGAGAATATTAAGGAATCGTCGTTGGTGGTGTTCATTTGGTGTTATTGTGCTTGTAGATATTGTTCGTTGAGTTTGTGCAGTACATAGGAGATGAGACGAAGATTTTGTGTCTTCAAGGATAAGTTCTCCTTGGTGTTCTCGTGTTTTGTAAAAGCATGTTGTAGGGTATTGAATATTTATCATGCTTTGTTTTCATCACTATCTCTAATTTATGTATGTTCTGTAAAATTATTTGAGAGACATGATTGCATATCATGTTTTTGCACAGGTTTTCCAAAACCTTCAATATTGAATAAATATAATATAACTAAATGATTATTTAATTAACAATTAATTAATCAATCATATCACATGCATTTTAATCACATTAAAATACAAATCTCTCTTATAACCTATAGTTTTAATATGAACCATATTCACATTAATTTTTAACCTATAGTATTTATATGAATCTCATTCATATAAATAGTATTTGAATCTTATTCAAATATTTACCGCTCACATATTATATAGTTTTAATTTAAATCATATTTATAATTAACTATATACTATAATATATCAATATAATTATACTTTATATTAATCACATTAATATAATTAATACCTTTAATTCCCTTAAATAATTTGAACAATTCAAATTATTCTAAAAATATTTATTCATTGGTTAATCCTTAATAAGCTAGCAAGGGAACCTTATGGACCTACAAATTAGAAGCTTCAATGATATGAGATTAATTAATTAAACTCTTTAATTAATTAATCAACATTCATTAACTGCTCATCACTCCACTGGAAGCCGACAGCTACACTATTCGCACTGTAGATATACTTATGTGTCCACGGATATAACCAATCAATAGTAAGTCGACCCTTCACGAGTTGCTCATAACTACAGTTGGGTCAAATTACCTTTTTACCTGTGTAGTTACATCTAATTTCTTAAGTACCATTTATCCCTCTAATGAACAGTTAGTTATAATCCAACTATGAACTAGACCCCTCTCTGGCCAGTGAGAGGATAAATCGCCTCATTGTTCAAGATTCAAAGTCAACCTTTAAGGGAACAATTCATATACTTTCTCTAAAGACAGGAAGGAGTGAATTCTATCTTGTGTAGTTGTGTTCTCAGCTTTCTACTCGAACAAATCCCCAAAATGGTATGCTTATTAATTCGGCAATCTGGTCACTCTCACTCATACAAATCAAAGGATCACTTTCATAGACAGGAGTTCACAATTCATTTAGGATTAAGAACAAGCCACCTATGGTCATCTTATTGAAATAGTAATCTCTTCAAGTAACGAAGTTATAAAGAGAAACTAATCATTTTGTGGTCCGGTCTTATATAAACTCTTTGTATAGGAACCCTCACTCACATGTTTCCACATGAACGATTAGGATCACATTATTTATAACACTTTACAATTATTATAACAATTACAAAGTGGGTCGTATCCGTAATGTCACCAGGATAAGATACCCAACCTTATCCATATACAACATACCATTTAGGTTATTAGTTAAACATGATTCATTTGTATGTCATCCATATACATGTTTAAGTTACATAAAATAACTTTGGATCTTAGTTTACTAGATTGAGTTAATGCACATAATGCAAACACCTTCTGAAGGCGGATACAAGTAAAGATGATCCCACGAGACCGAGCATAGATCTCAAAGTGTAAACTTTTATGGAGAACGTGAAAAGAAATTGACATATCATATATATCATTTTCCTCTCAATAAAGAGGCGTTTGGTGCACAAAGTTGAGTTGAGTTGAGTTCGTAATAATTATCTGGGAAGTTAGATTATATGTAAAGTTAGATTGTCTATGTTTGTGGCATAGAGTTGGGTTAAGTTGAGTTGGAATGTCTGCATTTGGAATGTTGACTTGAGTTGAGTTATGTTAGAAAGTCTGCATTTGGGGTGTAGAGTTGAGTTAAGGTATCTGGTGTAGTTTTTCTAAACAAAATTGATTGTCGTGAATTTTTTCCCTATTTTATAAAATTTTCAACCATACACATATTTATCTACAATTTTAATACTAAAAAATGTTTTATTCTCTTTTCCCATTCTTAAAACATAACAAATTCTTACATAGTAAACATATACTAAACACAAATTTTGAATTCAATCTTTGAACGCTCGATTGCATAGCATATATTTTTTTTTATTCCTAAACACCAAACATATTCCAAACAAATGAAAATTTTTTAGAACTACTTAGCCCTCAATCATGAACACTGAAGAAGCTTTAAATTAAACAACTTTTTTGTTTTTCCTTCTTTTAAAATGTAACATATTTTCACCATACACTCGAACACTCAATTGCATAACAATTTTATTTACATTCCAAAAAACATGTCATATTCCAAGAAAATGAAAATTTTCTCTTATTTCTTATTGGGGTTGATGTCCTAAATCTCGTAGGGTTCTATAGTTTGTAATTGTAATATACAAACTTCTTATTTATGTAATAAAAATATTTGATGTTTTATTTCACAATTAATTGCATTAACCACAAACCAATAAACTAACATCCAAGGTTATCTTATAGCTTAAACTGTTGGGATTGGTGACCTAATTCTCCCGGTGGTCTCGTAGTTTGTAAATATATTGTTATTAATAAAATAAATGTTATTTTATAAGCATTTACTCAAATCTAATAAACTAAGATCCGTGGTTATTTCATGTAACTTAAGCATGTATGTGGAGACATACAAGTGGATCATGCCTTAAGTAATAACCTAAATGGTCTGTAGTAGATGGATAAAGGAGGGATACCTTATCCTGTTGACGCTATGGATATGGCCCACTTTGTAGATGTTACAAGTGTTGTAAAGTGCTACAAATGGTCTGATCCTGACCATTCATGTGGAGACATGCGAATGGGTGATATCTGAAGTCTATCATATAAACGGATGCTTGATCGTTTAGTAAAAGGTAGATGATCGTGTAGTAAAAAGGGCCTGATCGTTTAGACGACCGTTTAGTAAAATCGCTTGCGCGGGCGATCGTTTAGAAAAGACTATGTGATTGTTTAGGAAAAGCGCGCGTGTACACGATCGTTTCGTAAACTTTGAGCTATTGTGTATGATCTCGTTTGCTAGGCGATGGACAATGTATTAAATCGTGGAGCAATTATTTTATCTCTTTGCAAAATAAAAACCATTCATGTAATCCTTCAGTTACGAAAACTGATTGCAACCTCCCATTATCTCATTCGGTTACGGAGAAAAAACTGCCAACAATTATCTTATAATTGTTTAATTAGAAATAAATATAATCATATTATATTTATAACCTATAGTTTAATATCACATCATATGCAACATATAAACCATAGTCCTTTTCTCCTCCACCAAATATAAATCATATTTATATCCTTTTCCTCCAATTAATGTATTTCATACATCATGTCAACAATATCATATATAATTGACCCGTTTAATTATATCATATATAAAAAAACTCTCTCTTGTCAATCTGAACACTTCAAACTGACCCAAAAATTGATTCTCAACTTGAATCCATTGAGCTACCAAGGGGACTTTATGGACCTAAGGCTTGAAGCTCCAACGGTACGTGAATAGCTGACTAAACTCTTTAGCCACGAGATCCACAATCTGTTAACTGTCAGGCATTCCACTAAAGACCGAACTCTTATCACCACAGATATATTTTTCTGTCCATCGGATATAACCAATCAACAGTACGATAACCTTTCACAGATGCTCGTAAGTACAGTTAGGCCAATTTACCGTTTTGCCCCTATAGTTATATCTAACTCCTTAAGTACCACTGATCCCTCTAATGGACAATACAACATAGTCGTACTATGTGTGGACACCTCTCGGGCTATGAGAAGGTGTGTGGCGCCACATCGTTCAAGCCCTGAATCAGCCATTAAGGAAGTAATCTATCTACTTACCCTTACTTCAGGGAATGAGTAAATTTTATCTTGTGTAGTTGAGTTCCCAGCTCTCAAATCAGACGAATCCCCAAAGTGGTAGGTTTGAGTCGGCAATCTGGCCACTCACACCCATGCAAATCAAAGGACCGCCCTCAAAGGCAAGAGTTTTGATAACGGGCAGAAATGAACGTTATCATAGTGCTAAGTTCTTAAACAATACTGGCTTGCGTTGATAAAATGTGTTAGATTGTGTCAAAAAAGCATTAAGTTTATTATATTGCGGCCGCATACGTTCATTGCATAGGAACAGTTGATTTTTGTATTTTTTGTGCAAGAAATGCGTTGACGCAAGGCAGAAATTGTGATCATAGGAAATCATTGGTCAAGCGTAGCATTACCGCAAGGCTTTGCGGTGATTGTATTCATAAACATTTGCCTAAGAAGGAGTGTCGCAACTTGGTTGGCGTAACATGGTGGACGCATCTTGGTGAAAGGTATAATTAATCATGATGGGACAGAAAGCTGATAACAGTCGAATCCGAATTAAGTTGACAGCCACTAACGAACAAGTACATTCAGCTTTTCGGTGACAAATATTCAGCGCATCAGTCAGGAATTAAAGTCGTCTCATCTATGCAATCATGAGAGAGAAGCCGCCTTTCACCCTGGAAGTTCTATAAATACCAGAGGCATCCTTTAGAAAAGAGGTTAACCAGTTCACCATTTCATGAATTTGAGAGCTCAGCTCGTCTTTGTCCATAGTTTTCCTTTTTATTTTAAGGCGAAGCAAGAGAAGAGAAAAGACGTCGAAGATCGCTCAAGGCAACTCGAGAAAGAACCTTAAGGCGTAGAAGCAGAGAGCAGGCTGACTTTCGCGAGAGCGAGATTATCTTTTGAACACGAGTAGAAAAACAGTGTAAAAGCCTAGGGAGCAAAAGACTGATACCAGGCCTTTTATTCTATACTTGCATTGTTATTTTGTACTTCATCTTTATATTTATACAATAAAAGTTCTTATTCTACATCTATTCACTCTCTTAGCACGTATGAGTAGCTAAACTAGTCGAATGGGTTGAGAAGAACTAAGCTAACATGATCTAGGAAGTTCATTGCTTGCGATTGTCTTGTTTCATGCTGTGCCAAATACCCCTTTAGAGCTACTCGAGAGAGAGTCTAAGGAAAGAACCTAATGACCTGAGAGATCTAGGTTAGAATCTGGACTCGAGAGAGCAAGATTAAAACTACATAAACAAGAGATAAAGGCTTAGAGATAAGCTCTGTTTGTCAACCTGCATCGCATGCATCCTAGAGATGGGAATGATATTTTGTGGTCATCTTATTTGTGTGTGTGTCATGTTGTCATCGCATAAATAAGAATAAAGGCTTATGTGTAGGTCCTATAGACTTATCGCATATATCGCATGCGTTCTAGCCTTAGAAGCCGTGGCATTCGCACCGAGAGGTGGTTTACTGTTGTATACATGTTGCATGATCGCATAGCATGAATGCATCCTAGGAGGTGTTAGCCAAAATTTTTCTCAACCCGTTCACCGCATACTCATCGCATTTCCCATTTAATCAACTCTTTTCAAACTCCGCCACATTTATTTATTTTTCATCATCGCAAACAACAACCTCAACAATTATTGATTTATTTGGTTACCGCAAAGTTTTCTAAAAATTACCAACACAACCTATTTTCACAAGTCCCTGAGTTTGACCCTGGACTTACCAGGAAACTCAATGGAGTTTACATTTGGATTCCACTGAAGAAACTTGAGTGCTCAACGCAATTTCACCATCGCATTTCATCCACATTTCTACATCATAAAATAACGAATCAAGTTTCCAACTCATTCAAGATTGAGGTCATGTTACCTATGGTCATCCTAGTGAAGTGAAGTCTCTGTCATGAACGACGTTATATAATGAGACTATAACACTTCATGATCTGGTCTTATACAAACTCTTTTGTATAGGACGCCCCCGCTCACGTGTCTCCACATGAATGATCAAGATCAGACCATCTATAGCAAGTCAAAACACTTGTAACTATTCTACAAAGCGGGCCGCATCCGTAGTGTTACCAGGGTAAGGTTTCCCTCCTATATCCATATACTACAAACCATTTTGTTTATCACTTAAGGCATGATCCACCATTATGTCTCCTCATACATGCTTAAGTTACAACTACAACCAGGGATCTTAGTTTATTGGTTTGTGGTAAAGCAATTAAAACATCCAATGTTTCATAGACAACAGTGAAAAAAAATATCATATATTATTACATCAGAAGCGTTTGTTCAATACATTGTTTACAAACTACAGAACCCAACGAGAGTTTAGGGCATTATCCATAACAATCTTCCACTTGTCCTAAAGCGAGGGGGGGTGTACAAAAAACTAGTAAAAAACAATAAAATAGGGCACTAAGGCCCAGTACAAAAATCTTCCACTTGCCCTAGTATAGCCGCGAGCGATCCTGTAGACCTATGCTCTGAAGGTGACCCTAAAAAACTGTAGCTGTGAGAGCCTTCATAAACGGGTCAGCAACGTTGTGCTCTGAAGCGATCTTCGTGAATAGCACGTCCCCTCGATGCACTATCTCGCAGATGAGATGATACTTTCACTTTATATGTTTGCCATGCTTGTGACTCTTTGGCTCCCTAGAGTTCATTACAACACCACTATTGTCACAATAGAGGGTGATGGGCCTAGACATGTCTAGAACAACTTCCAGATCTGTCAAGAACTTCCTGAGCCAAACGACCTCCTTAACAGCTTCACAAGTCGCTACGTATTCGGCCTCCATCGTGGAGTTGGCGATGCACTCTCGCTTAGTGCTTCGCCACACTACTGCTCCTCCGTTAAGAATGAAAATTAAAACCTGGAGTGGATTTCTGAGAATCCTTATCCGTCTGAAAGCCAGAATTCGTGTATCTAGTAAGGATCAAATCCCTAGTTCCATACACGAGCATGTAGTCCCTCGTTCTCCGAAGATACTTAAGGATGTTCTTGACTGTGGTTCAGTGACCCTGTCCTAGGTTAGACTGATACCTATTGACTATTCCCACAACATAGCAAATGTCTGGTCTAGTACAGAGCATCACATATCAAACGGTCAACGACAGATGCATATAGGACCCGTTTCATCTCCTCAACCTCTTGAGGCGTCTTAGGTCACATTTCATTAGACAAAGTAAGTCCATGTATGAAAGGTAGTAGGCCCCTTTTGGAGTTTTGCATCGAGTACTTGAGTAATATCTTGTCAATGTACGATGCCTGAGACAGTGCTAGCACCTTGTTCTTTTGATCCCGAAATATCTGTATACCAAGAACAAACTGAGCCTCTTCCAAATCTTTCATTTGAAATTGGGTCGCTAGCTAGTTCTTAACTATAGTCAATAGTCCTACATCATTCTCAAAGTAGGATATAGTCTACATACAACACTAGGAAAACTACTGAACTGTTGATGATTTTCTTGTAGACACAAGGCTCATCAACATTTTAGTCAAAGCCGTACAATTTGATCCGAGTATCAAACCGAATGTTCCAAGATTGAGACACTTGTTTCAGCCCATAAATGGACCGATTCAGTTTGCAAACTTTTTGCTCTTGACCTTGGGCTATGAATCCCTCGGGCTACGCCATATAAATGGTCTCCTCAAGATTACCATTAAGAAAGGCAGTATTGACGTCAATTTGCCAAATCTCATAATTATAATAAGCGGCAAGTCTCCTCATAGTCTACTCCCTCCACCTGGGTATAACCCTTTGCCACAAGTCTAGCCTTGAAGGTTTGCACCTTCCCATTGGCACCCCGTTTCCTCTTGTAGATCCATTTGCAACCTATAGGTCTTACCCCATCACACTGATCTACAAGATCCCATACTAAGTTGAAATACATCGACTCCATCTCGAGATCCGTAGCTTTGAATCATTCATCCCAGTCAACATCCTCAATGCCTTCTGATAAGACAACAGATCCTCAACGTCGCCATCGGTAACCATACCCAGGATTTTCGTGAAACCTAGACAACAAATAGGTGGGTTCGCAACCCTCCCACTGTGTTGAGGTTTCCTCAACTCTTGAGGTGGAACCGACCTACTAGATGAACTATCATCAGCAACTCTTGCTGATGAAGCAGGCTCTTCAACAACTCTTGTTGAAGTTTCAGTAGTTTCGCTGGAAAGCTCACGTAACACAATCTTACTATGTGGACTGTGCTCCCTAATATGATCCTCCTCCAGGAAGGTAGCGTTCATAGATACAAGCAATCTATTTTCCATAGGATCATAAAAGTAACCCCCTCATGTACCTTTGGGGTAGCCTACAAAAAGGCATAACCTCGACCATGGTTCCAATTTCTTTGGATTAGCCTCAAGCGCATGTGCTAGGCAACCCTATGTGTAGAAATGATGCAAACTAGCCTTATGCCTGTTCCACAACTCCAGAGGTGTTCTCGTAACACTCTTGGAAGAAACACAGTTGAGTATATACATTGCAATCTCCATTGTAAAACCCTAAAACGAGTCCGATAAGAAAGCGTAACTCATCATCGACCGACCCATGTCCAACAAGGTTCTGTTTCTCTTCTTCGCTAATCCATTCTGCTGAGGTGTACTCGACGCTGAGAGTTGGGAAACGATTCCATATTCTATCAAATAATTCTAGAACCCCGAATCCAAAAACTCTCCACCTCGATCCGATCGAAGTGTCTTAATCCGTCTATCCAATGCATTTTCAACTTCAGCCTTGAACTCTCTGAACTTTTCAAAGTATTCAGACTTACATTGCATCAAATAAATATACCCATACCTAGAGTAATCATTAGTAAAGGTGATGATGTAGGATTGTATCCACAATAGCGGAAGCACAAGGATCATCTAAGCACTAAAATTCATTAATTTTGGCAAAATATAAAGCATGCTTTTGCAGAAACAAGTGAGTTTCAAGACATACCTCTTGTAGAACTTCTTCAAAGCTCTTTCACCAGCTGCTATCTTCTCCAAATCTTGTTATAGACCACCTCAAGATCTTCCCTACTATTCTCTTGGTGCTCTAGATTGAGTCGTGGGACTCAAAACAAGCTTGAATCAAGGGTAGAAAGAGAAATGCTCACTGCAGAAAACTAGCTGAAGAACTCTTTCTCCAAACCATTTTTTCTTTCAAAATCTCTATAGATTGCATCCTTGATTTTCACTTCAATCTCTTCATTATATTGCATATCAATATGCAAATAAAAGAGTTGCATGAGTTGCAACTCATGCTTGGAGAAGACAAAGCCAAAGCAAATGCTTCATGTGTGTACAACTTCAAAGATGAATAATGGAAAAACTCTTTTTTCCATTTTATTGTTTTGTTTGTTGTTTTTTCTTTTCAATTTTATCAAGGATTTACCATCTGTAGTAGTTTACAACACTTGCAAACCTCTACAAAGCTGGCCGTACCTATAGTGTCACCAGGATCAAATATCCTTCCTTAATCCTTATACTACAGACCTATTTAGGTTATCACCTAAGGCATGATCCACTTGTATATCTCATATACATGTTTAAGTTTACATACAATAACCATGGAGCTTTGTTTATTGAATATGCGTAAATGTCAAATAAAATAATTCTTATTTTATTCATAACAATGTGTATAGATTACAAACTACAAGACCCAGGGAGAATTAGGACACTAATCCCAAATTTATTAACTTAGACCATCTGGCTAGTGATTTTATCTAAGTTAGTTTAATTTGCTAAAAAACAACTCTTATCTTTGAAATTAAACAAGTTCAAGTAGTCACATTAAACTCTTTAACGGGCTGTCCTCAAATTTGCATGCATGCATCAAATTTATCTAATTCACCTTTCCAGGTAGGTTCCCAGATTGGGGTGTTTCGTTTCCGTTAGCTTAAATACCTCAATCTAGACAGAATCCGCCTTAGACAAAAGGTCCTTTATAGATAGATTTGCTAGACTTTTAATATTTTGTTAGTCAATTTAATCCAATTAAACTGATTAAAAGATTAAACCTTAGGTTACTAGTCTCATTGGAACCATGATCTTAGGTCTATCTCCACCAAGTTTTAAAACACTTTTAAAACCATGATTCAAGCTTAAGTTTGCATACATGTCTTTCTTATAGATTTTAGTTCTAATTTTCTCATAACTCTTATAAAAGAAACAACTAAAACCCATCCACATTGCCATGCATAACTAGGTATTTATAACACTTATAAATCTAACCTATGTGTCATGCTTCATTCAATGTCCATTCATTACTATATATAACTTTTATATACTTGGTAATGAACAAAGCAAACATGCTTCCATACACCCTTATACTATAACACTTATAATATAAGATGATGCATGTCTATGCTTAATGCATGCATAAATATAACTCTTATATTATATGATGCATGAGCATGCTCTTATGTAATTTAAATCATGCTTCTCTAAATCATAACACTTACAATTAGAGATGATGCATGACCAATGCATAACGTAAGGTGTGATTTCAACTATATGGTATACCATATGACATATAATCAAACATACATCCTATGTACATTCACAAAGATTAATGGACCGGGATGAACTGCCTAAAAAAAAATAGAAATAACATTCTATCTATTACATTTTTCCATCGAGCAAACCGGTTCACAGGCGAACCGGTTCTTGAACCGCCCGGGCGAAGCCTCCCTGATCGTTTAGTAAACTGGTTGGGTATCCACGATTATGTAGCTATGATCGAGTACCATTTATAATGCGATGAAGCATGAGGCACTCGATCGTTTAGCACACTAGACTTTAAACGCACAAGTTTAAACGATCATTTAGACGACGACATTACTGTGAAGCACGATCATCTAGATGATCCCATAACAAGCACTTAAGTAACATTTTACTCCGCGATTATGTAGTCAGGAACTAAGCGATGAAACTTGCTAAGCTACATGATCGTCTAGTACGCATGCGCCAACATGCTCCCGAGTATCCGATACTCAACGATCACTTACTCCATCGTTTACACGACCCGACCAACACTTGGTCGTCTTCATCCTTGAAGTACAACAACTCCTTGCCTTAAAGCCTCATCACGAGCGACTTACCAGAGACTCAAACATTTTGAATTTACAGACTAGATAACAAGTTAATATGCCCAGAAACACAAGGGCCTTTACAATTAATTTTGAATGTAAAAGAATTAAATAACTAGAGGCATCATCCTAAAAAACTCCATTAATCCACATCCACAAAACTATTTAACAATTAAACAGAGTGTAGACATGCTTTACCCACTAATAATTAAATGATATTCTTTGCATAAATGAATTTGGAATATATTAGCTTGACTCTAATACCGATTGAAGGAACTCTTATGAAAGAGTACCTATGAGCGGAAGCAAGATCGTTCCAAATTCATTGTGACAGAAATACCGCATTCACAAACAAATATACAAGTTATGCATCTAACAACAAATTATGGCATGCTTAGAAACTTAAACAACAAAGGGACGAGAGACATACCAGTTGAATAACTATTCTTCTATTTAAATCTCGCTGTCGTCAATCCAGCAAATCTTGCTGTCATTGAGATCGTCAAGTCTATCGTCCACCAAATATCATTGTCATCTACCACCGAACGGACTTCTCACGAACAGACAACAAGGAGCACACAACCACTTAAAAATCTCGGTATTCTCGGAGTGAGAATCCAGGTGGTGTGGGCTTTGTTGAATTTGGTAGAGGGGAGGAGGGAACATCGATCGTTTACCATGACCAAGCAAGTGGGAGATATCTGAAGTCTATCGTACAAACGGATGCTAGATCGTTTAGTAAAAGGTAGACGATCGTGTAGTAAAAAGGGCCTGATCATTTAGACGATCGTTTAATAAAATCGCTTGCGCGCGCGATCGTTTAGAAAAGACTACGTGATCGTTTAGGAAAAGTGGGCATGTACATGATCGTTTAATAAACTTTGAGCTATCGTGTATTCTCTCGTTTGCTAGGCAATAGGCAGTGTACTAAATCGTGGAGCGATTATTTTATCTCTTTTTCACATGAAAACCATTTTCATTTTATCCTTCAGTTACGAAAACTGATTGCAACCTCCCATTATCTCATTCGGTTACGGAGAAAAAACCGCCAAAAATTGTCTTATAATTGTTTAATTAGAATAAATATAATCATGTTATATTTATAACCTATAGTTTAATATCATATCATATGCAACATATAAACCATAGTTCTTTTCTCCTCCACTACATATAAATCATATTTATATCCTTTTCCTCCAATTAATGTATTTCATACATCATGTCAACTATATCATATATAATTAACCCGTTTAATTATATCATATATAATTAAACTCCCTCTTGTCAATCTGAACACTTCAGGCGGTCCTTTGATTTGTATGGGTGAGAGTGGCCAGATTGCCAACTTAACAAGCCTACCATTTTGGGGATTCGTCTGATTGGGGAGCTGTGAACTCAACTACACAAGACAGAATTCACTCCTTCCCTAGAGTAGGGTTAAGGAGATAAATTGCTCCCTTAAGGGCTGATTTCAAGTCTGGAACATAGTGGCCACACTCTCTCCTGGCTCGAGAGGACTCAGTCATAATAGATCTATGACTTATTGTTCATTAGAGGAATCAGTGGTACTTAAGGAGTTAGATGTAACTATACGGGCAAAACGGTGAATTGGCCTAGTTGTACGTATGAGTGATTTGTGTAGGGTTGTCGCACTGTTGATTGGTCATATAGACACAGAAATATATCTGTAGTGCGAAGAGTGCAGTTGTCGGTCTTTAGTGAAGTGACCAACAATTAACGGATGGTGGATCCCGTGATTAAAGAGTTTAATCAGTTATTCACATACCATTGGAGCTTCAAGCTACAAGTCCATGAGGTTGACTTGGTAACTCGATGGGTTCAAGTTGAGAATCAAATTTTGGGTTAATTTAAAGTGTTAAAATTAACAAGAAGAAATTCAATTATATGTGACATAATTGATATGAAGTATTAGATACATTAATTGGAGGAATTAATGTAAATATGATTTATATTAAATACCATAAAATAGAAAAAGAACTATGATTTATATGTTTCATATGATGAAATATTAAAACTATAGGCTATAAATATAATATGATAAGTTGGTTATTATATTTATTTATAACATATTAATTATATGATCATTAATTATTCTTTTTCTCTAATAACCGAATTGAGTGGGAGGTTATTGGAAGTTTTATGGTAACTGTGATATAAAAGGAAAATAGTTTTCCAAAATTTGGTTAATGACTCATTTGGAATAATTTCAGAAAAGGTGATCAAGTAAAAGTGTTTTACTAAATGATCGCATAGAGAGCATACACGATTAAGCTACGAGTTTATTATAGGATAGTTACTCGCTTAATCGTTGCTAAACGATCGAGTAGTAATGTCTATACGATAGGCTTCGGCTTTCTAAATGATCGAGTATTTCGTCCATACGATAGATAGCATTCATTTCCCACTTATTCGATCGTCTACTCGATCGTCAACCTCCTGCTTTCTTCAATCCAAAATCATACAGAGCCCACAACTCCTGGATTCTCATACGGAGAATACCAAGGTAACCGTTGTAGTGGTGTTCTAATTCTGTTCGAGGATCGAGTTGGACTCGATTGGGATCAAGGTTCATTCAGCCGTTCGTTGAGATCGAGTTTGTGCTGATTTAATGATTTACTGAACGATCGAGGAATACTCGAAGAAGAGTTCTTCAAAGGTTTGCATACTCTATCCCTTGTATCTTCATTTATAAGTAGCATGCTATAATTTTCTGTTTATGCATTATCATTTCCATTTAGACTGTAATTGTTTGTGTTCTTTCTCAATGGGATTTTTGCTCACTGGATCTCAATTTAGATTTCCTTTATAAACATGTATGTAAAGACATACATGTGGATCATGTTTAAATGATAACCTAAATGGTCTGTAGTAGATGGATAAGGTCGGATACCTTATCCTGATGACACTACGAGTATGGTCCGTTTTGTAGATGTTACAATTGTTGTAAAGTGCTATAAATGATTTGATCCTGATCATTCATGTGGAGACATGTGAGTGGGGATATTCTATACAAAAGAGTTTATATAAGACCGGACCATGAAATGTTTAATCTCATTATATAACACCATTCATAATAGAGACCTACATTTCATTAGGATGACCACAGGTAACATGACCTGAATCCTGAGTGAGTTGTGAACTCCTGCCTATGAGGGTGGTCATTTGATTTGTATGGGTGAGAGTAGCCAGATCGTCGACTCAACAAGCCTACCATTTTGGAGATTCGTCTAATTGGGGAGCTGGGAACACAGCTACACAAGAAGGAATTCGCTCCTTCCCCAATGTTGGGGCAAGTAGATAAATTGCTCCCTTAAGGGCTAATTTGGATGCTTGAATAATGTGGTGGCACGCCCTGTCCTGGTCTGACAGGGGTTTGATCATAGTTGGACTATGGTTTATTGTTCACTAGAGGAATCAGTGATACTTAAGGAGTTAAATGCAACTATAGGGGCAAAACAGTAATTTTGGCCCAACTATACTAATTTTTGAATGGTCATCATACTGTTGATTGGTTATATCAAATGGACATAGAAATATATCTGTAGTGCAAAGAGTGCAGCTGTCGGTCTTTAGTGGAGTGTCCGACAGTTAACTGATGGTGAATAATTTAATTAAAGAGTTTAATTAATTATTATGTACAGTTGAAGCTTCAAGCTATAGGTTCATGAGGTTTTCTTGGTAGCTCAATAGAACTAAATGAGAATAAGTTTTTGGATTAATTTGAATTGTTCAAATTAATTGAGGGAATTAATTATATATGATATAATTAAGTCACATTAATTATATATGATATAATTGTTATAATGTATTTGATACATTATAATATAAAGTTTATTTAAGAGGAAATAAATATTTGAATGTGACTCAAATATTAATTATATGATTTGGATTCATATAGTTAAATTTAATATAAATGTTATTTATATTAAAAACCATTAGTGGGAGAAGAAATGAAACTATAGGCTATATTATATTTGATACAATATAGATACTATAGGTTATATGTTATATGTGATATAACATATAGTTATATGTATAATAAAATTAATTATTATATATATAATTATATTACATTAATTTAAATTAAATTTGTTTATTAAACGATCCACGTTTAATGTGGGTGGTTAATAGAACTTCAACTTCTTCTTCTTCTTGATCCTACAAAAAGAACGATTGAGTTATGTGACTTCTCTGCAAGAAAGGAAAAAAAAAAACTCTCTTCCTCCCAATCTTCCTTTTTCCCTTTAAATCTAAAATAGCCAGAACCTACACCTCCTAGATTTCTGCCAGAGAATACCGAGGTCTGCAACTGGTGGTGTCCAATTGGCCAATTTTGGTTGCTGATTGTGAATTTTACAGAGAAGGGATTTGTGAAGATTGTCTTCAAAGGTGAAGTTTATTTTAATTTTTTTTTACAAGTATATTGTATGTTTTTCCTTTAAATCCATAATCTTTTCTTCTTCTATGTACAATTATGATTTTGTAAAGAATTGGGATTTGGGAGATCTACTTCCGCATAAGGATCCCTTCATTGTGGTTCCTTCATCTCTAAACCTTTTTTAACCCTTGATTAATTTAACTCAACCATAAATATTAACTTAAAAAAGAAAAACAAATCTTATCTTGTTTTTTATCCATTTATGATATATGAATTTCATTTTTTTCTGGTTAATGATTTTGTTCTTTTTTTATGCAAACGTTTGATTCTTTACATTTTACACTAATACAACGAAATGATTTTTTTTGTGTGTGTGTTCATGTAAACTCAGTTTTTTGCAAAGATTTTTATGGTTAGTTTTAGTGGTTAAGTATATTTTGTTACTAACAAATGGAATAATAATATCCACAAAAATGTCTATATACATGTAAAAAATGCATAACTTTGAATAACACTCGATACATCACAAATTGTTTTCCAACAATTAAACAAAATTTGGCCTATAAAAGTTAGACTCCAAATTTTAAACTAATGAACCTCAAACTAATTATTGGAGTAATTGTGATATTAGTTTAGGCTCTACAAATAAGATAACAAACAATTGTTAGATTAGAATGACGCTAAATGCAAATAAAATTAAAATCAAGCATAATACAATAAACCTTCAAAAGTTCGAAATGAATTAGATTGAAACACCAAGTCTAAATAGGGTTGTCATTAAGGGTCTAGTTAGAGTTGGCTTTTGTAGGAGTTGGTCGTTTAATTTGAATGTTGGTATTGGCTGACATAAGTGGTGCTCATTGAAGTTGATCATCGAAGATGGATTTTTTTGGAGTTGTCGGAGCTTGGAGTTGGTCGTCGGAGTTGGTTGTCGAAGCCCAAAGTTGGTCATCAGAGTTGGCTGAGCGAAGGTGGTCATTGGAGTATGTCATCAGAGTTGCTTATGCGAAGGTGGTCGCCAGAGTTGGTCACTAGAGTTTGTCATCGTAGGTGGTTGCCAGACTTTGGAGTTGGTCATTGGAGTTGGCTGACGAAGGTGGTCGTTGGAGTGTGGTAGCAGTAGTCACCGACGGTAGCTGATGGGTGGAGCCATTGAAAACATTGGAGGGAGGGTAGAGAATTGAGGTGAGTTGAAGGGAGAGTTGGGGTGAGTTAAAGGGAGTTGGTAAAAAATTACTCCACCAATATTTAATGTTGGTGGGACAAACATTGAGATGGTAATTTTTACCAATCAACTCAACCCATGTTGATGTGCCAAACACCCCCTAAGTGTTTTAAACCTAGGATTTATTACTTAGGTAAATTCGACTAATAATTTATCTGTCACACCCCCTCTTGAGCTTACCTCTTCCACTGGAAAGAAGACATGAAGACGACATATACCACTCTTTTGTGATACCTACTGTTCACTTCGACCTAGTTTTCTTGCTAACTTTTATACCAAGTAAATATAATAGTTGTTCGTTAGATTAACTCATTTTATTACAACTAGTATAATGTTTATATAACTCCAAATCTAACTTAGAAACTTTAGTTCCTAAGTTACAAAATGCATAATTGCAGACTTAAATCCTGAAGCATGGTTGTAATGTGGCAAACTTTAACATCAAACGACACCCTAAAACTTCTCTCTTTCACTGTCGAAGGTGGGAGGGGGAGGGGGGAGGGAACAAAACATTTGAAAAGCATGAGCTAGGAAGTCCAATGAGTGACATTTTATAAGAACATAGGTTTGGTTTCGAAAATATTTTTCCAAACAATTGAAAGGAAATCAAACCAGAATATCGAAATATTCTATAAAATGTCAACACACGAGCATCAACCGATAAAACATATCAAGTAGTGCGATGGGATGATCACAATAAATTCTGTAACCAAATCTAGAGAAAATCAGTACCCCATATCCAAATCAGACCAAAGTAAATTTATGAGGAAACAATACCAGTACCCAATACAACCCGTCTAATGTCCACATGTTGACATACTTAAGTATGCTAACAACCCAAGTCAGAGCGAGTTAACAATGCATGCTAGACATACACGAGGGGTAACCACCTGTTAGACGTACCCAAGACACACTAACATATCCAGGGTATAATTCCAATTTCCCACCATGGTTGAAATTATTGGGGATGATGCCCTAAAGTCTCATGTCCTATAGTTTGTAAACAGTTTGTACGAACGCTTGTGATATATAATATATGATATTTACTTCACATCTTGACTTTACACATTTAGATATTTTATTTTCTTTATCACAAACCAATAAACTAAAATCCCTGGTTGTCTTCATGTAACTTAAGAATGTATGTGGTGACATACAAGTGGATCATATCTTAAGTGATAACCAAAATGGTCTGTAGGATATGGATATAGGAGGGAAACCTTATCCTGGTAACGATACGAATGCGGCCTCGCTTTGTGGAATGCTCACAAGTGTTGTGACTTGTCGCAAATGGCCGATCCTTATCATTCGTGTAGGGGACATGTGAGCCGAGGGCGTCCTATACAAAGAGTTTGTACAAGACCTGATCATGAAGTGCTAATGTCTCATTATATAACACTATTCATGACAGAGACTTCACTTCACTAGGATGACTATAGGTAATATGACCTCAATCCTAAGTGAGTTGAGAACTCCTGCCATCGAGGGCGGTCCTTTGATTTGTATAGGTGCGAGTGGCAACCTAGCATTGGTGTTCTTCGAGGACGAAGACGACCTAACGTTAGTTGGGTCGTGTAGACAATGTGGTAGATGATCGCTAAGTATCAGATACTCGGGTGTCGTTTAACGCGCGTATAGTAGACGATCGTATAGCTCAGCATGCGTCATTGCTTAGTTATTGACTATACGATTGCGGAGTAAATTACGTAGTAAATCGTTTACCTATCGTGTGTTAAGTGATCGTCTAGACGATAGGGATTTGCAGCCTCGTTGTCATCTAAGCGATCATTTAGCATTCACGCTATCGTCTAGTGTGCGCTGCACGATCGTTTACCTGAAGACATTTTACTACACTATGTAGCTTCGCCCGGTGGTTGAACACCTGGTTTCGCCTTGTGAACCGGTTGACTCGGTGGAAAAATGTAATAGATAAAATTTCTCGTTCCGTTTAGAGATGATTCATCCCAGTCCATTAATCTGTGGTTTTATACATGGAGATGTATGTTTATATATGTCATATGGTATGTACATATAGAAAAATCCTACCTTAGGTTATGCATTAGTCATGCATCATTTTTTTTATTATAAATGTTATGATTTAGAGAAGCATGATTTAAATTACGTAAGAGCATGCTCATGCATCATATAATATAAGAGTTATATTTATGCACACATAAAGCATTGACATGCATCATCTTTATATTATAATTGTTATAGTATAAGGGTATATGAAAAGCATGTTTGCTTGGTTATTACATGTATATGAAAGTTATGTATAGTAATGACCAGACATTGCATGTAGCATGACACATAGGTTACTTTATAAGCGTTATAAATACCTTGTTGTGTGGCAATGTGTTTTTGTGTTGTTTCTTTTTAAAGGTTAAAAGAGAAATGAGAACTAAAATCAATAAGAAAGACATGCATGCTCACTTAAGTTTAATTCATGGTTTTAAAATGTTTAAAACTTTGATAACATAGACCTAAGATCACGGTTCTAATATGATTAACAACCTTAGGCTTTAATCTTTTAATCAATTTAATAGGATTAAGTTGACTAATAAAAGGTTAAAGTGTAGCAAATCTATCTATAAGGGACCTTTTTTCTAAGGTGGGTTCTATCTAGGCTGGGGTATTTTAGTTGATGGAAACATAACACCCCTACCTGGAAAGGTGAATTAGATAGATTTGATGCATGCATGCAGGATAAGAACAGACCATTAAAATGTTTAAATGTTACTACTTGAACTTGTTTTATTTCATAGACAAAAGTTATTTATGAACGGACTTTATAAATGACTTATACTAAAATCAGTAGCCGGATTGTCTAGGTTAATGAACCCCTAGGTAGAACATTCAGTGGGAGGTACTTGAGGCATATGATGCTTCATTTAAACCTTTCACGTTTCTCCCTTATAGTCAACACTGTGAGATCTACCCTCGGCCTCGTGGCACCTTGGGAGTGTCCCCCTAAAGAATGGTGTTTGGGTAGGTCAATATCAAGGTAGATGGAGAGAATGTTCATAGTAAGTGGGAGCAGGAAGTGCGACAACATATCCCACGGTCTCCCTCGTTGGATTGAATAAAGTTTCTGCACATCGCATCGAGGCACCCTGGGAATGTCCCCCATAGGATGGCAGTTTTGTGCATTTCTTTATTTGATCTCCTATAAGAGGATAAGGTTACTTAGTCTCTTGTCCTAATCTGCTTCTTCCCTACGGTGGGCTCATTAGGGCGGGACTCTAGCGCCGGAAATGAAGGGTCACTCTTATGCAGAATGGTTAAAGGTTAACAGTTTTGGACCAAATAAATGATGGCTATTAGATTCAGTTCCAAGAGTTAGTTCTGCCTAATGGTTAAGAATGCCTCATCCCAATGAAGGAGTATCTGATCATTCCACCAGTGACGTTTGTCCTGCCTCTTTGGGGCATCATTGCAAAATAGAAGTCTTACACACTTAGGGTACTTAGAAACTGTTTTGCTAAAATAATTGGTTGAAATGTGGTTTAGCGAAGTCTTATAAAAGTTTTTTTGTTTTTCAGCAACGATTTTAAAATGGCTACAACCACAATTGCTTTACTTAGTGCCGAAAAACTTACTGGCGACAACTATTCAAGTTAGAAACATATGATCATGATAATACTCATCATCGAGGATTTGATGTTTGCCCTTACGGAGTTAGGATGATTCCTCCAATAAGGATTATACGTGTTGATGTACGGATTATTCTGGATGATGTACGGATTATTCTGGATAGCACATACTTGCTGTGGGTTCGATGGGCACATTTTCACCACATGGCCTCCTCCACATTGGACGCAACTTTTTGCGGCCACTTGTGCCGGCGCGTTGAGGTTTCGCTGATCCTTGGGAGAGGGCACCTTGATTAAGCGCCATCGACTGGAGGATAGAGGTTACCACAGCCATTTGTGCAGCTAAAGTTGTCATTGTATCATTTCTTCTTCTCTCGGAGCCTCCTCCTTCGTACCCGTCATTAACCCAGTCATCCATATTCTGCGAGATGCGGTCAAGGATGACCTTGGCTTCAGTGTATGTTATATCCATAAAACCTCATGTCGCGGAGGCATCAGTAACAGCTTGCTTGATTTGTTCAAGCCATTATAGAACGTTTCCATCAGAATGTAATCGGGTATCCCGATATGCAGACAATTCTTCACCAATCTTCTGAATTGCACCCAGCAGTGCTTAGGGTCTCGTTATCCATCTGCTCAAAGTTCAGCACATCCTTTCGTCGTCTTGTGTTGACTGTCGGAGGGAAGAATTTCTTCATAAATAGTTCAACCAACTGGTCCCAAGAAGTTATTTCATTTGGCTCCAGTGAATGAGCCCACCTCTTAGCTTCATCCCTTAAGGTGTAAGGGAAGAGGTAAAGTCTGATACCTTCTAGGGTAATGCTAGGTATGGAGAAGTTACCGCACATTTCGACAAAACTGGTCAGATGGGCAGGTGGGTCTTCACCTTGCAGACCACCAAATTGCCCCGTATTCTGAATAATTTAGAGCATGTTCGATTTAATTTCGAATTTACGTTCTCCTCGACTATCGAACGTGAAATTCCAGGTGAGAAGTTATACAAATTAGGCGCCGCATAGTTTCTCATTGGGATGTTGCGGTCAGCAGCAAGGAAAACAGGATCTTGCGCTGGCCGACCCACCCCTTAATTCACTTCGGGTGCCTCATTATTATTGTTTTTTTCTGCCATGTTGGCTCTCTTTCACCTTGCTCTATTCTGATGTGCCCTTGCGCAAAATGTACGCTCGATCTCTAGGTCAGCTTCGAATTCTGGACCAGTTCCAGTAATAAACCGTCAAACTGCTCTTCGCGATAAATAGTCAGTACAAAGAGATCAGTCTTGCAAAATGTCACAAACGTACTCAACACTAACCGTTACCAATCCTCGAGACCGGCGCCATAAACTTGTAACTCTAAATGTGATGATTCTATTTTAGGCATGCGCACTACGATATATAAGTATGGATAATGTGCTACAAGCTCATGTTGCTATAAACTTCTTGACATAAAAATGGAATGTTATGTTGTGTTATTGCTTATGCACACTTTATGCGATACTACTTCTAAATATACGTTGTTAACTAGATGCTTGTAGTATGCGATAGAGGAATGCGTGTCACAAGTTTCCTTACGCTGAAACTAAGTATAATTCCAACGCCAGTTTCTCAGTATAATCCAAGGTCGAACACAGGGATTGTTTTCGTTAATGCATTACTTTTGTGATATATACGATCGATTTTTACAATTAATAAAGGAATTGGTTTATACATGAATTTCAATGGCGATAAACATAAATTGCGTTGATAAAATAAGAGTGCGATAAAAGTAAAGTCCTAAACTAACATGATACAAGATACAAGATTCATGATACATGATATTGAGTTAAGATTGATTGTGAAGTTATACAAAGTATCATGGTATGCGATGGCAAGTCTTTATGGATGAATCAGAGATAGAAAGGATAACGAGTAAAAACATTGCAAGTTTGTTAATTGCATTAAAGATATAACTAAAGTTCTGCTTTCCCTCGGCGTACACCTCTCGGTAATCGGTCGCGTTCCCATATCTCTATGGTGAAACAGAACGTGATGAACGCAAGGTTGCTTCCATCTCTGGAAGTACTTCTCGCTTTAGTTAACGCATTCTTCCAACCCTCTCTTGATAGGCGGAATAATATCTTCACTTCTGCTCTCACAGATGAAGATGCCATCTAGCATGCTTTAGCTAAACACAATTATTTCCTTAACAAAGAATAATTTACTTGCTTAATTCTTACTAATTACCCAGGGAATTATGAAAACATCATGGAGAAAGTGAATCATGGATGAACGGAAATAGACAGAGAGATGATAATGGAAATGATCATAAAATTAATACTAAAATTAAGCGTCTGATACATGGTGTGAATGATAGAGTAAAGAAGATGAGTACAAGTGATGAAAAAGAGATAGAAACAAATACAGAAGAGTGTCAATGTCTTGACATAGATCTGAATGGAGGTTTTCCTTGCCGACGTGTGGAATGGATAAAGAGGAGAGCTTCCCTTTCAAGCTTGTTCTTCTGGTAGAAGTGACCTTCGTACAGAGCTTCAACAGCAGGGATTGAAAAGATTATTTGCCCAGAGACTCATCTCTCGGCCTTGTCTCTTGATTATCTCGGATCTACTCTAATCAGGCGCTCAGACCAGTCTCTCTCTCAGATCAGTATATACACGTCTCTCTGTATCGAGTATATCTTTCAATGGAATTGTAGAAGCTATTTATAGGCGATGCATTGACTCTTTGCAGTGTGGTCCCCACTTTATTGTGAAAGCATTTCCTGAAATGGTCGAGTGAATATTCCTTCTGTTACGCGATCAATCCCGTCAGAAAAGCACAACTGACAGCTGTACATGCAACTAAATCCTCTGCAATTGCGTTGCTCTTTACATCTTCGATTGTTTGCCCGTATGCGGTGTTGTTTTTGAATACCGCATGCGGTTGAAATTTCGTTGATCGCAAAGCTCTTAATCGATTGTCGCATGTGTCGTCATTGTGTTGATCGTCTCTCCATTATTCATCGACGGGTGCAATGTGACGTAGATGCGTTGTTCATTTTATTTTTGAGCCATGAACACATGCGGTGACTTGATTTCCTGTAAAACATACTTGAAACATTCTATTCTACCATCGCAATGGTGTTAGTGGGTGTATTGACGACAATTTATAATTCTCACATTTCTTAGTCAATTTCCATACTGTCGACGCAACTTTTCTTTCTTTTAGTCGCAATATCTAAATAAAACAGTATAAATAACTTGTATTTCTATAAGTTATCACACCCCCAAATTTAGATATATGCTTGTCCTTAAGCATATCTTCTACTAAGGCAATATTACTAAATTCCTATCCTAAATTTTGCATCGATTGGTTGCTCCGAATGCTCCACCTAGGCAACATTACTTAACAACACAATTTCCTTCTATCCTTGATAATTCAAAACAAAGCCCTACTTTATTCTTTTATATAACATATTTCTGCTTAAAAATACTTTTCTAGTTTTAAAAAGAATGTTTACCTCTTCTTGCAAAAACAACTCGATGCGTCTGGATGCGGTGATCAAATTTGCACTTTTCATTTTGGCTTCTTCCCATGGGTGTCATGCGAACATCCAACTATGGTTGTATGCCAATCTCAACTTTAACTCTTGAATTTCAACTAAGTATAACTTTTGCTGATCAGCGGAGTTGTCTCTTATACTCTTTTATTTTTCTTCTTCTCATTTTTCTTTTCTTTTTTTTCTCTTTTCATATTGCTTCGTTCTTGAAAACCCACCTTCGTTTTGGCTTGCTCCCACGGATGTCGTGCGAATATCCAACTACGAGCAGGTTCCTTTCATGACTTAACTCTTATCAGGTTGGGATTTTTTTGGAATTTCCCTTGCGCTGACATTGGAGTTTGTATGAAAAATTTTATTTTTGATTTTTTTTATAATGGAAATGAACACATTTTTCCTAATGACCGCATCTCCTTGATCAAATCTGCTCAAACCTTCCCCACCCCCAAATTTAGAGATGCGCAAAGTCCTCATTGCGTTGTTTGGACAGAATAGACAAACACTTAGACAAAATTTTGAAAAGAAGGTTTGAGCAAAATTTTGAAGGATAAAGGGTAAAATAGTGTTATAGCCATGAATTAACTAAGTGTTAGTCAGAATATACAAAGTATGGGAAATGCTACTAAGTGTATGCATATAACTCATCATGGCAACATAATGAATAACGCAAAATAATAGATCAAGAATATCGCAGATAATGACAAAGGTTGATAAAGAAGAGGCTAAGGCATAGGGAAAGAATTGCTACTCAGTTGTATTAAAAATTAATTTAGTATATAAAGAAATACAAATAACGCAATACAAATTTTTTGCATATACAAAGAATCAAAGAATTAGCTTTTATACAAAGAAAACAATGAATGAAGTTCTCTTTTGTATTTGATTCAGACGGGTGCACGATTAAAATTAAAACCATGCTTCCATTAACACAAATGCATATTTGCAAAGGACGGACAACAACGCATGTATCATCGCAACACACCCCTTAACTCAACGCATTTCTGGAGGACGAGCGCACGGTACTTCTACCAACGCAACACTACCTCAACATAGTGCGTTTTCGCTAAGGATGGGCTAACAATACATACGAGCGCAACACACCCCTCAACGTAATGCATTTGGGTAGAATGGACGCAAAGTGTATCTTGTTATCACAAAATGCATCCATCATCGCAATGCATACTGGATGTTGATTGTTTTATTATTATTATTATTTTATTTATTTTGTTTTCATCAACGCAAGTCACAAGGACTTTGCGGTATTAATTCTCTTCCCAAAATTTAAGAATAACGCATTTATGACAGAAAAGTAAGGAAATTTAAAGAGAGCATGGAAATAAACGCAAGAGAATTAAATGAAACATGAATTCATAAATCAATGAAAGCAAGTTTAATGAAGCAATAAAGACAGTAATTAAGAAAGCATGTAAACATAGAATTGAGATATGGACCGGAAGACAATTTTCCATGATGAATGCAATCCACACCTCTGCAGGCGTTCCAGCTTACCTGCACAATGCCTTTAAGGACATTTCTCCTTCCCGTGAGATATTGGGGCTTCAGAATTGCTTGGCTGGGTTCCAGGTGTTCTATTACGTAGCTTGGATGTCAGCTGCCCTACTTGAATCTCCAAATTTCTGATTGAAGACGCCTACGACTGTATTATCGCATCATTTTTCTCGATGTATTGCCTAAGCAAGGACTCCAATGAATTACCAGAGGTGTTAGAAGATGATGGTTGGTTGTGCGGTTGTCTCTGTTTCCCTTGATTCTGTTTTGGTGAAATGGTGGAGGGTTTCCTCGATTCCCAGAGTTGTTGTTCTGATGGTTACTTGGCCCTCCTTGGTTATGATTTCCTCCCCAACTGAAGTTAGGATGATTCTCCAACCAACATTATACATGTTGTTGTACGGATTATTCTAGATAGCGCATACTTGCTGTGGATGAGAACATTTCCATCGCATGGCCCCCTCCACATTGGACACAACTTATTGCGGCCACTTGTGCCAGTGCATTGGGTTGCACTGATCCTTGAGAGAGGGCACCTTGATTAAGCGCCATCGATTGGAGGATAGAGGTTACCATGGCCATTTGTGCGGCCAAAGTTATCATTGTCTCCACAGGCACAATGGCAGTATCATTTCTTCTTCTCTCGGAGCTTCTTTCTCCGTACCCGTGATCAACCCAGTCATCCATATTCCGCGAGATGCGGTCAAGGATGACCTTGGCTTCAGTGTATTTTTTATCCATAAAACCTCCTACCGTGGAGGCATTAGCAACAACTTGCGTTGATCTGTTCAGGCCATTATAGAACGTTTTCATCAGAATGCAATCGGGTATCCCGATATGCGGATAATTCTTCACCATTTATCTAAATCACATCCAGGCAGTGCTTAAGGTCTCGTTATCCATCTACTTAAAGTTCAGCACATCTTTTCATCTTCTTGCATTGATAGCCGGAGGGAAGAACTTCTTTATAAACCGTTCAACCAACTGGTCCCAAGAAGTAAATCATTTGGCTCTAGTGAATGAGCCCACCTCTTAGCTTCATCCCTCAAGGTGTAAGGGAAGAGGTAAAGTCTGATACCTTCTGGGGTAAGCACATTTCGACAAAACTGGTCAGATGGGCATGTGGGTCTTCACCTTTCAGACCATCAACTTGCCCTGTATTCTGAATCATTTGGAGCATGACCGATTTAATTTTGAATCTTGCGTTCTCCTTGACTATCGGACGTGAAATTCCAGGCAAGAAGTCATATAGATTTGATGCCGCGTAGTTTCTCATTGGTATGTTGCGGTCAGCAGCAAGGAAAACGGGATCTTGCGCTGGACGGCCCACCCCTTGATTCATTTAGGGTGCCTCATTAATATTGCGCTGGCCGGCTTTGTAGAGGTTTACAAGTGTTGTAAACTACTACAGATGGTAGAGCCTCACCATTCATGTAGAGACATGCGAGTAGGGGTGTCCTATAAAAACAGTTTGTATAAGATCGGACCACGAGATGATTGCACTCTGTATATAACGCCATTGATACTGGAGATTACATCTTACCTAAACGACCATAGGTGACATGACCTCAATTCTGAGTATTTTGGGAACTTCTGTCTTTAAGGGCGATCCTTTGATTAGTATGGGTGGGAGTGGCCAGATTGCCAACTAAACATGCCTACCTTTTTGGGGACTTGTTTGACTTGGGAGTTGGGAAATCAATACAAAAGATGGAATTCTCTTCTTCCTCGAAACAGGGTAAGTAGAGAGATTGCTCCCTTAAGGGCTGATTCCGGGGCTTGAACATAGTGGCCACAACTTCTCTTTGGAAGAGAAGACTCAGTCATAGTAAGACTATGACTTATGTTCATTAGAGGATTCAGTGGTACTTAGGGAGTTAGATGGAACTATGGGGCATACCGGTTATTGGCCGAGCTATACTTTTGAGCGATATGTAAAGGGTTGTCTCGCTATTGATTGGTTAAGATGGACACATAATATATCTGTGGTAAGGAGAGTTCAGCTGTCAATATTTAGTGAAGTGCTAGGCAGTTAACGGATGGTGGATCTCGTGAGTAAAGAGTTTAGTCAGTTATTCACGTACCGTTGGAGCTTCGAGCTATAGGTCCATAAGGTCCCCTTGATAGGTCAATGGATTCAAGTTGAGGATCAGTTTTTGGTGTTGATTTGAAATGTTCAAATTGACAAGAGGTAATTCGATTATAAATGATATGAACGGTATGATGTATGAGATACATCTATTGGAGGATTAATGTAAATGAGATTTATATTAAGTGCTATGAAATAGAAAAAAAGCTATGGCTTGTATGTTTCATGAGACGAAATATTATAACTATAGGTTATATATATAGTGTGATAAGTTGGTTATCATTTATATTTATAATAATATTAATTATTGGATAATGATCTCTTTTTCTCTAATAACCAATTGAGTGGGAGGTTATTGGTGGTTTCATGGTAACCGTGAGATAAAAGAAAAAATGTTTTTCAAATTGATAAGAGCTAAACGATTGTGGAGTGTTCTTAGGTGATAGACACTCAGCTAAGCGATGAACTAAATGATTGCATAGCTTTTTGATAACTTGTAGAAATACAATTCTATACCTTTTACTGGAAATTCTATACCGGTGAGTTAGAATGACCTTCTAAGTGAGTTAGAATAAAATTCTATACCGGTATGCGAATCTTGCCTTGAGGGTAAGATGACTCAAAGACCTTTTACTGGAAAAGGTTATCGAGCCAAAGAACTTCTTGAATTAGTACATCATGACCTCTGTGGTCCTATGAATGTGTGAGTTCGAGGTGGCTATGAGTATTTTATCAGTTTTACTAATGATTACTCTAGGTAGAGGTATGTTTATCTGATGCAACAGAAGTCTGAATCTTTTGAAAAGTTCAAAGAGTTCAAGGCTGAAGTTGAAAATGCATTAAATAGACGGATTAAAACACTACGACCAGATCGAGGTGAAGAGTTTTATGATTCTGGGTTCCAGGACTATTTGATAGAATATGGAATGATTTCCCAACTCTCAACACTGGGTACACCTCAGTAGAATGGTGTAGCGGCGAGGAGAAATAGAACTTATTGGACATGGTTCGTTTGATGATCAGTTACGCTTCCTTACCAGACTCGTTTCGGGGTTTCGCAATAGAGCCTGCAGTTTACATACTCAGCTATGTTCCTTCCAAGAGTGTTGCGAGAACACCTCTGGAGTTGTGGAACGGGCGTAAAACTAGTTTACGTCACTTCCGCATTTGGGGTTGCCCAACACATGTGCTTGACGAAAATCCTAAGAAGTTAGAACCACGGTCGAGGTTATGCCTCTTTATAGGCTACCCCAAAGGTACACGTAGGGGTTATTTGTATGATCCGTCTGAAAATAGAGTGTTTGTTTCAAAAAACACTACTGTCCTGAAGGAGGATCATATTAGGGAGCACAGTCCACGTAGTAAAGTCGTGTTAACGTGAGCTTTCCAACAAAACTACTAAAACATCAACAAGAGTTGTTGAAGGGCCTGCTTCATCAACAAGAGTTGTTGATGATAGTTCATCTAGTAGGTTAGTTTTACCCCAAGAGTTGAGGGAACCTCGACGCAGTGGGAGGGTTGCGAACCTACTCGTTTGCTATCTAGGTTTCATGAAAATCCTTGCTTTGGTAGCAAATGGCGACATTAGGGATCCGTTGTCTTATTAGAAGGCAATGGAAGATGTTGACGGGGATGAATGGGTCAAGGCCATGGATTTTGAGATGGAGTCGATGTACTTCAACTCAGTATGAGATCTTGTGTCAGCTTGATGGGGTAAGACCTATAGGTTGTAAATGGATCTACAAGAGCAAACAGGGTGCTGATGGGAAGGTGCAAACCTTCAAAGCTCGACTTGTGGCAAAGGGTTATACCCAAGTAGAGAGAGTCGACTATGAGGAGACTTTCTCGCCTGTTGCCATGTTAAATTCGATCCTATCCTCTTGTTCATTACAGCTTATTATAATTATGAGATCTAGCAAATAGACGTCAAGACAACCTTTCTGAATGGCAATCTTGAGGAGACCATTTACATGGTGCAACACGAGGGATTCATTGCCCAAGGTCAAGAGCAAAAATTTTGCAAACTGAATCAGTCCATTTATGGGCTAAAACAGGTGTCTCAATCTTGGAACATTCGGTTTGATACTACGATCAAATCGTATGGCTTTGACCAAAACATTGATGAACCTTGTGTCTACAAGAAGATCGTCAACGGTTCGGTAGTTTTCTTAGTGTTGTATATAAATGATCTACTACTTATTGGGAATGATGTAGGTCTACTGACTGCAATTAAGAACTAGCTAGTGAACCAATTCCAAATGAAATATTTGGGAGAGGCTCAGTTTGTTATGGGTAACAAATCTTTCAAGATCGTAAGAACAAATTGCTAGCACAATCTTAAGCATCGTACATTGACAAGATGTTGCTTAAGTACTCGATGCAGAACTCCAAAAAGGGCCTACTGCCATTCAGGTATGGAGTCACTTTGTCTAAGGACATGTGTCTTAAGACGCCTCAAGTGGTTGAGGAAGTGAGACGGGTCCCATATGCATCTGCTGTTGGCAGTTTAATGTACGTGATGCTCTATACTAGACCAGAAATCTACTACGCTCTAGGAATAGTCAGTAGATATCATTCTAACCCAGGCCAGGGTCACTAGACCACAGTGAAGAATATCCTAAAGTATCTTCAGAGAACGGGCGACTACATGCTCGTGTATGGATCTAGAGATTTGATCCTTACCGGATACACGGATTCTGACTTTCAGACTGATAAGGACTCTCACAAGTCCACTTCAGGGTCAATTTTTACTCTTAAGGGAGGAGCCATAGTATGGCGAAGCACTAAGTAGGGTGCATCGCTGACTCCACTATAGAGGCGGAGTACGTAGCGTCTTGCGAAGCTGCTAAGGAGGTCGCCTAGCTCAGAAAGTTCCTGATAGAACTGGAAGTTGTTCTCGATATGTCTAGGCCCATCACTCTCTATTATGACAATAGTGGTGCTGTGGTGAACTCCAAGGAGCCTAGGAGTCACAGGTGCAACAAACACATAGAGCGGAAGAATCACCTAATCCGCGAGATAATTCATCGAGGGGACATAATCGTCACGAAGATTGCTTTGGAGCACAATGTTGCTGACCCGTTTACGAAGGCTTTCACGGCTATAGTGTTTGAGGGTCACCTTCAGAGCATGGGTCTATAGGACTGCCTGCAGTTGGACTAGGGCAAGTGGGAGATTTTATTATACTGGGCCATAGTGCCCTAGTTTATTGTTTTGTACTAGTTTTTATACACTCCGGTCGCTTTAGGACAAGTGGGAGATTGTTAGGGATGATGCCCTAAAGTCTCGTGTCCTATAGTATGTAAATAGTTTGTACGAATGCTTGTGATGTATAATATATGATATTTACTTCACTTCTTGACTTTGTACATTTAGATGTTTTATTTGCTTTACCACAAACCAATAAACTAAGATCCCTAGTTATCTTTATATAACTTAATTATGTATGTGGTGACATGCAAGTGGTGAAGGAACTCTTAAACAAGAATGCCTATGAGCAGAAGCGGATCTTTTCGATTTCATTGTGACAGAATCACCACACATACAATCTAATAAACATATATGCATTGTAAACACTAATTACTAGCATGCTTTAAAAAAAAATACAAAAGATCGAGAAAACGTACTAGTTGAAGACCATTTTCACAAGAACTCGGTCCAACGCGAACAAATTCTTCTCATTCTTACTCGTCCAGCAAACAGTCGCCTAGCAGCACCATGATCGTCTACACGATCAGCAATGCACGAACAAGAAGCAACCAAGGACGACAACACCACTCGAAGCCCTCAGTATTCTCAGAGTGAGAATCCAAAGGGTGGACTTTGATGGAATTGGTAGAGGGGAGGAGGAAAATGATTGTGTAGTATGAACAAGCAAGTGGGAGAAAGGGATGACTATCGTATAGTCGGGTGCTTGTCATTTAGGTCGGGGTACACGATCGTGTAGGTTTAGCTAAGCGATCGTCTATCAAATGGTAAACGATCATTTAGTTCTGCTTGGCGCGCTAAGCAACCGTTTAGTTCTGCTTGTCCTTCGCTCACACGACGCTGTTTCTTCCCTTACCAAATGCGAGGCAGTGCACAGAGGTTGAAAGCTGCAAAGAAAATCAAAATGTTACTGTTAGCGTAATATGTACTACCATAGTCCTTGACAACGGCACCAAAAACTTGATGCATTGTAAATGTGATGGAATAATGGTGTATAATTGCAATGATGATTTATGCGTTGCACATGCAAGTTTTCCTAGTAAAATGGAAGTATAAATCTCACTAGGTTGCCTGGTAAGTCCAAGGTCGAACACAGGGACTACTGAGATACTATGCGACAGTAAAATTGATTCCTTTGCAGTGGCAAAAACAAATAAGTTGGTTGGTATTAAGTTTAAGTATAAATCCTATGCAGCAATTTTGAGTAAAGAGTCGATGAAATCGAGAATACAATGAGTATGCGATGAATGGGTTAACAATGGATTTAGCTAACACTTCCTAAGATTGCGTTCAAGTTATGCAATCATGCTCCACACACACAAGAACATGTCATCTCTCAATGCAAATGCCATAGTTCCTATTTCTAGGACGCATGCAACGTATACGATAATGTCGATAGGACTTATGTCTACGCCTCTATTCTTATCTATGCGATGATGAATGATACATACGTACACAAGGTGACCACATACTATCATATCCTATTTCTACGGTGCATGCGATGCATAATAGCAAAAAGAACTTATCTCTAAGTTTCTATCTCTTGCTTATATGGTTATAATCTGACTCTCTCAAGCCTAGATTCTAACCTGACTCTCTCAAGTCTAGGTTCTTTCTTTAGACTACACTCTCAAGTATCCCTAAAGGGTAAAAGACGCATACATAAGACAAGATGATCGCATAAAGTGAAAATCTTAGGTCATGCTAGCTAAGTACTTCTCAACCCATTCGGTAATTTAGCTATTCATGCAAAATGTGGAGAGATTGAACAAATGTTGACATGAGAATTCTATTTTATAAATAAAGTTAGAATAAAAAAAAACAATGGAAAGTAGGGATAAGAAGCCCAGTACCAATGTCTTGCTTCCCGTGGCTTTTACACTGTCTTTTACTCTACTCTGCCCAGAAGAATATCCTTGCTTTTGCAAGTGTCGGCCGTCTCTCCTTCTTTAGCGCTTCCTAGCAGTCTTTCAAGTTAACCAGGAATGATCTCTCGGCGTCTTCTTCTCTTCGCTCGCCTCTTCCTTCTAAGTATAAGAACAACTATAGACTAACGACTATCTATTTGTATATGATTTATCTTCTATGTGTATGGTGAACTATTTCCAACTCCTTTAATGACAGTGGCCTTCGATATTTATGGAGCTTCAAGGTGAAGAAGCTTTTCTATCTAATGATTGCAATGATGGGGGGTCATTAAATCTTCTGTCTGATGCACTGATTAATGGTCACCGAAAATTTGAATGTACTTGCTACAGTGTGTAGTTAACGGCTTGTCAACTAAATTTAGATTCGACCGTCACCAGCTTTCCATCCCATCATGATTCATTAAGCTTTCACCTTGATGCGCTGTCTTTATGCGACCACCTTCTTGAGCAACTTCTCGTGAGTGCATACGATCACATGAATTTGTGATTGCAATCTTGCAATGCATGCGGACGCCGAATTCCTTGGATCCCAATCTCACTTGCGTCAATGCATTTTTCCTGTATAAAATAAGTAAATTAGCTACTTTAATGCGATGGGCGCATGTGATCGCAACATTCTCAGTTTAATGCTTTTGGACACGATTTGACATATTTTTATCGTCGCATTTCCTCATTTTTTTACTTATTTGCATTGTAATAACGTGTATTTCTGCCCATTATCACACCTCCAAATTTAAAACAATGCGTGTCCTCAAGCATAAACTAAAGATTTTCTTTAGAGAGTCAGCCACCTTTTCTTTACTTAGATTTCTCGAGGTGTCGTATTTAAATCTTATGATCTTCTTAATTTCTATCCTGATCTCTTCCTAAAATATGTCTAATACTTAGAGACCGCAAGTTTAACCTTAAAAAAGACTTTACTTGTTTCCAGGACATCGCATGATTTATTTCAAAACTTTTTCTAATCGGGGTGCCAAATGATTTTTATCCTTATGTGGTTTAGATATTCTTTTTGCGAGCTTGCGCTGATCAAGTGCCTAGCCTTCGTTTTGGCTTGCCCCCACGGGTGTCATGTGCACATCCAACTACGAGTAGGATCCAATCTCAATGTTATGATATATATATATATTTGTTTTTTTAGATGTGTAAAAGCAGCAAGGTTAAAACGAAATACTAGCACGCCCAAATTTAAACGAAGCAATGTCTTCATTGCTGATAGATTGAAATGATTCATGCGATGTTCTTAGGAAGTTTCGTAAAAATATTTTGAAAGAAAGCTGTCGAACCACTAACTTCTATAAAATATTTCATGAATTGACTGTCCTGACATTGAGTTGATTCTAGTACATGCGATGAGAAAGAGAGATGCATTTCATCATTGAAATCATCATTGGAACGGAAAAAAATGCGGTGACTAACAAGAGTAATCAATATTTAATGATTGTGCCGACTAAAGAGGATGCTATGATAAAATTATCAATGTTAAAAATGAAATGCGATAATGCAAAATTTGGAATAAACAAAGTCAAAGAAAGATACAACCCCCAAATTTGCTCTATTTCCCACATTATCTGTGATCGCATTCTTCTTTGCGACGAGCTGATTTCTTCGATTGCGATGGGCTTAACGAACTGGTCACATATTTTGGTCATTGCGTAGCTCTACCGCAATCGTTTACCATGATCGTTCCTAAAAAAATCGAGAGGGTAAAAAAATATAAAAGAAAGAGTTGAATTTTTTTTTTGTTTTTTTTTTGAAACGGTGGTGTAAAAAGGATATAAAAAGGTAAAGTGAGTTCATGAAATAAAGATATAAAAATGATACTTCCAAAAAAATTTCATCCCTGATGAGTTGTTTATCGCATACTATTGCAGGGATTGCTCATTTATTCTTCAGTCAGGAATTCCTCAGGTCCATGGAGGTTTTCTCACGATGCAATCTCCTTCATGATATATCTTGACTCTTTGCCCATTGACTTTGAATGCATTGGTCCCGTCCTCATTGGTTAACTCAACCGCTCCATGCGGGAATACCTCTTTGATTCTAAATGGACCGGACCATCATGACTTTAATTTTCATGGAAAAAGTCACAGCCAAGAATTGCATTGGTCCCGTCCTCATTGGTTAACTCAACCGCTCCATGCGGGAATACCTCTTTGATTCTAAATGGACCGGACCATCATGACTTTAATTTTCATGGAAAAAGTCACAGCCAAGAATTGTATAACAAGACCTTCTGTCCAACTTGGAGATTCTTCTCACATAGTCGTTTCTCATGCCAACGTTTTGAGCTAACATTGCTTTCTTGGCATTTTTATATGCTTGAGTTCTCCATTTGTCTAGCTTGATCAACTGAAGTTTTCTTGCTTCCCTTGCAGTCTTCAAATCAAAATTGAGCTTCTTCACTGTCCACATTGCTTTGTGCTCCAATTCAAGCGGTTAGTGGCATGCCTTTCCAAACACCAGTGCATACAGGGACATGTCTATAGGTGTTTTATAGGCGGTTCTGTTTGCCCACAAGGCATCGTCCAGCTTCATGGCCCAATCTTTGCGTGAAGGCTTCACCACCTTCTTTAGGATCAACTTGATTTTCCTATTGGACACCTCACCTTGGCTATTTGTCTATGGATGGTATGCGGTGGTGACCTTATGAGCAGCAATTTGTTGATGACGCCATTGACAAAGTGGGAGCCTTCATCATTTATTATGGCACGTAGGGTGCCAAAACAAGTGAAGATATTTTTCCCCAAGAATTTGGAGACTATTGCCGCATCGCTTGCGACGCACGATACCGCTTCAACCCATTTGGAAACATAATCGATGGCCAACAGAAAGTATTTGTGACTATTTGATGGTGGAAATGGTCCCATGAAGTTTATGCCCCGTACGTCGAATAGCTCCAATTCTAAGATAATATTCATTGGCATTACATTCTTCCATGAGATGTGTTCCCGTGTGTTGGCACCTGTCACATTTCATTGAATAGTCTCTCGCATCCTTGAATAAAGTTGGCCAAAAATATCCACTTTGTAACACCTTTGCTGCTGTGCGTTGACCTCCAAAATGTCCACCATATGGTGAGTCATGGCGTTGGGATAGTATGCACTGGTGAGTAGTCTCTGGTACACATAGACGCAAGATCTAATCTGACCCCCTCTTGTAAAGATTTGGCTCGTCCCAATAATAGATTTACATTGTGTATAAGTCGCCTCTTTTGGTGGGCTATGTAATTTTCAGCAAATCGTTCACAGACCAGATAATTGACCACATCTACATACCATGGTAATTCTTCAGTTTTGAACAGCTGCTTGATAACGGGCAGAAATACACGTTATCATAGTGCTAAGTTCTTAAACAATGTTGGCTTGTGTTGATAACACATGTTAAATTGCGTCCAAAAAGCATCAGATTCATAATATTGCGGTCGCATGCATTCATCGCATTAGAACAGTTGATTTTTGTATATTTGTGCAGAATATGCGATGACGCAAGGCAGAAATTGCGATCATAGGAAATCATTGGTTGAACGCAACATCACCACAAGGCTTTGCGGTGATCGTGTTCGCAAATATTTGCATGAGAAGGATTGCTGCAAGTTGGTCAGCGCAACATGGTGGGCGCATCTGGGTGAAAGGCTAATTAATCGCGATGGGACAGAAAGCTTATGATAGTCGAATCCAAATTAAGTTGACAACCGATAACGATCACAAGTACAACCAGCTTTTCGGTGACAAATATTCAGCGCATCAATCAGGAATTAAAGTAGTCTCATGTGTACAATCATGAGAGAGAAGCTGACTTTCACCCTGGATGTTCTATAAATACCAAGAGCATCCTTCAGAAAAGGGGTTGGTCAGTAAATCAGTTCGCACGTCCTTGTTCATAGTTTTCTTTCGTTTTAAGGCGGACGCGAGAGAAAAGGTTGTGTCGATAGATCGTTCCGGTAAGCTTGGGAGAGCGTCGAAAGCTTCAAGAATAGAGAGAGGGCCAATGCCTGCTGAAGCAGGAACATTTTTTGAACCGAATAGAGAATTACAGTGTAAAAGCCTCGGTCAGCAAGGCATTGCTATCAGACTCTCTACCTTTAACTTCCGTTGTTATTTTGTACTCCACTCATTTATCGAAATGGAATCTACTTCTCTATATCTGTTCACTCTCTGTTATTTACACATGAGTAGCTAAATCAGTTGAATGGGTTGAGAAGCATTTAGCTAGCACAACTAGGAATCTTAATTCTATGCGATTATCTTGTATTATATATGCTTCATTCGTCCATTAGAGATACTCGGGAGGGTAGTCTAAGGACAGGATCTAGGCTTGGGAAGGTCAGGTTAGAATCTAGGCTCAGGAGAGTCAGATTAGAATGCATAATCAGGAGATAGGAGCTTAGGAATAAGCACTATTTGTTATCAACGCATCGCATGCATCCTAGAGATAAGATATGATTGTATATGGTCACCTTGCCTTTATGCAGTTTGCATCATCGCATAGGAAAAGAGTAGATACTTAGGGATAAGCTCTATGGACACTTTTGCATTCAACACATGCGTCCTAAACTTAGGAGCATCGCATTTGCATTGGAAAATGACTTGTTCTGCATGGTTGTAGCATGATCGCATAGTGTAAACATCGACTCTAGGTTTTCTAGATAAGCATGTTAGCCAAAGGAATGTTATATTACATATTTATTAGAGTAGAAATTCATGTTTATTTATAGGAATTATGATGAAAGGAAAGGAAAAACATATTAAATGAAGGGTGACATGGCGATTAACCCTTGAACTTGGGAGGCGGTGGGAAGTTTCTGGAAGAGGAACTTCAAAAGCATGGTTTCAGCAATTGACATGAGCAAATTTAGTAAAATCAGTGTCATTCGAAAACTGAGAAAATCTAGTTTGCGAGGTTGTCTTGCTGGAGAAAGATTGCAGGAGGAGAAGAACAAGAAGTTAAGAAAGTTAAGAGGAGGCAGAATCTCGGGTTAGTCAGGGCTCGAGGTAAAGATTGGAAGTTCCAGGCCAAACTATAAGGCATTAACGGCTAAAAATTTAAGGTAAGAAAGTTAACTCAATTCTAAACAAGTTTGTAGAAGGAAGTTTCTTGAAAAGACTCTGGATTTTGAGTTATCAATTTTTGAAGTTATAACAAGGAATCGATGCATAAGTAGACAGCTGCTTGGGAAGAATAAACAAACAATTCACTGTGGGGAGTTACAGCGAGATATGGGAATGAGATCTCGCTTATAAAGGAAATCTCGCTGATTTTGTGATAAGGATCTCCCTATAGAATGAAATCTCGCTAGGAATGATCTCGCTGATCTCACTAGCAATGATCTCGCTGATCTTACTTATGGGGATCTTGCCAGTAGAGCTATCTTTATTGATGAAAGTTCCTTTAGTAAATGAATTATCTGAGGTATTTTACTAAGAATTCTAAGTAGTTTAACCGAAAATTATGTCCTTTCAGGCCAAGAAGAGCTAGGAGAGATGCATAAACCATTAAGAGCCCTAAAGAGCGGTGAGTGACTAAGTGAATTAATGTCTCCAATACTTATGTATATAAGATCAAGTAAGTCACAGTGACATTAATGATGAATTTATACTCCCCCAAATAACAAATGGTTAGAAAATAACTAAACGCATGTTTCCCAGCTTGTATATGTGTAAATCAGGCCAAGGTATGTCATATAGTCACTACAAAAGTTAAGTTTCTAATTTTATAATATGCTTCCTAGGAGAAGGCTATGAGAGAATCAGTTCTTATGTAAATGATAGACAATGGAACTTAATTTGATGTTACAAAATACCCTGGTATCGAAGGACATTTGAGAAGGTATCTAACCAACTTAAAACCGAAGGACATTTGAGAAGGTATCTGACCAACTTGATACCGAAGGACATTTAAGAAGGTATATGACCAACTTGATACCGAAGGACATTTGAGAAGGTATCTGACCAACTTGGTACCGAAGGACATTTGAGAAGTACCTGACAACCTTGGTACCGAAGGACATTTGAGAAGGTATCTTAATAGCTCAATACTGAAGGACAAGTTTGAGAAGGTATCTGAGCAGAAGTACTTAAGATATGATGGTACTTAGCATGGCCACGTGCATGTGGGTAGTTATGAATGAGAGGCCGAAGTATGGGTCTCTTGGCCGGTAATAAACGTTGGGAGCTAGAGCGGTTAGGCTCATTCTTAACTAGGGAATAATAATGTTTAAAGATGTCTAAGAATGGTTTAAAGCTACATTTAGAGACAATTGCTTGAGTTACTCATTAGTATATTTACATGTTTATAGTGATGGAATGTTCGATGTTATACGATTCTATAGTTGCTCACTGGCTTTTAGCTCACAAAATTTCTGTGTTTTTCCCTTTTCAGGTAGTGGTAAGTTTCCTCAGGGTTGATCCTGCTGCTGCTTGCCACTGAAAGACTCGGCTTATTAAGAACACTTAAGTTGATGATCTGTTTATGTACACATGTTTTTTAGAGGGACTAGGGCTTCTTTAGGAATGTTTGGGCTATCTGTGAATAATTTTCTGTAAATTTTATGTCATGACTGTATGCATGTATTTATGTAATCTTTGTAGAACCTTAAGGGAGGTTTGCTGTATGCGTATATTACTAATGTTTAAACAGGTTGGTATTTAGATTAGAAGGCTTGGGCAGTGGGTGCTGGCAGTAGGGCTAGTAACTACCACGGTCATATCCTCTTCCAGAATAAAAGGGTAATCTGGGTAGGGGTGTGACAAGTTGGTATCAGAGCATAAGATTTCGGAATGAGAGGGGAAGTTCATGCATAGGTCTAAGTCCCTAAGTGTGAGTCCCTAACATATGTACATTGTATTAGGTGAAATGCCGAGGCAACGTGGCAGACCAAGTAAAAAGATAGGTGGCAGGCATACCGACCCGACCAATAGGGGCCTGGAGGTTAGAGAGAACCCACCGGGTGGGAAAAAGAAGGTGAATGATCTAGTGAGTCAGGAAACGATGTTTGAGGGAGAGTCTAGTACTCCCCAGGCAAGGGCAGATTCTCAGCTAGAAGATTGACAGGATACTGCAAAGATTAGCAGCCAGTGTTGTCTCTGTACGAGTCGACCCAGAGAAGAAATATGGTATTAAGATGTTTAAAACCCTAGGGGCTGTGACATTTGAAGGTACAATAGATCCGGCTGAAGTTGAGTTATGGCTGGATGTACTTGAAAAATGTTTCAATGTTATGAGTTGTCCAGAGGACAGGAAAGTAAGACTTGCCACTTTTCTACTACAGAAAGGAGCAGAGAAATGTGGAAAGTGTTATCTGCCAGACGAACCAGCACAGATGCGATGTTATGGCCTGAGTTCAGAAAGGCCTTTGAAGACAAGTATTACACCAGCTCGTTTCGGGATCCAAAAAGGGATGAGTTCCTCAGATTAACGTAGGGAACAATGTCAATGGCGGAATATGAGTAGAAATTTACAGAGTTATCACAGTATGTTCTGTCGATTATTGCTGAGGAAAGAGATAGATGCAGGAAATTTGAACAAGGTTTAAGGAAGGAAATGGAAACTCCGGTGACGTCTACGGCTAATTGGCTAGATTTTAACCAGTTAGTAGAAACAACAACACGAGTCGAGCGGAGTTCGACAGATGATGAGCAGTTGCCAAGAGGCAGCGAGGCAGTAGTAGGGCCTAGAGACAGGGGATCCCGACCTCCAATTGCAACTCAGACTAGTGGATGCCCATTAAAGAGAACCAGTTGGCAGGGATCCAAGAAAAGAAAAACGAGACCCTCGGACAATGCAGTTAGCCGACCAGAGATGCCACGAGCTGATAAGTCGGTAGCCAGCACACAAAAGAGACCGACGTGCCCTAGTTGTGGCAAGAGGCATTTTAGAGCATGCTATAGTGGCAGAGGTGTATGCTTTCAATGTGGACAAACAAGGCATTTCAAGAGGGACTGTCCCCAGGTGAACAGGGACGTCCCAACAGCACAACAGCCAACTTCCCAGACAGTTAACCAACTAAAGAGTGCTGGAAATCGAAGCGAAGGGTCAAGTGGTGTCAAGCAAAAGAATGTCATAGGTCAAGCTCAGCAGTAGGGATGAGTGTATGTCGTGACACGCCAGGAGGCAGCGGAGTCTCCAGATGTTGTGAACGGTAATATCATAGTATGTGGACAGTCTGCTTATGTACTATTTGATCCTAGTACCACACATTCATTTATATCTAGCATGTATGCATCTAGTATAGATAGGGTGGTAGAACTTATGCCTGAAGAGTTATTTATCTCTACCCATTTGGGAGATGTGATAACAGTAGATAGATGTTATAATCATTGTGAGGTACTGATCAATGGTCAGAACTTCTATGCTGATTTACTTCCGTTGGAACTATTAGAGTTTGATGCTATACCGAGGATGGATTTTCTAAGTAAGTATCGTGCTTCAGTAGACTATTACAAGAAGGAGGTGGTACTCACAAAATCAAATGGCCAAGATGTAATGCTGACAGGAATCAATAGATTAGCCGTGGGGAATCTGATATCGACAGTGAAAGCTCAAAAGCTACTGAGCAAGGGATGTAAAGCCTATCTGGCTCATGTAGTGGTTGCTCAAGGGAAAGAGCTGAACCCAAAAGATGTCCTAGTGGTAAATGATTTTTGGGATGTATTTCCTAAAGAACTATCGAGATTACCACCCGACAGGGAGGTGGAGTTTACTATGGACTTAATTCCAGGAACAACTCCTATATCGCAGGCACCATATAGAATGGTGCCATCTGAGTTGAAGGAATTAAATGTTCAGTTGCAAAAGTTAATTGACAAGAGATACATTCGACCTAGTGTATCGCCTTGAGAAGCTTCGATATTGTTTGTGAGGAAGAAAGACGGTACACTTAGATTGTGTATCGACTATAGGCAGCTGAATAAGGTAACGATTAAGAACAAATATCCATTACCACGCATTGATGATTTGTTTGATTAGCTAAGAGGAGCCACGGTGTTTTCAAAAATAGACCTGAGATTGGGTTATCATCAACTGAAAGTGAAAGAAGTTGACATTCCTAAAATCGCATTTAGAACAAGATATGGACATTATGAATTTTTAGTAATGCCATTTGGATTGACAAATGCCCCTGCGGTATTCATGGATCTTATGAACAGGATATTTCATCCCTACTTGAACCAGTTCGTGATAGTATTCATTGATGATATACTGGTGTATTCTGGTAGTAGGGAGGATCATACAATCCACTTGAGGATAGTATTGAAGACATTGCGAGATAGGCAGTTGTATACTAAATTCAGTAAATGTGATTTTTGGTTAGATCGGGTGGTATTTCTTGGGCATGTTGTTTCAACAGAGGGCAATGGATGCCCAGAAGACGGAAGCAATAGTTAATTTGGAACGACCCACGACTGTTTCAGAGATACGCAGTTTCCTAGGTTTGGCAGGTTATTATCGGAGGTTTGTGGAGGGTTTCTTTAAGATAGCCCTTCCGTGTGACGAACCTGACCAAGAAAAGCATGAGGTTTGAATGGTCGTCAGAGTGTGAGCATAGTTTCCAAGAGCTGAAACAGAGACTAGTATCAACACCAATGCTTACCATGCCTGTTCCAGGTAAGGAATTTGAGATTTATTGTGACGCATCCCGACAAAGATTGGGATGTGTGTTGATGCAGGATGGAAAAGTGATTGCATATGCCTCTCGTCTACTTAAGAAACACGAGTGCATTTATCCTACATATGATCTGGAGTTGGCAGCAGTTGTTTTGGCTCTGAAGTTGTGGAGACACTACTTATTTGGAGAGCACTGCAGAATATTTACAAATCACAAAAGCTTAAAATATATCTTTGATAAAAAAGAGATAAATCTAAGACAAAGAAGATGGATTGAATTGATCAAAGATTATGACTGTTCCATCGAGTACCACTCTGGCAAGGCTAATGTTGTAGCAGATGCACTAAGTAGGAAATCCTCGGGACCAAAGGCCATTATTAGTTCAATAAGAGGAATGCTATTACAGGAGTTCAAGAATTCTAGAACCGCCTTATCAATGGAATTGTTAGGAGGAATGATAGCTTTTTTCCAGATAAGGCCTACCTTAGTAGAAAACCATAAACAGGATCAGTTGGAATACCCTGATCTTCAGAAGATTGCTGATGATGTAAGTAAGGGCATCAGGGTTGACTTTCAACTGGGAACAAACAATGTACTAGAAAATGAGGGGAGAATATGTGTGCCTAACAAACTACAGCTTAAATAAGCCATTCTAGAGGAAGCACATAGTTCCACTTATGCTATACATCTAGGAAGCACCAAGATGTATAGAACTTTGAAGAAATATTACTGGTGGCCTGGGATGAAGAGAGACATAGCAGAATATGTGGACTGATGTATAATCTGTCAACAAGTAAAACCTGAAAGACAAAAACCAGCAGGATTACTCAATCCACTCCCAGTGCCTGAGTGGAAGTGGAAGCATATGACAATGGACTTTCTATTTGGATTGCCTAAGACACCCTCAGGATTTGATGGCATTTGGGTAATAGTCGATAGACTAACCAAGACGACCAAGTTTATACCAGTAAAAGTTACTTTAACACTAGACCGTCTAGCTAAGATTTATATGGATAAGATAATCACTCAATATGGAGCTCCAGTGTCGATAGTGTCAGACCGGGACTCGATGTTCACTTCAAAATTTTGGCCAAGTTTACATAAGGCTATGGGCACTAAATTACATAAGGCACGGCTTTTCATCCGCAAACAGACGGACAGTCAAAAAGAACTATACAGACACTGGAAGATATGTTAAGAGCTTGTGTACTACAATTCAAAGGAAGTTGGGATACACACTTATCGTTGATTGAATTTGCCTACAACAATAGCTACCATTCTAGTATCAGAATGGATCCCTATGAAGCATTGTACGGCCGACCTTACAGGACCTCAGTATGCAGGAACGAAGTCGAAGAACGACAATTATTGGGTCCAGAATTAGTTCAACAAACAACAAAGAATGTGAAACTTAGCAGGGATAATCTTAAGGCGGCTCACAATAGATAAAAGAGCTATGCTGATAAGCGAAGAAGAGAACTAGAATTTGAAGTCGGAGAATGGGTATTTCTTTGGTTGTCCCCATGGAAAGAAATTCTCCGGTTTGGGAGAAAAGGGAAGTTAAGTCCACGATACATCAGACCATATGAAGTTGTGGAACGGGTTGGTCCATCAGCTTATAGGTTGCAGTTACCGATGAAGCTAGCTCATATTCACGACGTATTTCATGTGTCAATGCTAAGGAAATATGTGCCTGATCCAATGCACATACTAGCAACACAACCGGTACATCACAAAGAATATTTATCTTACGAGGAAAAAGCCATTGAGGTTTTGGATAGGAAAGACCAGGTACTCAGAAATAAGACGATTCCTTTGGTGAAGGTGCTACGGCGTAATCATGGAATCGAGGAAGCTACTTGGGAACCTGAAGAGCAAATGAGGAAGAGATATCCTCAACTTTTCAAATGATAAATTAGGTAAATTTCGAAGACGAAATTTCTTTTAAGGGGGGATGATTGTAAACCCCGAACTTTAGGTTTTCTAGATAAGCATGTTAGCCAAAGGAATGTTATATTACATATTTATTAAAGTACCAATTAATGTTTATTTATAGGAATTATAATGGTAGGGAAGGAAAAACATATTAAATGAGGGGTGACGTGGCGGTTAACCCTTGAACTCGAGAGATGGCGGAAGTTTCAGGAAGAGGAACTTCAAAGGCATGGTTTCGACAATTGACATGAGCAAATTTAGTAAAATCAGTGCCATTCGAAAACTGAGAGAATCTAGTTTGTGAGGTTGTCCTATTGTAGAAACATTACGGAGGAGAAGAACAAGAAGTGAAGAAAGTTCAGAGGTGGTAGAATCTCGGGTTAGTCAGGGCCTAGGGTGAAGATTGGAAGTTCTAGGCCAAACTATAAGGCATTTCAGCTAAAAGTTTAAAGTAAGAAAGTTACTTAATTCTAAACAAGTTTGTAGAAGAAAGTTTCTTAAAAAGAGCTCTGGATTTTGAGTTATGAATTTTTGAAGTTATAACAGGGAATCGATGCATAAGCAGACAACTACTTAGGAAGAACAAACAAACAGTTCACTGTGGGGAGTTATAGCGAGATAGGGAATGAGGATCTCGCTTATAAAGGAAATCTCACTGATTTTGTGATAAGGATCTCGCTATAAGGCTTTCGCTCTAGAAGGAAATCTTGCTAGGAATTGGGCTGAGTATCGCTGGTAAGGTGAGTATCGTTAGGATGAAAATTTGCCAGGAAAAGCTTGATCTCGCTAGCAAGGATCTCGCTAATCTTGCTAGCAAGGATCTCGCTGATCTCACTAGCAATGATCTCGCTGATCTCGTTAGTAAGGATCTCGCTGATCTCGCTTATGGGGATCTTTCCAGTAGAGCTGTCTTTATTAATGAAAGTTCTTTTAGTAAATGAATTATTTGCGGTATTTTACTAAGAATTCTAAGTAGTTTAACCGAAAATTATGTCCTTTCAGGCCAAGAAGAGCTAGGAGAGGCGTATAAACCATTAAGAGCCCTAAAGAGTGGTGAGTGACTAAGTGAATTAATGTCTCCGATACTTATGTATATAAGAGCAGAAGTACTTAAAATATGATAGTACTTAGCATGGCCACGTGCATGTAGGCAGTTATGAATGAGAGGTCGAAGTATGGGTCTCTTGGCCGGTAATAAACATTGGGAGATAGAGTGGTTAGGCTCGTTCTCAACTAGGGAATAATAATGTTTAATGATGTCTAAGAATGGTTTAAAGCTACATTTAGAGACAATTGCTTGAGTTATTCATTAGTATATTTACACGTTTATAGTGATGGAATGCTTGATGTTATACAATTCTATAGTCACTCACTGAGCTTTTAGCTCACAGAATTTCTGTGTTTTCCCTTTTCAGGTAGCGGTCTATTTTCTCAGGGTTGATCCAACTGCTGCTTGCCACTGAAAGACTCGGCTTATTAAGAAGACTTTGTATCTTTCTTGGTCATTAAATATTTGATCCCTATGAAGCATTGTAACCCCTTGCGATCAATTATCTCCATGTTGAATTCTTGAAGGAGAAGAACCCATCGAATTAACCTCGGCTTTGTATCTTTCTTGGTCATTAAATAATTGATTGCCGAGTGGTCGGTGTGAACGATCACTTTGGATCCCAGCAAGTAAGCTCTAAATTTCTCTAACGCAAAGATCTCCGCAAGAAGTTCTTTTTCAGTGGTAGTGTAATTCATTTGGGCAGGGTTCAAGGTTCTACTCGTATATGCGATGGGGTATAGCATTGTTTTTTTCTTTTGCACTAGCACCGCCCCTATCGCATAACCGCTAGCGTCGCACATCAACTCAAATGGCTTTTTCCAGTTCAGTGCGATTAATACAGGTGCGGTTATTAATGCGTTCTTCAATATCTTGAATGCATTGAGGCACTGTTCATTAAAGTCAAACGTTCTCTCGGCCTCTAGCAACACACTCAATGGTCGAGCAATCTTCGAAAAGTCCTTCACAAAACGTCGATCAAATCCTGCATGTCCCAAGAAACTCCTGACAGCCTTCATATTTGCTAGAGGAGGAAGCTCTTCAATGGCTTCAATCTTCGCCTTATCCACCTCCAACCCTTCCTTGGAAACTTTGTGCTCGAGCACAATACCTTCATTTACCATGAAGTGGCACTTCTCCTAGTTTAGCACAAGATTTGTCTCTTCACATCTCTTCAGTATCTTTTCCAAATTTTTCAGACAGACTTCATACGTTTGCCTGTAAACTGAGAAGTCGTCCATAAATATTTCTACTGAATCTTCAAGATACTCAGAGACGATGGTCATCATGCACCTCTGGAATGTGCTCGTCGCATTGCATAATCCGAATGGCATACGGTGAAAAGCAAACGTTCCGTAGGGGCAGGTGAATGTTGTTTTCTTTTGTTCTTTAGGAGCAATCATTATTTGGCTGTAGCCTGCATATCCGTCAAGAAAACAGAAGTAATCATTTCCTGCTAGGTGGTCTAGCATCTAGTCAATAAAAGGCAAGGGGAAATGATCCTTCTTCGTTGTCTCATTGAGTTTGCGATAGTCTATATAGATCTGCCAGCCAGTGATGATCCTCATTGGTAACAATTCATTGTTTGCATTTGGGACCACTGTCATTCCTCCTTTTTTGGGCACACATTGCACGAAGCTGTCCCACGTGCTATCAACGATTGGATAGGTAATGCCTGCGTCCAACCATTTGATTATCTTCTTTTTCACAACCTCCTTCATCGTAGGGTTTAGCTTGCGTTGAGGTTCGATAGACTCTTTTTGGTTTTCTTCAAGACGTTTTTTGTGCATGCAATATGCGGGGCTGATTCCTCTTATATCTGCTAGCGTCCATCCTATTGTTTTTATGTACTTCTTCAGGATGCTAAGCAGTGAATTCTCTTGATCTTCTTGTAACGTAGAGGAAATTATTATTGGCAGAGTTTCGTTTTGCCCCAAGAAAACATACTTTAGGTGGCTTGGCAAGGTTTTTAATTGCATGGTGGGTGGTCGTTCCAAGGATGGTTGTTGTGCTTTTACCACTTCATTCAACGTCAATTTTTCTTCTTTGTTTGCCGTTTCCATGATCATATTGCAAGTTGCTACGGATGCGGTCGCATCCTCTCTTTCATCTCCATCTTCAGAATCTTATTCTTCATTACAACTGGGTTCATTGTTGGAATCAGATAGGTCTTCTTCTTCTGGATACTTCATGGCTTTAATAATGTCAAACCTGAGCTTCTTTCCATTCACACTCAGCGTGATCTCTCCCTTGTACACATCAATTTGAGCACGACCAGTGGATGAAAATGGTCGTCCCAATATAATGGGTACATCCCTGTCCGCTTAGTAGTCGAGAATGATGAACTCTGACGATAAGATAAATTTGTCAATTAAGACCAGGACATCCTTCACCTTTCCCTCTGGGTGAACCAGGGACCTGTCAATCAGTTGGAGAGTCAATGTTGTGGGCGCCAGCTGTTCCACATTCAACTGTTTAAAAATTGAAAGGGCCATTAAGTTAATACTGGCCCCGAGATCGCAAAGCGCTTGACCTATATATATCCCGCTAATTGAGCAGGGTATCGTAAAACTTCCGGGGTCGCGCACTTTCAATGGAATAATGGTGTTTGACTTTCGCGTTAACGCCACCATCGCGAAATTTCCCGTGCTCCTCTTCTTTATCACCATGTCCTTAAAAAACTTAGCATACTTTGGCATTTGTTCAATCGCTTCAGTAAAAGGGATGTTGATGTGTAGCTGTTTTAACATGTCCATGAAGCGATGGTACTGCACTTCATCATTTTTCTTCATCTAAGTCTCTGAGGGAACGGTGGCAGCTGTATCTTCATGGTTCCCGCTTCCATAGGCATAGAAGTGGATGCAACTTCTGGTTCCATCGTCTTATTTTCTTCTCGTTCTTGTGGCAGCGGGGTCTTGGATTCCATCGTAACTGGATTAATCCTTCCTGGCTCCGTATTCTCTTCCGTTATTTTCTTCCCGCTTCGCCAAGTCACAACTTGACATTGCTTCTTTCCCGTATTCCTTGGGTTGCGAGAGAGCTCAGTTGAACTCGGCAACGCCCCTTGCGGTCTACTTTTAAGCTCGCCCGCAGTCTGTCCTATTTGAATTTCGAGATTGTAGATTGAAGTCGCTTAATTCTGGAGCTTCGTTTCATTCTTCTCAATATACTGCTTTAATAGGCTCTCCAGGGAAGAAGATGGTGGTGCTTGCGAGCTGCTAGCTTGATTTTGCTATTGACCGTTTGTTCGTGGGAAAAATTCTTCTGGCCCTTTTTTTTTGTGCCATAGGTTGATAACTTTGTTGTTGATTTTTCCACGTCAAGTTAGGGTGGTTTTTCCACCTGGGGTTGTAAGTGTTGGAGAAAGGATTGTTCTTTACGAAGAATAAAGATTGCGGGTTCCTCGGACATTCTTCCATTGGATGCAAATCTCCACAATTAGTACAACTTGTGCTTCTCTGCTCGATTGCGTTGACCTACCCTTTTTGCGTTCCTGGGCTATTGATTGTGATGCCCTGTATTAGATTCATCATCATATTCATTTGACTTTGTAGGGATGCGATGGCCTCATTGTTTAAGTCACCTTCTCGAATTTTAATTCTTTGATCGCTTTCCCTCCAATCTTCATGGTTCTTCGAAATGCGATCAAGGAAATTTTTAGCCACATCATACGTTTTGTCAAGCAAACCTCCAGCTGCTACAACATTGGCAGCCATTTATGATGCATGGTTCAAATTGTGATAAAAGATTTCCATTTGGAGACAGTCAAGTAAGCCATTGTGCGAACTATCTCGCACCAGTCTCTTAAACCTCTCCCAGGCATCGCTAAGCGATTCATCAATTTCCTGTTCAAAATTTGTAATCAACTTCCTCCTTCTTGCGTTCTCTGTCAGGGGGAAGTATTTCTTCATGAACCTTTCCATTACTTGTTCTTAAGATGTTATCTCCCCTAGTTCGAGAGAATAGGCCCATTTCCTTGCTTGGTCGCATGGCGAAAATGAGAACAACGTTAGTCGAACTTCTTCAACTGAGATGTTTGGGAACACAAAAGTATTGCAGATTTCAATAAAACTCCGGAGATGGGCGTGCGGATCCTCGCCATGCCTTCCACCAAACTGTCTGACCGTTTGAATCATCTGCAACATAACCGACTTCATCTCAAACCTCGATCCATCCAAGGCAGGCCTTATAATTCCTGGGGAGAAATCATAGAGGTTAGGCGACGCATAGTCTCGGATGGGCCTATTGCGGTCGTTCGCCAGGAGAATGGGGTTTGCCATGATGTTGTTGTGTCTACTGCTCTTTCTTCTGGTTGTTCCGCCATGTTGGGATTTCTCTCTTGTTCTTGTCGGCGGTTGTTTCTTCGTCTTCTTCGGAAAGTTCTTTCAATCTCTGGGTCGTAGTTGAGCTCAGGAACTTGTCCTTCGCTCATACGACACCCGCTTCTTCCCTGACCAAAGGAGAGGCAGTGCACAGAGGTTAAAAGCTGCAAAGAAAATCAAAATGTTACTGTTAGCGCAATATGTATTGTCGTAGTCCCCGGCAACGGTACCAAAATCTTGATGCGTTGTAAATGTGATGGAATAATGGTGTATAATTACGATAATGATTTATATGTTGCACATGCAAGTTTTCCTAGTAAAACCCAAGTATAAATCTCACTAGGTTTCCTGTTAAGTCCAGGGTCGAATATAGGGACTACTAAGATACTATGCGACAGTAAAATTGATTCCTTTACGGTGGCAAAAACAAATAAGTTCGTTGGTAGTTTAAGTATAAATCCTATACGATAGTTTTGAGTAAAGAGTCGACGAAATCGAGAATGCAATGAATATGCGATGAATGGGTTGAGAAGGGATTTAGCTAACACTTCCTAAGATTACGTTCAAGTTATGAAATCATGCTCCACACACAACAACATGTCGTCTCTCAATGCAAATGCCATAGTTCCTATTTTTAGGACACATGTGATGTAGACGATAATGTCGATAGGACTTATGTCTAAGCCTCTATTTTTATCTATGCAATGATGAATGATACATACCACAAACCAATAAACTAAAATCCATAGTTATCTTTATGTAACTTAAGCATGTATGTGGTGACATATAAGTGGATCATGTCTTAAGTGATAACCAAAATGGTATATAGTATATGGATATAGGAGGGAAACCTTATCCTAGTAATGCTATGGATGTGGCCCACTTTGTAGAGTAGTTACGAATGTTGTGACTTGTCATAGATGGTATGATCCTGATCATTCGTGTAGGGGACATACGAGCGTGAGTGTCCCATACAAAGAGTTTGTATAAGACCTGACCAAGAAATGTTAACATCTCGTTATATAATACCGTTCATGACAGAGACTTCACTTCACTAGGATGACCAACGGTAACATGACCTCAATCTTGAGTAAGTTGGGAACTCTTGCCATTGAGGGTGGTCTTTTGATTTGCATAGGTGCGAGTGGCTAGGCCGCCAACTTAAACTTACCACTTTGGGGATTCGTCCGATTTGGGAGCTGGAACCTCAGCTACACAAGATGGAATTCACTCCTTCCCCAAAACAGGGACAAGTAGATAGATAGCTCCCTTAAGGGCTGATTCCAAGGCATGAACGATGTGGTGCCACACACCTTCTCCTAGCCTGAGAGGTGTTCACACATAGCTGGACTATGTTGTATTGTTCATTAGAGGGATCAGTGGTACTTAAGGACTGAGATGTAATTACAGGGGCAAAACGATAAATTGACCCAACACTACTTACAAGCATCTGTAAAGGGTTATCGTACTAATGATTTGGTTATATCCGATGGACACAAAAGTATATCTATGGTAAGAAGAATTCAGTTGTTGGTCTTTAGTGGAATGCGTGGCAGTTAACGGATGGTGGATCTCGTGGCTAAAGAGTTTAGTCAGCTATTCACGTACCGTTGGAGCTTCAAACCATATGTCCATAATGTCCCCTTGATAGCTTAGATGCAAGTTGAGAATCAGTTTTTGGGTCAGTTTCAAATGTTCAAATTGACAAGAGGGAGTTCGATTATATATGATATAATTAGGCTGGTTAATTATATATGATATTATTGATTAAATGTATCAGATACATTATTTTGGAACAAATTGGATATAAATATGATTTATATCAAGTAGAGGAGAAAACACTATAGTTGATATATGATATCAAACTATAGGTTAATAATATAATATGATTATATTTATTATTTTATTAATTAGGCGGTTATGAGATAATTGGCCGAAGTTTTCTCCAAATTCGTGCTATAGTGGGAAGTTCAATTCAGTTCTTGTAACTGAAGAATAAGATGAAAATAGTTTTCATTTTGCAAAAGACACACTAATTCACTCACGGTGTGAAAGCCTTGTATCGCTTAGTGTTCAGATCTTATACAATAGTGCCCGCCTACTAAACGATCGCACACATACGTTTCCTAAATGATCGCCCGCAATTTCTTAAATAATCGCTTAGCGCGCCGAGCGTAACTAAACTATCACTTAGCAATTACTACCCGATCATGTACCTCGACCTAAATGACGAAGCACCCGACTATACGATAGTCTCCCTTTTCTCCCAGTTGCTTGTTCGTAGTACACGATTGCTTTTCCTCCTCCCCTCTACCAACTCCATCAAAGTCCACGCTTTGGATTCTCACTCCGAGAATACTGAGGGCTTCAAGTGGTGGTGTCGTCCCTATTGCCTTTTGTTTGTGCACTGCTATTCCTGTAGATGATCATGGTGTTGTGAGGCGATTGCTTGCTGGACGAGAAAAAGTGAGAGGAGTTCGCTCACAGTGAGACCGAGTTCTTGTGAAAAGAGTCTTCAACTGGTATGTTATCTCGATTTTTTGGTTTGATCTTTTTAGCATGCCAGTAATTAGTGCTTTCAATGCATATCTGTATGTTAGAATGTATGTGTGAAAATTTTATCATAATGAAATTGGAAAGATCCGCTTTCGCTCATAGGTACTCTTGTATAAAAGTTCCTTCACATCCAACACTCGGAGCGTAGCTACGCTAGGCTGCATAGTTGTCGTAGCGCCTCACTACCTCCAGTATTGCTATGTTAGGCCTCAGCATCACAATGTTGTTGTTAAGCGTAGCTACGCTAGGTTTTTTACGTTGCAACATAAAGCACAGGATCGCAATGTTGTGCCTTATGCACCAGCATCGAATGCAGTGTTCGACTTCGATCTTCATCCGATTTTCTCTATTCTTACTCTTCTACTTCATCAACACTTGCCAAACGGAAGGACACAGACTTACAAACTCGATAGCAATATTTAAATGCCCAAAACAATGGGCCCTTGCAACTTTAATCGCATTAAAGCAGTAAACTATGGTGCCAAAAATGAAACGTCCATTTTACAGAAACCCAACCTTCACAATGCAGAATTTCACTCATCTTTTCTCTAATTTTCGCTTCAAATTGAAAATTAAAATGCATGATTGGGCTCTAATACCAATTGAAGGAATTGAATTCCTCACAGAATCGTGTGAACATTATGCAAATTATTTTCAATTTACAAATTACCAAAGTACAGAGAAGGAAAACATACAAATAAATATTAATTAAATGATATAAGTATGCAATTCTACAGAGGGGAAGAGGAAGAGAACATACTTAACCTTGTAGAATGTCACTTCTTCAAAAATTTCGTCTCTCAAGAACATGAACAACATTTTGTCTTCAGGAAAGTCTTCCCTTAAACTAGTAAGATCACAATCATAGCAAAACAAGTACTTGAGGACAGTACCACTTGGATTCCTCACTATTGTCAAGCAAGGAGAGGATGTGCTGGATGAAGGAAATTGAATGAAGGAAATCTCAAGAAATTGAACACAGAGATTCTGCTCAAAGAAATTAGATAGGAATTACCTCAAAGTTCATAGACAAACTCAAGATAAAGATCTAATCCATCGATTATAACCCAAAATAAAATGTAAAACCTAAGCTAATATATTAAAATCTGAAGGGAGAAAAAGGAAATTGAAGCTCTACTTCGGCCTTCATGAAATCAACGTCTTCTTTTTACCTAATTTGGAAAGAATCCTTTTATATAATAGGCGCAGTGTTGCAACGCTCTTGTCGATAGCAGTTCTCGAGTGTTGGAGTGGCATTGCAACTCTGTCATGATGCCAATTTGTGTGTGCGCATTGCTGTCGTCCTGTTAAAAGTCATAGCATTGCAATGCTACCCTGCATCTATGCGTTCTGCCTTTCAGAGTTGCACTAGAGTGTTAAGCGAGGGTTGCGATGATCCGGTCAGGGGCATTTTGGTCATTTCTCTTCCTTTAAAGCCCGGATGCTCAAATCACCTCCAAATTACTTCAAAATAACCCCACTTGACTCTAATTGCTCGGTTCTACCTCTTCAACATTCAATACCTACAAAATATGATAACTAACATTAAAAATCCATTAACGAGCCTAAATTAAGTTAGGAATAATAGCTCTTTTTTAGAGTTATTAAACACCCCTAACTTAATTCTTTCTCGTCCCGAGCAAGATAAAACAAAATCTAGACATGAATCACGCAATACAAATGAGTGACTTGAATCACAAGGCTAAAGATAAGAAACTCTTCACAAAGATATGGTCATTCAAATGCATGCACTAAATCAAGAAATTTAAAACTAATTCTCTCTCCCCTACGGTGTGTGCGCTTAGCCAATCCTATCTAGGTCTTTACTAGCCCATGAAGATTTTATACAACCCTCAACTCTTTTTCCCCTACTTTGGCTCGAAGGATCAAGTATTAAACTTCCTAGACCCCGGGTAAGTTGTAAAACTTAAGGGAACCAAAATTTTATTCTACTTTTTCTTTTTGTTTTTACTCAAAAGAGAAAGCTCCCATTTCCAGATTATGCCACCTTCATTTTGGCTTGCCCACACGGGTTACGTGAAAGAAATCCAAATACAAGCAATGTATCTTTTAAAGATGTCGAAGCTTACTCATTCCTTGAGGGCACTTTAGCTTAGAGGGAAACTATGGGTGTCATAGCCACCCCAGGTTAATCACACCCCTAAGAAAGAGGAGTAATCCCCTTAAAAAATATCATAAAAACATACTTTTACACTACAACATGTTTACCTTTTATTTAGCATACAACAGGCTTTTACTTTACAAAACAAGAGTTTGGCAAAAATATAAGCATGCATTACTATGCTGAGCTTCAGTTACTTAACAACTATCACCTAGACCTTTCGGGTTGACAATAAGTATATGGACCAAATAACCCAATCATAAGCATGAAGACCACAAATAAGATGGCTATGTGCTTAATATGAAGGGAATCAAGAATTTTTTTTAAAATTTGGCCCAAAATCATGCATACATTTTGTAAATCCTAAACAAATCGAATAGTTATCTAAAACCTATCACAGAAAGTCATCATCACAATACATGCATCACAAAAATCATATCAGCAGCTCAACAATAAAATCCAAGCTCAGATGCTCAAGGACTTGCCAGACATGCATATATAACCACCACCGCCACTTAAAACGATACATTGTCCCTAATGTATCTCTAACCTAAGCCAAATGAAAATAAAGACAAGGGAACATAAAACCTCCCCTATAGTCGTTTTCGTGCACGGTCTTTGAGATATGGTAGGAGGGCTCACCTCTCAAAAAATGTTTCTTTCTTTTTAGGGACTAACGAGAGGAACCTACAAAAAAAAATAAAAAGAAAACTAATCTAGAAAGCAAATAAAAAAAACAGTAAATTTTTCTCACCTGGCTCCCTCGAGGACAAATTTTTAACGTTGGTTGCTCGACGTGACCTGTCCCCTGTCAAGGTATAAAAAAATTCTCGTATTTATCTGGTCCCTTCTTAGATGAGTCAATATAGCCCGGTAAGGCTCAACCAGATAGGTTGAATTTGGTATTTTTCATATTAGACAAAAAAGATAAAAAGAAAGAAACAAAAGATTCAAGTGACCATAAAGAGTCGAAATAAAGAAAAGATTCAATAGACCCCGACTCGACTAACACTGACTCATAAGGAAAAGATGAGCAATATTAAAAAATGTAAGAAATGCCAGAGAAAGAACAATTCGAGGTTTGGAAG